>NC_090210.1:7195665-7818999 GCF_033026475.1 Channa argus | reverse complement strand
AGTTTGTCTTCATCAGACAGACTTTATTTATCATTTCACCATTTAAGGTATCCCAAAGTTTTACTTTGAGGTACTAGTTTTTTTTCTCTTCACTAATTTTTCTATATATATGTGTGTGTGTTCGTGTGTATGTATATATGTATGTATGTGTGTGTGTGTATGTGTATGTGTATGTGTGGGATGTTTTGAATTTCACAATTTCTAAAGCCTGTGAAGTATGCATGCTAAAGCTAATAATAATGGGTGTTTCATGTTTAGGCATATTAAATAGAAACACTGGGGGTTATATCAGAAAGCACAATTTAAGACTCTCAGGATCAAACTGACCTTCACCTTATTGGTAGTGACAACACCCTCATTTTAATGTGTGAAATCTGTGAAACCAAGTCATGAAAAAGACTTATTATACAACTGTAATTTTTCAAAATAAAGAATTAATCTAAATAGTTAAGAGAACTTTAAAACAACATTAGGCACACAGTTACATAGGATAGCTTTATCCCCCTCACCAGCATTTTATCACCGTAAATATACACATTTACTAAAATGACAAAGTATATTTTCTCTTAATGGTGGGCTTTACAGCCTACATGTAGTTGAGACCAGTCGTTGTGTTACCAGTGTCAGACTTTCATGAACTGAAATCAGATGAAACCCAGCACCCAGAACGTTTCATGCTATAATGTGCCACTGCTCTCCACAGCTGAGCTGTGTACACCGATCAGCTACAACATTAAATCTGGTGGTCTTAATAATGTCATGGAGAACAAGGCCAAGCATGGCCACTCTGAGCAGTCTGCAGCTATGCAACCCCATAGGCAGCCAAATTTGATACACTGTCTTCCGAGGTGGTAAAAGGACCCCTTCAAATCTTTTACTCAGGTAAAAGTATACGGTAGATTTTAATTTAGATACAAAAGAAAACATATTCCACTAATAAAGCAGTGTATTTTAAACAATAAGAATTTTGGTAACTATGGCAAAACATGTACAGTACTTAGGTTATCACTTTATGTGCTGGCAGAGGGTTAAACTATAATGATACATCAGCATCAGTTATTTCATTATTATTTTTTTTTTAAGAAAATAAAATAATTTTATTTTAAAATTACCAGGTGATATTAATGTTGTACGTAGTCTGTGAATATTTTAGCAGTTATACAACAAAAGAAGAAAACGTCACGGTCCTCAAAGTTTAGGTTGTGCTTTCCACTTTTTCCAGCCCTGCTGTCCCCCATGCCCTCCATTATTATTATTTTTTTATTCTCCTTACTGTTTTCTCTTTTTTTACTCTTTCAATTTGAGGCCTCTCCAGAGGACTCTGTAAATGGTTTAACATCCCAGTTGTCACTTAAACAGTGTGGTCTGGGCCCCCTTCTTTGCTCTGTGTGTATAAAGGAGAGAGTACGGCCCTCAAAGGTCAACCGGGGCCCCTGGCACTCGGGCGGACACGTCAGGTAGCACCCCATTTCTTACACTGGTATCATGAAAACCATAGTGATATTTGTGAATATTAGAAAGTTCATGATGGATATTCATTTGTAATTATAATACCAGTGCTTATGACAATGTGTTTGGTGCTGGTTTGTAGTGAGTTTTAGGCTCTCATGATAAAGTTATGTTATTAAGTTTTGACACACATCTCCTCCCTCCCCTCAGCCTGTTGTTCTATCAACATAGTAAAGGTAATGTAATGATGGCACACACAGTACTTGTGTGGCTTTATTTTGAGCATAAAAGAAATGCTAACCTTGTCACTGCTACAGAATGTTGTAATTGATGTGCTTCATTTTATTTTTTGTCATCAATTGTCAACAGCCTTGTCATCTCTCTTGGTGTTATTTTATTAATTTATTTATTTTGGGGAAAATCTGCATCATTGCATCATCCAGAAGGCTGGTACTAATTTGAATCAACTACCTCTTTTGAAACTAGTTGAATTTCTTAGACAGTTCCCCCCTAAGCTGCCTATTCCCAACATTTCTGCCGCCAGTTTAAAAACACAAATTATGTGAATGTGAACAAGACACATAGAAAGCACAATTATAATTTCACGTAATTGATAGTAACAGCAGTTATTTCCAGTTTTCCAAAGTAACTTGGTAGAGTCACTGTCTCTCTGCTTTGGATTGTGGGCTTCCATGCATTTGGGGGAGGGAGTCTAGTTCTACTACTTGAATTTTCCTCTCCAGCAAATAATCTAAACATGCATGGTGTCTCTAAATGTAGATCAAACTCCTTTGCATGTCCATAAAGAAACATAATAATGTACAACATTCCCAAACACATCCTCCTGCAGCTCTGCACAGATGTTCAGTTTAAGGACTAGTTGCCTGCACAATTAATTAAGCAGGCAAACATTAACATTGTATTTCTATTTATGGGTTTCTATGTTGAGGGCAATGCTCTAAATAAGCCAACTAAACTCAAACCAGTCCCAATTTTATGTTCACATTATTGGTCCAGAGAAAATTGGGTATTAAATGAAAACAAAGATTTTCATGTGCAGATAATGTGCTTTGTATTAGTTGTTAGTGGACATGTGGTGTCCTATTATCCTGACTGATAAACTACATTTCTACACAGAGCAAATTCAGCCAAATTCAGTTCTACTAAATTATAAAAACAAAAATGTTAAACAGGCCATTTTTCATCAGTCATCCATCACTTAACCTGTTATACATGACGACAAGGTTAGCATTTCCACATACCTCTCTTTATTTTCTTCTTTATTTTATTAGACTTTAGATGCCTTCCTTTCTTTGCTATGTAGATTTTTTTTTTTTTAAAAAGGAAAGGGACAATGATTATGAGAAATACCTCAGATTTAAATTCTGCCTTTGCATTTGCACTTGTACCCACTCTTTTGAGATGGATCTGGAATTTTTGATTGAGTTGGCTTCTTAATTTTCTTTATTTAAGTTAATAAAGAAAACGGTGTGTACATTTCTTTTACTTTCACTTAAAAAAAGTTAAAGAAATGTAAACCCATCTAATGCAACAATGTAGATTAGTAGGGATGGGTCTTGGAGTTGGGGGAAAGGTGGGGGTGGGGGGGAGGTTATTCCTTAATCTCCCATCTCTTCTCCATCAACCTTCAGACAGTGGGTTGGGGTGGGTGGTTGGTGGGGTTGTGGGTGGATGTGACTGCTGCTTGTGTGCGACAGTGGTACAGAAAAGCCTGTGTCTATTTTAGGGCTTTACTGTAAAGCTTTCACCCCTGCGTGATTGGGTGGGAGACCCCCGCCATCTGAGCCCCCCATATCTGCAGGCTACTAACTGCAGCGGGGAGGAGCTGTAGGAGCTTTGCCCCTCCCTCGTGAGTACACGCCATAGACGCTACTTCCTTCTACTTCCCTCTTTTTCTTCTTCCTCTTTTTGTTCTTCTCTTCTTTTCTTCAACAGACCTGTGTCATCCTCTCTTCTTCACGCAGTTGCCTTAATGTAGGGCTCTGGTGCATTGATTCATTAGATGTGACTCAAGTCTTGTATAGACTTGCCTTTGTCTTAGCTGTTTTCTGCAAATGGCCATCTTGTATTTCTCTTTTGTATGTGCATTTTTTAGAGATTATTTTTTTTGTCACTTCACACAATGCAATATACTAAACTAGTTTTACTCCTAACATGTGAAGCCTTACATTACTGCATATTATCCACAGATCTTGTAAACAACTTACAAGCACACACTCACATCTGCCTAATATACTGTATAATATACAGTATAGTACAGTGTAATATACTGTGCACAAAAAAGGCTGTCATTGAAATTGGCTATGAAAGCAGATGGATGCAAAGAACAAGATTGACAACTACCTTAATAAGTAAAGGCAGCATTAATTTCCATGCCATAAACTTCCCGCTTCACAGTTCAGTTGAATTATTAAAGAAGCTCCTCCTGACACCATTTTCTTTCTCTGCTCTATTAGTTGAGCTAGTTGAGCTTGTTTTAGTATCAGGCCAACATCCTGTGTGTAGTGTTTAGCTGGTTAACTAGTGGTTTGTTAATAGAACAAACACAAAGATGCGTGTGAGTAATAAGTGCATTCATTTTGTTTATTTCAAGAAAGAAATTTCCAAACTTGCTGTGGTATAAGTTGCATAATGACAGATCTGCTTTTCAAAATCGCCAACAGTCATTTGCGTATTCTACAGCACATAGACAGTTTAATGATAGTTTAAAAAAACTCAACAAAAAATCTATTTGGATTTGCAGGCTTCTTAAGACGAGCTAGTGTTATTGTCATCTTTGTTTTGTAGAACAGAAAGGTCCTATTAGCATTTAAAAGAAATGAATCAGACTGCAGTATAATAAGTCTGCTACATTCAAAAGCTTAAAGGAATTTGCTGCCTGGCCTTATTTTCTAGTGTTTTGCATTTTGAAATTTTTTTAAGATGATAATGAAAACTAAAGGTGTAAAAGCTTAAATCTGTTCATGCTCTGTTTTACTTTAAGAAACTTGACAGAATGAGAGCTGTTTACATGCACCTGAGTCGCATTTCACATGAAGAGGATCAATGTGTTAATAGCACATAGACGAGCATGTTTTTTTGTAACTCTGTTAGGTTTTTTTTTTTTTTTTTTTTTTTTATGTAATGAATAAAGACATGGTCTGAATTAATTTATGCAGTAATTCTGTCTAACAGTATTGAAATCCTAACACGGTTAAACACTGAATTGATCAAATTGATCCTATTTAGTGAAGTGCTTTCTCACTGTCTTTTTACAATATAGGGCATTTAGTTTGGATTATAAGTATTTGTTTTTTTTGTTTGTTTGTTTTTTTCTCTGCGTCTGTCTAAACCTGTGTCCTCCTGAATTTCCCAGGGTTCACCGCCATTACAGCCACCAATCCTATCTGGCTAATCAAGACTCGTCTGCAGCTCGACGCCAGGTCAGCCACATCAAACCTTAATGACATACATCTAGAAGCTACAGTGGAATTGGTTACATGACTGATTTTGATAGTGATGGTGATGATTAAATTATGTTGCTATTAGACTATAATTCTGTTTTTTTTTTATATGATTACAGAAACCGGGGTGAAAGGCGAATGAATGCATTTAAGTGCATGCAGCGGGTCTACCAGATGGATGGCCTGAGAGGATTCTACAGGGGCATGTCAGCCTCGTACGCTGGCATTTCTGAGACTGTCATTCATTTTGTCATTTATGAGAGCATCAAGCGTAAACTCCTACAGTCCAAGGCTCATGCTAGCATGGATGAAGAAGATGAATCTGTCAAAGATGCCTCAGACTTCGTGGGCATGATGCTTGCAGCAGCCACCTCCAAGACCTGTGCCACCTCCATCGCCTACCCTCACGGTAACCTTCTATTTCATTCACTTTAATTTTTTTCAAAGTATAATGCAAGCAGTGTGTTTCTGTTCATATTCTCAACAAATACCATTTAAAAAATGTTCCTTAGACTGTCCCATAAAACTTCAATTTACAGTACAATGCAATGCAATATCGGCTTACAGTGACATTTTTAAAATATAGGGAAGGGAATTGACCACTGAAATGGGAGAGAAGTAGAGGCTGTTATTGTATTAACAAAATTTTCATCTTCTGCTTATCTGCTCTTTTAATTGTAGAAGTGGTACGAACACGGCTACGAGAGGAGGGCAGCAAGTACCGCTCTTTTTTTCAAACTCTGCTTACAGTACCCAGGGAGGAGGGATACCGAGCACTGTACCGTGGTCTAACAACCCACCTTGTTAGACAGATCCCCAACACTGCCATTATGATGTGTACCTATGAAGTGGTGGTGTACCTGCTTGGCCATTAGGCAACTTGGTGTGTGTCCTTGTGCTTGTTGTTTTTTTGATTAGTTTTTTTAAAGATGGAGATGAAGATGGAGTGAATTGTTAATGGGGAGGAAATGTCAACATGGAGACCAAAGGAAAGACACTCTAGTTGACCAGGAAAGGATAAACTAAAAACATGAAGGAAAAGGAAGGAGAAAAGCCCTTTGTCACCATTAGCACCACCGCCTCCTGTTACCTCTAGAGGACTGCTAGAGCAAATGGAAGGCACTACAGTTCACAGGAAAGGTAATATGGCTATGCAGAGACAGAAATGAAGCAGAAAACCTAAGGTACCTCCAGCAAAAGATTTAAGCACATTTCAGTGGCCTTAACAGGAAGGGTTTCTAATTCATTTCCCGTTTGAGTGAAGAGTAAACACTTTTTTTTTTCACTCTCATAGGGATGATTTTCTGAAAGGGAATGTGTTGAGACAGCTGAGCTTAACTGGAAAAATTTCAACTAAATGTAGGTCAGTTTCAGTAATCCAATAATCATTGTCTGCACTAGTCAGCACTTGCCTCAGTCCTGGAAGGATAGTGTAGGATTAGATGATTGGCAGTTAAGAATGTTAATTAAAGGTAGAATGTGACATAGAAGTGTATTTTTATTTTTTATTTTTTTGTTCATCATTCATCTTGGCACTAATGAAACAACGATGAGCTTGTAATGGAATGTCATTCAAAACCATGCCTCACATGCCAGGTATTCAGTGTTTAATTTCTGTAGAACTCAGAGTCTGGTGGTGACGACGAGCTTTGGTTGAGATTGGCCTTGACATTTGAGAGATTCTCTTGACTGAAACTGAAATACGAACTGCATACAAGGTTGAATTCTTCCTGCACCCTGTCACTGCTCAGGACTTTAAAATCGAGTGTGTCCTTTGAGATGTGAAGTGTGTGTGACTGTCCAAATGGTACCAAGACTTAGTAAACACGATCTGATTGCCACTACTTGAATATACTATGACTGTGTGAGGACTGGAGTAGGAGAATGTTAATGGAGTTTTGTTAGCACCTCATAAAACGTTCATGTGTAACATGTTGGTCGCTTTCACTGTGATGATCCAACTACAATGAAGTTTGTGTGTCTGCAGTCATGTAACTGCATGTATTTTAAATATCTACTCCAGATTTCCCTCCACTTTTAATCTTGCAAGACACTGCGCGTGGGAGAGTAAAAATGCTCCAAACGATACTTGGAGCTTTATTCCCACTGTCTTGCTGGTCGTTCCTTCCAGTGGCTTCCAATCAACTTGATGACATGCACTTTTGTGGCCTTTAAAGGCTTATGCTTTGCATTTTATTGTTTGGACAGTTTAAACTTGTACATTATAAAAGAAAAAAGTATCACTGTATTTTGTGCAACTGTTCTTACTGCAGATATATTGTACAGTTTCGAGTTCTAGAATAGTTGTAAAGAATGTTTAAATGTGTTTATATAATATCTATACTGTATTTGCATATCTTTTTTTTCTATAAGGCCCATGTGTGATCATGTTGTACTTTGCTGTTTACACGGGCTTTTGACATGAATCTCGATATTGTTTGATTTTTAATTTTTTTTTCCTGTCCTTTCTGTTTGATTTTTTTCTGTTCTTTTCTCTTTTTTTTTTTCTTTGCATCTGTTAAGCCACCATGCAAACATTTGTACAAACCAAAAGGCTAAAAAATACTGCCGGACATATACTTTCGTGTCAGAATTTCTGCTGAAGCATTAGTTATCTGTTTACAGCTTTTTTTTTCTTTTTTTTTCTCTATTTTGCAAGTCTGGATGTTTTTGTCACTTGTAATGTTTACATTGTTCCCTAATTTCTGTCAGGTTATTCTCCCAGCAACATGTTTAGAATATAAAGAATTTTTTTGTGACTGTTTGAGAACTGGAAAGTGTGCAGAGTGCCATAGTGAGCTGGAACCGTTAAAAAGTCAATCTGAGAAAAGAGAAAATTACTGAGTAAATTTGTTACTAAAAATGTGCCCCATCAGTTAGATATATAATATCAGAATGTCCTTTTATGTGAAATCTAAAACTCCTGTACACTGAGAAGCTATTTCCCAAAAGTCAGCCACTTTCAACATGTGCATGCATGTTGTCTTCATAGAAATGTTTGCAAAGCATTCTTGTTAACAAGAGAGCATAGAGAAAAAGTTGATTTCATCAAAAACCTTATACTAAAAGTTCTTAACCGCACTCATTTCAGCTTCTTGTTACAGTATCATTTCAGAAGGGAACTTTGGAGTTGCTGTAACTTGAAATAGTCATTGATTTTCAGTTTTCAATGACATGTTGCAAATCCATAGTTGTGTGTGCTTCAAAAATAATTGCTGACTCATTGAAATTACGATGTTTACCTCTAAAACACTAATATCTTTTATGTCTTTGGCTCTGTTGAAGTAAAACTCAAGGTCAAATTACCAAGATGTGACATAAACAGACAACTGGACAAACAGTGCAAATGTTAATCTTTATTTTTTACCTCTCATTTCAGTGTCTGTATGCAATTCAGTATTTTTAGACAGATGGCAGCCTCAAGCAGTGCTAAATTAAGCCTGAAAGACTGGTTTATTCCAGATCAAATGGTGATGTGTTTTATGTTTGTTTTTAAAATGCAAAAGTAAATAAAAATAAATTTGAAACTTAAATGTGTTTTTACGTTTACGCATCAATATGCCCTGTTGCCCACGTTTTTTCAGTTTTTCATTTAATGGGGTTAAAAAGGGGCTGCTCATGTTTAGATTCTGGTTGTATTAATGATGAACAATTACTAAATAAATAGTTCTGCCCACTAACATAGTTAAATGTATCATCCCTGTTTGTGTTTACCTAAATTCTCCACCAGGGGGAGCCAAATAACCCATCATAGAATTCATTGTCTAAATTCAGTTAAAAGGAGCTACCTAACAGTCTTAACATTTTAAATTAACAGTATCCTTTCAAATTATGCAGTATAATAATCCATGGAATTGTTTTTATTTTGAATACCCCACTAATTATAATTTTAGATGTTATTTTATGCTGTTTAATTAAATCAGGATTTTACACAAGCATGGTCAAAGGAATAAGCACAACATGATATTCCTGATTATTATTCAAACAGCCTAATACAGTTTCTCTGTTGTTTATTCAAATGATATTGTAACATTTTTTTGACATTTTGTCCATTGTAAATGTTAGGGTTTATTTATTTAATCTTTTGTTGATTCAGTGTTGGAAATTTACAGCACAGGCTCTTATTAGCATTTTCTGCTGTTTCTATTCACTGTGTCTACATTTAACCCGCTACATAGTCGGTGGCCCTTAAAGACCCACCCTGTCCATGAAGTGCCACAATACCGGTCTCAGCGTATATATCAGACTCATACAACGATGAGGCACAGCATTATGGCCACCTGTGCTATTTAAGGCAATCCAATACAGTGGCTCTGTTATGAATTCTACTTTTACAAGGTTATAATTCCCTTTTCATTTTAAATAGGGTGGCCAAAACATTTACACCACCTCTTCTTATAATGCACTCCAGTCTGACTCTGCTGCTTGTTCATGCTCACGTTTACCTAAAGTAACGTTTAGGATGCAAATCATAAACTAACGTTTAGGTAAATGTTGGACTGTGGCTGGGGATTAGGGGAATAACACATTGCCACCCAATGCCTGTGTAATGCTTACACTAGGATTGATCAATGAATGTGTGTAGATGAAAATTAGAGTAATCCATTATTATACATATCATGTAGGATTAAGTGACTTATATTAAAAATTTTCACAAGTTTATATCAATTACGTTCTGCAGCTATTAGAGTTGATCAGCTCAAATAGCATACACACAATGCCCTTTATAGCCTGATGCAAATCCGTCATCTTTGCTGAATTTAATTTAAATAAAATAGCTAGAATTTCAGATTTTACATTAGATTATTTATTTACTTCTTAACTGCAGCTGATTTGTCAATGTAACTTTTTGTTGGAAACCACAATCTGAGATGTACACAAGAACAGAGAAATAAAGCATGGCGATACTGGTGCATTCAAGTGCTTTCACAGCACTATCCTATTCCAGAGCAGACAGACATGCTGCAGACAAGCAGCAGACAGATATACATTCATACCTAAAATAAATAAATAAATTCAGTAATACATAATTTAAGAATTGAATACATTAAAATGAAATTAAAGCCAGGATATCGCTTTATAGATTACATTTCTGGAAAATTTTAAACACAAAAGTAATACATAAAGTAAACAAGTTATCAATATATATCTTGAAAACTGCAATATATAGGTTCAGCTATAATTTTAATTTAAACCATTCTCCAGGCAAGAAATAATTGCATTTCATACATGTTATTTTTATGTTTGGGTATTAATAATGTAGTTGTTGTTATTGTTTTATTAGAAAAATAGTAGCCACAGTTAGTGATAATAACGGCACTAGTTGTGACCTACTGGTAGGCTATTGTTTTCATACAGCTCAAGAATTCCGATTAATGAAACTTACTAGCATGTAGTGAACGCACCAGAGTCTGAGCCAATAGCATTAGACAGAACGCAGTGTTGTGGTGGAATAGACCAATCAACGCTCGCTCTGCGGAGTAAATGGACACTTAGCGTCGCGTCTCTGACTGCCTGGATGTGTCGAGCTGCAATTTACTGCAACAAAGAAACCGTCGGTACATCGCTAAAAACACATGTAACAGCGCTGCAATACCGTTGTTGTCACCAGTGGAGAAGAGGGAAAACCTCGGTTATTCTTACCATGTGAAAAAACCCCAGAGAAAAGTGTCGTTTGGAGACGAGTTGAGTTTGTGTTCGGTGAGTGCTTTTCTGTTTACACCGGATGAGCTGCCCGCAGGATATGGAGCACTAACGTTAGGCTATGTGCAGTTGTACCCAGGCGAGGAGTGCACTGTCCTGTATTTTTGTGCAAAAAAGTACCATAACTACATTTTGCAACCTTGATTAATTTGCACAACGATAAACTTCACACCGAGAAAAACGACTCATGTCATTACAGTCACTTTTAGTTTGTCCCCCATTGTCATGTTACAGTAGTATGTCAATGCTTGTATTTGTGTTACCTGAATGAAAGAGAACGTGTGTCTGCATTTTCACACGATTACTGCTCTGTCATACTGAAGTCTCCTCATCTGACACTTTCCATAACCCAGTGTGTGTGTGTGTGTGTGTGTTTGTGTGTGTGTGTGTGTGTGTTTGTGAGAGAGAGAGAGAGAGAGAGAGAGAGAGAAAGTATTATGAGTGAGTGACCCGACTGACTGAGTGAGTTTTTATAGTGAAAGAGCAAAGATTAATCAGCTTGTTTATAAAATGTAGTAAATTGGAAAGCGTTCCTGCTGTTATTTCCCAGTGCTAAAAATAAAAGGTTCAAATTGCTTGTTATTTACAGGAAATCCAAAATGCAAAAATAACAGATGTAACAATGCTAAATTATCACATTGAATAAACTGATTATCAGAATTGGTGCAGACTGGTTTTCTGTCAATGTACTAATTAGAAAAGGTCCCTAAAAATGGGTTACCACTGAGTTATACAAATTCCACTGTCAAAAACTCTACATTTTAATGATCAGTTTCTATTGGCAGAAAGTCTAAATATACTCAATCTACTAATGTAAATGTCAACTGAAATGTTATTCTAATGCCAGCAGCTGTATTTGAGTGTGAAATGTATTAGTCTATATGAATGTTGGGTGCATTTCCTTTCGCTAATCTGCGTGTGACTAATTTTCTCTGTGGCTACATCTTGATATTTGCTCCAAGCCAATATGGTTAAGGTGACAAGGACACAGACAACAGAGAGCAGATGGTGAGAGCAAGGAGGGCAGGAGAATAGAGAAGATAGAGATGGAGCAGAAAAGATGAGTGGCAGAGAGGAAGAATAAAAAGAGGTGAGAGGATAAAGAGTACAAAGGGGTAGATGTGGATAACAAGATGAGAGTGTGAGATGAACGGAGATGAAAAGGTGGCAAGAAGATGAGGAAACAGTGCAAACCGGTTCACTGTAGTCACACTTTCCTCACATGTCCAATGTGAAGAAGCTCCTCATGTAGTTTACTAACAAGCAATAAGTAAAAAAGGTGTGTGTGCCTGCAGGGGGCATCGGGGGGTGGAGTCTTCCAGTTGATGGAAAACCTGTCAAAATATGAGGGGGTGGTCAGTTGGGTAAGAAGTAGGGAAAGAGGGGGTGGAGCATTGTAAAAAGTGATTGGGGGGGGTCATTTATATGTCTGCTGCATCAGGCCAGCCGGTCGCTATGGGAGATCAAGCTGTTCACCAGCATTCCACTTTCTATCTCTTATTCTGCTTCCATCTACTTTCTGCACCTACCATTTTTTTCCAACAGTTTGTCTCTCATCCTCACACTGCTTGTTTATCTTTCCTGCCTCTTAAGCCCGTAAAGTACTGACACTTAAGTTGTTTACACTGTGCACACTTCAGCTACCTCTGGCACGTCAATCTCACATTTTAATTGCCTTAAAATTATACAGATCAGTTATGCAAATTTTTACTATTTTATTTGACATCTCAAATGTGCCAAAAGACACTGTACCTTCTGTTACTGCTTACACACTGCTGTTTGACCGTGTACAGATAACTCAAACTATCTTTGCTGCTTTAGCTTTATCTGAAATGTCTTTTGTTTTCTTTATTTATAGGTAAACTATATATTCCAAATGCCTAAATCTCTTATCCTGAAACCGACGAGCTGACAGTTTTGCTGCTCACAGGACAAGAAATAAAAAATTATATGCTTTCTGCAGATATGCAAAACTAGCATTTTTACCTGTTTACACAGGTAAATCTAGCTTTTAATATGAATGAATATACTTTCTATCTTTGTTTTCGTATTTTTCCCTCCCTTTGTGAAAACCTCCCCATTTCCCCTTCATCCCTCCAGAGGGTCTAATAAGCAGTGTTATGAGTCATTGTGAGCAGAGAGGCAGATGGGATTCAGCTCGTATCCCGATAAGGGTTTTTAAGTCAGCTGTGTCTTATCACACTCTGTCACTGATACTTAAACTGAACAGATACTGCCTGGCATTTTGTACAAAGTGGTACAAAACCTTGATTTGAGATATTGAGGTTCTGTCTGAAGGATGTTGGTGTAATCCCTGTACTGAAGGGCACCAGCGATGTCAGAGTGCTAATTTAAGTCTAGAGGTGCAGAGATGGATTTTTGGGGAGTTTTTTATTGGAGGAGTGGCATGTTCTTCACAAAAGCAACTCAAGCCTGGGACTTGGCTCATTGTTATAATCAACATCTTTTTCAGGGAATAGACTTTTAATCTTATATATTAGATAAAATTTTTTTAGGGGCTAGATATAGTGCTCATCTGTATTCTGCTCTGTGCCTTGTGTGTCATTGTGCTCATCTTTCAGTGACAAGATGGACAACATTTTTTATTCAAACTGAACTGCTTTCCATCAGCCATCATTATTTTTAATTACTTTACCCCCCCCCCCTCCCCCCCGCTGTGTTTGTTGTGCACCACAGCAGAGTGGAAGCTGGCTCTTACAGGAAGCAGGCTCAAAGATCTGAACCTGTGAAGCCTCAAATTACAGTAAATTAAGGCAGAAAATAGATCAGTGTGCTGTGTGCGTTCTATGGGAAGAGTCGCATTTTGACAAGCATGAACCAAGTGCTAAATTTTAAACTGTCTGTGTGTTTAGAGCTCCAACTGTAAAATATTGTTATTAATTATTATTTAATATCAAAATAGATTTATCTACAAAAATGTCAGAGTGAAGTGTGTCAGTGTCAGGGTGGATGAGCTGTCTAAGGCGCTGCCGTGTTCAGGTCGCAGCTTCCCCTGGGGTCGTGGGTTTAAATCCCAATTCTGACACTAGAGCACCAGGATGACACTAAGCACTAGTTCCCGGGTGCCCCGATAACCATCATTGCTTACCTTTGAGAAATAAGGACCAGTTACAGTGTTATCAAGATAAACCAAGAGAGGCAAAAAAATTTTATTCACATAATTTATTTCACAAATTTGTCAGTCTGTCTTGTTCACAATTGCCATAGTCCTTTAAATATTTATATGCTCAGACATTCATGTAAATATGCACAGCTGAGGCTTGCAGATGTAGTGGGAATGGATTTTGTTAAGTCAGCAAAAGAGTGCTGAGCTTTCACACACAGAAACATTCAGGAATACACATCACAGATACACAGATTAGCCACAACATTAATACCATCTGGTGGTTTTAATGTTGTAGTGTACAGAGCTCAGCATAGGAAAAATGTGACGCTGGCCTTGATTGACAAGTGTCAGAAGACAGAAGAGTGCATTGCATTTTCCTTCTTATGGAGTTGTGTTGTGGCAGACCACTCAGAGTGCTCATTTATATACTAATACACAGCTGTAACTCGAAGGAAACAGCACTTTGATGCACTGCTACTCTCTGAAGTCAATGACATCAGTTGCTGCAGAGAGAAACAAACAGGATGTAGTCCTTCTGCCTTGACAGGTGCTTAGTGTCTAAATGCACTCTAAAACTGTTTGTGTGTGCAAATGCACACACCTGTGTGTTCAAGTGTGTAAGTAGTGCTTTGTGTCGATGCACTGATGACTCACAAAGACAATTACAATAACAGGCAAATGTAAGTAACAATGTATCTCTGCTAGCCCATATTCTCATGGACTGGTAGAGACAAATGACAATGTCATATGCTCCCAAAGACAGTAACTGTGTGCACCTTCATCTAGCATCTCCTTGTTTTGTTGCTTGCTCATCAGTTCATCAGGACCAGGATTATGCTGCTACTCATCCTGTTGTCATCTTCCTTTAGTTTATTCAAGAAAGACTGTGGCAGTAAATGGTTAATCAAAGTTTTCCTGACAAACCAGCAGTAGAGTCGGGGCCCAGCAACAGGCAACATGAAATCATTAGTGTTGTGACAAACAGACTCGTCCACACCCCCTAAACCCCATCATCTTGGCTCATTTCACCTTGCTGTGTCCAATCTTGTCACGCATTGTTTGGCTCCCTGTCGTTCTCAATCATCTCGTCTGACATCTTGCCTGATCTGATCGGAAATTTACTCCATCTCTTGGTTTCTGGAGAGTAAAGAGGGCTGCAGGAGGAGAGTATCGGTGTGCTCATTTGCATATAAATGATGGCAGTGTCTCAGTTGTTGCACTCTTGCTCCATTTTCTTTCTGAAACGATTCAGTGTTTGTTTTTTTTAATTATTATTTTTATCTGTATGTGTACACCGTCATCACGTGTTATTGTTTGAGCAGCTGGCTTTAAATGAGCTGCCCAATGCCTCAGTCTGCCTGTGAGTTTATGACTTCCATGAGACTGTCTTATGGCTTTTCCTGTTGGATAAAATCAGTTGACTCATCCTGGAATGGAAAGCAGACATGTGATCCTCTTGGCTAGAGCAACAAAAGCAACAAAAGTTTCAAAAAATCATCACTTAAATGCAATGGAATAAATAGTAACAAGGTGTATTCCCTTCTCTTGAATCTGGCTGACTAAATGGGGAACCAGAAGAATTTCCTATCAGTGAGTATCTTTTAAAGCCTTGAAGTGTTCACTTCTATCATCTCTTAGTGTCTTTGTTACAGGAATCCTTGCTGCTTTCTCCAGCTATTTATGTATAAAGCTTAAAATAGACCAGACAGCACTCTAAGACCTGGTTAGCACACATCACTTTGGCACTAATATTACATGTGAAATTAAAGTGAATGAAATATGTTTGTGGGAAACTCAGCCAAACTATTCTATTTTTTTAGTAAAATAGTGTTGGAGCTAAGAAATACAACCAAAATATGTATGTGGTTCAATAAAGCTACCATAGAATGATGATGTGTATGCCAAGTACCATTAGGGCTTTTAGGCAATAAGAAGTACAGGTATGTATTAAATGATTATATTTTAAACATTTTAAAGGGGACATTGACTTTTTGTGAGTAATCTATGAATATTGTGAAAGTCCTTAAATGAACCTCTCCTTTGGGCCTCAGTTCAGGCACAGGCTGCAGGTGCCACACCAGTGAACACTATTAGGGGTGTAAATTGCAGGTTTCATCTTTTATTGATTCTTTAAGCCAGCGAGCTATGTTTAATTGTTCCTACATTACAATAGCTGTGTTGTGTAATGCTTTGCATTCTTTATGCCTAATAAACAATATTGTTTATAAGAATAGCTTTGAAATAGAAATTAAATATTGCTGGCATTATCAGTAACAAGTGCAGGCTTTTTATTGCATATATTTCTCTACTCACGTACTTATTTTTAGACTGTGCCAATATTTACTCTTGACCTATTGTAATTTTTTTCAAATTACATGGGTTTTTGTTAGTCTTTCCATGTTTTCTTTTTTGTTTTTTAACTAAATCCATTATACTTCCAGCTGCTGTTTTTCTCCTTCCCCTTGATGTCTAATTTAAAGAGAACACCTGCTTTGACAAAATTAAGGGACATCTTAAAAGTATGTCTAGATTGATGCGTATGTTTTGGATTAGACAAGGAATTAGATCGCTGGTAATTTGATCTTTGCAGCATTTGAAAGACTGATATATGCATCACTTGAGTCTGTGGATCGTCACGGCCCTACAAGCCTTCACAACAGTACAACATCTCCATATTTTGGCTGAACTTTGCAATTTATGAGAGCAGTTGTAGCAATCGGACGTGCAATTTCAATGTTGATTGGCCTTTGTGTCGATTCAGAACCCAAACTGTAAGTATTTCATCTTTTTTTTTTCTATTTGACTTAATACCTACAGCCTGGGATTAACAGGCTGTTTCAATATTCTGGTTTTGTGTTTACACTGAACTGCTCTGCAGAAATTATACCTTGCTGTTTCTAACTTGCTTGCTTTCTGGTGAGTTATGGTATTTCCATTTTCACAAGCCAGACCAGTCCACAGCCTCTCTTCCTGTCACCTTTGACATTAACAGAACTGCTCTGTTAGCATGTAGATTATTATTGTTGATATTTTTCTCACTGTGTGGTCCTGAAACCACGTAAATTAAAAATAACCAAAAAGTTTCCAAAATGTAATGTAATTAATGGCTGAATTTATAAAATATTAAAATGGTATGTTTCAGTAGGTTTAGATATGCAGCAGCTGAATGCTAAACTACTTATAAATGACATGTCACTCGTGTTTCTCTGTAAATGCTGTCAGGCTGCATAAACTGTAGTGTTCCTATTGTCATACTATCATATCTAAAACATTACTGTTACAGTATGTGTGGAAATGATTGAGGTTGACAAGACTTTTTTGTTTAGAAATGTTTATTTCTGCTTCTTGCAGGGCATCACAGCATTACAGTTTGCTGCCAGCATGTATATTCCAGACAGAGACCCTTCATCAACAGCATCTGTGCACACATTGCTGTCCACTGAAACACAGAAAGAGGTAATCAAATATTGATAATATTAAATATGTTGACTAAACATACAGTATGTGCACCTAAAGACGCCTAGTGTTGATAAAAAATAAGGGTACACTTTTTCAGTGCTCAGTATAATGCACATGAAAATAGAGCCTCTAGACTTACTGTAATTACTAAAATAAACTTACTAATCTGGTTCATTACATGTATCAGGCTATATGAAACTGGAAATGGTCCTTTTGTAGGAACTGAATTAAAGAAGGAAAAACGATTAAATCCAAGTAACTACTGAATTACCTGGATTAAATGTATGCTCAAGTATATTTTGACAGAATCTGCCGTGTATGACCTTGTGTTTGATATTCCCAGACCAAGCAAACGCTCCTCCCAGTATGGGAGGTGATCAGAGGAGGAAGCTCTCCCAGGGTGGGTGTTGTGCTTCAGTCAGCTAATGGCCTGGAGACAGCACAGTAACCAGCAGCATCAGAAGGTTCTCAGGGTATCTACAGGAAAACATGTGAGGATAATGTGCCTTTTTCCTCTGAGAGCTCCAGTACCAACTTTGCAAACTTCAGTAAAACTTAAAGAAAGCCTTAAACTCAATGAAGGACATAATCCACATTGCATAAAATGCTTTGGGTACTTTGTGCTCTATGCAGACCTAAATGAAATGTGTTATTTTGTGATTGTTTCACTGGCCTGTTGGTAAAAATAAAGTCTATGTTAATGGTTTGTGGATGTAGGCAGAATTTCTTCTTTGTTTCCCTTTTTTATTCATAACACAACCACTTGCACAATCATCTTGCACATTTCAAAACAACAGCACGAATGCTTTCGAACAAAGACTGTTTGAATATGTGCACTCACTCCCTCTCTATGGGAGGATTTAAATACTTTTGCCCTGAGATATGGTTGGATGACACATCACAGAAACTTGATTACTTGAAACACACTGAGATATTTGGCACTGACACTTGTCTCCATGTAGATTTGTTTAGAAAATCGATGATTCTTAGTGGACAACAATTTGCATATCACCTTGTTTGTTTGCATATTCATGCTTGTAGTCAAAAAGATCTATGGCTTTTGGTTCTTCCCTTCAGGGGTCACTTCAGCGGAATGTGTTCTGCACATTGATTTGGCAGGAGTTTTTACGCCGGATACCCTTCCTGCTGCAACCCTCCCATTTTTACTCTGGCTTGGGACCGGCACCAAAGAGGCCCTTGGTGGCTGGGCAGGGCCACACCTGGTGTGGTGGGATTCAATCCTGCAGCCTTCTGTATCCCAACCCAATGCTCTACCCATTCAGCCACCAGGCCCCCGTATTCATACCTTATGTCATAAGAGCAACAAAATGTTGTCTCTTTTTACAGCAAGACAAGTGATGTCTCAGTCTAAATGATTTTAATCTATTGTCAACGGGTCATATGTCTCTAGAAATAATCTAGCTATTGGCATGAAAGTGTTGATATCATCTGCTAATACTTCAAGACAGAATCTGTTTAAAAAAAGCCTAAGGGTATTTCTTTCTCTCCCTTCCACTCAATGGTTCTTTTCTCGTTGTCTGTCTCCGTGTATTTTCTGGCCATAATTACAGAGCTCATGAAAGCGTTTAGGCTCATGAATATTTAGATCCTCGAGGGGAAGTGTCAGGGGAGACCCATGTGTGATTGGTCTGCCCTAATTATGGACACACACACACACACACACACACACACACACACACACACACACACACACACACACACACACACACACACACACACACACACACACACACACACACACACACACACACACACACACACGTGCTCTCTCTGATGCATGCTGGGAGTGAGTGTGAGCTTGTTGACTCATGGAGCGAGTCTCTGAGTGCTTTCAAACTTTTTTCATGCAGTGTTTCTTTGTAGTTATATAATTTTTGCTGTAGTGTGGTGCACTATTTAGTTGGCTTAGCAGTGTCTGGTTGCGTTCCAGCCGGCTGGTGTTTCAGATGCTATGGTGAGTGGTGACTTCAAGTTGACTCGGAAAAACGGCATCAAAGATGGGGCTGGTTTTCCGTGCAGTGTGGAGGACAATTATGGAACATGTTCTGTGGAATTAATTGCTTATCATCTCAGTGTTTTCTGTGTAAATTCTTTATCAGCTCAATTGTGGAGCGTGGAATTCAACAAATGGTCAGTATTTGTCATAAAACAACCTCTCGAGTGGATACTTGACCACTGGACACAAGTAAACCTGCCTCTTCATACATAGCCCAGTATCAGATGAGGAACAACGAAGAGTCTGGTCTCATTGTCCAGGAAATATTCAGATTAAGAAAACTGGTCCTCAATGTCAAACAGCAACTCAATATGGATGAATAAGACTGCACTGATATGCACTTTATCAAAATTATTTGCTGTTTTTAGTGGTTTCTCTTTTATCCCACTCAACATAGACGTTTTTAGAGTGGGAGGTTTTAAATGTAAATGGAGCCAGGGAGGCAAGAAAAAGAGCAATATTGCTTAAAACAGCTAAAATGAAGGGCATTGATGTTTTATTTTTTATAAGAAATGCATAGTGAAAGAGATAATGAAGTAGACTGGCATAAAGAATAGGAAGGAGAAGTGATTCTAAGCCATAATACTACAATGAGTGGAGGCTTGAGCTTCCTGTTCTCCAAAGCATTCTCTTCACTTTCCCTGGAGGTCAAGGATATTGTAGAGGGCAGGTTTCTTTTAGCCAAAGCTTGTTTTTATCATTTTACTATTGTTTTTATTAACATCTATGCTCCAACTAAAAGTGATGAATTGGATTGGAAGATTTTTTTTATTCATGGGTGAGGATTTTAATTGCACTGAAAATGAACATCTAGATCATAATCATGTAGAGCTTCATCCAGCTACCCAACAGCTGGTTTATTCTCATGGGCTGGTGGATGTATGGAGAAGGATGCACAACATTTCCCGGCATTACACATGGAGAAATGACCTGCTCCCCAACTTGGCCAGTTTTACTGTTTTAAACATCACTTTAGTATTTTTAAAACATGTAAAATTATGCTGGTTGGTTTTAAAGATAATTCTTACTCTTATGTAATGTTTTTTATCATAAACGTTTTACCAAAAAGCGCATATTGGCACTTTAATTCATGTTAACTCGAGAAAAAAAGTTTAGATTCTTACTTACTACTGTCTTGAGCAGTGGGGAGATTATGGAAAAACTCTAATTAAACTCCTGTGGCAGCAGCACACTCTGTTACGCTGTAATGTTGCCAGATCTATTAAAAACATGGAGACTGATATAGTGGGACTAGAGAGAACGAGTAAGACCACAGGAAATCGAGCGTATATTGAAACCCTCAGGTGTATTGTTTTTTTCTTTAGCCAACCTACTGGACACAAAAGTAGTGAGGTTACAGTATGGAGATGGATGCTCCCTCTAGTTTCTTTCTTCGATTTAGAGAAAAAGCACGGGCAGGAGAAATTGATACCCTCTCCTGTCAGAAACTGACAGAAATCAGAAACCAAATCAGAAAACTGGCTGTGGAGTTGTACTCCTCTGTCTACAGCAGTGAATATGAGGAGAACAACGAGCTGTTTAATGTGTTCTGTGATGAACTGCACCAGGTCATCCATCGGGACCAGACACACGGTTTATCCAGCAGGTCCATGGTAGACAATGTCTACCTGATTTGGGATGTTTTTGACATCTCCAGCTGATTCGGTATGAAGACTGGTCTGATTTCTCTGAATCGGGAAAAGGTTTTTGACCGTGTAGAAAACTGCGTGCTTTGGAAAATCATGGAGAAGTTTGAATTCAGCAGTCGATTCACTGTAAAGATCAAGCGTTTCTAAAGTATCTGCAGCAAAACTATATTGGAAAAAAGTGAAGCCCTTGTTGTTGGTGAATAGCTTGAGTTCTTCCACAGAATCTAGACTACCTAGGGATTGAAGCAACTTCCTCCAGCGGTCAACAGCAGTCCCACACCAGGGCTGATGGGGGCGCTGTGTCAGACAAAGACCCTGTGCCTCAAGCAATTAGTGGCTGTAGTAGGTCCGGCACTGACTGATGCCCAGGCTTTGGCCTCTTTGCTAGGTGTGGGGTCATAAAGAGCATTAACAAAACAAGACTTTGCAATAGACTGCAATCTGTATGGACAGAGAGAGGGGGAGACAATAAACTGAGCCCACAGTGGAGAATTTTACTCACCTAAAGAAATGCACAGCTGACTTCCAGTTGTGGATTTTACGTGGTGCGATAGCCACAAATGCTTTTAGCTTTGTGACTGAATTTGTTCACCTTTATAATGTACGTTTTTAGCTTGTTTGATGTAATTTTCCCTGCCCCTGTTTCTATTTCTTCTCTGTTCTTTGGTTTTTAAAAAACTTGTAAATATTGTAAGTATTTTTTTAAAAAACTCTCTCTCTCCCCCTCTTTCTCTCTTACAGACTTATACACCAAATGTCCTGGGCATCTTCTCACATTTTATCAAAGGCTTCCAATCTAGGAAAAGTTAATATAGGCTTAAACAAAGGTGTAAGTCTTTTGAAAATTAACACATGCATTCATAAATGCAGGCATGAGATAATAATAGCACAGCTGGTTGTGGCTTGCAGCTGGTTCTTTCTGTTGTTTAATAGTGGGCTAATGATGGATGAGTCTGGCAGATTAGTCAAGGGGTGGGTGTGCGTGCGTGCGTGTGTGTGTATGTTTGTGTGTGTGTGTGTGTGTTGTATAAACATATCAGGAATGAACAGAGGTGTGACTTATTTAAGGGTGGAATGTGATGAAGCTGTAAAGGAGGAAGAAAGATTGTTAAATGGAAGAAATAAAGGCAAATTAATCTGACCTGGTTGGTGGGACTGAGGAGGCTGAGAGAAAAGAGGGAAAGAGATAGTAAAGAGGAGTACATAGGGAAAGAGGTGAAAAAGGTGAGAAGTAAATAAATTATAGAAACTAGAGGGAATTAAGGAGTCATTTTAGAAGGTGAGACTGGTGAATGATGGGAGTGACTGATGAGAAGTTATGAGAAAGGTGTTAGGAAATGTGAAACAAAGTAGATAGGACCTAAACAACTTATGATGAGGACAAAGGTGGAATTATGCTTCTCTGAAGGTACACGTAAAAATGTATACATAGTTACACAGTGCAGGGCACTACGAGTCACAATAGGCTTGCAGAGTAGCCTATGTGCATGTTGTGTAGAACTGCATGTCGAGCAAGCTCATGAGTTAATGCCAGAAATCCAGGAGGCAGAATGGGAGTGCAAAGGTAATGGAAATAAAGACATATAAGAAGACCTCTTAATTTAAAATTCTTTACCAATGCAATAAAGTCACATAAATTATTTGCAAAAGTAAAGTCTTCACAGGAGTTTGTTTAACACGACACTGCCCCTAACTGGCAGGTATGCCTATTGTACAAATATAACAGATAACATATATATATATATATATATATATATATATATATATATATATATATATATATATATATATATATATATATATATATATATATATATATATATATATATATATATATATATATATATATATATGAATGTCTCTGAATGTAACGTACTTAGATGCAGCACAGAAAACATATTTCTGCTTTAAGAATTTGAGAAGAAGGTATACAGTGGATTGTGTCTCTGCAAATGGTGATGTATCAGTGAAGGTGAGAATTGAGGGTGGTGAATTTAAACAGGTTTAATCCTAGAATAGAAAATAACGTGATATAAATGATGCATTTCTACTGTCAGTTGTATGTGCGGTGGTTTATGAATACTTAACGCTGACACACTGCAGCTCAACTGATATCAAGAGTTTAAAATGGTCCCTTAGGCTGCTGCTCACATTAGCATTACAGAGAGATCAGAGCAAACCTAACAGCTGGTTAGCCTCAGATATGGGATCAGTGAATTACATAAACTTGCAGATGGGTGACCAATTACAGGACAAACCAATAAAGTGCCCAAGCTGTGCCGTATGTACACAGAGAATTGGTATCTGACAAAACCGATACAGTCCTGATATGGTGAGTACAGGTGTCAACACATCCCCCATATCTGCTTATGTTTCAGTTGTCGTGGTTCGAAGCATATTATTTTTATTTGTATTTTTATTTTTTTGTTTAAGTCTGTTTCTTATATCTACATTTCTTCCAAAGAAATAAACTCTTAGAAATTAATTAAAAGAAATTAACTCAAAAGAGAGATAAGGCAAACCATCTAATTTTGGGTACACCCATCCAATTCAACATACTCCTATTTACATAGTGTGTTTGTAGGTTTCATGGTCAAATACTTCTCAAGATAGACAAAAAATGTTTTTTTCAGCCTTTTGAAACCGTTTTCAGCTCCTTTTAGGTTACTCATGTACATGCAGATTTCCAGTAAAAAGGTTTTGTAAGTGTATGTAAACGCTGTTGCCCGATCACCAGAGAAAGCTTATTTCTTTGAGTACCCCAGTTATTTAAGTGCATGAAATGACCAAACTTGTCCTTTAAAATTGTCCTTGATAGTATTTTTAGCAGTCCCCGTACAGACAGATGTACATTTAGTGTCAGTCTGTAGCTTAGGTTAGATTATTTATCTGTGTTTTAGACCTCTGTGGTTGTCCAGAAACTGTTAAAAACAAATTATGTTGGGGATGTTTTTTCATTCCAAACAGGAGGTAGGGCAGACGTCCACCAATCCCTGGGTTGTTGTTTTGATTCCCAGCTCCTCTGGTCACATGTCAGTGTCCTTGAGCAAGTTAGTTGCTCTCAGTGAGTTTAGGCCAGCTCTCCCATTGTTGTGTGAGTGCAGATGGGTGAATGAGAGGCAGTATAAAGGCTCTATATAAGTGCAAACCATTTACCATTTACCATATCACTTAAGTAACTTGTTACTGGAAATGGTTTGGAATAAAGCAATAAGTCATCAAGTGGAGCGGTGTGTCTGGCTAATGGCTTTTCACATTCAAATGTGTAAGATGAGTTAATGTGGATGAAACTATGATGACTAAAGAGTTTAGTCATCACAGTGCTTACTGTAAAATATCTGCTACAATAAAGTTGTCTAACCTTTGAACACTGTGATTATGACAGTAGATCAGGCCTATCTGACCTCCACGACGTGTGACCACCCCCAACATACTGCGAAGGCATGCTGCTCCTGCACAGACAGAGACACACGGTATGATTATGAGCACAGTAATACAAACACACATGTCAGGACCACTTGAAGCAGACCACAATTTTGAATTGTGTACCTAGTCTGAGAGCAGCCCACTCCGTGTGTGTGTGTGAGAGAGAGAGAGAGAGAGAATTGTTTAACAGTTAGTAATCACTTAATCACATAATAACAATCACTGCCCATCAAATGTCTCCACACAATTACTGCACTGGATGGGCTTATAATGCCATTCAGCAGCTGTGTGTTTATGCATATATGAAAGCAGGGGAAGGTGGTAGACATACAGTAGCATACACTGTGTCAAAACATCTTCATCGTTTTTGAGTGTAGTATCTCACATTTTCAGATTTTGTTTTGTTATTTCAGATGTAATGGAGAGAGCTTTTCCCACTGTTCTACATTTTTTAACTGCTGGTGTCGATATTTGTGAACCTTGGGACAGAAATGTAGTCGTTGCAATGAAAACGTAAACCAATACTTGTCAAATATCCACCCCAACAGTTCAGCGCACAGAACAAATTAAGCCAGCTGCACAATTCAAAGGAAATGGAAATTGGAAATTGTGGAAACAAGGCCTGCACGAATTTCATTGTGTTCAGGACTCTACTGAAAAATGCTGGTTTATTCAACAGAAGAAATCTAACTTCACAATTAGGTTTCTTCTATTGAATGTTGATTTATCTGCAATGTACATTCATAACTGGATTTCTAATAGGGTTTTCACAAAAACACATGACAAAAAATTGCAGACAGGGAAAATAGTGGAGTAAGGTGGCTAGCTGAAAGTGAGATCATGCAGTACCGTACTATAAAAAAATAATCCTGCTGGCGCATAATCCTGCTGAACCCTCACGACTTGCATGTAAGAATCATTAAAGAATAACATTAACTCATGTATCTGGTGCTGACTGAGAGCTGTGATTGGTCAGGTATTTTTGTGACATGTGTCATCTCATGTCACAAAGGTTATGGCAAGTCAAGAACTCCTGACTCTGAGTCACACGATCGTACCTAGTAGAAGAAATTGACATCATGCATCTGGACACGTAGAAAGTATGAATCAAGCTGTAGACACTTTGTGCTTTATTACTCAAATGATTCTCTATGAAATTCAGTTTGTTTGTGCAAGAGCGGAGCAAAGAAAAGAAGAATACCCTGTTGGGATTATATGAGCTGATGAGCACTCTGTGAAACAAATGTGTGAATGAGTAGAAGAATATATACGACAATGTTTGCATGTAAAGTATGTAAGCCATGACAACAGGAAGGGCGTCAGGCTCACATAACATAGACCATCCCCCACTTATGATTTATTTATGTATTCATCTTTGCCTGTTATTAAGCAAAGATGTGGGTCAGAGACACACAGCATGCTTGTGTATGTAAGAGTCAGAGAAAGAAATGAGGAAGAGGACAGATGTTGCTGCACAGTGAAAACTGGAATTAGCCAGTTTAAATTGAAAGATAAGGCTGAATGTAAATCAGTGGGTGGATGCAGGAGACAGACAGACATATTTGAGCCAGCTGTTCGTTATCATCTTCTCCATGCCCTGTGGTCAGAAATCAACAGGTGTTTGTATTTAAATGACAGATGCCGACAGTTTGTAGAAACATGTTGCGTTGCAGTGTGATTAAAAAGCATTAGTAGACTTCAGGGCATGAGACTCCAGGCTGCTTTATCTGAGTCTGTAAGAGATCTGATCAGTCTCCTTGAATTAGTCAAAGAAACAGGAGGTGGCTGTGAAACTAAAGAGTCTGTATTGCTGAATAACCGTGTGTGTGTGTGTGTGCTCTTTGTTTTTGGAGTTTTGGAAAATGTAATGAAATATTTCTGATGTTTTATTAACAGAACAATCAAATAATCAGATTTGTGTATGTACCCATTTTATCACAAACTATGGAAAGTTTCTGGAGAATCAGGTGGGTGTTTGTGAGTGTGTGTGTGTTTCAGTGGTATATCATGGGGAGAGAGACACAGCAATACACGTGTTATTAGTATATTAATTTTTTGTTCTCCCACATTGTGGCTGGTGACATTTTCTTTTACAACTTTTGAGATTACAATAACTACTTAAAGTTTGCTGTAGACATTTTTTTTTTTACTTCTATAGGCACTTTGTGCTTGTTTCTGTTTTAGTAGACAATTTGGGCCAACTTGGGCTTAAAAATGAGGGAGCATCACTCCATCCATTGATTTTTGCTTTTGTTCAGCCTTTCACTCTGCAGCTTGCACTGTATGTGGCCTTGGTCATGCATATGCTCTGTTGTAGAAAGTCAATTTAAAAACCTCATTATGTGTATACGTGGCAGAGAAACCGATGTTCTCTGGAAGAAATCTACCTGTGGGAAATCAGCTTTCTCTAATCCCCTGCCTTGATTAGGGAAGCCAGATTTCCGATTTACAACCAAATGTTAGTTGGTTACACAAGTGCACGTGAATGTGCTGAAATCACTGCCGAATAGTGTCTGTGGAAGATGCATTTTCATTTACTGAACGTACTCTGCTTGTATTAGGCAAGAAATGGCATCTGGGTGGAGCATACAGGAAGCACGAAATGACACAAAAACTATGCTGTGGAAAACAGTGTTTTTTTGTTTATAACACAATAGTGGTGGTAGTGTCATAAGAAACTTTATAAACTCCTGGTTTAGTGAAGGGGAGAAGCAAAGTACAACACCAAAAAGTATGAAAAATGTGCCATGTGTATGAAAAAGAAAATGTTTCCCTTACTCACTGGTGTCTGTACTGAGCAGAAAGGCTGTGAGGGAACATCATCAACACCCCCTCTCGCTCGCTGTGAATTCTCAGGACAGTCACCTGCTCTATTCACACATGGGCTCAGTTGACATTACATAGACTTTGTACGAGAGAGTTGATATTAAAATGTATGTTTAATGTCCAGACCAACTGCCTTGGACATCTGTATTCTCACTCTTAGCTCCTCTGCGTGAGGTCTAGATAAGGCCATGGTTTCAGTGCCTGTCTGAAAACAGGTTTTGACTGTGGTTGAGGATGTGTACGGTAAACTTCCTTTTTTGACATCTACGAAAATTTAAATGATACCTGGACCCACAAATCGCTATGATTTGATTTACTGGACTGTTTTTTGCGTGAGTTGAGGGAATTGCCCAGTATTTTTTCTGTACCCATAAAGAGATTCTCTTTGCTTACTGCTGCCACATAAAATTCCAAGTGTAATATAGCTATTTTATAGAGGACTGGCCTTAGGGAAATATTTGGTCCCGTCAAAAGAGAAGGGAAATGGTGCGATGAGGAAAGCAAAGGATATGTGGAAACGATGGACGCAAATGATAAGGAGCTCATTATTCTGTTTCTATATTTGGCTCAATATATCCTCCACTTATTATCACTTTTGCAATAAAGAAGTCCTCTGTGTAGGCCCACATCCTCTCAAAATCTGTTACCTGCATCCCCATCGGTCTCTGTTGTGTATTTTGTCTTTTCTGTACTTTTGTTGTCGCCATGGCAACATTAGATCATCTGGCTTATGAAGGTGTTTTCAGTGGGGTTGATGTATAATGAGCTGAGGTCTTTTGTTTTTCAGGAGGAGATATTCATCAGTTTGACCTTTCCCCTTAAAAGGGCCAGAGAAGCAGTTAAAATGAATGAGCTGCATCTAGTCTTACTCAGTTTTCTTGTTTGTAACAACTCTCATCTCATAACACCAAGGTCTGGTTTCATTTGACTTGCCAGTGCAATTCATTGTAGATTTACATTTCCCATGCACATATCACTGACTGAATAATAATGACCACATTTAACCCACACTTTTCTCCAAGGCTGTCAAACACTCCACTTGTTCCTTCTAGTTCCTTCTAGTTCCTTCTTTTTTATAAACAAGCTCCTCCAAAGTTGCACCAAAAGATATTTTATATTAGGGCTTCACGATATTGGAAAAAAAAATCCCATTGCAATATATTTGTCTTTCTGTGATATATGTTGAAATAAAAAAACCAGATGACTTGAATAACTGATGATTGATTAGGATTATGAGGAAATGATTAGCGTGATGTTGACTATCTAGATACAGACAATGTTATTTATTTATCATACGTGTCTGTAGAAAAAAATTATATATTTTTTTTATCGTATACAAGGCCTCCAAATTTTTGCTGTTTTGTTGTAGTAACAAACAACTGGTTTGAATGTAAAATACAAATTACGGTGGGACTCTGTCAATTCATCTTACATTGGAGAGAGTGTTGTACAGAGATGAATAGACAGGGTGACACCTGCAGAGAGCTGCTAATCCCAAAGTAAAGCAGATTACTGTGGCAGTCTGGTGCTTCCTACCAGTCTGTCTGAAGGAAATGGAGCTGCCATAAGTTCCTGGCTGTGCTGCCGTGGTGATCAGACTGCTGCTCAATACCACTTGGCCCTAACTCCTCGACTCTTTTTGAATCTGTCATCTCCTGCATGTAACTCCAGCTGCTGCTGCATCCTGCTGTTTTGCAAGGTCTGTTTGTGTGGCTGCTTTCACTGGTCTGGACTGAGCATGTGTGTGTACATACATGCAAACATCCACATAACAAAGGGTTCAGCAAAGAACCTTTGTGTTTCTGAACAACCTGTTGATGGAAGTTAGTGACGCTCAAACAGTATTTAGAAAATAACAGCAGGTAGTTTCAGAATCCTAACCCCGGTACTGAACCCTGTGGAAATTTTGACTTAGTCGTAGTAGTTTGCACGTGCACATAGGTGCATTTGAGCAGAAGTGGTAAGTAACTAAGTGCATTTATCTAAGTACTGAACTTAAATAAAGGTTTGCAGTACTTGTACTTTACTGGAGTATTTTTAATTTTAGGCTAATTTTACCATAAAGTAATTTTACTTTTACTCCACTACATCTATTTTACAGCCTTAGTTGATAGTTACTGTTGGAGATGATGATTCTTAACACAAAATCCAGATTACTACAAAATTATGGATTACGGATTATCCACCTGTCAATACTTAAATTGATTTAAAAATTGTTCAGACTTTACCAGCTGTGCTGTTTTTGTTCCACACTGTTGTCACCAAGGCTCCAAGAAACTTTGAACCTATTTTTATGGAATTACCTTAATTTAATAATCTAGAATAGATTTCTATGTTCCTGTTATCAGAAGTAGCAAAACCAACAAAAATCTGATTTAGTAGAATTTAAGAGAATGTACTTTTGTAATGGTACTTCTACTTGTATGAGTATGTTTTTAGGCATATATACTTATACTATATACATATGCACTTTAACTGAGTATTGTGTTTGGGTACTTCTATCACCCCTGCATTTGGGCAGTACAACACATCTACCTATGCTGTTCCACTGACAGACAGGTATGGGGTTATACATCAAGACAGGCCGAAATTCACCAGGAAAGGCAGAGAAGAAGACTGACAAGACAGACATCAAAATATGTACAAAATCATGCTTATAATATACACACATCTTGTAAGGGGGGAAGCACATTTAAAAGGTTTGTTAGGCCATCCAACAGTGTGTACCAGTGAGACACAAGGATTGTAAATAGAAATGTTGTTTACAGGACAACCGCCCAGGTCACCTTTAATTATTTCTTTAGTAATAAGTCATTCTAAATTTAGGTTTACGATGTTGTACCTTTTTTAAATGAGAAATATTTAATATTGCAAACCTTAAACAACTTCGTCTGCCAGCTATCCAAATTTGTATTCTAGTTGACCATCATCTGACAGGATTGCATATCCAAATACAATAGTTAGTAGTCTTCAGCTGTTAAATTCTGGGTTTGACTTCCAGACACAGAGGACGTTTTGTTATGTCATGGCTACACCCCTGTTTTGATGACACAGATGAAAACAACACACCTCAAACTTAGAAAGAATGAAACACCACTCTGTGGATGTTGGCAGCAGCGTTGTTACACAGTAAGACAGCAAAATGGACTGTGCGTCACCCTGTGTGACAAGGCAAAGAACTCCTTTTGTAAGTGGTTGTTTTTGTGCAGTGTGACATGCAGTAAATGGAAAATATAAATGTTGGGAGTTAATGGCAAATGTAATGATGCTCTAAAAGAAAGATTTCAAGGCGCGCTGCTGCACAATGTCTGAACTCTCACCATGAAGATATAGAAAGAGGCAGTTAGAAAAATAAACATGCTGTAGTCAATACTCTTTGTGTACAAATAAGTGTACATTTGCTGAGTGCAGTCCTGATAATGCAGTATCTGGTCGGGTTTATTGATGCTTGAAAACCCTGTCGTCTACATATTTAACATTTCACCTTTGCCCAGGCCCAGACACATACTGGGTAAAGACATATCCATGAATAATACATAATGGACACTGTGACCCAGGTCTCTGCAATCTAGCAGGCATTGTGACAGTAGTTCTGGAATTAATGAATGAACAAATGAATGAATTATGATCCTAGTAGTCTAGTATTGATTTGTAGTCTCACACACATTAGCTCAGGTTTTAATTATGGGGAGTATTTACATGACACCAGATAAAAGTAAATCTACTCTGTAATTTCAGTGTGATAGTGAAGGATATGCGGTACCCTCATCTATGTCTGTGCTAGTTTGCTTTTCTCCCAAGCAGCATTATTCTGTATGTTTGTGTGTGTGTGTGTGTGTGTGTGTGTGCAAAGGGACGTAATTGATCTGTGACTCCAATGATTACTTCAACTTTTATTTATCTATCTGATCACTTGTGTGACTCTTAACTTGTTTTTTTTTTTTTGGGAGTCATGACTTACGATTATGAGACAATGGTTTCAGCAGAAAATCACTAGTGCAAATACTTTTACATTCCACAATAGCCTTTTTATTGTTATTGCTAACACAGGCTAACTATGTGAGGTGCAGATACAAAGACTACCAGTTGTGTCAGCACTCGACCAGTGTGTATAGGGTTGGGTGCTTTGTAAGCTCCCATTTCCTGTAGCATCTTTGTAGCAGTTGCACGTTGATGTGAACAATGAGATAAATTCACACAGTATGACACACACTACTTTCATATTTGTTGACAGTAAAAATGATCTAGTTAGGAATGAGCCATAAAATTAAGCAAAGAGTACACAACAGCATATTTTTGTTGCCTGGGTTGACCTTTAAAATGACTTTTGGCCTTGCAGGTCCAGTGCAAGTCCTCACTGCACTGTACAACACACTTCCCTCATTCAAATGAACAAAAAAGCGTGTTTTGTTTTTCACACAGAGTGAAAGTCTGTCTGTAGTATGTAGGACTTGATCCTGGACTCAAGATAGCATCCAGTATCTTAAATGAAAGTTGCCAGGTTCATGAGTATGCAGCAAATGAGCATTAGTGTTTTCCCCCTGGCCCTGTCCTTGGGCTCCTACTTGGGTCAAAGATTCTCTATCAAAAATCCTACGAATAATAATTTATAAGACAAACAACTCTATAAAATCAGTATTAGGTTTGTTGGGTTTATCTCTGGTGAGATAAAGTATCTTATGTTTAATTTATGAACTTTAAATAGTTGATGTGATAAATGCAAGAACTCCAGCAGAACTGGATATGTTGATTTATAAATTAATATGATTGATTGATTGATATGATTTATTGGCCACAGCTGCTTGCTCCGCAGCAGGCACAGTGGCAAATAATCTGTTATACCAGATACACTATAATGCTACAAAATACCCACAAACCCTTTTATTCACATCTTTACGTCCAACTCATTGGTTAGAAATCTAATTATTCTATTCACCCACACCTCAGGGAGTGCCACCATGTTCTTTTTTTTTTTTTATAATCTTTGTGCACAGGTTTTGAGCCACAGGATATTTTATTTTATGTCCAGCTCTCATAATACATCCATGGCCTGAACACATCCTTAATGTGAAGGAGCATCAGCTTGTGTCACCACCAGTGAACTTCATATTTCTTTATACTTATTTGTTTTTTTCTCATTTAATCATGTAACATTTTCCGGATTAAGCTACTGTTTTGTTAATGAATAATAACCCCAAACTCGGATATTGGTGTCAGTGCTGGTGTTAATAATGTTTTTGAATGATGATCTTAAATCAGTTGAGATTCTCTGCACAGATTGTCTAATCTCATTGTACTGAGGGATTTGACCATAATAAGACATTTAATTGACGAATGATACAGCGATGCAAGTAAGTCTGCAATCAGAGGTTGAATTTGTGTCCTTATCTTGCTCTCTGTGGGTGAAACATACACACACCAGCCTGTGATAGGTGGCTGTGTGTGTGTGTTTTTGTGTTAATGATTTGGAGTCTCTGGGGGGGAAACCAAGAGGAAGACTTGGAACGTGTCAAAGAGGGGTCAGCAATCACAGATGCAGATGAGCAGGTGTTGTAGGAAAGGGTAGTGGGAGGACACGAAGGCAAAAAATTAAGGAAAGTATAAAAATAGGAGGACTGGCTGTAGAAAGACAAATGGTGGGAGGAGATGAGTGGCAAGGGGAGGTGCTGCATTGGCAGATGAATGAGCAAAGATAGAGGGGATGTAGAGGAGAACAGTGGGAGCAGAGGGTAGAGTTGAGCACTGGAGGTAGGGAGAGGAGGGCAGAGGGGGAGGAAGGTGAGAAAGAGGCCACTAGGCAGCGATAAAAGGGTGAGAGTATTTCAGATAAATTAATGTGAAATACTGAGTTAGTGTTACACTACAGATGAGAGATATTCTTAAAATAAAGTAGAAGGGTAATAAAAACAAGCTAAACTAGCGTAAACAGGAAACACTGTTGTGTGTCATGTGATCTCACATTCTGACATGATTCATTCTTCAGTATTTGAAACAGGCAGTCCTACAAGTTTAAACTTTGAGAAAACCGCTGATTTAAGTGGGTGACAAAAGGTGAGTAAGAACTGTGACTGTGGAAGTGCCATTTTCAATACAACAGTCTGACAGTGCTGGTGCAAACTTTGATTTTAAACAAGGTTTTCAGTCGTCATTAGTACACATATGACTTCAAAAAAGATGGTGTATAAAGTAGAGAAAGGACCGACTTGGTTCTTAGTTACAGTGTAATTGAAGAGCCACAGAGAAAGAGAGAAAGCTGCATGCATGCTGTACAAAGTAAAGCTCGCTAAGAGAGCTTTCCTGTAATAAAACAAGACATGGTACATTTGTGTTTTATTGGGAGAGAGGGAAACAAAAGCTGCAGGCCGGTGTCTGTCCCTCCTGCTGCCTCCATTTACCATCATTGATTGTGCAGTGAAGCTGAATTAAAGCCTACCTGCTGTACTCAGATGGCCAGCATCTGTATCGATGAGTGTGTGTGTGTGTGTGTCTGTATGTGTACGAGAAGGGAAACGGATGGAGTACCTGTGTGTTTCAGTGAGTATGACACCGAAATATTGGTGTTCTTGTCTTCCTATGAATGTCCTTACAGACAACCCTACGACATCAGGACATTGTTCCCCTCATTGGTCTGTAACAGACTGCAGTCTGAAAAGTGGGGAATAGTGTAAAGATTAGACTAAGATTTGGATTTTGAAGTTTAGATGAAGGTTAAGGTGGGTTTAGAGTTCGTCTGTATGTTGAATATAAAGCTATAACCAGCGGTTAGCATAGCTTAGCATAAAGATTGGAAACAAAGAGCTAGCCTGGCTATGTCCAAAGAATGAAAAAATACATCTGTCAGCAACTCCAAAGGTCACCATTTATCATAGTTTATCTGTTTTCTTTTATGAATGTAACAAGCTGTGGTTTGTACCCAGCTAAAGCATTCAGTGACATATGACCTTCTGTGAAACCAAAAATCCTAACTGGCAGTAAAGATAATGGGCACATTTCCCAAAATATCAAACTATTCCTTTAAAATTAGAAGTCAAAGGAGTTTAAGTTCAGGGTGGATAATTAGGGTTCCCAAAAAGTACAACAATGTATGTATTTTGATATACTTGAAAAGAAGATACTCCGTTTGTCCATCATCCCTCTTTCACTTTTGCCTCATCCTGTAGACAGTTTTTTTTTTTTACTCTATGCCATCTGTACACACATTAACCCCATCGTCTACAATTAATGTGAAGAGGTTGCTCATTTTTAGACCTCTGTCCCTCCCATTTCTCTTCCTCTGCCCATCTATCAACCCCCACCCTACCCCCACCTCTCAGTCAATCCTCATCCCTTGGGCCATGTGGACAGTTGGATGGCTTTGTGTTTGACACGTGTGTTGGCAGGAGACACACACACACACACACACACACACACACACACACACACACACACACACACACACACACACACACACACACACACAAACCTCCAGTTTCAATTGTCAGTAAGCTGCTCAGCTGTGAGGCCTTTAGCCTTAATTCTGTGTATGTGGGGTAATGACAGGGCCCCTATTGTCTTGCATATTAACTCTCTCTCACACTCAGACACTCTCACATACACATACATGTGCCCAGACCCCTTGGGGTCCTTTAAGTGTGAATGTGCCCTGAGGCAGAAAATCAGGGGGCAATTTACGGCTGGGTCCAGCTGAGAAGATGGGGGATGTAGCACAGATTCAACCCTCTGTTTAAAGCTTTATGTCAACCCATATCTTTATTCTCCTTTTCATGATGATACAAGTGAGTATAAAAGCCTGTATTATGCACTAAAGCAATAAAGGCAGTTTTTTGTGAATTTGTGGAGCACCATATTGACATTTTAAATTGACTTCTACAATATATGGACACTGACACAGAAGCATAACATGGTGCAGAAAACGCAATTAGTTGTTGCAAAATAGATATTTACATTGAAAATGTGATTGCTGTGATGCTGGACACTGCATCTAATTTTGGTTGGGTTAGTGTTATAAAAATATTGGGTTAAAGCCTCTGATCCAGGATATTAGGGGAGCTATTGGGAGTGTCCCAGACCGTTGGACCCCTGTGATATCAGCATATTGCATCGACGTTGGTCCCGTGGGTAAGAGAGATCCCTCTCATTGGCTGATCACCTTAGAGAATCAGTGCATGAGAAAAGACCTCAGTATTAACAAAGTCTGTACAATTTGTAGCTTCATTTTAAAAATATCCTTGATTTACAAGTAGCTATAAACTATGGTGAGTGAGAGCAGTGTAAAAATGATTAAAAAAATGCTGCTTTATTTACAGTTTTTACATACACAATGTCCCAGGTCTTCTGCTTTCTCTACCTTTCTTGTACCGAAGCTACAGTGCTTCATGCTCGTCGGCGGTCTTCTCAGCAGTTTCATTCAGTCGCAGTTTGTTTTCATCGCCAGTAGTTCTTAATTAATTAATGTATGTAATGAAGCACTTGATTGACAATATGTGAAATGACAATATGTTCTTCCATGTGCAAATAGTTGTGTTTCATTTTAGGGTTATGTACCTATTTTTACATCTCGGGTGCAGAGGCTGTGCACCTCTTTATTCTGTATCTTCTGTCTGTGAGTTGTAGAGCTTCATCATTTCCCTTGCATCTCTTCCAACAACAGTGTTGGCACCTTTAACTAAGTGGCATCACCCTGGATTTCCCGTGATCCTTCAGGAAAAGCCTCTTCTTCAGTGTCCCTTCCTATAATTTTGATGTATTTTTTTTTTTTTTTTGCATAACAGCCTCATGTCTAGCACACCAAAGCCTACATGTAGATTCATTTTTAGATCTGTATGCACCAGACCAACCAAAGACCCATGTAGCCTAAGACATCTGTCTGGTCTTTGTCCTGCCAGTCATCTTTGGGAACGCCTCCAAGTTTTTACTATGGACTGTGATTTTGATTGTCTTTGTTAGGCACTGTTTAGGCACTTTTATTTCTTTGTAAAACCTGTGTTAAAGATCTCATCGAGCGTCAGATGAAGAATCGTTTTAAACTTATGTTGGTCATTCTTGACTTGAACACCAGAGTTTTAGTATGAGTAAAATAATGAAATTAACCAGAAGATGTAGCTATTTACTTGGAAATTGCAGCCTTACCAGGTTGTCTCCTGGTTATATTACAATTAGAGAATTCACTGTCATCTTCAAGTGGACTTGGAGTGTTTAATTCAACTTTCCTGAGGAATTAATGAATTTCTCTGACAAGAAGGATTACAATACGGAAGTTATAAGATTACAGGAATTAAAGTTTTTGTAAACAACCAAGAATTTAAACTTTGTGTCCAAACAAAATAACCTTTTATAGAGAATTTTAAAGAAATGCTTCCCCAAACTATAAAACATGAACTTGGCCTCACATCAGCAAATGTTACCTGGAAAGCGACAATCTGATTCTTTGCCAGATTTCTAATTTCACTTAAGCGCCTTTTTCCTTTGTACCTTTGTGTATTATGTTAAGGTTCATTGACTGCTTACTTACAAAACCATCGATCTACATTGTTGCTTTCTAAAATCACAAGTCAGTTACAAGGTTGTGGTTTGTGTGCATGAACTCTGTGTGGGTGGGGTGAGGGGGCAAAGGTAATGTGTGTGTGACCGATATGTCTGCTTCAGGGGGTCCATAGCCACAGTGTGTGGTGAACGGTTTTGCACATTTCCTCTGCTCCAGCTTTCAGTCTGAATAAAGGTAACAGACTGGCTGTACTGTATACTTTGATGCGTACAGACATTGTGGGTATGTGTCTGTGTGAGTATGTTAACATTAATCAGTCCCTCCAGGACTTTGTAGATAGTTTTGTAATTGTTACCTGTTACCTGCCAATTGTTAGGTGGCATCAAATTCACTAGTGTTTGGTTGAGTTAATTCTTGCAGAGTTCTGTACTGAATTGTTTGTCCAATATGTCAAATTTAATTTTTTTTAACAAGGGAAGTGTGCTTGTGAGCCTTGTGATGCTTATAATAAGACCCCCCATACAGTAGTGATTTGTTTTTTTTCACTTTAATTTTATATGAAGTAAACTCCATTAGCAGTTAACCAGTGAGTTGGATGCTGTTAAGCTACGCTAACCAGATCTAGACTCTAGGTTCATATTTAATAGACAAAACTGTGGATTTGTTCTTCAATATTTAATGATAAATCGACTGTGTCCTTTTGACTGCATCAGTTCCAAATGAAAAGCACCCTCTCAGTTGTAGGCGTCTGAGAACAAAAGTCAGACAAAACCATGAGTTTACTTTCTCCCTGCATGTTACATCTGAATGCCTCTGCAGACTTGATGTAATGATATGGTAATTATGTAGTGGGAGAGGTGGTGCTGTGGAGAGACTTGTTCCCTGGTGGTTGTAGCAGTCGTGGGAAAAGGAAGTCTGTACAAGAAGTAAGCTAGCTGAGCTTCAGTTCTACTGTACATTACTGCAAACAGTTTCATCTGTCTCCTAACTTTTGTACAAATGGGAAATTAAAATGTGTATGAGCTTGTACACACATAAGAGTGTCAATTTGTATTTTTGACTGGGTGACTGACTTTGTTTTGATTCACACATAAAGGTAAAAAAAATCTAGTAGTTTTTTTTTCTTTTTTTACTTCCCATATGCTTCCTTCCCTTCCCTGACTTCTTGAATGACTGATGTAGCTTCGGGAAGGGCTGATAAATTAAGTTAGTCATCACATCAGCTCAGAGCCAAGTTATGCAGTAATGTGCAGATGTGAGCAGATATACAAGTGATGACTGGAAAGAATAGAGTGCAACAGAGCAGAACAAAAGTATAGTGCTGGATGTGTTGTGTTAATAGCAAAAAAGTAAAGTAGGTAAACAGAACACTTTGTTCTCTGCAACAATAATCTTACCTAATCCTTTCATTGAGCTCTTTCTTTCAGAAGTTTCCATTTATAATACTAGGGTTTAGATCGAATGTTATTCCTGGGTGGTATTTGTATATTTACTTTTACATATAGGACACGGCTGGCATTTTTCACCTCCATGCCTAAAATGTGCACACGCTTTGGTCATGCTGTGTATACGGTGTGTGCAAGTGTGTATGCATTGTACATGGGAACATTGGCATGGTTGGCTGGCTCAACTGAGCTCTTTGTAAGAAGGAGGAGTTGTGAAGGGAAGGGGGAGAGGTGAGCCGGGTGTTTCTCTCTGCTGCCTGCCAGTCTGGTTGCTGTTGGTAACTTTGCTTAGTGAGATCAGAAGGGGATCGTCTTTCAGCTCTTCATGCGTCTTTCTCGCTCTCTCCCCCTCTCTCCCTCTCTCTCTCCTTCTCTCGCTCGCTCCCCCCCTTCCCCCCCTCTCTGTCTCTCTATCTCTCTCTCTTTCTCTCTTTCTCTGTGTGTCAGAAACACTGAAGTGGAACTGAAACTGGAGTGGGGCTGCTGTTCAGAGCTGTAGTTGACAGCGGCTGTGATGACGCTGCCTTGGAAATACACTTTGTAGAGTTGGAGTGTGTTGGAGTAAGGTAGTGTGGGGTGGTGAAAGAGAAGTGATTGCCTCGGGACATATAAACTCCAGGGAGGGGAAAGAGGGAGGTAACAAGGGAGGAGGCAGTGGTGGGCAGCTCTCTGAGGAAAGAAGGAGACTCTCTTTCTCAGTCTTCTCTTCCTCCTGTCTGCTCGGGCTCTCTGGCTGCCGCCGGCTGAAGGAGTTTATGTGTCTGCCATCTGGATGTGAACATGGACTCAGACTGAACAGCTACACGCAGCGAGGCATGACAAGGGTCACTGGAGATTCACTGTAAGCGGTTTGATCTGTTCTGTTGTCTGCAAGGTGTAGTGTATCATTGCTATTTCAGTAACTGTGTGTGTACCGGGAAGAAAAAGAGTTACTGTACAGCTTTACAGTATATGATGCAAAGTGTTTTTACACAGTGATATACAATACATCCCAAAGAGTTAAAAGTAGTATGATTAGTTTATCATTCTGTTTACATTAGACAATACCCTCCCTCATGCTTCTCCTGCTTTTTACTCATGTACTCAATATTTTCTTCTCCGGTGGATGCTGCCGAGCACTCAGCTCCTCCTCCCTTCATCTCTTCCTCATCTTGCTCATCGGCTGTTTCCTTTAATTTTCTTAATGGTCTTGAGGCCCTAGCTGGCAAGCTGGGATACCCCCATGTGCCTGTGTGTGCCTGCTTTTGTTGGGTTGAGATAGAGAATTGAGAGTTGTGGGATAAGCCACCCTAGGATTTCCCCACACAGTCACATACAATAATAGGATAGATACTGATTTCTATTTTTAAACACACCGTCTGTACGTTACAAACACCCCTAATCTGACTGCTCGCTCCGCGCTGCCTGCAGTAGCTTTTCTCTCAGTGTTGTGTTTAGTCTATGGATTTGGTTGGGGGTGTAGTTGGATGGTCCATCCTGGGATAGAGAAATAGCAGCTCTCCCTTCTGACTTTATCCTTTTGTTTTGTCAGCTGCTGACCTCTGTTTCTCACCCATTGTTTGTGCTCTCTCCTACTCCATTTATTTCACTCATATCTCAGCAACCTTCCCTTAAAGCTTTTTATAGTTAACCTCTTTGTTTAAACCATTGCTCTTTTTAGGCACTGCTTTTAATTTCCTTACTTTCTTTCTCTTCTTTGTCTGCCTTTCTCTGGTTGCAATTTAAAAACAGTGGGGAGTTTTCTCAATGTCACACAGCCTCTGTGTGTGCTTGTGCGCATCCTTGTGTGGATGTATTTTCCCCGTAAGATGTTCTGGCATAGCACCCTATGTTTCAGTTTGCACAGAGCAATTTCAGAGAACACTGTAGGGAAAAAGACAAGTGCCCCAATCATAAAGTGTGTGTGTGTGTGTGTGTGTGTGTGTGTGTGTGTGTGTGTGTGTGTGTGTGTGTGTCATAGAACTAAAGCTGCATTTACTTCCAATAATCATTTGAACTGCTTAGTCTAAATGCAAAAGACAAAGGGGCATCTTCAGATGTTGGGATTTTTATTTATTATTTATCTTTTTCAAGCACAAACCAAATATATTTACAATGATAAAGAAAAACAGAAAAGCGTTGGTATTCTTTGCCATTCAAACAGCTGTGTTTGTCTGTCAGTCAGTCCATTTTGATCCAGGAGCAAAGTTCATTGACTGTTGAATAAGTGTCATTGCTTGTATGCCTAATAATTTTTTTAATGTCCTGACTGTTCAAGTGCAGGTCAGAATTTTCAGAAGAACTTTTGGGTTTGTAACTAAATATCTATAAAACGAATAGCATTTTCATTAGTCCTGAATGTACTTTGTGTTTAGTGCTAATTACCTAATTATGCCTAAGCATGCCACCAGACTAAAACAAGATGGTTGAGATTTCCTAATTTTATTGCCTACCTACACAAAAGCATGTTAGCATTGTCACTATATTCACGACAGCATGCCCCATTAGCATTTAGCTAAGAAAGACCTGCTGTACCAATTTGACCATAGTTTGTGTCTTGATAAATAACATTACTAAACAATCAATTTAGATCCCCCAGCTAATCAACTATCTAGTTAAAGTGACAAAATAAAAAAAGAAGACTTTATTCAATAATGAGTAAAAAAAAAATAATCACAAGTTGTGTTTGAGTCGTTTGGGCGTGGTGTTGCATTTATCTTTGCAAAATTTCACAAGAGTATGCTCTTGTGAAATTTTGGATGTTGATGAAGTGAGGCAGCAGCCTCACCAGGCAAATACAAACTGGGCAAATACAAACAACCGAAGGTGAAGAACTCATTCATTTGACCATAGTCAACAATGTCAAATTGTAAGGACAACGAAATTAGTGAACTTCTGTCGGTAAGGGCGAGCCTGGAAATACACAGAGTATTTCTTCAAGTGAGAACGCATTTCGCACATACTATCTACCGATGTTGGTTACATGTCTAAAAGGGAAACTCCAGACAATGTCAGGACCTGATGCCTCCTGACACATTCCTGACATAGAGTTCATGTCTGTAAATAAGCTACATACAGGTGGATCCTGATTCAGTTATTACTACTGGGGTTGTAAGTCTGCCACCTGAATCTCCTACTATCCCACTAAGCTTTATGGATGGCACTGCTAAAGCTTTCTGTGTATATGTATGTGAGTATTCATACTGTATGTGTGAGCAAGAAATGAATAAGTTTAGTGTAGTTGTCCGTAAATGGGTGCTCAGTCACTGCAGCACTGCTGGTCTGCCCTCAGGGCGTCATGGATTTCAAGGTGTCACAGCAAGCATGAGAGAAATGTAAAACATTAGGAACAGACAATGAGTATGTGTTCATACATCTTCTGTGTTTCAGTTTATGTTTCAAACAACTACAGTATTTAGTTTCAATTTCTAGATAACCAACAATGGGTGTTCAGTATTTAAGACAAGGAGCCGGGGAGTTTATCATGGTATTTTTTCAAGGGAACAGTAGATAAATGCGAACATGATTCATTTGGTAGACGATGACTGGAGCTACTTCGTGAAGAGTTCAGACTATTGTGGAAGAAAAAGAGGGAAAGACTCTGGAACAGGAATACAAAAAACTGAGGCATCAGGGAAATTGCACAAAAGGCAACCATCGACTTATGTGTGAAGCTCATTTTGTCCACAACACATAGTCAATTTCAACTTTGGTTTGTGTCTGTCAGTGAGTGTGTGTACTAGCGCGCAGCATCTTGTGAATTTGCTTGTGTTGGGTGTTTTGCAGACTATGCTTCTCCTGTGTGCTGGGCTCACATTGATTGCCAGCTCGGTAGAAGCTGAGGTATTTGGTGGCAGGTCTGAGATAATTTGTACCAACTGATAGGATGTCAACTCTGCTGTAGTCTCCACAGATTTTTTGATACACTAGGCCAGGAGAGAAAATACTGAGAGAAAATACTGCGATACAGAAAATGGTTATGGTAAATGCAACTAAAAATAGAGGAGACAGATGTGTGAAAGACAAGTATAAATAGACACTGTGATAAAAGAGTAGTGACAGCTCTACTTCAACTGCGCCGTAGGTTCAGAGATGTGTGTCTGAGGGCAACACTTCTTCCCATCAGCTGCGAGGTAAGTTTAAAGTCCTAGTCTGGAGTCTCTGTCTCTCTAGTGACATCCTGTTAAGAGGTAGACGATACAGTTTATGTCTAGCTGTGGCATCTTCAGCTACTCAGGGATTCCCTCAGTAGGAATGAATTTCAGCAATGTAAATAGGATGGTAGTTTGTTTAATTTAGTGGGTATAGCAGTTGCAGTGAACACCTATAATATAAATGTGTCTATTGAGGTTGAATGTAAGCACAGTTCTTATACAAGGTGATGACCTAATGTCCCCCCCCCACCCCCGAGTGGAAAGTGGAAGAAGTGACCACTTTCTGATTCATATTTCAGAAGTCATAGGATGCAGGCAAAGTTGATGTAATGTAACACAACAGTAATAGTTCAAATAAGTTCAGACTGGTTTAAAGTAAGTCCTGTAATGGTGGGGATGAAGAGATATTTTCTGAGTTTAGGCCCATGAGTAAAAGCCTTTGTTTAAAAAGGCAAAATATGATTGCAATGATGAGCAAATCTGAAGTACATCTGTTTTAATAAGCCACATTACGTTGCGTTTTTTTTTCATACTTCATAAGTGTTTCCTTTTTATTAGAGTTTTGTGGCTTTTTCTGCAATGAATTTCAAGCCTAAATCAAATCAGGCAATGAGCGATTTTTAAATGAACACAAAGTGCTACTTAAATTGGAATTAAGAATTACTAGAATAATTTGAGTTTACTGACTCTTGATGGGTGAGTTAAGAAGTTAATTTTGCACACTTCTTAATGCACTTAATGCAGTTATTAACTTTTGGCTTAGAGATACACATATAGAAGATACAAAGTTACAAATCTAATATTTGGCTGCAAATGGGTTTCGTGTTATTTTCTACAATTTTTTGTACCTATTAAACTAGATACCATATATGTTATATCTATGTTATATCTTGTTATATCTTTTATCATTAGACCTAGCCCATGAATTTTATGTACAGGACTAGTGGAGCAAATCTACAGCTGTTTCTGCTGCTGTCATGTCTGCACGTGGCTGAGAGCACATTTGCCACACAGACCAGACAGCCACAGTAACAGGAAGGTGGAATGACTGGGTAGCTTGATTGCATTTGGTCTCATTAGTCACTTGTTATCTTTTATTAACCCACTTACACACAACAAAGAAGTCATGCACTTTTGGTAAATTCTACTGTACTTAACATTTTGCAGTAAACACGGTTTCTGTTGGATATTCACATTTATTTATAGTCTTTTGAGGAGTTTGGGGTCAGTGAGTAATTCCTCAGCAGGGTTCTTTTATGAGTGTAAGTATTTGTATGTGACTTCAAAGCTGGTCTGCCAATTGGGGCCTGTTGGATAATTTTTAAATGAAACAAATTGTGTGAGGCACTCACACACACACATATTGTCCTATTCTCACACATTACACACTTAGACACACAGACCATACTCCCAAGCTTTTTACCGACTAGAGTTTGTTAGTAGTGGAGAGGCAGAAGTCACTTGAAGCCAGCCCACACACCAGGTGTAGACTGCTGTCTGTCTGGCCTCTGTCTTCTTATCTCACCCGCTACTACTTTTTCACAAGGTTTTTAAATTAGATTTTACTTCAGTGAAACTTGGCAGCTTCATTTTGGCTCATATTCAAGGGTCTTTGGTTGGAAAATACTCCTTTTTTTATGTGAGGGTTGGTTGGACAAGTTAAGTAATCTAAAGAGTTCCCTCTGGGCTTTCAAAAACTTAGGAAAACTGGGGAGATGATTTAGTTTTATAAATATAATTAATAAGTAAGATTATTCAGGTAATCTAGAAGGTAATGATCAGATCTGTAATAGTTGTAGACCTAAATAATTGGATCTTCTGCATTTTACTTTTTCTGTGTCTGTGTGTACGTGTAGTGCCCTGTGATCTGCTGTCCTCTCCATACCTGTCTAAACCAACTGAAAGTACAGATGTAGTGAGGGGGAATGAGTGTGGTTGTTAAACAAATTGGCTATAGAAGAAAAGGGAGATGGAGGGAGATGAAATGGTGGAGGCAAAGTAAACAACAGATGGCATAAACATGTTGCCACTTTTCACAGTAGCAGACACTGCTCCAGCCCACAGCCAGCCTCTTGAGAGGTTAGTATGCAACGATGACCGTGATGACAGGGTCAGAGTTCAAGTGCCTCCTTAATGGCAGTCCATAATGCCAGATTGAAATCCACATGCTATGCCAGATTGAGAAACCCCACACACACAAAGAGTGTACAGTTTGTACAGTGTTTAAGAGTGTTCTCTGGCTGAGGTTTGGCAGTGATGACTGTGGAATCTCCTGTGCAGTGTCCACCCTTAACCCACCTGATGACACACTGAGGCAGCTGTGTGTGTGTTTGTGTGTGTGTGTGTGTGTGTGTGTGTGTGTGTGTGTGTGCGTGTGTGTGTGTGTGTGTGTGCGTGTGTGTGTGTGTGTGTGTGTGACCAGGCACTGAACCTTCTCATGCTGAGGAGTGAATTGAGTGGTGGTGCAGGTTGGCTGCCAGCTGCCATGACCTCATTCACTTCAAGAGAAAAAAGAAAGAAAGACAAAATGGGAAATGTGAACTGTCAAAAGAAAACAGAGCTCTGTGTGTGTGTGTGTGTGTGTGTGTGTGTGTGTGTGTGTGTGTGTGTGTGTGTGTTTGGGTGGGGGGTTCTGAGTCGCCTGGCTGGTGGAAATACCTTGGGTTGTGTCATCTGTCATTTTAAAATATAAATACTTGCATACATACTTCATTTAATAAATTTGGTAGTCTTCACAGTAGAGAGACAAGCAGTGCTTGGCTGTTCTGAACACAACATTGACAAACATTGTCGCAAGCAGGTATAAAGCAACAAGCAATACTGTTTTTGGCCACTTGGTAAATATAAGTCTTTGGTCTTTAAGCCTGTTTCTCCTAAATTCTACTCTGCATTTACCAAAAAAATTATTGCTGAGTGTTAAGGGGGGGTTTTAGAGCTTTTTCTGGAAACAGCTGCCTGCTCCAGCCAAAAATGAAACTAAAGCTCCATGAAACTGAGTGAAAATTGTCTCCATCTAATTTGCCATTGTGCATTCACACATGATACATTTGTTGTACCATGAATAAATTGAGACCGTAAACTGAACAGAGTCAGTTTAACCTTTTAACTATAGCTCTATGAAGTGCAGCGTGTATACATAAATGATCTCCTCATCTCTCATGTTGAGGTGTGAGACATTCTCAGAAGTCACAATTCAGTCTTCGCATGAATATATATGGGTACATTGCGGCTTGTGGCTGGTGAAATACAGACAAGCAGCAGATAGAGGGTTTCGTCATGCACTTCCCTGTCTGCCTGAGGTGTGACTGACTCTTTTCCTGTTAAGAGGAAGCACCACCTGCCATTCCTGGAAGAGATCGCTACGTCAGTTATTTCACACAGAACTGTGTGTTCATATGCAAGATCATCTTTGAAGATCATCATTGTCAGGACTAAAACACAATTATTTCTATGTTAATACCACAGTGTGGTGTAGTATTCTGGAAATGTGTAGTGAATTAGTTACAAATGTTTAATCAAAAGATATGAATAGGAGATATGTATTCAAAATATTTGGTAGGTGTTTTTCATTAACACTCTACCACACTAGAAAATGTAACATCTTTTGAATGCTTTATCAACACTTCCATCTTAACACAAATAAACAAAAAACAAAAGTGAATGTAACTAAGACTGAATAAAAACTAAACTAAGACTGTAACGCCCACACTGGAAACAATGATATTAAACAGGAACTGACATAAAAGTTTAAATGCCATGCTAAAAATGAAACCACAATATTAACCGTGGTTATAGCCAGGATGACAACACAGAGTGCATGTTACCATGTATAAAACCAGCATACATATTGAGCTTTAAACAGTGAGAGTAAGTGCTTTTCAAGCTGACTTTTTCAACTCAGCCACACGAGGGGATAGAGATAAATTATTACCTGGTGTTTTTGTTTTCCTTCTGTTGTATTGATATTTTTGCTAACTCAGGCAATGCTCATTAAAGTTACATTGCTTAAATGAGAGTATGCCTGCTTGAAATCTGGGCAATGCAGCACAACAGGGAAATGTTTGGATGAATGCATGTGTTGGCATTGGCGCATGAGTTTGTTGAGAGGATGCATGATAAGCCAAAGGAAGTGTGTTTGTGTGTGTGTGTGCCAGTGTGTGTATTCACTCATCATCCTGTTCATTGTTTATTCCTGTCAAAACGAAGCCACAAAAAATCTGTGAAGGAAGGAGCTTTGCCAACACTTGCCATCAGCGTCGTCCTCCTCTTTCAGTCATCATGTCTCTTTGTATCTCCTGTTCTTTTTCTAGTTAATTTCTCAGAATAGTTTAGAACTGTTAAAATTAGAAGGGTTAAAACTACTTTTTAATATTTTCTTTTCTTTGGTCTTTCTCTCAACAGGAACAGCAGCAGCTGTGTCTTTCTAAAGACATTTTTGTAATGAAACCAGATCACACACATCCTTCATTCATCGCCTCCTCCTTCATCTCCCTCTACCATTCTCCAGTTAGGAACTCTCACCCCAGCTCCACCGCCTTGATGAGGTAACGTCAAGCTCCACGTAGCGCATCCATCTGCACAAACACCACCCTTCCCTCTTTATCCCCCCTTCCTTCTGTCAACCCTTCCATCACAGCCATGGGCCAGAAGATCTCTGGCGGCATTAAATCCGTAGATGGTCGTGGAGAAAGCGGTGGCTCTCCATCCTACCGACCCTTGGCTCATCGCCGACAGCACCCAGAGCTCAGGGGTCCAGATTTTTTCAAGCCTCCCAGGCTGGATCTCCTACTTGACATGCCATGTGCTGGACTAGAGACGCAGTTTCTTCACGCATGGAACCCTGATGATCGCTCCCTAAACATCTTCATCAAAGAGGACGATAAGTTGACATTTCACCGCCACCCGGTCGCTCAGAGCACGGACTGCATCCGGGGGCGGGTTGGATACACAAGGGGCCTCCATGTGTGGAAGATACACTGGCCTGCCCGGCAGCGAGGCACCCACGCTGTGGTTGGGGTGGCAACCTCAGAAGCACCATTACATTCTGTTGGCTACACAGCATTGGTGGGGTCAGACTCTGAGTCCTGGGGCTGGGATCTAGGACGTAACCGGCTCTACCATGACAGTAAGAATCGAGCGCACAATACGCTGCCATTTTATCCTTGTTTCCTGGAGCCGGAGGAGACCTTCACCTTGCCGGACTCTCTACTAGTGATTCTTGACATGGACGAAGGGACGCTGAGCTTCATGGTGGATGGACAATACCTAGGTGTGGCATTCAGAGGGCTGAAGGGCAAGAAGCTGTATCCCATTGTCAGTGCTGTGTGGGGACATTGTGAGATATCCATGAAGTACATCAATGGCTTGGATCGTAAGTATACTCACAGCATATTCTCTTGATTAAACAAATTAGCTGAATGTTCATTCTATAGTGACATTGTTCTTAATATAAAAAAGCAAGACCAAGTGCAGTTGCCCAATCAGACTGGTACATGCCACCCCATGTCTCAGGCTGTAGTGAGTTTTGAAATGTATAACTGGAGCTTTTTTGTTGCAAATAATTTCTATGCTATTGCTTTCACTGAAGCGTTGATGTTCATGTGAATTAGGGTTTTATGCTGAGTTCAGTTGTAAAACATGAACATTGTTCTACTGAACATTTAAGTATTTATGGTCATCATCGTCAGACATGTTGTTGACTTATGAAATGACAAGATCAGATGGAATGATTATAGTTAACTGTGTTTTTAGACTTTCAAAAGCCCAACTGACTGACCTACTGAATGTGAAAATTATTTATATCTCTCAGACCCATTTTTGGCTTTTTCAGTGAACATTTTGTGGGCTTCCATGATAAAGAGTTTGATCTGCACTAAGAAGTTAAATGCTTTAGTTCAAGTTCATTTGTGTTTGTTTCCAGTGGTATTCAGAGTTTGGATGTCATTTTGTTTATTTTGGGTTTAGGTATTCGACTTTTGCAATTCTAACCCATTCCTCCCACTATCTATCACTATTTATCAATCTATCTGGGCAAACAGAGAATGATTACTGTCTGTGTAGCGGCTTCTTTCAGTATCAGTTTTGAATTGAACTGGCTTGTCTGTCCACAGAGGACTCTGATTGTGAGACTGGACTCTTAATTTCTGCGTGCCTATGGGTGCATGCTTTGGGTTTAGGTATTTGACTTTTGCAATTCTAACCCAGTCCTCTCACTATCTATCTACATGTGTGTTATGAGGGTTGTGGCAGGATTATCCTCCCTTCCCAGTCTAAACAGTTACTCTTTGAATAACTTGCTCTTAACTACACACCATGTGGACACCCACACACGCACACACACCAGCCAGGGAAAGGGAAAGTGTGTTATGAAAACATGCTTATAATCTCACTCTGGGGATGACTCCATCTGTTTGCAGAACCCTAGAGGTCTTATTTGATAGCACAACAGGGTGTGTTTTTGTCTGTGAACTGACAGAAAACTGAAAGGAAACCAATCTTTCTCTAGTTTGTTACATCTCATTTCTCTTTGCTCTGTCAGCTTGGATTACTTTCTGAAAATAACTGCTTTTATGGGTCGACAAAACATTAGCAGCCTATTCTTCTAATGTTAAAAAGAGGCCTTGCTCCTCATTCCAGTTTTGAATTGGGTGCATTAAACTTAAATATGCAGCTGGCCACCAAGAATATGAATCAGTCCTTCCTGACTGTATGTGTGGTGTCTGGTAATCTACTACAGTCAGGCTTAGCTCAAAGTACGTACTTTGGCTGTTGAAGGCACCTCACCAATACCATCTTTCATTTACGGAGCCATCTGCTGGATTTCACGGCGAGCCTGTGTGATGGGCCACATAGGAGAATATTGAGTCTATTCAAAGCCTTCACATTGTCAACCATAAAATTTCACACTGTGAAATGAGGGTTGACTGTTGAAAATGTGCAAAGGCTAATGCAGAAAAGAGAGTGAAGGTTTAAAGGCGCATTCTGATAGATGAATTTTAAGGGAAAAGAGGCAGTAGGTGGATGAAAGGAAGCAGCCAGGGACATGTGTGAATAGAAAATGGACACAGAATTGGCAAGAATTCAGAAATACACATTTGAGATGAAAACATAAAATATAAATAAAAAGTAGTATATAAACATATACAGCAAAAAACATTTCTACTACTGAAGAAATATGGTGGTTGTTGTTGATAATGCCACTAATTGACTATGAGTCAGAAATCCCCGAGATATTCCCTGAGATACTTAAAATCTCTGTTGCTGTTTACTCATTTTTCGCATTTTCTTCTTTGGATTATACATCATTTCATTGAACCAAACATTTCTGTTTGAGTTAATGACCTCGCTAACTGACAGGAAATTGCAGCTGGTTGGTAACAGGTGAAAAACTTTAAATACTTTATTCAAAGACATATTTGTACCATTAGCTTCTGTCTAATAATATTCTTCGTCTGTGGAGCAGTCTGTACTCAGAGCATGGTTAAATAAAAGTGGATGGTGAAACACAGCTAATAAGCTGCAGTAACTTCTCTGTTTTAAACTTTTCTGCTTCCTGTTCCTCTTAAACGTCAGCATTGTTGACATGGCTTGTTAGTGGTCAACGTTTTCAAAAAGCAGACATTTGGAGCTGGTTTAGTTTGCCCTCATGATTGTATTAACAAATAACAGAATTAATATATTTCATCACAAAATGTTGCATTTAATACAAAAAACATGGCTAGGCCTGTTAATAATCAGTCAAAAAATGTACTTTATATGCAGCTGTGGATTCCAAAACTCAAAAAACAAAATAATTGGAGTCATGTGTGAGTGTTCAGACACAAAGGCTTTATTTGGAGACAAGCTTCAGGTAGGGTAAACATTTGGACCACCAAATATAAAACAATGCATTTGGTTTGTCTTTGGATTCAGATGTTTTTCGGGTTATTAGCGCTCTAGTCATGCTGTGAATCTGAAACAATGACTGGTGAGTAGTAGTGTCTGAGGATTTCATTCAGAGGTGAAGTAAATAGCCTCAAGCATTAGACCTGTATTGCAGAGTGGGAAAACAGAGAATGATTACTGTCTGTGTAGCGGTTTCTTTCAGTATCAGTTTTGAATTGAACTGGCTGGTCTGCCCACAGAGGACTCTGATTTTGAGACTGGAGTCATAATTTCTGCCTGCCTGTGGGTGCATGAGTGTGTGTGAATGGCAAGTCAGTCATATGTAGTTATCGGGACTACACATATTGTATCATATTGTTGTTTTTTCATGGTAATTGCTTATAATTTATAATTCATGAAACGTTTGTGTGTGTGAGACTGAAATGTGTGTCTATGAGTGCATGAAAAATCCTTCAGGTAGTTTGATAATGACTTTATCTAACAGGCCTTCCTATGAGAACTGACTGTTGAATTGTTTGTGAATTATTGTTCATAACATGACTGCGGGGTATTAAAAAGAGATTTATAGACATCCCCTGGCCACAAACTGTTCTGCTTTTCCCTGATCACTCTGGCTTGGGCTGTGCTGCACTTTGCTGCACCTTGCATCATTGCTTCCATTCCTGCAGTAACATAATAAACACCGTTCTGAAATAAAACCACCACCACTCTAGGCTCATGCTAGTTTTGGGAAAATCATACAAGGCGATTGGGGTCAGGTAATGAGGCATTATACGCACTAATGCAAATAAATGCTGAGCAAGGTTCAAACTAACTCCATTACCCTGTAAATGTGATGTAAATTATTCATCCTTGTGGCACTGTGATATCAAAGATTTTCTTCCATCTCCAAGCGAACAGATCACTGTTGGCCAATATATTACGCTTAATTGTTGCTGCATTACATTAACAAGATGTGAAACTATTTTTTTTTTTACCTTGAAGCACTCTTGTTTGTTTCTGTCAGCAGTGTGTGTCTCTCACACACAGAGCGATTCTCCCTCATCTTGTCACTATAATTGTACCAATTAGCAGTGCTTTGATTCACTACAATGTGAGCTGTCTTAACTTCAGTCCCGATGTCTGCTACTTTCTCTGTTTTCTTTTTCCTGTCTCTTCATTTTGACATATCACACTAAACTCTACTGTGAGTTTGGCAGTTCATGATGCCTTCCTTATCAGCTAATATACAAGACACCCAAAACATAATTTTAGGCTTTCTTTGAATAATTAGAGGCTTACAGTGGCCCCAAAGTATGAATCCCATTGAGGAGATGCGTCTAACTTCAGTTGAAGGATTACAAAGGATTACTTTTTTTTTTTTATATATTCGCTGGTGGTGAAATTAATGTCAGTGTGGTTTTTCCGAATCGCTGAAAAGTTGACATCAAAGGTATTTCCACAGTGGCTGTGATATGATTCACCAGCACCAAGTAGTTTCAGCTTCAGAAAGCCGAGCTGACTGGATGACAGGACCAATCATTATGGCCTCAGAGTCTGTTAGGGAAGCAGAAAATTATAGAAAACAGTGTGAACAAGGAAGTTGGGTTGAAAAGTGGGAAAGGCAAGGAAGACAGATGATGCGGAGAGTGACAGAAAATGAAAGGAAAACTGGCACAGAAAGTGACAGTAAAAGAAGGATACTTTATAAAGGTAGTAGTGAGGATACTGGAGTTTTATCAGGAGAAAAATGGAGCCAGAATACAAAATCAATGGAAGAAAGTGTGTGAACAATAAGGAGAGAAAGGGGAGAGCCAGCAGAGCTGTGCAGTTGTGTGGGATGATGTGAATGAAGCAGTATGACATCAACAACCCAGCTGATCAACTTCCTGAGCTGACATAAAGAGGGAAATTTTCATATTCTCAAAAGTTTCACAACTGCATTGCAACACATCCACATCTCTACACCACATATAATTTAACTGCATTGGGTGAGAAGTGATATATAGGGATATATAGAAAGTGATATATAGAAAGATAACTGTACAAACATAAATACATTTAAAAGTGTTTTTAGAAACAATACTGAACACAAAGTGTTTATGTTTTTGTTTGTGCTGCTTGAAGAACTGAAAAATTACATTAGGGAAACTCAACAAACAAATGTACTAGGAGAAACAATTCTGTTACTACTTGTGCTTATGTATTCCCAAATTCTAAATTGTCTGTGCATTATCCTGTGAAACAGTGGGGGAATTCTGAAAAAATGCTTGGGAGTTAGTTCATGAAGCACTCAAACACCACCACTGTATTCAGGGGGCAGCACATGTTTTAGACATTGATAATTTAAAAACTGCAGCACATAAAAACAAAACTATCTGCATGTTTAGATGCCCACCACAGTAAGTGATAAGATGTTTTGATTTGGTCGAACTGATCCTTTAATGACAGCTTAACTCCATAGGCTTAGGTTTGCCGAGCATTGGGTTTTCAGTAGCACATGTACATGTGTGTACTACCCAACCCTGATTTTGAGCACCTTTAACACACATTTCAATGCACTAAAGTTCATGTTGCATTGACAAATTGTAGTGTAAACTCCAGCCAATGTAACCCCAAAAATTAAGAGAGCAGTTTGTGCTTGCACCTGTGTGATACACTACACACAGCATATTAGAAACACTAATTGGGCTAATTTTTGTAGTGGATAATTTACACTGCCGGTGCAGCTTTATGAGCAAATAGCATAATTTTCCTCAAATTTAAGTGTTTTTGTTGGATTGATGCCTCTGTCTTTGGAGCTGTGTTCTGTAGTCTTGCTCTTGACATCATGTAACAAAAATGTTTATGACTGACTGGTTTGAAACTGCAATACAAGGCTTAGATGTATGTTTTAAAGTGCTCCATATTCCCATCTTCATCTTCTGCTTTGAGATCTAAACACTGTCAGGAAACAGTAGTGTCATGTCATTGCACTCATAATTAAATATTTAACACTAGAGATAAGTATATATGAGCAGGGCAAAGAGAGAAGAAAAAAGCATGAAAAATGAAAAAGAGTGAGACTGGCTGAGAGAAGACAGATACATATAAAGCTGTATAAAAAAGGAAATATGAAAAATGAAGAGAGTGGTTATAACATGATATTTAGTTTCTTTCTTTCAGGAAAAAAAAGGTACCTATTGACACAAAGAGTAAACACATAAAGGAGCAAGAATGAGGAAGGAGACAAAGAGGCCAAAATGGAGATGAGACAGAGGGAGCAGTGAGATATGAGAATGATCAAAGAGAATGTAGAGTGACAGAAATAGGATGATAACAGAGAAAGAAGCAGAAGGGTTAGAGCTAAAGAAGAAATTTGAAAAGAATGAGTGAGGGGCAAATTGAAAGTCTTGCCAAGCAAGTAATTTCAGTTATGGGAAAATCACATGAAGTGCTAAGTGAAGGAATGAAGGAGAAGCGATGTTCATTGAGAAATGAGGCCACAGAGAATGTGGAAACTAATGATTGGTGGCAGAACAATGGTTTTATTAGTGATGTAAGAATATTGAAATATATTATAGTTTTAGATATATAGATATACATTTGACAAATGTCTACACTAACTGTAAAAAACAGAAATGTCAGCTTCATAGCAGAGGTAGAGGAACAGTTAGTCATTATCTGTGCAGTAGTTCAACCAACTGACTATTACCACAGAGTAAGGCCACCAGCATGGTGATAAAATGCAGTAATCCACACAACCTTGTCAAGTATTTCAATACTGATATTTCATTCAGAACCTTAAGGGGAAAATGTGAGTAGTTTTTCTGGGCCTGAAAAATTGAAATGGTCAATAAACCTCCCAGGACGACCAGCCGTGTTGTTACTTGTAAAACCAGATTAACTCGAGTTGTTTTTGTCAGACATGGTTTGGAGTGGTCTTTGAGTCAGCTCGGTCTTCGATTAATTAAACCAATTTCCTAAAGGAAGATTAGAGTTGCTCTGGCACTGCACAAATCTACTTTTTATCCCCAATGATCCAGTGGCTAAACATCACTTGCCTTTTTTCTGTTTTTGCTCCTTTATTTTATATTTTTCATTCGTCTTTCTTGTTTTACATACATCTACTCATTGCCTCAACCACTTTAATGGGCTTTTATTGATCCATTCCAGTTTTTACAAGCACCCTGAGGCCAGAGCCATGTGCATCTGTGCTCACTAATGATCACTAACACTGGTTTTTGACATTAATCTTCCTTACTTAATGTAGGAAATCATGTCAATACCAAATTAAGAAAAAAAACATTAGATTTTTTTTAGTATTACTCCTTGTTTAATTTACACCCTTTCCAAGTTTCCATTGGCACTGCTATAATGGTGACAACAGATATAGCTGTCTCTATAGCAACCTAGTTTCCAACACCTTCACCTGAGCGCCTCACAGATTTTAAAAACCTGGGTGCTGAAAAATTTAGGATAACACAATGACAATACATTTAGAAATATATTATTCTGGTTCTCTCACCAATGAAAAATGAAGCAGGATATTATCAGTTATTGCATCATATCATCGGTAGTTTTAATCAGTTTATACTTAGCCTTGTCTTTTACATACGTTATTGTCATTAATTCAGCAATTTCACTTTCTATTAGATTAGTTTCAGAAAAAAACATGTTATTATCTCCATGCCAAACATGGTATACAAGCAGACTACTAGCTTAGTTACCAACTGGCGAGTGAATATTTCTACTCTAATTTTGGAGTATTTAATAAGAAATGAAAACTTAAGAAACACACCCAAAACGAGAAACTGGAAGCATTTCTATTGCATCATTTTTAGCTGAAATGATCATTTACATATAATTTCCATGTTTCCTCTTTGTTTTACCACATACTTTACATTAATATAACTGTATAAAAGGGTTTAGAGTGATTCAGAGACACAGAAAAGGAAGTATTGCTTTAGATGCAGTATAAAAAGGCAAAGATGGACAAGAAATGACTGATCAACGCACCTCAGGTGCAGAAAATGAAGAGATAAAAATAAGCTAAAAAGGCCATGGTGGGAGAAGAAAAAGTGTTAAATCCTGAACCTTGGTGATTTCCTAAGAATAGTCACAGTTTAACCTTTGCTTACTGTACTGCCAATATGAGTGTTGAAAGCCTTGTGATTAGTACTATTAGTTTTGTGAAAACAGAAATTGGCCCATGCAATGGCAGACACAGCCTGAGCTATGGTAAAACCAGGGTGATTTCACACCTGATTACCTCCCCAATTATCTTGCCTCTCCGTCTGGACTCATCCACTTCCCCTCATCTGTTCTACCCAGTCTGTGTGTCATACATAAGTAGTGGATGGGCATTGCGTTTACTGTATTTACTGTGTTACCTCTGTGTCATTTATGGAAGCGGAGACCCATTTGGATGCAGTGAACATCCATAAATACACTGTAAACAGCAATAATAACAGCAGTAACTGTTTGGTGGATCAGTTGAGCTTTACACACAGTTACGCACCACAACTTTAGCCACTGGAGATTCAAACAATTATACAAGCAAGGAAAGCCGAGGAGCTGAAATCAGTTTTGAAAGCTCAGCCATTGATTTTTCCAAACCTTTAAATGCCACATTTAATGCTGCCACAGACTGGACTAAGTGCTTTCTTTACATGAAGGTTTTTATTAAGACTAAGGAGACTATTACCTTTACCTTCTTTGAATGCATTGCAAATAACGTTTGACTTTGTATATACATGCATATTGGCGATTTACATATTATGATTTACATAGTTTTTTTATTTATTGTCAAGTAAATGGATATGATAAAAATACTATCCCCTGGCAAATTTAGATACCGAAGCATTTGATATCCACTTCTTTTGAGCATCATTGTTTTAATTTCTTTAATAACTCACCAACACAAACACACACACACCAGTATCATTAGCAGGGTGATCCAATCAATCACTCTCCATCTCTATAATAAATGAGAGCAAGGTAATCCTCCCCAATCTTCGCCTCCTACTTCCCTCTTTGTTGAGGAAGCTGTAGGATTGGCCTCTAATCAGCTCTTCATTTTGGCCTCTTGGCATTTCCAGTTTTATGACAGGCTGGATTCCTCTTTGCCCTCTCATAGATTCAGTTCTATTTAAAGGTTTCTCGGCTGTCTCTTTTTCGGTCTGTAGCATTCTTCTATACGATAAGTGAAACTGACCTGACTTGTTACCTCATTAACAACAACATCATCAACTTTGGTTCTTTTTGTGACCCTGCTCAATTCGATGGGTGCTTTCAGTTTTTTCAGTGAACATGGTTTCCTTGAACTACAAACTAGGAGTTGCAGGTACCTGTAGGTACTGAGAGTTTGTCGTCTGTCACTTACTGTTTTTTCAGCCACTTTCTAGCTGTGGTTTCTTTTCTGACTAAGACGAACTTACAGTATGTCTGTTTATGAATTTGCTCTGAACTGTATTCATCTGTTCCTGTTGGTGACACATGGCAACGTTTCCATGACTACACTTGACAACGCATGACAACGTTTCCTTTTAACACTTCTTGTGAGAATGATGTCATGACTTTACAGTCAGGTGAAGGCTTTGGACTTCAGAAATCCTGTCTTTTGCAACAGAAAGCAGAAACATGATGTATTGGGTTTTGGTAATGTCCTTGGGACGTTGACCAAGCAGGCTAAGTCTTTTCTAGTAAGTTCCTGTTTCCTATCTCCCCTCATGAGCTGTATCAGTTTCTCCATGATATGACACTGAGCAGCTTCACTCGAGCCTTATAGGGTGGAGTACGTTGCCTAAATTCATTTCATTGCTTTTATCATTGCCTTTCAGGTGGCATTGCTCACTCCATTAGGAGTACTACTACTGTAGTACTGAAGCAGCAAGGCAACCCCGGATCATGACACTCCTGCATGCAGTGCCCTTTCTATGTAAAAATGAATGCTGCATATTCTTCCCAGATATTACCCAATAGCACTGTGGAGGGTCATACTGCTCTTTGGCAATCTTTAGCTATGCAGTGAGCACCATGATTTGCATATAATGGACTCGTGAACAGAGATTCTAGCAAGCTCCAATGGTTTCTTTAAGCCTTTAGTTGTTACTGTGGACTTCTTGTGTAGTTCACAGAGTGTTCTGTGCTGTACATTTGTGCCACAATACTAAAGTGTCCATATTTAAAAGGTCGATGCCAAATAATTACTCTAAAGTAAAACTGCACAAAATGCAGAAAATTCCAAAGTGTTAATGTCTTGCCACTCCACATGCAGCAGGCAGTCATCAGATCGTCAATCTTGTCCTCGTCTTGAGGACCTTGCTTTACTTTGTTTTACCTGTTAACAAAGATGCTTGTGTTGCATCTGCACACATGCGAAAAATATATGCATTTTACATTCATGTAGCACATGGGTGAGAAATTGAGGCTGGGAAAAACTGTTTCTGCTATCCCATCCAAAGTTACATAAGGCATGTTTTTTGGATACACGATGATTAAGAAACCTGATTATTTAATTGCATGTAAATGTACACCACTCAGTGCACAATGCTCAGGCTCATGTTTTTTAATAATAATAATAATAAGTAATAAATAAAATGTGAAATATGCATGTCAGGTTTCTATTTCAGCTGACATCAGGTCAGTTTGAGGGGGTGATGGATCCCAGACACCCACTGATCATAGCCATGTTTTAAACTTAATAAAACCATGTGCTGACGTGCATTGTGCAGTTCAGTATCTTGCTTTTGTTATAAAAGTAAAACAGGAAATGTAATTAAAAGCAAACCATGTGTGGCTCTGTGTGCAACTGGCCATTTTCAAACTGGTTTTGTTTGTTTGTTTGTTTGTTTTTGAGGGGGTCTGAAAGTTCACTGAACAAACAACATGCACACAGGACTTGTTTGTACTAATGTGTACAATTAATGTTTCTCTATCAAAATTCTAACAGTCTTGCACATCATATCCTTGGAGACAGACAAACCAAAGTTGTGCATTACTGAATCTGCCCTCTGTCACATTTGTGCTCTGGCCTTTTGCGTCATTTCAAAACACAATGAGTCAAGACAGTCAGTCATTTCAAGATAGACTTGACCCATTTGTCATATCTTTCACAATATGTGAAGCATGAACTGTGTTTGGGTTGAAAACTTTCTACTGTTGTGACATACAGTATCTTGCTTCAACCCACACAATGGGAAGGCAGGCGTGGCCTAAAAATATAGTGGGGTAAAGTTTAGCTCATTGTTTTCAATTTACACACTGAGACTCAAGATGGATACAAGAAGGATTTGAAGTGATTTGTACTTGTTCAAAATGCCATGATTTTTTAAAACAAGAATTGTCATATTTAAATTTGTGATAAAGTGAGTATTTAACAGCAGGGGGTATAATTCTCTTCACCTTGACTGATCTATCAACATTATTTTTGCCTCCTTCTTAGTGTGAGTGGCATCACTGGAGGATTATTTAGGCATTCATTAAATAATTGAAGGTTAAAAATCACGCCAATCAGAAAAAGTGTTAGCCTTTACACTCTTGAATCTACTTCCTATGTATTATTGTTAAAGTAGAAATAATTAACATCTTGTGTCCTGTCTGTCATCAGAGTGGATGAAGCATGATAGAATTACACTCAGAGCGAAGATACACTTTTATTTGCTATGTGTCCTTTTGCTGCTTTGTCGTAAGAGCATGCTGCCTTAGCTGTGTCACTGTCACCCCTAATAACGTCATTTATTCTTTGCACTTCCTTCTAAATCCTTCTGGGTCCTAATCAGGCAATTTGAATGTCTCTTATAGAAAGGTTACAGATTTCTCCTCACACAGAAAATTGACATTATATGGGTGAAGGTGCATTTGTGGGGCGACTTGAGCGCAGGGAGGTAGAGCGGTTGTCCACCAATCTCACAGTTGTTGGCTCCTCCAGTCACATGTCGAAGTGTCCTTGAGCAAGACACTGAACCCCAACTTAGTTGCTCCCGGTGAGTGTTGGCCAGCTGCATAACAGCTCCCCCATCGGTGTATGAGTGAGTGTGTGATTGTGAGTGTGAATGGGTAAATAAGAAGCAGTGTAAAGCACTTTGAGTGCCAATAGGTAGAAAATCGCTATATAAGTGCAGACCATTTACCATTTACCATTTGGGAAAGTGCCTTTTGAGACATTAGATAAATCAATGTATGTATGCTGTACTTACATATAGACTTAAGAGAGATTACAACAGCAAAAACAACCTATAAAATGCTTCTTCCCACATGTTCTCAATAACGTCAGTTTATTCATTTCTATTCCTGCTGATTGTGTGTTTTCACAGTTTCACAACGTCAGAAGTTTTTATTGGGACTATTTTTTTATTTAATGTTAGTTTCTCATCCACCATAGCAAAGTGTGTAGGGACAAAGGTGGAAATATGCTGTAAGTGCTGGGAATCATTTTTGTATTGTCTTTACATTAATGCCTGTTCTTTTAAGCTTTGACTGGTGTTATGACATCTTGCAGAAGGCAGCTTTGTCTTTGTTTCCTTTGTACTGTTTCTCTCATGTTTTGTTTGTAGTTTCTCACACATTTCTTCTCTGAATTTATTCATTATTTCTCTGTGCCTTTCAATGTCCCCTGCTGCCCTCCGTGTCTCTCCCTCTCTCTGAAAGACCTCTGATTTATCTGTCACTCTGTCTCCAGTTATCCATCAATTTATCTCCATCTCTTTAATCTAATTCAAATAGTCCCTGTGACTTCCCACCCCTACTGGACTCTGTGACAGGGCAGCTAGTGTAGGTCATTCAGTTGGCTGGTAGTGCTGCAGACCAGTCCAACCCCACACTGCTGCCCTGTCCTCTGCCCAACACTTGGACTGCTGAATAGTGTGTGTGAGTAACACTATGTATATGTAACACTTTATGTACAGAGGACATTCAGTGTGGGGTGTAACAGTAATTCATATAAAGAGAGAGTAGAGAAGGTTATCTTGCTGTTTGTTTCACCTCAATGGTCCTAAGTTGAACGACTAGTGTACGACATGTTAATGATGTCATGAAGTCGCTGTAATCAAGTGAGTAAATTGAGCCATCTTACAGAAATGACTGTACATAAGGAAACTACAACTTCTGCAATAGCAAAAAACACACTAGGCAGGTTTCTGCTTATTAGCTCACCTACTTTTTCAAGAAAATGAGGACTTGAAGACATCTCTTCTAGTCATTTCTTATAGAAAAGGCAATAGGAAATGCTCATCCTGTGTACTTTACTTCACACATAGAAGTGTGTGTGTGTGTGCGCACAAGTGTGATGTTTTTTGTTGAAGTTTTACTTTTACTATGTTGTTCTTGTACTCTATAGAATTTGGAGATTACATTTTAAGAATTCTCCATTTAATTCACATTAATTGTATCTTGTATAATCTGTAATTTTGTTTGCAGTGCTTTTCTTCAGTGTTTGCGTTATGCTATAGTAGTCTACTCACTTCTTGTAGTTACTTACGTTCTACATGTACACAGAAGAAACCAAAATCAATCTCACTGTGGTGCACAAACTATTTTTCTCCCCTCACCTCTCAATTTCTAAGAGATTGGTGCTTGTTTTGGCTGTTTTTGCTTCATGTTAAGTAGCTTAGTAAAGCGAAAAGACCAGTTTTTGTATGTAGTTAAAGTTTAAGTTGGTGGGTCACAGATGTGGTTTAGTAGGTCACTGGGTCACGTTGTCATTTAAAACTCATGAGCTGTGGTGAGTGTCTTGTGATTATACTACTTGCTGTGAAACTGCCCAACGATATAAAACTGGTTTTTAAACATTTATTATCTTTTGTAGACTAAACATCAGGAAACTCAACTTATTTGAAGCTTTCCTTAGACCACTGCCTGTTGAAAGTCATAGAAACTGAAATAAAATTGACACCACAATGAGCTACAGTTTTACTGACCTGTGCTTAGACCACGTGTGTGCTGTTGCTGCTGGTTTCTGAGAAAAAATTAGAAAACTGAAGGAATTGAAAGCTAAATATATTTCAGCTTTTCCCTAAAGAATGCTGCGCATCAAATGCACAGTCAGATGTCTCATAGCAACAGCAGAAGCCATAAGGAGAGCTTCATCCAAGTAGATGGTGCATTACCAGAAATATAAAAGGCTCCTCAGGATCAAGATGATGTCTAAGCTACATGTCAGACGCTTTTTGGTAAGCACTTTTTGTTACATTACTGTTTGAATTGCCAGGATACATTTTAGGACTTATTCAATAAATATTTGTGTGTCAGCACTCCTGTCCTTCCTTTTATTAAGGAAGTGACTCTGGACTGTATCTGTTCTTTGATATTACATAAGACAGCTTGCTGAGGTCATTCAGTTGACCTCATATGAACTTTGAGGACAGCTGTAAATACAGAAATGCATATTATGTTTGTTTCCAGTGTCTACAAACTTGGGCAGGTATTTTATGGAGCTGACAATGAGACACTGGAATTAGCAGGCTATCATGTTTCATAAGAATACCCAACAAAATGATTATGACGTCAAATACCAGGTGATTCATAGGTTTGCAAGGTGTGTCAATAAAGCAAACTTAAGGGAGAGACTGTACTAAACTGGACACTCTAAAAAATGTTTCAGTTCCATCATTGCAGAATGAAATAGCATATAGCATAGACACTGTCAAACTGAGTTTTTTTTTTTTTAAAGAAAAGAAAGATCAAGATCAATGCAGCCGATGGAAAGATGATGTATTTTTTATTATACATACACATTTTGTCAGAATCTGCTTCCTATATTATACAGCATTTTCATATATGCAGCACTCTAACACTTGGACAAAATTAGTTTTCAGGGCTTTTAACATTTAAAAGTATAGAAGATTTTAAATCAATAGCACCCTTTAAAAAAACGTTTAGTTTTTTTCCATTTGGGATCAGCCTAATAAATGTTTCACCTAGACGCATACAGTATATGTAGACTTTTATCCCAACCCAGTGCACTAAATTATTAAATTCACTAAGGGCTTACACTGTCTGATGAGGCGACCCCGTAAAAATGATGTACATCTTAACATGTCCAATTAAAAGGAGATGTTGAGCAAAAAGTATCATGTCTGTCTTCTTCCCTCACTCAGAAGGAAGCATTTGAAATGGGAGGACGCTTAGACCCGAGACTGACCTCGCTGGTAACAACAGGACTGACGTTGTGTAGCATCATGACTGTGAGAGATGAGGATTAACTGCCTGTGTCAGCTGAGGGAGAGACAGCAATTCCCTTAAGCCAATTGACAATTTGTTAAGATGTAATGAAATGAGTGCTAGATAACACGTCCTTCAGCTCTGCCATAAAACCAAACATTCACACAGCAACAGTGAGTGCCTCATTTTTCACAAATCTTTAACTCATCCCTTCATACAACTGCATTTGCCAACAAACAGAATTTGAGTTTAGTTACTGGAATATGAGAAAATGCTGCATATTCTCACTTTTCATGAATGTTCCCAGTTATTTGGAACATACTGTATGTACTTACAGAAGAGAGCAAACTCAAGTCTAAAGTCACGCAATGTCTCACATTCCTGCTGATTCTAGTGGCAAAACCAAAACAATTTAAGCATCTCTGCTGTGAAGGGTTTTCTTGTTAGAGACCTGCATGGAAGCTGAACATGAGTCCAACAACAGATTCACCACAGAGCAGACTGCTATCATATCAAACCACAAGAGATTCAATTATTTTGCAATATAGATACATAACTTCTCATTAGACTATACTTAATAGGAATTTTGAACAATATCAATGATTAGCACCAAATGACATTACCTTGAAGCGAGAAAGCATTATATTTACTGTATATATCATAGTCTGGCCTCTGAAGTTCGGTCTGTAGTTGTTTTTAGGTTTATTGCTGGTGGATAATATAATTATCACTCACTCGTTGATACAGACTCTTTAAATGTGCACAGTTTACGCTGCCTCCTGATTGGACTGAAGGCTAAGCTTTGGCATGCAGCCATAACTCCACTTTTTACTTGTGTGCTCTCTCTTTCCCCCCCTCAATCATTTCTCTACTTTCTTCTATCCTCTCTCCTTCACTGTTGGAGCTCGTGTCACACCCATCTTGGGTGCTCAGTCTCGTAGGCTCCCCCTTCACTCTCTCCTTTTCATGTCTTTTCCTCTTTCCACGTTTGTTTTTCTCTTCCCTTAGGCCACCTTCCTGTTCTTTTATTCTTAACCTCTGCTCCTGCTCAGGTATCACATTGATCTTCATTTCCTCTGGCTCATGTTTCCACAGTTCTCTCTCCTCCTCTAGCTGAGCTCTCAGCTGCTGCTCTCCGCGGCTCCATTCCTCCTCCAGCCTTTGGTACATGTGGAGGGAGAAGTGCCATCCCGCATTCTCCTGCAACATGTCTCCCACTTTACTCAGCAGTTCTCTCACCTGTTCCTGCTCTTCCTTCTTCCTCCCATCTGCCTCACCTCCTCCGTTCTTTCTTTGTGCCTCCTTGTCATTTTTCCTCTGCCAAGTCCTTTTCTGTGTCCTCCTGCCTCCGCTCTTCTTTTGTTTCCTTCTTTTTTGCTGGATAGTGATGGCTGTCTTATTATCCAGGACGTGGTATCGATAGCGACACTGGTCCATTAGCCAGTGCAGAGCAGGGCCTCCTGATTGGATGTGCTCCTGTACGCTGTGCCCACGTCCCCTCAGCCAATCTCCAAAAGTGAACAATACCATTGTGTGTCTCCAAACTGCAGAGGTGAAAATCTCCATCCTCCTCTCCACTGCTCTCCACTGTTCTCCACTCTGTTTCAGTAAAGTCCAGCAAAGGGATTACTAACAAAACAACATGAGGTCCTCCAACTTCACAAAGTTTCAGTGCTCTCAGCAGTTCAATCTTCTCCTCTCGAAGCACAAACTCCTCAGATGAACCCCAGCCCTGTGCGTCCACCACAGTCATGTGACGTCCAGCAGTGACAAAGCTGGCAGCAGTGCTGATCCCTCCTCCTCTGATGTCAAAAACCTTTCTCTGGCCCAGCATAGTGTCCCCAGTAGAGCTCTTTCCTGTGCGTTTGAGGCCGACCAGTATAATCTTAAGTTCTTTCAAGGCTGAAGGAAAGAGAAATAAATAAAGGACCTTAAATCATCTTTAACTCCATAGGGTGGTAAAATGTTATTTCATGCTGTATAGAATTTTTATTTCTTTAACTTATGAGGGGCAAAAGGTAAAAAAAAGACAAACTAAGCTGAGTGGAATAAGTAAATCTGAATTTCCAATCCACATCTAATGAAGACTTTTTGGCATGTTCTTATTAACTCCTGGTTAGCTGATCTTTGATCACTGGGCATTAAACAGTTTTTCACTGTTCCTAATAGTCAACAGGAATCATAAAGTCAGAACTATGGGCATGTCTACAATTTCAAATCTTGGGTTTAAAATTCACTCACCAACATTTCTGCAAGCATCTATAGCAGCAAAAGGTGGAATACAATACTACAGCCAGAATTTCGGTGCCTCTACATGTATGTGCATATATGCACAAATGATTAATTAAAATCAAATAATTTATAATAATAATTTGGTGCTATCCAACTTCACCAAAAGAAACTCATTTTGACAGTGTTTTCGCTTTTACTATAGTAAACAGATGAAGTGATGGAGTGTAAACACACCCACGATCTGACTAAATCTTTATTTCTCTGTTGTGTGTTTAATTCCTGCTCATCCACTCTTCTGCACTAGCCTTGTGTTATTTGTTTACTTCCTCCATTGCTGTTTTACAGACATGATAAGAGTTTAATCTTTATACAGGCACATTTCTACATCTTCAAGGTTGATCAGTTTCTGTAATTGCATTGGTATCCCTCTCATTTCTGCACCAGTGCAGAATCCAACTGCAACCTTTATCAAAGCCTACGCACCTCACAGATTATAGTTTACTCTGATTGAGCGTGTTTATACACAATAGTGTTTTTGGTCCTTCATTGACATTTGTGTCTCAGCACAAGACAAAAGGTGTCTGCTGTTTGCCTGCTGGGTGTGAGACTCTGCTTTTTTGCAAACAGGGTTTTACACGAAATAGTTGTACCATTTCAGAAGAACATCCAAGTTAGATGCTCCTATTAAAGTGTTTGGTACAATTGTTCTCAGCCCTGGTATTTAACCTTGCTTGTTTCCCCAAATAACCCTGTACTACCCACTGCTGATTACCAGGATCAGGTGTGTTCTGTCAACCTCAAGGTAGAAAATTGAACCGATATGCTTTATCTTCACTCATCCCACCCTAACCAGGTGGGATGAGTGGTGTGGGATCAGGTGTGTTTAGTAAAATAGATTAGGTTAGGGTGGGATGAGTGAAGATAAAGCATACCGGTTCAATCTTCTACCTTGAGGTTGACAGAACACGCCTGATCCAGGTGATCAGCAGTGGTTAGTGGTAGTCGGAAAACAAACAGGTCACATGGTCTTGAGGACCAAGGTTGGGAATCCCTGGTCTGTTACCTTCATTTGTAATGAAATGCTGTAAATGACCTCTTTGTATCCATCTGCCTATGAGCTTACCTCACTTTGTGATTTCCAGCATTACTCAGACAGACGTTAAGCTATTACCAGGCAGCAGGTATAAAAGTGTTTCAATCAGCTGCAGGCGGTACTTCAGGTAAAAGTGCAGGTGAACATTAGTGATAATGACACATAATGTGCATCTGTACTTTACTCTAAAGTGAAGGTCTCTTGCCTCTTCCTGTAGATCAGCTGACTTCTAATTTAAAACCAGGGAGGTGGAGTATTACACTCCAGTGTAAAGTTACACCTTTCTGTCTCTTATCCTTCAACCTCCCTTACCCATCTCTCTCTTTTTTTATCCCATGATCCTTTTCTGCTTCTTCACTCTGTGTGTGTGAGTGAGCAAACATACACACAGCTAAACACGCACTCTGACCTGACAGGTAAAGCCAACAAAGGATAAGCCGGGTTTTTATCTCTGGCTGTCTCTGCCAGGTTGATGGTCAGAGCCTGCCTGCTGCATGTGTGCACGTGTCAGAGCTCATGCTTGTTGTATGTCTCAACACGTCGTCTTCACATAATCCCACAAGTTCACCCCTTTTCCACCTTTAACTTTTCCACCCTCCCTTTGTGTGTTATTCTCTTCTTTTATCTTTACTCTCTGATCCCTTCTACCTCCTCTCTGACAGTTACCTGCTTTGCATTTCTCTCCCCTGTTAACCACACAGTAAGATTTACTAAGTGTTAATATAATAAGGTGAGCCTGTCTAATGAGGTTTGGATATGCTGGTCATAACAGAAATCACAATAAAAGATAATTAAATGAAATAACATCAATACAACCAGAGTTCCTGTTCAGGTTTTGTGCAAATATTTAGAAAGTCCTGACAGCTCCCACAATATCAATACTAAAAAGGTGCTATGTTTAAACAATACAAAACAGTGCAATATAAGCGGAATACAAAAGTATCATGATACCAGTCCTGGACTTTATTTTGCTTTTGTTCTCTGACCTCTTCTGCCCCCTGATCTACTCGCTCTTAGACCCTCTCCTGTTTCATTCTTACACCTGTTCCCTCTCTTTCTCTTGCTCTTGTTCTATTTAAACCCCAGCGACAGATTCACTTATAATCAGATCCTCGCCATTTTCCCTGACAGAACACTCAGGCTTAGGTTATGTCGTTATTTGGGCTCTGTCTATTTTTGATCTGTTGTACGCATATGTACTTCTATTGATTGTAGCCGATCGTTGCCTGATCTGTTCTGTATGTTCGCATATTTTGGTTATTTGTTAATATCTGTTCCCGATCTGCTCCATCTATGCACACGCTTTGTTTGGATTGATTTTGGACCTGTTCTGAATCTCTCTGTGCATGTTTTGGTTTCCTTATTACACCTGTTCCTGACCTGCTCTGTTTTGTTGCATGCACATTTAGTTTTTCATGTACTGCTGAGTTTGTTTGCACATCTTTCCTATGTCTTTCACCGGTGTACACCCATTTTTAGCTTCCTACCTCATCCTTGCTTAATTGTTGTATTCTTGGTTTTGTTTACTTGCATTATATTTCTTACCACAGCTCTTATTTATCCCACAGCTCATGTACATCCCTTGTTAATATTTTTCCTCTACTGACAGCCCCCTGCTATGATTAGGCCTTCTATTTTACGGCAGACCTGCCGTTGTGTCAATTGGGTTTATCTATTCACCAAATGCGACAAAAGTTGCAGTGTGAGTTTAACTCAAAATGGATGGATGAATGCTTTTTATTTGGTAACAATAGGCAGAATGTGCAAACAAAACAACATAAATCTAAAATGTAGCACTAAAATCATATCCAACGTCTCTGATACCTTTCATTTAAAATTGTACACTCCTGGACTTCCTTGCTGCAAAGGCATCTACGGTTTCATCAAAATAACCTCAAGGCTTGCATGGTCTTTACATGACAATATCAATAAGACTTGTTGAGGTAGGAACAGCTACCTGAGATGCGCACCGATAACTCATTACATCTCTCTCTTACACAGTGCGCAGTGCAGGACAGGTTCAGGGCCAGGTCAATCAAATAATGAGAAGGGGGTTGTTTATTTTTTCTTTGTTTGTTCATTTATTCTCAAGAACTCTTTCTTGAAATGAGGAAATTATATTTAATGCAAATTATTATTTTATTTTATTTTTGTTTTGAAGGCCTGCAGCACCCCGTTGAGCAGGTGGAACCCTAGGCGACCGCCTGTATGGCCTATGCCAAGAGTTGGCATAGTGTACATTCATCCCTCTCGTCTCATGACCTTTTTCCTTCTTCATCTCCTTTGCTGTCTTTCTTCCTCCCCTGCTCCCTTCATCTTCCCACCTCCCTTTCACATCTTTCCTCCTCCTGTTTCTCTCATCACTGTTCCTCTCATCCCAGAGGAGATGCTGAACAGTGGATTTACAGTAATGCAGGACGGTAAAGAGAAAACAAGGCTTTAAAAAGAAACACTGCCATGGCTTATATTACCACCAACTCCTCTCTACTAGCCAGCTCTGCCCACAGTGCCTATCTTTCTGTGTTACACTAATGTGGCTGGAAATATATGACTCATACCAAAAGATCTGCACAAACAGTTTAAGCACAAACTTAGCTTTAGCCAAATATCTCAAAATGGAATTTGCTCACGGAGGTTTTCAAGGATTTTCACACCCTCCTCTCCTAAATCTGTGTGGGATGGACTTAGTACAACTATGTTTCTAGCCATTAGTCCTCCCACCCTTTGGCTGTATCCTTTTTTAGTACAAAAGGATTTTCTGACAAATCTCCATGGATTGTAGCAACACTTACCGCACTAGTTCTGGACAACAGCTGCTTCAGTTTGTGCTTCAGTGTGCTTAAAAGTCTGCCTGTAAAAACTGGTAATGTCACACAATCTGCTGGGGAATACGATACCAAACACCACTGGAGGTCCATTAGTTATGGACACTGACTGTGTCTGTTAAGGCAGAGTTCAGCATCTTATGTGTTGGAAAAATTGGACACTGTACTGAAGATTAATTTCCTGGTTATCCCTGCCTTTATTCTGTTCTTTCTATGTACAGTAGTTAAAAATGTTCTACTTTGCTGTGTCATGAAGGACAACTTCAACTCACTTTCATGCTTTTGTTCAGAAGTAATGGAATTTGAGACACTATGGGGTTTTGGCTGCACTGACATCCAGGTTTCACAGTTATTACGCTGTGTTGTTCCTCATAAAGTATCAACATTAGTCTAAGGCAAACATGGAACCACCGACTCATTAGTCACCGGTCAGCATACCGTACAGTAGAGCTGGCAATGTAAACTAAGTTTAACTGGTTCAGAAGCACAGTGTTTGACATCACTTTTTATAGCTGCCTAATTAGCTTACTTATTTGTCTGTCTTTCTCTGAAAAGTTCTAGTTTACGTCAAGCACGGACCAAAATGAACTGCCAAATACTGTGGATGATAAAAGTCATAGGTGTCAAAATTGCTATTTTTCCTGCCTTTAATCACTTGGCTCCCTCCTGGAAAATGCTCTGTAGAAATCAGCTGAGCTGCTAAAATAAGTTGCAGAATTTGCTGTTGTCACTCATGCTCAACATTTGTTTTTATGAGTGTAGTGACATTTCTTTGCTCCAATACTGATCATACCCACCATTACTGTATATGTGACTCTGCTGTTCTTATTTGCCCATAACTGAGCTCGAAGCTTCTTAATATGCACAGCAGGGAAATGTTTGCAATTTCACTCTTTTATGATCTTCCTTGATTTGGAGGTGTGTGTGATGTATGAGTTTAGTCATTTGATTTCCTGTGTTTGTGATGTTGCATTATGTGTGGGTTCTTTGTGTCTGTTTTCCAACCCCTCAGCATGTTTGCAAGACAGGTTTGTGGATTTCCTTTTGTGTAAATCTTTGTTCTTGCTTCACATAAACATGAAGAAAAAAGCTGCACTGGTTCAACACTGTATAATTAGATTACAAGGGAGAGAAAAAAGCTTAGCTTTAGTGTGAAATAGGTCAGAGGTCATATTATTGATCTGTGGCTAATTTCATTACACTGTGTGCTATGTACACATACATATGAGCAGACACTGGGTCTGCACTAGTCAAACCTTTACGATTGTCGTTGTGGGAAAGCCTCATAATTACAGCTTTGTTCATTCTTATATTGACTTTAATTAAAGGATTAAAGGATTACATGCTCTTTCAAATTCTTCAACCTCTTGGGCTTTAAAGCACTTAAAAAACTAACTGAATAATGATAAAACTGCATTGTCATCAAGCTAAACAACACAGCCCTGTTTTTTCTGCCTCTTGTTGACATTTTTGAGATAATACAGCTTTCACTCAACAGCATCGGTTTCTAATGTACCAGGACAGATCAGCCACTCTGACCTTGGAAAGAAAAAAGAAGTGTGTGAAAGAGGTGCAGAGAAGAAAGCAACTTTGCTGGTGGAAAAGCATTGTAGGAGAAGAGAGGAGACAGGTGCTTTGTTACAGATGAGATGGAGCTGTGACATAAAGAGGGAGAAAGAGGAGAGGATTATGTTGTCACAAGCTTCTTGTTTCATATGTATCATCTGTTTTTGTCCTTTTTAGTTAATGCTGTTTGAGATAGCTGTTTTTTTCTAATGTCAAACTAAAATCAAAGTGACGTATGATATTACACACATTTTTCCTGTAGTGACAGTTTGCCATGAAAATGTTTGCATTTTGATTCAGGCTGACAGTGTCAGTAATGTCATGCAGTTTCTGTGTATATATCTAGCTGCAGATCAGTCAGGGTGCACGTGCTGACCTGTCCACCAAAAGCACCTACTGTGAGCATGTGAGTATCTTAACTGGACTCTGAAGCAATAGAAGAAGGAGAAGTGCTCTATGTTTCATGTTTCCTTTTACATCATGTGGATGGCCACTGGCGGTGTGTCACTTACCTGAGGAAGAGATGGCACCAAGCTGCACTATGGGAGAAGGCAGTTGACTGACAACAAGTCTGAACCATGGGGCCCCCACCTTGGTGCCAGATTCTGCAGAATACCTTCAGAGATCTAGGGGTTAGCACAGATTTGGTGGCAAAAGGGGACCTACTCAATTTTAGGCAGGTGGTCATAATGTTATGGCTAATCGGTGTATGTGAGTGTAACGATTGTAGTTTGTTTAAAACCTTAAATCGTGCGGCAGCTTCAACCAACACTACGGCTCCACTCCATCTTGTTATAAAATGTCCTTAACACAGGGGTGAGTGTGTAGAGATGAGTCAAAACTTGAAGCTACTTTTTTGTCTTTTGGAAATCTGTGTTTAGTTTTTACTTGAGCTGAGAAGCTATCAAATGTACAATGTTAGAGAGCAGCCCAAATTGCTTATTTCAAACATTAACTCTGTGTGGCCTTTTTGAAAAAGCATCATGTTTCTACATGGAAAATAACTTCAAGCCATAACTTTATTATACTTCCAATTTCATAATGTAAAAAGTAAAGACTTTCAGCACCAAAGCCACTGATTGTCTGTCAGGCTTTATTTAGCTCCCAGCACTCCCCTCAGGTCAATTTTTACATCCATCATAAAAGTGATGCTGCAGTTACCATTTTCACCCTCTCTCCCATTATCATTGTCTACAGACAATAAATCCTGCTGTGGACTGCTGAGTACTGCATCTCATTATAGGCATCATGTCACACTGTGTGCCCCCATTACTTCTTGTTCCCATCGCAGCAGAGTCAGGTCGCAATTCATTTTCACATAAAAATGTCTCATCAGGAAGGAAGTTGTACACCAGCCAAGATCACATAACCCATGGTATACATTGGTTATTGCTGAGTAGCCTTAATCAGTAAACCCTCACACAAAATTTACTGTGTTGAGGTCTGTAATAAATATCTGTAATAAATAGATCCATCACAACAGTTGCTCTCAGGTTTGCAGGTTTAATTCCCAGCATTGCCAACATGTGTGTGGACGCTCCGCAAAGAAGGCATTTACCATATTGTCTTGCTCATAATCGTACCCTTTTTTTTAAAATTATGTCCTGCAGTAATGGGCTAGTTTTCCCACAGGGGTCTCTAGGGATCTTTCTCACAGTCAAATGAATATCAATGAAGGAAGAAAGACCTTAAGTTTCCAGAAAAGTGTTAGCAGTCGCTGAATTCAAACCTAAACTTAAGCCCATTTTATATAGAAACATAATGTTTCCCCGATATTACTGATAACAAAAGAAAAAGAAGCAATTATACTCTACACTGTAATCTACACTTAAAGGGCAACATCACCATTTTTCAAACATACATTAATGCTTTTAAACCTTCCTCTGACTTACATATACTAGGATGTTTCTCTGTCTCGCTAAAAAACTCTTTCAGATGTGATCACCGAGAGGAGTTTTTCATCATTAGGAGTTCAGATGATGTCACTTGGAGCTCTGGGAAAGCAGGTTGACCATGATTGCAACCAAGTATGAGCAACGAGATGACATAATGTGAATTGAAGATTCCTCCAAATGATGTCAGCTGGAGGCATTTTCCAGCTAGAAGTAGAGAGATGTTTTAATATAGGGAAGTCAGAGGTTTAATGACATTTATTTACATGTACTTCCCAAACTGGAACCTAAAGAGCCAGTTTAAATATCAGTGAAGGCGTCCTTTAAAAAGATACATTAAGTCCCCAAAGTCTAAATCTGGAAGTCATTTAAAAAATGTCATCCAATTGAATTTAAGACATCACTAACAAAGTAATGAATTTTCCGTGTTTTATCATTTATCTTTGCTGTCAACTACAGGTAGACGTTTACATACAGCAATGACATTCAGTCCTGCAGCATTTCAAAGCATAATTCTTCTTAATGCACTCAATATGTAATGATGCTGAGGTAAATGAACTGCTGCTGATCATCTACTGTGAATCTCCTCGTTAACGTCGCTCACCACTTGAGGCGAGATGCTCTCAGGATAAAATATGATAGAAAACGTGTCATTAAGAATGAAATTCTTAACGCGTTGAATGTTCCAATAAATGTTATTAAGTCTAGCAAATTTCTTGTATAGTGCAACACAAGCACATTATGCACATCTGGGGGGCAACAGACAGTTAATGTGAAGATGGGACTAGCAAACAGCAACCGATCACCTCTAGCTAAAGTAAAATTAGGAACAGACACCCTAATTAGGTTGTGGGTAACTTATTTTTGAACTTGCATCTCATGCATTAACACACTGGAAGCTTTGTGTAATGGCTATTGGTGAACAGGTCCTTGTGACTGTTATGTGAAAGATAAGGCATCCCACTGCATTATGACGCAGGCTCATTGAAGCTATAATAATACATAATCCTTTAAATTGATTATAAAGGATTTAATAATGCATTATGGATATTCTATGGGCCTGGATATTATCTGGCAGACAAAGCAGAGCTGTTTGGATTATTTAGTTCACACTGAGGTAGAAAGGACTTCTGCTCGAGATTTGATATCTTTTTGTCATTTCAGTAAGTAAATTAATTAAGACTCTGTTAGCGCTGCAGAAACTTGGCAGTAAAATTAGTAACTTTTCCTGTACTTTGTAATTTTCTTATCCTTTTGGCTGATGCTGTGAGTTCAGGGTCACCGCAGCAGATCATTTCTCTGCATGTTGATTTGGCACAGTTTTTACGCCGGATGCCCTTCCGTCCTCAATTTCTACCGGGCTTGGTACCAGCACTGCACAGCTAGGGATCTGTACACTTATACATATACTTCCTAATTTACGTAATCTTTCAAGATACAGTGACTATAGAAAAGACACAAACACAGAGAAAACTCCGGTTCGCTCACATAATTATCTCCAAGCATTTTCTACAGAAACAGACGAATAAAACACACACACGCAGAGTTGACAGTAGCTCTCTCCTTTTAGCAACCCCAGTGTTGTCTGCTGAAATTGGCTGAACATAACTGAGCACTAAAGAGCCTACAAGCCTGCTCAAATTAATTGGATTTGGCACTAAAATTGCTCTACTCCATAGGTGTGTATACACACAGCTTACTATAGAAATGTTTAAAATTAGTTTTACCAACAGCAACCTTAAATTTAAATCAGAACCAGTCTTTTGCTGTTCCCGTTGCTTTGTTCTGGTTGACAGAATACGCACATTAAATCTGCATAAGAAATAATGTGCCAAATACAGTATGTGTGAGAGAAAAAAAATGTTTTCTTCTAAAATTTTCTTTACTTTTGGGCAAATTAACCTTTTAATATACATACAATTAAGATTTCAAATGCTTTTCAAAGCAGATTTTGCATATTACTCTATTCTTGTAACAAAAAAGGAAATGAACAAATAAAGACTTTGTACCTCTGTGGTCATCAGTTAGGGAGACAGTAGTGTAAACTGTGCGTTTGTGTGTGTGTGTGTGTGTGTGTGTGTGTGTGTGTGTGTGCTGAGGCTTTCTTGTCCTTTATCTGTTGGTTTAACCTTGAACACACACACAGCAGTGCAGCTAAAGAAGCAGGTTTTAGAGGATGTCCAGACTTACAATAGGTGATGGCTGTGTGTGTGTGTGTGTGTGTGTGTGTGTGTGTGTGTGTGTGTGTGTGCACATGTTTGTAGTTTCTAAACAAAAAACAGCAGGAATACAAAGACTGACAGATGTGCTCTATTGCCATTTCTTACAAAGCACTTCACACCTTGAAATTACGATCCATGCCACCAATTACAGACTGTTTCAAGATAAAGGTTTTATATGCGTCTTCATATATTTAATCTAACAGTTTGAGAGAACAGTAGGCACAGTAAGCTGTGCGTGCATACAGTCCATGACTGACGTGTGAGTGTTTCCTTAGGTGGCAGAGTTTGTTGAGTCATGAAATTTAGTAATGTTCCCCTCCACCTTCTCTACTACACTATTTAATTAGGCCAATCAGACGTCGTCATTACAGTTAATTAGAAATGATGATACTATAAAATCTATGTGGAGGAAGTTGTGAGGCCAAGTTATTAACAGTCAGTGAAGGGAGAAGGACAAAGAATATATAATCGATTTTTTCCATTAGCAGTTTGGATGCAACTTTTAGTTGCAGACAGTGGTTTATTTTGTGTTGTGATTTAAACAACACATTTGTTTCTGCTGCTACTGTATGACTACATCAAATTAAGCTTTTATTTGCTCAGATTATATATGTTCTTTATGCTGTTGGGGGCCTGGTGGTTCAATGGGAAGAGCATCGAGTTGGAATGCAGAAGGCTGTGGGATTGAATCAAACCCCACCAGGTGTCATGTCCCTGCAGTTGTGGAGAAAAATCATCATTGAATTTTTTAAATAAGCTCTAACTAATGACAGGCTGGATACTAACTTGTTTGTAACTTGCAAAGAGCCCGGGTCAAGTTGTATTTAAATCCGTCTTTTGTTCTGCATTTGGACCAAAGTATTCCTATTGAGGATGGGGGATACATACAATTATCAATCATCACCCAAACATGTATGATATCTGTGCTAAGCTAAAATCGGCTAATGGTGAGTTCATTTAGGGAATTATGCTTTTTTTTTTTAATATATTTGTTGCGATTTTGAATTTTGTACATAAAATGACCACTGTCTTGCTCAGAAAGACCATCACCACTTTTCAGAGGGTTTTTTTCTAGAGCACGTCCTCCTATTTGTAGTTTACTGTTGCCTAAAGAGGAAGGACAATGAAAACACTCACAACGTTCTCACACTATAAAATAACAAGTAACACACTGAAACATCTTCAAGACAAATCCTCCATATCTGCAAATTATGATGAACCAATTTTTACCAATTCTGTAGATCAGTTTCAGCCTATCAGCTGAATTGTTCCAGGGGGCTCAAAGTGATGTGTCTGTTTAGGCTGGTGGATTACTTACAGGTGTGTGTGTGTTTGTGTGTGTGTGTGTGTGAGGACAAGGTGTAAATATTTAAAGAATTGTGTATCATCTGTCTCTCTGCCCCTCTACATCTGACTCCCATCCCGTCATGCATAACAAATGTAAAGCCGTATTATGCATGTTGGTGTAAACACACACACACCCATACTAACACATTCATCACATACCACACCCCAAAACAATCATAAGTCACACTTTTTAATGATCCAGCATTTTCCTCACACACTTCTGCTTCCTTCTCTAACTTAAAAAAAATCCTTCTATTCTTCTCTGCAGCTGAGCCTCTCCCTCTGATGGACCTGTGTCGACGTGCAGCCCGCCTAGCGATGGGCCGGGAGCGGCTTCAGGAGATTGAGAGACTCCCTCTGCCACAGTCCCTCAAAAATTACCTCCAATACCAGTGACCGGAAGAGTCAACTGGGGCTGCAAGTACATAAACCAGACCACCAGAAAGTCGAAGGCTGGATGGATGGAAGAATGTTCATCCAGAGAGTGCACGAGCTCAACAAAAGAGGTATTTGTTACAAGGACTGATAGAAAGATGGTGACTGACAAAGGAGGTCAAAGCTTTCAAATTAAAGGAGAGGACTGCACCAGCTTCTTTTGGAATTCAAGCTGCTTTTTCGTTCGTTGTGGAATTGAAATAAATTATTGATGATGGCATCCCATCAGTGTTTCACTCATCCTGAAAGAAAGTCCATCCTGTGACGGCACTCGGTGGTGAATTGGTAAAAGACGGTGGTAAGACAACTACCACCACCTGGTGATGAGAATAAAAACTGCACTGAGAAAGCACACTAATCCTACAGGACCGTATCCCTGTATCCCTTTCTGACATACAGTCAGTGACTAGATCACTGCTGTTGGATCCTCGGGGATCGTATTCATGGTTTCTACAGGGACAAAGGTGACAAGATGCTGAATCCAGATACCCTTGAAGATTTTAGCACCAATGTTGCTTTCTCTGATGACTGGGGGGCACCACCAAAAGATCATCTACAACCTCAATTCAAAAATAGTTGGGATGGAAAAACAGAATGCAATGATTTCAAATCTCATCAACCCATATTTTATTCATAATAGAACATAAACAACTTATCAAATGTTGAAACTGAAACATTTTACCATATCATGAAATAAGTATTGGCACATATTTGAGTTTGATAGCAGCAACACATCTCCAAAAAGTTGGAACAGGGTGATGTTTACCATTGTGTAGCATCACATTTTCTTTTAACAACTGTCTGTAAATGTCTGGGAAGTGAGGAGATCACCTACTGGAGTTTTAGGAGAGGAATGTTGTCCCATTCCTGTCTGATGCAGGATTCTAGCTGTTCAACAGTCCTGGGCCTTTGTTGCTGGAGTTTTTGTTTTATGATGCACCAAATGTTTTCTATCGTCCCAACTTTTGTTAAATTGGGGTTGTAGATAACATCAAAACATGGCTGCAGGGTTTGTTTAAATGGTCCTGTAGACTTGCGTTGAAAGTTAGGCCCTTTTCATACATGCATCTTCATCTGTCTGATAAAGTAAACTAACAGCTAATGCAGGTGTGAAAAAAAAGGTAGCTTTAGACTGTTGATAGATTTAAACATTTCATTTGCATTACAGTCTTAGTGAGTTGTAATGTACTGGACATTCTAATTTAATAACTTTAATTTGCAAATTTTCCAATTTGATTTAAAAAAAACTCTTACAGCCCTTTAAGTCTTCAAAATTTATTATTTAAAAAGAACTTAGTTTTTCTCAGACTTGAACACATTTATTCTAAATCCTTATTGGTGGATGAACTTATGCAGTGTCACCTATTTCTAAGTAAGCCAAGAAAAAGAAACGCAGTGCAGTCTTCATGTGGCTCAGCAGCTGCATGTGTTAAAAGGGGCTTCACTACATACACAGGACAAAACCACAAAACACTAAAAGGTGTATTCCATCAGTCCTGACCAAAGTATCCCATCTCAAGCTACAGAGTGTCTGTAGGAGCTTTAGGTTGTGGCCTGCTGCAGTCAAACTAGGTCTAACACGCTGTTGGCAGTAAGAGGAACCTCACCTGCTGTTGTTTGTAGCCCCCTGCGGTAGCTGTCTGCCCCCTACACAATTCACAGGTCTATGATGAAGGCTGCAGTGAGACATAGGAACATTACTGCTGCTGAGGCTGCCAACATAGCATGTGTCTTTATGGCTTAACAAAGGATTCAGATGACCAATCTCTCTCTCTCTCTCTCTCTCTCTCTCTCTCTCTCTCTCTCTCTCTCTCTCTCTCTATCACACTATCACTCTCTCACATACACTCACACACACACACACACACAAACACACACACTGTAGACCAATCATGTTTGTTTTCTTTCCAAAAAAGAGCTTGTCACTTTTTTACTTTAAAGTTTGTATTCTGCATTATTATTATTATTATTATGGTTGTTGTTGTTGTTGTTGTTGGTGTGAATGTCCAGTCAGAGAATGTTAGAATGATGATGACGATGATGATGATGGTGGTGATGTTTATTTAATGTAAACAAGTTGCTTTTAATTGATTATTGATGGTTACATTCAGGTAAATTTAGTACAAAGATGCTAGTGATGATGGGAGAAATAAATAATGACTTGTTTCTTCAAAGCTGCTTTTATTATTATTATTATTATTATTATTATTATTATTATTATTATTATTATTATTATATTTTTATTTTATTTTATTAGAGATGGTGGTGGTCTTGACCTCCTGTTTTCATCTGTTAGGATGTTCAGAAAAGGGCCTTTTCAGAGAAGTTGTAGAATGTATCGGCTGACAGTGGAGTTGGAATCTTAACAGATGTGAAATGTGAATAAAAGCCAACTGAATTTGACAAATGTCTGTAAAAAATCTTTTGTTTCTTGACTTTTTTTAGGAATTCTTATCCAAATATACATTTTAAAGGATTCCAAATACTTCTGGTTTTTACAAAAAAGATAAAAGCAGGAGCTACAGTAAGATGCAGGAGAGTCTAATGGTTCGGCTGGGGCTTACACTCGCTCAGCATCTGTAAATGTGTCTGAGAGAGTGTTTAATCCACCGAGGGAGGCCTTGACGAGGAAAATTGAGCCATAAAGTATTTGGCTGTAAGTTCTCCCAATTGTCAAGTGTGCAGTTTTCACTTCCCTAAGTAAACAGCTAATGCACTGCTCATCAGCTCCTGCAGCTTTAAATACCGCTCACACTCAGCCTGAGATACTGGTCCAAAGTCTAAAAGTAAAAACTGCGAGAATGCACATGTTAATGAGACTTTGTGCTGGTTGCAGGCATCGTACTGTGTAACCACTGCACACTGAAGGTTTAGACCTCCACTAAAAAAACATCAGGGCCAGCTCATCATTTCCCAAAACAGAGAAGACTAATGTTTGGGAAATCAATAGCAGACAGACGGTGTTATGGTTTGTCACAGTCCTGTCTGGGAAAGATCAAATCCAAATACGACCCAGTACACACACTTCTTTATGTACAAACACAGGTTGATCACAAACTGGTCACACATTTACAGGAACAGGCAAGAAGAATATGTGCAGGACACCGAAGCTCAACTCTGATGAGGCTGCGCATGAGAGCAAAAGTGATTTGCAGGATAGTTTTAAGTATGACAACAGATGGCAATAAAGCCACAATATTGAAGGTGAAGTCAGACTGGATTTCTGCTCTAAATAGTGCTTTAGTCTAAATGACATGAGCAAGGCTTAAAAAAACCCTGAAGGTTTTACAACTTTCATATAAATCCATTGTGGGTAGGAAGGTATTGGTAAATGCCAGTGAAGATGACCTTGTAGCATTTAGTAATGGTGACTGGTCAATTCCACTCCAGTATATGTAACTATTTGACTGCTATCAATTACATTTCAGGTCTCTTTGTGCAGCAAACCCTACATTTACATATGATTATTATATTATTACTAGTTGGAGTATCACCTGCCTTTGGACACAACTCTACAACAGCTCATTTCTGTTTATTCTTAACTAAAATACATGTATTATTACATTCTCAGAGCAAACAGCAGCAATCCTGAAAGAAATGTAAAAAATAAAAACACTGACCCGTTGTTGAGCTGATCGATGTTACACAGCCTCTTATCAAACTGTCAAAAAGAAAGGAAAAAACTGTTATTATACACATACTGTTGGATATTTCACTATGAATGTAAGATCTCTTCACAACTGAGGAAAACATTCCATGACTACATTAATCTTGAGTTCGTGATTAAATTAATGTTTAAGATTGTACGATACAAGAACTAACTAAAGTGCTAAAATTTAACCGTTTTATTTTTTTACAGATCCGACAATTTAACTAAATTTCAGCCATTAAACTTCTCTTTGCACACGTTTCCCATGTCAGATCAGGGGGAACGGGTCTGACAAAGCAATCACACTAACAATCAAGTCATGCAGCGACTGGCCATTTGTGTTGGTCGAAATGTTTATTGACTGCTGGGGCCCTCTGCTGCGCTGAGCTTCTCTCCTCCCCTCTGGTATTATAATATATTATATGAATAAAATTTACACACACATTTCTGTCCTGGGTTTGGCAGTGGTGACGAAGGCCATGAAATACAAAGAAAAAAGTGTTTCTGATGAACATATGATTTAGAGAAATAACTGAAGAAACAGCAGTGATGCTCATGAGTATTTTGCCTTTAACACAAAAAGTGACTCATTGAACTAATGTGCTGAGAGAAACAAACATTACGAGTTGCCAGCGTGGCTGAGTGAGCCAATCCACTCGTCGGCTAAAACTGTTATGACTGTGACCATCTGTGACAGCTTGAGTTGTTTTGGCTCAAACTGCTGCTACATCTACAGCACAATACCTTCAGTGAGCAAATGCAAAATTACAGTTTGCACATGTGAGTGCAAACACGCATCATTATTTAATAATAATCACTGAAACCCCTCAACCTTGTAACCTAAAGAAATAAGTATAAATAACTAATAATGAAATATACACACTTTATTAGATACACCTGTACAATCTAATGCAACAAGTCACTATAACCTCAAAAATAGTGGTCAGTAAAACTCTCTCACACCTCTTTAACCCAACTGCAAACTCGTGTGCTTTTCCGGTGGAAATACAGAAACCACCGCCTGTGAGTACGTACTTCTAAAATGACTGAGCTCTTGACTTGTGCCACTTGTAACCACAGTCACGATGTGTGACTGTCAAACTTTAGATTTAAGTAAAGTTCACACTGTCTTCAAAAGTTGAAACTATGATTGTCAAAAAAAAAAAAAAAAAAAAACATGAAGCAAAAGAAATAGGAAATAAGATGAAACACAGTAGCTACACACCCAAAACCAGACACATGACATCCCACTTTTCCTCAGTTGCTTAGGTGCGTTTAAAAACTGGGATCCACTTAAACTTCATGATCTCCTTCTTAGCACAGCAGAAACCTTCTCTAACACCTTTCAACTGATTTAACACAGTTTTTACATTTTTTCCACCCATAATTTTCAGTGGTTTCTTTTTATTTTTCTGTATCTTCAGTGTTCAGCTTTCTTCTGTTTGAACAATATTGATAAAAGAATGTGAATCTGATCATCAATCAATCATAATGGTAAAAACTTAACTTTAGCTAAATCCCAGTCATGTGTTTGCAGGATATTTGAAGGTGAACAGAGCAGCAGGTTGCAGAGCACTGAAGGCTTAAATATCCCACCCCATTATGTCTCATAGAAACTGGCCTCCTTCCAGTTTTCAGTCCACTATTTCCAAAACCTTATTTATAGACATTATAGGTATTTATAACTTTGGTTGACCTGATGGAAAGTTAATCGCCACAGCTGTGTTGCAGCTGAACGTAGACTAATTGGAGTAAAAAACCTTTTAGAGAAATAAATGGAAGAAGAAGAAAGGAAAGAAGAAAAAAATAGACTGAATGAAGAGAGGAAAGTAAAAATCAACAAGCTAAGAAAAACACTTACTGCCCATTAAAAAGCTGAAAAAACTCAATAGCAATTAGTTAGATTCCCACCAGTCTGAGGTCCATTAGAGTGTTATTGAACATGTGGTGCTCATCAGTTAAAATGCTACTAATTAGCAGATTGTTTTTCTTCATCCTCGGGGAGCTGCAGTGCTGAGAGCTGAGCTGCAACACTTCATCTACACAAGCTACGTAGATGAGGTCAGTCACAATTAAAGGCTTGATGGGACTGGCTGGAAATCAACATATGCCACCTTATCAACACAAGGCTTTAAGTTAAATATCAATGGTGTAATGTAGACACATTGTACTATATATTATTTCAAGGTGGAAACAAAAGATGAGCTGAAAATGTATAATTTAATTTCTATTTCCCACAGCTGCAGTGGACGTTGTTATTCCTTAACAGTTAGTTCTTTCTGTATTGCTCTCTCCATCCCGTCACCAGCAGATGTCAGTGATGCTCCACAGGGACCCTGCTGAATGTTTAGAGACAATAATATCATTAAGCACTTCCCACTCCTAAATAATAGTTTTAAGGAATGTTGATACATATTTTAATTTCGTTTGAGTATTTTTTTTCCACTTCTTAAAACCAGGTCTTCACTAAGGATCATAAAATTTTAATTAATTTAAATGAGTATTCAAAGTAGGTTTTCTCCAAATTCTTTCTGCAGCTTCATTTTAATGTTTTATTACATTTGATTGCAGTTTCTGTGTGAACTGACCATCTTTGGTTTTACCCACACAGCACCCAATAAATTACACTCACCCACAGTGGATCATGAATTATCTTTTATGGCTGGATTCACCACATTTTTACAAAATGTTACATCATTGAATGCAATATCTCAGTGTGCACTTTTGGTCCCCACATTGACTGTTTTTTAAGCCAATGAAGTAATATGAATATTGCATGAGTTTATATTAGCCTAGTTTGAAGGATTTGAGATCTACTGTACATGGAGAAAGAGAAACATTCCAGAATCCCAAGAAAATCCTTAGTTGACAGAAAAATGTCTTACTTTCTACATGCAAAGTGTGTAAACTTACTAGATTTACATTTACATTTACATTTAGTCATTTAGCAGACGCTTTTATCCAAAGCGACTTACAAGTGAGGTACAAGGCAAGCAAAAATCTAAGTCAAGGAGAAAACATCAAAGCAAGGTCTTATCAGAAAAGTGTTCACAGTTCACGAGATACAAGTGCAAGAGAGCAGAAAGGTTTTTTTTTTTGTTTTTTTTATATTAAAGTTTTAAGTGCATAGGAAGATGCGGTCTGTATAACTCCTTCAGACCTTAGACGTTTAATGTCTAATACATATACTGTAGCCTGATGTTCAGTGGTTGACCTTTAATAAATTACAAAGATTTGCTTCAGAAGCCTTATTGTAATTTAGGTTCAACTGATGCTGAGCTCCAAAAACCACTTACTTTGTCCTAAAACAGGTGCTGTGACAAACACTATGGTTTTAAACATGCATTGTTCATAAACTGCAGTGAAAATCCAATTAGACATCAGACCCTTTTCAGCCCAGAAATTTAAACAGCGAACAAACAGAGTGACTCACACCCCCTCGGTCTAAGCTTGTTATATAAACAAATGAAACAGCAGTCACCCTGCTTCAACATGTGATGAATTCAAGCAGCTTTCTAACATCTACTGTGACAGATTATTAATTATGTAATTCAGTCTCTCACTGTGCCAACACACACACACACACACACATAATGAGTAGTACAGCAACAGAAAAGAGAGCAGAGTAGAGTCTAAAACAAGTCTTTATTGGTCAATATACAGAAAAGAGTGGGATGACCACTAAAGAGAGAGAAATCCCCACCATATTTTGTTTACAAAAAGAAAAAGAAACTGATATATAAAATAACTGTCTTGAACATTTTTACAGGGTTTGTTTTTTATATGCAAAAGAATCTTTTTTGTTTCCTCTTTAATCTTTCAGAAGCACAATATGACAAAGGGGAACGAGGGAAACAAGGCAGTTTTTTCACAATGATGACATCACAATCACAGGTGCTTAAAGGCCAACAGAGGGAGGGAAAGGTGAGCAGGTTAGAGAGCTCGCTGTCCGGACATGATCGGGTGAGCGGCCATTTCCCTGAGGGGAAATGGGAATGTTAAAGGAAGTTTCTTTAAGCTCATTTGCATGTAGACAAACTCATTAGGTTACATTTTGTCTGAACTTATTACTTAATTCATTTTAACAAGGATACAAGATGGAATCAATGTCAGTGAGGTTTACCACATCTCCTTGTAGTTTTGCTGAAGACAGTGGATTTGATTAACGGTAAAATAAACAGGACACCCCCACTGATTTTGCACATTAATCGTCTACTCATTCAATGAAAACAGCTGTGTAAAGTCATATGTGGCTGTTGATGTGTCAGGTCAAGAGCGGTGGAGTCCAAAAAGATCTGAGTCCAATCTGACAAAGATAGTTCAAACTGGTCTATGCTATTAATTTAGTCCTAATCTTTGCTCTCATATCAGTGTAACACAGAATCAAACGACTAACCAATAAGAACCATATTTCCATGGGTCAGTGTTAATGCTGGAGAAAACAGAGCTGAGCTATTTGATGTTGATGTTCAGTCGGCCATGTTTCTTTGATTGAAAATAACTTAATTCACCTAGAAATTCATTGCAAATAAAAAACTAGTTATGATCCTGAAATTCAGCATGAAATTCAGCATATCTCAGCCTCGGCTGATGGATTTCGACCCTTTTTAACACCTCTATCTCATACTGTAAGACCAAATCTTCATAGAAGTGCAGTGCTAAATTGCTGTGGTACATCTGTGTACTGCTCTTTTAAAACTGGGCCCATAATTGCATAGAGGGCTCCCTTTTCCATGGAAAACATGAAACGTAAGTAACATCTGTGTATGATTTCAGCGGCTGATAAGTAGGCCACAGTAAATGTCTGTGTGTGTGTGTGTGTGTGTGTGTATAGATATATATATATGTGTGTGTTTGTGTGTGTGTCTGTGTGTGTGTTTGTTGTAGCATGATACATATTACAGTTCCTGTCACAATTCTTCTTTGTTTTGTGGATAATCAAGACACATTTAGAATTTTTCTGTAAGAGACAACAGTTCGCTTTTGTGTCCAGGCCACAGAATCACAGCACTGCCATGTGTTTTGAGAAAACTCAGCACTGATCACATAGAATTTAAAGAGAAAAAGTGTCTTGTTTGATTTAAATATGAGAACAAAGGATACACACTGGATGACTATACAATTATGTTTAACCTGGTCTATAGATAAAGGTAATTATATTCAACATTTATGCATATGGGTATATCTCCCTGTTAAATCTGTTAATAACTCACTCATCTTGCAGACAATTTCTTTAGAAAATAATCAGCACATAATTAATGTAATGACACATGTTGCACATTAGAAATGCTGGGATAGAAGGTCACATTGTTTTTATTTGTTTTATGTTTTTTATTTGTGTCTGCATATTTAAGATCTGGTTCATGATTGCTTCAGAGTGTGGGATTGAATTTATCAGTGAAACATAATGAGAAGACTGTGCTTGTTTGATATATTCTGCTTTGTGATGTGAATAATGATGTTCACACACACACAATGTTGAGACTGCAACTGATTCTGTAGCTCTGACTTTGTCCAGCAGAGGGAGATGTTCTGTTAGAAATCACAATGTGGGAAGATTCAAAGTGATGTTTCCACCAACGGACTGAAATCATTTTGTCAAAAATGTTGTTTTACTGTGTGTGTATGTTCCTGTAGTGAACATGTTTGCATTATGTGTGTGTGTGTGAAAAAGATAGACATAGAGGGTGCTTGTAGGTGTATGTGTGTGTGGTATGTGTGGTTAGTATTTCATGGAAGAACTGTCCCAAACAAGTTTTCCCGCCTGCTTCCGTCCTTTCACCCCTTCCTCCTCGTCGTCATCTTCATCACTGTTATCTGATTCAGCACTTGTCATTCCTCCCACATGTTCTTCATCCTCTGCTTCTTCCTCCTCTCTTTGTTCTGTTTCTTTTACATCTTCATCCAGTGCCCGAAGTCCTCTTATGTTCTGCAGAACAAAGTGGGTCCCACAAATCTAGTTCAAATGCTGTGTCAACGTGCAAAATGTATAGGATTTATTTTACTATATATTTACCATCATGCTCTTCTAGCCATCACAAAATCCATGTGAAAACAATGAAACTCTAAAAATAAGCCCCACATTACCTCCATGGGGTTGACAGTGATGTTAAGTGCAGAGTTGTCCCAGTCCACCTCAGGGTCTTTGACGTCGTCCTCATCCTCTCTCGATCCCTCTTGATGCGTGGCGTGGATCCTGTACACACCGATCACCACAATCACCACCAGGGCAGCGATACAAACCACAATAACTACTGTGGCTGCTGGAGGTGCTGCTCCTGCAGGGAAACAAAGGAAGCATCTCTTTTTAATATTCTATTATTTACCTGCTGAGTTTCCACACATCCAGTGCCTTTAAAATGTTTTCCCCTTAACGCCCCCAACATGAAAGTTTGGATGTTAATTTTTATTTTCAAACTGAATAATGGTTGATTTAATTTGGCTTTTTTGCCAAAAATCGATAGAAAAGACTTTCATGTCAAAGTGAAATACAAAGTAATTGACTTAACACTGCAAAAGTATTTACCCCCTTCAAGTCAGTTTTAGTAGATGCACTTTCTGCTCTAATTATAGCACTGAGCCTGTTTGGAAACGTCTCAATCACTTTGTACATCTGGCAACTTTGCTCTATTCTACCTCGCAAAAGTGCTCTGTCAGATTGTACGGGTATTCTGAGTGAACGGCCCTCTTTAAGACCTGCCCCAAATCCTCAGTTGGCTTGAGGACTGGGCTCTGACTGTGCCACTTCAGAACATTAACAATGTTGATGTGAAAGCATTCCTTTGTAGCTTTGGCTGTATGGTGTCCTGGGCCATTGTCTTGTCTGGAAGACAAGTCGTCTCACAATTCGCATGCAGACTGCATCAGGTTTTCCTACAGGATTTCTGTATGTTTTGCTGCATTCATTGTTACTCTTTATGTTAGGCCTTCATGGTCCTGCTGCAGACAAGCCTCCCCACCTGATGCTGCCACCACCATGCTTTATGGTGGATATGGCCTATTGTGGGCAGTGTTTGGTTTACATCAAACATAGCATCTAGTCATCAGACCAAAGAACCTTCTTCCAGCTGGCGTTAGAGGAGTCATAGGTGTTTTTGTGGCCTCCATCAGAAGTCTCTTTCTTGCTCGGTCACTTGGATTTGAGGACAGGCTGCTCTAAGCAGATTTACCCATGTGCCATCTTCCTTCCAATTTCAATGATGGATTTATCTATCTATCTGTTCTTGTATCAATCCTCTGACTTCTTATTTTCCATAATCTTTTGACAGAGGTGGACTGTTCTTTTATCTTCATGGTGTAAAACTTGGCCAGGATACTGATTCAGCAGATACAGATGTGTTTATGCTACAACCCTTAAAACACATTCACTGCCCACAAGTGATCTAATTTCAACTGATACTGTGACTTTGGAAACCATTTGGCTGCACGAATGATGATTTAAGGTGAGTTACTTTATGTTCAGTTTTATATCAAACAAAAGCTGAAGGATGACGAGGCAGCTGATTGTTTTCTATACACACTAAAACCCATTTTAACTTGTGTGTTAGTTTTGTTACAGACCTTTTTCCGTAAAGGGGATTAGGGGATTTTTTTTCAAACCATGTTCTTCTGGTCATGTTTCTGTTCAGTTAAAATCCCACTCTACTTAGATAGGTTGTAAAGAAGTGTCCAGTTATATTATTTTTCCCAAAACGTCTTATTTAAACAATCATACAAAGGTGAACATCTTTAAATGTGTCACCATCATACTATACTGTACATTGCACTGTAGAAGTGAATTTAAGTCCAATTACATTTAACAGTAGGTCTAAGCTGAACCAGCAAGACAGAAATCTAATAGATAAGTTTATGTTAAATTTGTATTCTTTGTTTTTAATTTCAAATGGGCTGACTATGTGTTTAGTTTAAGAACCAAGTGATACCTGGTTTGGGGAACAAACTATTCATCTATATAATATTAATCACATTTGTAGTTTACCTGACATGTGTGAATTTACACTGTGTATCATAAGAGGCTGATGGACAGGTCTCATGTACTGAGGCTGAGATGCCATGTGATTGACATGGTCCACGTGTGCCGAGTGGTGAAGAACACTGACCTGCGGAGGAGGACAAAGGAACCATTATCATCAGCGAAAAGAAGGTGAGTGATAATTTGTGAAACCACAGAAAGAAAAAAAAAGAAAACGCAGAATGAGAAAGATTGATCGTTATTAAAAACTAGTTTAAAAATTAAAAGCAAATGGAGAAAAGATGGAAATGAAAAGTTGGACAATGGCAGGGGAGAGGAGGAGTGCAGGGTTGAAAAGTGAAGGATGAATGTCATCAAACTGACCTCCAAATTAAATTCGTTGCTGGTGTAACGTCCGTTGAGCTCAGAGCAGGTGAGTCTGAACTTTCTCTCACTCAAGTTGGCAGCTTGCCAGTTCCTATAGCGCACTTGTCTCACTGCCTGCTCATAGTGAGCCATTGAGTCCACACCTTAAGAGACACAGAGTAGATGTCATACAAACTGCTGTAAAAACCGCAAAACTGGAGTCATGAATATAACCATAGTATATGGTGACAGTTGTCTATTACACAAATGTCTATAGTTTGAATTGTTTTGTTAATGTGGGTCCTGACCTTGCAAAAGAAATTCTTGAAAGAAGAGTTAGGAATCACGTAAACACGTCTATTATTGATAATCTCATCACAGATTTTTTGGGTGTAGTAGAGGAGTTGGAATTTCTCTAACTTGTAAATGATTGTAAGATTAAATGATCAACAGACTCTAATGGCAATAATATGATGGTCCACTGGTCTGTGGACTCTGAGGGCAGGTGGGGAGGATTTCTTTGGTAATGGAATCAGGCAAGATGGCTTCTACAGAACCAGCACCTACTGCTGACTCAGGCTCAGGTTGAAGAGGTGCTGTAGAATCTCACTAAGCTGCTCAGCACAGACTTTCAGGACTCTGGGGCTGATACCATCAGGACCCACAGCCTTGTTCCTATTCAGCATCTGCGGCTGCCGCTTCACCCGGCTGCTGGAAACACACGGGTGGTTGAGGGGGGTGGACATGTTGGTGGACTACTATTGTTTTTTGTGGTGTCTGTCTGTAGTGAGAGAAGCTGTGGAGACTGTGAGGGGAGGGTGGAGGTGTTGCCTGTATGTCTGGAGGCAACGGGGGAGATGCCAGCTGGGGGTCCTAAACTGAACCTGTTGAACTATTGATTAAGCTCATTGGCTCTATCCAGGTTTCCTCTCAGCTTGATTCTCCTTCTCTTTAAATCCCGTGATTGCTTTCATACCAGACCACACGCTTTTCATGCTGTTTTGCTGGAGCTGGTTCCTTGTTCTCCCCTCAGTCTCACTTTAGGGTCCTTCTTCACAGACTTAAGCACGTCTCAGTAACTGTCCCTGAAGGCCGTCCTTCAGGTCACTGGTCATCCAGGGTTTATTGTTGGGGAAGCACCGCACTGTCCCAGCTGGGAAGGTTTTGTACTGTGACACAGTCTGTCATGGAATCAAAGTTGTCTCCATGGGGCTCACAGAGTACATTCCAGTCTGTGGCTTCAAAGCACCCCTACAGAGTCTCAGTAGCCTCCGGAGACCACCCCCTGAGAGTTCTCATGGTCACAGTATGCTGCTGAACAATAGGAGCGTAGGTGGGGGTGAGAAGCACCAGGTTTTGGAGAGCAGTAGAGGTGTATGCTTCCTTCACGGTTGTAGATCCCATATTTTACCTTATATGGTGGGGAAGGTGATAAGCTGATAAAAAGTTGAAGGTGTAGAGGAAAGTGGTGTGTGGTTAAAATCTCCTGTGATGATCATGAAATCGTTCGGATGTTGATGACGTCACACGCTACGTCGGGACAAGCTGACGGTGGGCTGTAACAGTAATAATAATTGCACATGTGAATTCGCTCTGCAGATGATTTAAACGCATGCTCCTACGTGTCCGGGATTACACCGTCTGTTGTTCACAAGCACTGCAATCCCCCTCCTTTCCTCTTACCTCTCCGTCTGCAGTCTCTGTCTGCCCGTACAGGGTGGAAGCTGGTGGTGGTGGAGTGGGAGTCCGTAATAAGCTCATGCAGCCAAGTCTCAGTAAAGGACATAATGCTGCACTCCTGATATTCCCGCTAGGTCATAGTCCGTGCACCAAGCTCATTTTATTTGCCAGGGACCTCACATTTCCCTCAACAACAGAAGGAAGAAAGGGCTTAAACTTCCTCTTTTTAGTTTTCCGTTTATGTGCAGCTCTGCATCTCTGGTGTCTTCTCCTTAACTCAGGGGGGATCTGAGGCCTCGCTCCCAACGTTGTTGGTCGGGAGAGCGAGATCAACACATCATGCAGGGAAACAATCCGCCCGCTCCCGTTGGCTTGGCTTCCCGGTACAACAAATTATGAAAGATCAATAAAATCAGGGGACATAGTGAGGTTGACATAGTGTCCACGATGAGATGAAAAGCTCTGAGCAAGAGAAGTTAAAAAAAAAGTAGTAGAACAACCAGATAACACCCACAAATACACCTATGGCTAACGGGAAGCGGCGCCAGTTGTTACTGGTAGTTACGTATAATTATTATTTAATTAACTATTAAGAATCAAATTAAAAGGCTCATGAATAGATAAATGATCACCTTACTGCTGTTTAAGGGGGAAGCCTTTTCTATTTATTTATAAGTCATCAGTCTTAATATTTTTAAGGCAACATGGTCTGTCTGTCCATTACAGAGCCTGTCTAATTAGCAAGTCCAATACCTACCATATATTGATATGCCAGAAGTGGAGTTAGTGGCATCCAGGTGTTTTCCCAACAACACACTGTGATGAATCTCCAGACTCTCTATCTCAGAATTTAGTTCCTCCCCAATCACCAGAATGTCACAATAGTCCAGGTTGTGCATCACCTCCATCACGCCTGGTCTGCGGGCTGAAAAAGTTGTCATGTGTCCAAAGACATTTAATATATTTGGACTATAAAATACTCAGCACACATAAAAACAAAATGTTTATTAAAAGATTCAACTAAATGCTACCTAACAGGAAATTAAATAACGATAATGTTATGAAGTTCACAGAAACATTTCTAGTAGGCTTAGAAGCATCCTAACAACCCAGCCTGCCTCTCCTCCACTCACGTCCACTGAAGCTGTCCCCCTTCATTACTGTGCTGGTGATGCGAAGCTCTTTGAAGGGTGCCACACCCAGTGGGCCCCGCAGGTCACTGGCAGGCCTGACGAGTCGATTAGAGCCTGCAATGGTGATTCTCGGTTCACTGGGCAGCAGAACCATAACAACTGCCTTGATGTCTGGGATGGAGAGACACGTGTCCTCCCCAAAACACCTGACACACACAGACAAAGGAAAGGACACGAGAGGTGAGGTGAGAGGACAGGACAGAACCAGCGTTTCTGCTTCACTGCTTATTTATCTTGATTTATCTGCAGCAGTGATGTGTTAGGTTTATGGTAGCATATATTATTTTATATGATGATAATACTTTTGTTACTAAGAAATAGAACTTTGTGCTTTTTTCATGTCTTAGCTATTAGCTAGTTAAATATTCTCTTTCTCTAAATATTCATGAGTAAGTCACAAGCAAAGTTGAGTCTAATTTAGCCCCTTGCACTTCAAAGCGGTGAGAAAAGCGAGAACAAAAACACACACAAATACACATTTTGTTTCTCCCATGTAAAATAACTAAAACAGAAAATAATAGCAGGCAGGCGAGTGAGAGATTGTTTTTAGGGCCATCAATACTGCATATTCATTCCTAAAAAAGCAAAAGAAAAGTTAAATCAACACTGAAAATGAAACAATAAAAGCACAATCTCTTGTGAAATTGTCAAAATAATGGCAAAAAGCTTGAATGTAGTCTCGCATCAATATGATGCAACTTTAAGTGGCATCTGAGGTAAATGTCTTTGTTTGTCCAATTACTTCCCAGTGCTATGGAAGATGATAATTCATTGTCACTTCTGGAGTTCGTCAGGACAATCTAAATTCATCCTTTATAGCCCCTCACTAACGCATACCAGCTGAGTAAACAAATAATGCAGTACAAAATAAAAATATACAGTAAAATCTCACAACTGAAATATTGATGTTAACATAAGATCCATGTTATCAGGAAATCATTTGAAACTATTAAAAAACACACATCATACAATAGATAGTACATTAAAGACAAATATTCACTGTACTTGATGATGAGAATGTTACATAATGGGCCCCGCATATTATTTGATTTTTGGCTTTTTACCTCCATTTAATCCCAGCAATATGTATATACAGTAGTATAGCTATGCACTGCATTTATTTTCATTTATGCCTGTAGCAATGGATCCATACCAATTACTAGGTGGTGTAAATGTTGTGGATGATGGTTGAATGTCAAGAAGCTCGGCTTCAACTGAAGCCTCCCCACCACAAGCATCTAGTAATAACAATCACAGACAGCTATAATTAAAAAATAATAATAATTTCTAAAAAATAATAATACAGTGCATCTAGAAAGTATCCCATTGTTTAACTTTTTCCACATTTTGTTATGTTGCAGCCTTTTTTGAAAATGGCTTAAATATTTTTTTTTCTACAAACAATACCCCATAATGAAAACATGAAAGAAGTTCATTTGAAATCTTTGCAAATTTATTAAAAATAAAAAACAAAAATATCACATGAACATAAGTATTCACCACTTTTGCTTAATGCTTTGCTGAAGCACCAGTTACAGCCTCAAGTATTTTTAAATATGATGTTACAAGCTTAGCACCCCTAGTTTTTCAATTTCTCCCATTCTCCTTTGCAGTACCTCTCAAGCTCCATCAGGTTGGATGGGGAGCATTGGTGCACTGTGTTTTGCCGGCCGACCCACTCTAGGATGAGTTCTGGTGGATCCAAACTTCTTCCATTTACGGATGAAGAAGGCCACTGTGCTCATTGGGATCTTCAATGCTACAGAATTTTTCTGTACCCCTCTGCAGATCTGTGGCACGATCCTGTCTCTGAGGTCTACAGAAAATTCCTAGGACTCCATGGCTTGGTTTGTGCTCTGACATGCACTGTTAACTATGGGACCTTATATAGACAGATGTATGCTTTTCCAAATCATGAATGAAGTCTGATATTAATGCACCAAAGCTCAATTTTGAGTGTCATGGCAAAGGCGATGAATACATGTGCGTACATGTGATTTTTTTATTTTTAATAAATGTGATTTCAAAGAAACTTCTTTCACATTGTCATTATGGGGTATTGTTTGTTGAATATTGAGGAAAATAATAATTTGACCCATTTTGGAATGGGGTTATAACAACAAAATGTGGAAAAGGTTGAGCGCTGGGAGCGTATTTCTTACGACTGAAATCAGTGCAATTAGCCCTGACGTCTGCTGTCACACAATCACTGGAAAAAAAATCTCCACATTTGAAAATGACACAAAATTTGATGGCAGTTGTGGATTAACCCAGGCTGGTTTGAAAAGCCACATCAACTGATCGTGTGAATACTGATGTGCCAATTATCACCAAGGTACTATGGCTACAATCAGGACCTGTCGAATCAAGACACACAGCTTTTACATCTTAAAGATGTTTTGAAATATTGGTATTTTGTAATGGGATTACGCATGATTATTCTACCTCAGTCACAGGCTGCAGATCTTAAATACAGTGTCTACTGAGTGTAACCGTGGATCTATCTGTCATTATCTGGAGGCAAACTGTTGTTCAGAGTAAGACAGCCTCTTTTGCTGCTCCTCGAACTCGCTTCACTTTATCGACCAGCACACATCTAAGCTGATTTGACCTGTCAAATGAACAGGCACCAGATGGATGTGGAGACGGGAGACATGAACTATACACTGCAAGACACAAGAGGCATTCACACATACACAAAGAGGTGATATCGCAAGATTTATGATCGATTTCACTAACCTGGGGTCAGTTTTTGAGCATTTTTGGCTTATTTAGCAATTATTTCATTTACGTTATACTTCCTAAATGTTTCCAGTGTGTAAACAGAGATTAGTTCAGATGTTGGCAGAGAAAAATGTCAAGGAAGCAACAAAAAGATAGATATTAATCTTTTGAAATATCCATAGCAAATATTTAGGAAATCCAGCCATTTTCAAAGTATAATTTTTGAGAAGCAAATTGTAGATTTTATAACAACATGATATTTTTATTTGGACAAACAGTTACATCACCAACCGTAGGATCTACACGTATTAGGCAAAGTAGACAAATTCAGCTCAATTGCATAAAATCAAATGAAACTGAATCCAGAGAAGGATACACAGATATAGATGTGTAGTAGAAAAAAGACAGAAAGAACAAACCAAAAAGCAAAGAAAAGCTTTCGAATCACCAGAAGGTTTATTGTCCTTAATGACCAGCTGGTCTGTTTTGTGGTTTAATAGTTTTTACACTAATGATCCATCCTCTGCTATCTCACTGGGGGTTCCGTGGCTCAAAGACAAAGACAGAAACAAAATATCTGACAAAGCCTTGCCTCAATATTCTCAGCACCACTCCATCGGCTATTTTTATCTCATGTTGACCAACTTGTTTATGTATTATAGATATATATATATGCAACATTTCACATTAGAGTTCTGGGAAAAGTTATAGACATAATTTCACAAGCTGATAGCTCAGTTAAATGAGATGTTTAGTCCTCTAATAAGATGTGTGTCTGAAAGAGTTCAAAACTCATATAGTCACAGCAGTGCAAAGTACAGGTAAACATGAAAACAAACTATATGAACCTCAACGATACATTAAATGTACAACCCCTATGAACATCAAACAGGACATCTGAACCTCCGAGCGAATGTGAAGTACGAAGCAAAGGCCAATAAAGGGTGACAGACATGTATTTTATCAAAACACTGTATGTAATTTAAAACCACAAATACACAACTTGCACTGAGGCAAGGTCAAAATGTAAATCGGCAAATATGCTGGTGCAGTGAGTCGAATGTAAACCTCACATAATCAGAAAATCTGTGCCAACTGAAAATATAAAACTTTGATTGCTCTTGAGAAAGGCACCAAACCGCTCCGCTAGAGCTGCTCAGGAGCTATGGCTGAACAGGGCAGCTCCTCAATGTGTGCACACTAAACCATATACACTTTAAGCTAAATGTCAATAACCTCAAATTGTACTTCCTCCCCTACATTACAGTTAAAAGCATGGCGTTCAAATGCATGTGTACTCACTGTACTGTGGTGGTGATGTGTAGCCGTCGGAGGCCTGGAGTGGGGAACTGACGAGAATTGATGTAGGACACCTTGGTCATGGCTGTATTGATGCTGTTTGTGTCCTCTCCTTCCACCACCAGCACAGACTGGGCAGGGTTAAAGTGGAACTACACACACACACACACACACACACACACACACACACACACAAAATAAACTCACCCATGCAGATTTAATGTGCTGTATTTACATTACAGAAACTCAAAGACATGTACTACCATATCATACTGGACTCAAAGGATGTTTGTGAAAGAACAGCATCCAAGCAACATTTATAGAAAACATCCTTCGCTAGTTAGATGTCTTTCCACAGGACTGTTGGGATGGCTACCAGTTACCATTCTATAAACCTAAGGTTAAAAATAAACCTGTGTGTGTGTTGGTTATTGGCAACCCCATTTTCATTTCTTCCACACACCTTGATGTCTTTAGCAAGGCTTTCAAGGGAGTTAATATCAAGGCCTTCTTTGCAGGCCTGCAAACAGGAGATAACCTTCTGGCTTTCAATGCGGCCTGGTCGGATTGTTAGACCCGATAGGCTGCCATGGAAATACTGCGTGAACCTTGGGGTCACTACCTCCCCACCTAAATGAAAAAGAGAAGAGAAGAGAACAAGAAGGGGGGAGGAGAGGAGAGAAGGTGGAGAGAAGAGATAGGGTTAAGGAAAAGAAGTGGAAAGTGGGTCAAAACAGGACAATTAGATAGAAAAGAGACAACAACATGTATTATGTATGTTTCCAAGGGAAAGACACATACAGTTTGCTGAAAATAACATCTGTGAATCTTCTTCAGAAAAGATACAAGACCCAGTGGATAGGAAGCCATGAAGAATTTAGTGCTTATTGTTTCTCATGTTTACAGCAGAGGAAAGAAAAGAAGCTTGTGAAACAACTTTGACACCAGTTCTAACACAAAATAAATCAAATTTAATTGCCTCAACACTGACACTGTGTTCTCACAGCTTGCCTAGTTGCATTATATTCACACATTTTATGTACTTATTTATATAGTAAACAACTAAGTACATATAACCCTTAACTAAAACAGGTAAAAACTGGTAGAGTGCAGGACTTGCTGAATTTGCTGACATATATAAACAATCTCCACGAACACTGTGGGACCACGTGCTAACAACTGTGTAATGGCTAAAAAAGCTAGCTAAGAATAGTTGTCATTACAGGAATGTATTGTAAATTAGTGTCCAATACTCACAGAAATGATATACAACACACTTATAATACACAGCTTAAAAGCAAATAATGTGTTACTTGTCAGGGTTTAACATTGAATTTGAAGCATGAGTTTTACAGATGCAATGCGTGTTTGACCTCAAATGTGGGAAATACATCATGTCAAACAAAATAAATTCAGCCTCTCGCTTGAGCCAACACATTGGCACAATTTGTGAGTGTTTGAGGTATCAGCCAGCAGTGCAGTTTGGGAGGTGGCACCATCACACATTCAGTCAAGCACTGACATCTTCTTAAGAGTGTGCTTTTTTCATACAGAGCACTAGATCTTCCTGTAGCACAGGTCAGCTTTGCCCTGTGGTGCAATTTCATCACTGCAGATGAAGTGTGTCGTTTCCACCAGCTCATAGTTATAGTCAACTTAACACAAATTACTTTCAATGTGAGTTGTTCCAAAGTAGGTCAGCTGTAGTTTATAAACTGTGAAAGAGTCTATGAGGGAGACACTGAGGTCTCCTGACATACCTTTGCTTATATTTAACAATAACATACTGTATTAGTTGGTAGCAAACACTGGAGCTTATTGTGACTTTACCTGATTCAGGATATTTCAAATGTTAGATTTACTTAGACTTTCCCTGCACTTTTAGATGTTGCTGTAATTGCTATGTAATATGGTACTTTTATACTTTAGGAAGGTATTTTAAAGGAATCTTAAGATAAGGTTTACTGTTTGTATTTATAAAGTATTAGAATTTAGTTATATATTTAATATGCAGTAATAGAAAGCACATAAAAGCTTATATTATAGATTATCATACATTATAACAAAGTGGCTATTTTGTCTTCTTCTTAAAAATGACCAAAATGAAGACAGTACTGAACAATCATTATGTTGTTGTTTTGACCTGTAATAGAGTGATCGCTTTATTTATTAGGTTTCTACTAGTTACTGCATTTGTTTAGACTCTTGAACTTAATATATTTTAACATCCTGAGCAAAAATCAAATATAACTTATTCAATGTGTCTAAACGTTGAATTTTGATGTTAAAGATTACAGGCGGAGACTATTCTATTCAGAAAAGTCCCTGGCAGACGGAGGCTTGAAACTTGTAGACAGTAACAACAGATGTTATTCTGAACAGCAGCCACCAGGCAGCCTGCATGGAGCTGGAGGCATCTTATACATGTAGAGCTGAGAGCAGAGACACTGAGCAGCAGCCTTGCTGCTGTACAGCAGGAAACTTAATTTAGTTTTATTGCTTTTGCATAAAAAATATCCAATAAGTAGTTGTTCCCTGATATTGTCATTACACATACTCAATGTTTTTTTGATGTTGTCAGGATTTCTGTTGGGCTGGATTCTCTCATTATATAGTGTAATAACCCACTGGCCTCCTGTATATGTTATATAGTAAAGATACTTAACATTTAGGAAGCTGTCTGATTTGAGCTTAAAAGGAGGTTGTATAAAAATAGAGACAACATTTTAGTGCTTTGTCTGTTGTTAAATCACTGCCACTGTACATGAATTTAACCTTGTTATTCACATTTAAGATATTAGTACTGTGTCCATGGCTGAAAGCAGCATGAGTTCAAAAGGTCACAATGTAAAGCTTAATTTCAATTTGCCATTATTGCGAATTCAATAATGGAAAATGGCAAATGGCAAAGTCTACAATCCTTCCCCCCGCTGCGATCTGCCAGCGAACGACGTCTGGTGGTCCCAGCACCACACAGAAGACACCAAGCAAAATTGTTTAGCGCAATGATCCCACGATGGTGGAACGAGCTACCAAACTCTGCACGCTCAGCTGACTCTCTCCCAATATTCAAAAAACTGCTGAAAACAGAACTCTTCCGAATCTTCCTATGCACTTAAATCTTTAACTTTAAAAAAATAAAAAAATCCTTTCTGCTCTTTCTCGCACTTGCATCTTGTCAACTGTGAACAATTTTCTCATAGGACTTTGCTTTGATGTTTTCTCCTTGACTTAGATTTTTGCTTGCCTTGTAACTCACTTGTAAGTCGCTTTGGATAAAAGCGTCTGCTAAATGACTAAATGTAAATGTAAATGTAAATGTGACAAGGAAATATTCTGTAACGTAACCTTCTGTTGCACATAAAGTTCCAGATACTGTATGTGACTGAACCATTATTGTTTTTGGATTGTGACTTTGGACTGAAAAATACTAAAAATTCATTAAAAACACATTAGAGTAATTAAATTAATTATGTTTTAGTCATAATAGTTAAACATACTTTCATACATAGTTTTCTTTCAAAAATGTGTTATTTTGTAGATATAGTACTTTCTGTCTGCTGTGTACTTCATACATGACACAAGATGCAAACTAATTCTGTCCTTCTTATTTCAAGGGAATTATTAGTGTATTTTCCCCCCACACATTAGGAACAGATGTGGTACTGTAAGTATTGTGTTTATGAGGCGACAATAAGTGTAGTAACATTCCTGAACTGCATGCTCTTCATCTCTCTCTCTCTCGCAAACCTACCAAGACAATGTCGTCCACCTAAACTGACAGGCCGGGGAAGGAGAGCATTAATCAGAAAGGCACCCAAAAGGCTCATGCTAACTCTGGAGGAGCTGCAGAGATGCACAGCTCAGGTGGGAGACTCTATCCACAGGTCAAGTATTAGTCGTGCGCTCCAATAATCTGACCTTTACGGAAGAGTATTAAGAAGAAAGAAAGCCATAAGAATTGCAGTTTGTGGGGGACACAGCAATCCTGTGGAAGAAGTTGCTCTGGTCAGATGAGAGCAAATAAAACTTTTTGGCCTAAATGCAAAATGCTGTGTGTGGTGGAAACCTAACACTGCATCACTCTGAACACACAATTCCCACTGTGAATCCTGGTCATAGCTTCATGTTGATGGGATGCTTTTTTTCAGAGGGACAGGGATGCTGGTAAGAGTTGATGGGATGATCGCTGGAAACATATCTCAGAAGAAAATCTGTTAGAATCTGCAAAAGATTTGACACTGGGGCTGAGGTTCCTTCCAGCAGGACAACAACACTCAACATACAGTCAGAGCTACAATGGAATGTTTTAGATTGAAGCATATTCATGTTTTAGACCGCCCCAGTCATAGTCCAGATTTGAAAATTTCTGTTCACACTCTCCATCCAATCGAACTGAGCTTGAGCTATTTTGGAAAGAATGATGGGGGAAAATTTCAGTGTCTAGATGTGCAAAGCTGGTAGAGACAAACCCCAAAAGACTTTGTGTTTTACTGGTGTTTCTACAAAGTATTGATTCTGGGGGGCTGAATACAAATGCACAACACACAGATATTTATTTGTAAAACATTTTGAAAATCATTTATCATTTTCCTTTCACTTCACAATTATGTAGCACTTTGTGTTGGTCTATCACTTAAAATCCCAATAAAATACCTTTATGTTTGTGGTTGTAACATGAAAAAATGTGGAACATTTGAAGGGGCATGAATACTTTTGAAAAGGCATGGTAAATAAAAACATGAAAAACATTTTGTTCCTGTCTAACTCGTTAATAGGAAGCATTAGTGGAACAGAGCCATCATTAATGCGATCAGTTACCTGTATTTCTCTTGCTGTGACTGGTCATTATGAGTAACGTTTGTCTTCACTACAAAACACAAACCGTCTTTATGCTTGTAGCAGGGCATTGGTATATCAAATACTGTAGGACTCACTGTGTGCTAAAAGCAAGCTGAAATGTAACACATTGTGTGTCTGCACCCACTACAAATTATTTAAAACGTACTGATGGCACATTGTATGCTGTTTGCCACCTTTCATTTCAGCCCACTTTTTGTTATGCCTCTGTTGTTGTTCTTTAGTTATTTGTACAGTGTGAGGGTTTTGAGAGTTCACACCCACTTCCCTGATGCAAATGAACTGAGATGACAAACACACATTTGCCATTCTAACTCAAGAACCGCTTATTGCTTCAGAAATCCGCGTGAAAAAACCAAACAATTTTCTTGTTAACCTTGTATGGCGACAACACATGTCTTCTTGTTGCTTCCAGGGCAATGAAAGTACAGTCTGAATGCCTTTCATTCTGCACGCCTCATCATTATGTTGTTGATTGTGGGGAAAAGGGGATGGAGAAATGGGAGACTCTGAAAGGCAATCTTGCTCGCTAATGGCCTGCAAAGTTATCAGTTGCGGCTTAGTGAAGCTTAAAGCGGCTTCATTGGGATGTAATAGCTGGCAAAGTTGTCCTCCATTCACTCTAGCTAATCCTTCCTTCAAGGCTTTTTCTCACAATCAGAGATTCATGGAAAGAGGCAGAGAGAGAGGACTGTATGTGGTGAGAAAGAAAATGATGACGACAGAAAGAAAATTGCAATCAGGCACAGGATGAAAAGAAATTTACACCAATATGCCATCAGGACTGAAGCACTGGATGATGCTGGTGAGCGTTATGAGCAGGATTTCAGCGAGCTGCAAAACGGATCACCGCTGTCTCGTGTTCCCCCCTGTAAAGCACTTCTGTATAATTATTCAACTCATAACATAGCAGCTGGGTAGCTCTCAATGTGATCACTACTCGCTCTCGTTCCCTGCCGCTGGAACTGACACGCAGAATTTCCTGTCTGATACCCACTCAGCTCATGTTTCTGCATTTCAAAGAAGTGCTCACACCTCCAAGGCATAAATCTCAATCTCTTTATTTATCTAAACACTGCTTTTTCTTTCTTTGTCTCCATTTGGGCTATAAATTTCATTTTCAACATCTTTGGCTGCTGTAGCACTTTGTTAATGTAGGTTTTTGCCACATAATAAGGTTACTACTTCTTGGCACACACAAAAAAAACGGCATGTTTTTGACACCTGAGGAGCCAGCAAAGACTGGCCAGTTCACTCATAAATACTGTTTCCACTAACTATCACAGATTTTTAGTTTATATCTTTGTAAGAAAGACTGGCAGAGACTGGTTCTTAAGACTAAAGACTCGAATCTTTACACAGCACACAGTTAATGATTTCTCAGCTGAATGTCTAAGCCAATTGAACCAGAATGGTACTGACCAGGACCAACTTCTGTCCAACCAGTAGTCATGACCTAATCACAGTCATAATCGGCTGTACAGTCCTTATGTGTGTGTGACCTTTAGTTGTTCCACTCACATTTCACATATTAGTGCACTGACTGCAAAATATGATCTGAAATGCTTTTCTCTGCCTATATATATATATATATATATATGTATGTGTGTGTGTGTGTATACTGTATGTATATATATTATTATTATTTTTCAGGGTCGCCACAGTGGATCATTGTCTGTTGATTTGGCACAGTTTTTACGCCTGATGCCCTTCCTAATGCAACCTCCCCAATTTCTACCGGGCCTGGACCGGCACTGCACAGCTGGGGAGCGAATGGGCTGTTAGGGGTTTATAGTCTCTCTCTCTCTCTCGTCTCTCTCTCTCTCTCTCTCTCTCTCTCTCTCTCTCTCTCTCTCTCTCTCCTCTCTCTCTCTCTCTCTCTCCTCTCTCTCTCTCTCTCTCTCTCTCCTCTCTCTCTCTCTCTCTCTCTCTCTCTCTCTCTCTCTCTCTCTCTCTCTCTCTCTCTCTCTCTCTCTCTCTCTCTCTCTCCTCTCTCTCTCTCTCTCTCTCTCTCTCTCTCTCTCTCTCTCTCTCTCTCTCTCTCTCTCTCTCTCTCTCTCTCTCTCTCTCTCTATATATAGCTGTAACATTCCTTAAAAATATACTGTCATTACTTGACTATACACTATGCATTTACAAATAGTATAAAAAAAGTAAAGTATAAGCAGTTATAACTGCTGCATATCTGCCATCATAAAGCAATACAGCATTAACCTAATAAAACAAACTACATTGCTTTCAACTGAAGTATGTTGTTTCTTCTGTACTGATGCTGCTACTTTTAGTGAAATAGGCCTATAAATAACTGATGTTTTGATTTTATGTGCAGCAAATAAATAAATATCATAACCTCTACTTGAAAAGGTTGGTACAAACAATCATTTGTAATTTAGCTGTAAACCATCACTACAATACAGTGTAAAAGAACTTGCATCCAAACCATCCTGTCTCATTGCAGCATCTTTAATGTCTTTAAATGCCTGCATAAAGTTAAAGCTGATGTATATTTTTAGACACACACACACACAGACAGACACACACACAGATACACACACACAAACACAGACACACACACACACACACACACAACCTTGCCAGCAGGCTCCCACAGTCAGCTGTGTATCAATCTTCGAGGTGTGGATCGGCCAATCATCTGTCACCAGGTAGGGTTCATAGGTCACACCATCCACAAACAGTGTCACTGCAGGAAACTCCACGTTGATCACATAATAGTGCCATTCCTTGTCACAGATCTGCAAAGGGAAAAGAACGGTCATTTTGTTCTATGTGTCCACATATCATATATTCAAATAAGTATACAAATATTTCTGGTTTGCACATACATTAAAAAACATGACAGCTTTAATAACTCTCTTTAATTGCTCTTTTAATTACGTCTTGTTTTTTGGCGGGGGGGAGGGTATTTAGGTTAGGAGCATTTTCTGTGGAGGTTTATGTTTACAGGGCTGCTATTTAGGAGCTGATGATGTTTACTCCAATCACGCAGCCAAAACCAAAGGGGCGTCCTTGAACGATCCTTGCCGTTCTACCTTAAAAAAAAAAAAAAGGTGCAGCAAATTTCTCTCCTCATCACTGGATCATTTGCTCCCTGTCATCTCATAGTTAATGAGGTTTCTATCTAATGAGCAGTTCATTAAACAAACAAGATGAGTGACAAACATGGCTGTGAAGAACCCGAGTTCTTCACAACTTTTATCAACCACAACAAACATTCCTTGATTATATGGAAGACTTGTAAGGACACTTTCTGTCTTTGCCCTGTACCTGGAACATGTTGTTACGTACTTATTACTTTAATTACATGGCTTTAGAATTTCAGTAGGACACATAGAGAACATTCAAATAAATGACAAAATTGCATAAATTAACAATTATGAAAAGAGTGGACTGTCAATTAGGCTATTGACTGCTTTACTGTTTCATGTCTTAATGATATTTCTCTCAAACCACTAACTACAGTAAAGCAGAGTTAAGCAATAATTTGAGTATTTTATGTCCACTTAGTGAATATGTGAATGTTCACATCATTGCTCAGAGTTGGTAACATGAAAATGAAACCTGGGGGAAGCGGAAACAATTGACAACCGACAAACTGTCACATTCCAAGTTGATATGCTAAACATCATATGAAAACAACTGTCTATTAACGTAGCCGGCAACATCATTAAGTGGTGTTGTGTTATGGCTAAATCTAAGTCCAATATTCACTTGTTTTTTTGTGCTCCAGAAACACACTTGTAAGAGCTGTAAGGCCAGTTGTTAATTTACAGTAAAAATGTAAAGAAAATACCATAAACCTAAACCATGTGTGGTTATATTGTGATATTTCCATATGTAAATGTTCTTTGAAAAGCAACCTGGTGATGTCTTATATCGCTTATTATACATCCTCCTTAACTGTAAACAAATTATTTGGGCTGCAGAGGAGAATATCTGCTAATTTGAGACACAGAGACAAAAACAGCAGGTAGGGATTTATCATTCCCATTTTCATTTTACACACACACACACACACACACACACTTACATGTTGGGAGTTTATTCAAGCTGTGATATGAACAAATGGGGTTGAAGCCTGTGGTAAAACCATGGGATGTTTGAGTCTCACCCTTTATGAGTGTGAAGAGAGAAATTCCCACAAGATGTCTGACACACCCCTCCCACACAGTGTTACATCCCTCAGCAGAAACTAGAACAACTATGTCTAGTTACTATGGTTTTTAAATATGTAATTCCTTACATAATAGTAAGACACAACAATGTAGAGAAAGCTTAAGTATAACTTCATACTGTATATAGAAATATGTCAGGATGCCAGACATGTGTTATAACAATAACAATGGCTTCATTAGCTCACTTTTAGGACTTGACTAGACAGGCAGAAAGAATTACCGCATTAATTTAGCTACTGGATGACCGACCCCCTGTGGAGGTGAGTACAAAGTTATGTGTCTGTACAGGAATCTGCACTGTTTTTGTGTAGGTGACTCCCCTACAATGAACTTATGAAACAAATCAGTTATTATGTATAGGCTGTAAACACATCAGTTTAAGTGCAGTAAAAATGTTTATCCAAAAATTTAAAAATCTAACAACAAATAACAAAATTAACAAGACGATTGTTTACTTCTTACTAATTCAGATACTTTCGCTCTCCCTCTCTCCATGTTAGCTTATTTGTTTACCGTACTGTGTGTACACCCAGAGACTGAAAAATGTACATTGTTTTACCAAGTTTATAAATACATACACACACACCTAGTTCTGTCTTATGAGATCTCAATAATCAGAGAAATAAGTGCATGTGCACAAGCCTCATTTCCAATCTCACCATGAATATAAGTAGAAACTCCCTTAAACACCAATCTCTATATGGATACCTGTGCTAGCTGTACTGCAAAAAAGATACTGATTGTAATGCCTCAAGGAGGTTTATTATAAATAACCAATCAAACTCAAATAGCAAATGAAAATGAATCATTTAGATGCACAATTGATCAAAAGATCTCAAGGCAATAAAACACTCACTGAACAAACATTGTTTAAATATGTGATCACATCTCTCACCTCATATTAAACCTCCTTGTGATAAACTCCTTTATGCTGCCTGTAGACATACACATCTGAAGTATGGGTGAGGTGTGTTATTTTTTCCAGAGGGGGTATATCTACAGAAACTCAATTCTCAAGTAAAGTACTCAAGTATTTGCCTAAAAAAATACTTTATTACAAGAAGAAGTAACTCTTCTATTTCAATAATTCCATAGTCAAGCAAGGCCCACCTTCTTTATATGCAAATTAACACTAGCATGCTGATGTCCTTCTCATGTCAAACATGCACAAGTTTAGCAAAGTTAGTCAGGTTATTTGTTCGCCATAACTAGGAATTCAGGCTGATTTCTTCTGCCTTAATTCCATTTTTAGTGCTTCACTGTCTTTCCTCTCTGTCTTTCATAGTAATAATTGATGCAGTGGGTGCTGAACTCAATGGCACAAACAGAGGGCATGAGATGATCATTTCTATATGCTTGTTTAAAAATGTATGGACAGTGACTGCAGGTGTGAAAACCCCTTTAAATGGGTGGTGCATAAATCATAATGATCAAACTTTATGGCATTAATACTGTCGTAAAGTCCCAAAAATATCACCCAATCCTCATCCGTTTAATATGCACGCATATATGCATATTTATTGAATTTGACTTTGACTTTCAGTGCAACAATTTATGTGCACATACAGTAACTAAGAAAAGTTTAAGATCTGATCTCATCCAGCACACTGTTTATCTGCTTACTGTCCACTCTGTTTATTCTGTTTATATTATACAGGGATCAGAAAATGCACGCTTGCACACACACACACACACACACACACATCATTAGTAGAAACTAACAGCAGTACTCTTTTTGCTACTGTGGCATGTTTGTATACACATTGCTTGAAGGTGTCTGAAAGCACATTAGTCAGTGTGAGCATGAACATATTTCTCCTCTGCAACAGTGTAACAAGACAATGAATTCTGGAACACTGTAATGAGCTAGTCCCAAAAGCAGGTTGCAGACCTGCTTAGGATGAACACAGCCACCAGAGCAGTCCCACAACAGAGGCATGCAGAGAAACAGAAACAGAGCGACAGTAAGACCATGCCCCTTCGAGATACATTTTTTAAAATAATTTTGGATTTGAATGCAAATTAAAATGCTGTTTTCCAGCATAAAAACTTACACAAAAACTGAAGAGTGCTATATCTCTCCAAAAGAAGAATATAGCATTACCTCCTTGTTGAGGATAAATTGCTTGCTTGTATTTAGAATTGTTTTGAACATGATCCGTGACTTTACAAGATCCTGACACTTTCTGATCACTCCTCTGTCACTGTGCAGGAAGATGATGCCACTTATAGAAATTCAGCAGATGTTGCAGATGCTATTGACTAAACCCTATCTTAAGGAGTCAGACTCTCTTTGTTGTCTGCATTCCCAGGCAATAGTAGTGTTTTATTAGTGAGAATGAAACACCAAAGATAAGCCTGTCTATCTTGTGGAAATCTGCCACAGCATATTTACAAGCGTCAATTGCTTCTTATGAATTTAGTTTCTCACCCAAAGGATTGCTGGCAAACAATTAGAATGTGCCTGCTCAGCATCAAAACATATAACATATTACAGGTACAGTAATAAGCCAGATTGGCTTATTGAGCATCTTGATATAGAAATAAAATCATCATCAACCCCTTATTCAAAGATAGCAATGTGGTGGTTTAAATCTGCGGACAGTAACAGATTAACGAGGACATTCAGCCAGCTCCTGAGCAAGGTCCACTTTATTTCGATGCGCAGCACAGCTATGAGATGGGAGGAGACTTCTTTTTACGGATACCAACCATATATAATGATTCAAATCTGTTCAGATGTGAAAACAGCAGGCAGCAGGGACTTATGGACCATTAATCTTTGCTTTGACATTTTAACCCCAGGCCAATACTATTATGCCTTTTGCTGATGTTAAAAGTAATGATTGGTCCATGATTTTCCACTGTATGCTGACAATATTGTTTTGGCAGGTGTGGTCTCCAAACCCATTGATCACTTACATTATGAATTCAGGATTCACAAGAATAATTATTGGTAAATTTAAAGCTGAGCCTCCTCGTATTATGTTCTCCTCTGTCCTGCCATCCTCAGCCCAACTTCATCAGTCTTACTTAACTTCTGCCTCTCCTTTTTTTGTTTTGTGCTTTTTAGCTTATTGTTTGATCAGATTCCCAGTTCTTGCCACTGCTTACCTCTGCCACTCTTGTGGTACTGCCTTATTGATGCCAACCTATATGTGGTGGTGGTGTCAGGGATCGATAACAATAGCGAAAAAAAGAAAAATACAGCAAAGAAAAGAAAAGTACAGCTTCAGCGTGTCATCTCGGTGCAAAATGTCACGTTGTGCATGAAAATGTAACATGTTTTAAAATAGCACTATATTGCCAAAAGTATTCGGTCACCTGCCTTTAGACCCATATGAACTAGTGACATCCCATTCTTAATCCATAGGGTTTAATATGACGTCGGCCCACCCTTTGCAGCTATAACAGCTTCAACTCTTCTGGGAAGGCTTTCCACGAGGTTTAGGAGTGTGTTTATGAAATACATAATACACAATGCTCGCAGTCCTCGCTCTAATTCATCCCAGGTGTTCTATCGGGTTGAGGTCAGGACTCTGTGCAGGCCAGTCAAGTTCTTCCACACCAAACTCACTCATTCATGTCTTTATGGACCTTCCTTTGTGCACCTGAATTCATTTATTTGGATGGGTGAGCGAATACTTTTGGCAATATAGTGTAAATGTAAAATATAGTGTGCTCTCATGCAGACCATATAGAAACGACAAACAATAATGTTCCAATAAGAAAATAAAATTTTGCAAAGTTTGACAGTACTTGAAAAACAAAATGTATGAAAAAGTAACCTAAAATTATATCAAAATCTCCTTTTAGATGATATTGAATGAGTGGCTAAAGGAAATCTGGATGCAAAATCTGACTTATGTAGTTACATAACAAAAAAGGCCAAACATAGAAAAATATAAGGCCTAAGATTAAATAAGTGATCAATGCAAAACATGTGAACCATTTCAAGTCAAAGGTTTTGCTCTAGGACTACTGAAACCTTTTGTCTTTCTTTCTCTTTTGAATTCTCAACAGCTCGTAATGGTTAATGAAGCAATACAATATAAGTGAATTATTTAAGATGAACCTTTAGGGTCAGCAGAAAAAAACTCTCACTCTAAAGTGAAGGCAGGCATTACACAAAGGGGGGAATAAATAAGCCATTGGACAGAGATGGAAGAAACAAGCTGTCAGTACATTAGTATGCTGATTGAATTCTTATGTAGTGCCAATAGTGCGCTCAGCATGTCATTTGTCTTTCTATACTTGCAAAGATGCTCATTAAAATAATGTATTCCCAGCCTCTTATCAAAACCTTAACCATCTTCACTAAATGTCTTAATCTAACCTTTAACCTTAGTCTAACCTTATACTAACCATAACCCTTAAAACAAGTATTAATCACTAAATAGTCCTAAACAAACTGTAATAATCACACGAAATTGATTAAATATCAGCCAAAATTAAATAATAACAGACTGCATCTGCGCTAAACTACAAATTGACACAAACACCCCCACAGACCAACTATCTCTCACTCTCTGGTTGTCAGCATGCACACAGTGCAAAGACATTTACATTTCGTAAGATGCAGCAGCTCTGCACAGCAGCAACACAGGAAGAGCCTAAAGGAGACAAGGTACAACTGAGCTCATAAATGAGGTCATTTAAAAAATAGAAGCTAAATGACATAAACACTCAAAATGTGTATGCTGCAGGCAAAGCTCAATATTTTTTGTTCTCCTGTCATAGAAAAGCAAAAATATATGTCACATCATCACCAGCTTGTGGTACTTTATCATTTACCATGCTGAATTCAGAGTCCTTGCACAATGAGACTCATTCATAGCAAATAACATTAACACTAAAAAGTGAATAGACATAATGATTTGTGAGAAACAAGATGCAGAATATTATCAGATTTGTTTGAGTCTTTACCAAAACATGTTTAACCTCAAGAAGATCTTTTTGAAAATGCTCATCTAGCTAGTACAAGGTAGCAAACACACACATCTACTGTATCTTGCAGTATCATACATGCTGCTTTATGTGTCTGCTTAAAAAACTACATTATTAAACACTGCAGAGCTGCTAACAGTGTTGGAAACATTCACAACATTGCTGTACTATATGAATTCCAATCAACTCTAAACTAAACTAAAGCATTTAACAGTTAGTTTTCTGTGTTTGACATGGAACTAAATCACTACTGAGGAAAACCTCAGTACCTCAGTCTGTCCTGGTATCTATAAAAGCAGGCAATAAAGAAACACACACACACACACACACACACACACACCATCCAATTAATCTCCTCAGAAACAAAGAAAAACTTCTAATGATCACATGACAGGGGGAACAAGCTATGACACAACAAGCATGGCAGATAAGACAGATAACTGAACAGGGTGTAAAGTCAAGCAGCAAGGGTGATTTTGTACTCTTGCAACATTCGGTCCCTATAATCAAACTCAGACGTAAATGATAAATTGCAGGGCTCTGTCTTGAACAGTGGAAATGGTGCGATTGCAAAAGTTTATATGTGATTCACAGCATGTGATCTGCCACAACGCACCTTCAATTGTACAGCTATCTTGGACTGATGTGGAACAGCTGTCAACATAAATATATCTTGGGGTCTTTTAATCTTTTTAAAATAATTTAGGTCTCAGCTGAAAATAAGACTGTCTCATCCTTCTGTTTACATAGATTCTTCCTGTGCTGCCTACAGTATAAGGGCCCTGCTGTGAGTAAATAACAATGCATTAAAAGAATTTTGATCAATATCATTTCACACATTAATTTTTTCTTTTTCCTTACTAAGCTGGACAAACGATTCAGACTTAGTGTGGGTATATTATCAAAAGGCCTAATCTTGGAAAAATGTACTTTATCTACTTCCTTTCCAGTGTGACTTCAGATTTCCCCCTCCCTATCTCTCCTTTTTTAAGACTTGGTCTGCATTTTTGACAAATGTTGGTCATCTTTTGTGTATCAGACCTAAAAATGTGGATTTGTGTAGGACTTTGTGATGTTGACTGAACAACTTTCACACAGCTGGGTTGTACTGATAGGCTCGCTCAACTGAGGGAGAGTGAATAATGAGTGTAAAGAGGAGCGATCCATCCTCTACGTCTTTACAAAGGCAGAAAACAGGTAGGGAGGAAAATAGATATGTTGTGTGTGTGTGTGTGTGTGTGTGTGTGTGTGTGTGTGTGTGTATGGTTATACTCCTATACAGTACATCCACTCATAAATATGTCAGTGCTTGTGTAAAGGCCTCTGGCTGATGTAACATTCCTTTAGAGTTTTTTTCAACGTGGAAAACTGAAGTCTCTCTGTCTGACTCTTACTCTCTCTTTGGCAGCTTCCTTTCAACCCTTTCTACCCCTCCCCTCCTGGGGTGAGAATTGCAAAATCAATAGGGCTAAATGGAGTTGCTGTGGAAGCCATTGAGTGTCCTTTCTAAGTGCTGAAGGAACAAGGACACTAAGAAGCAGCCGTGACACTGCCCGATCACCTCATCTCCTACTTCCTTGGTTCCATTCCATTTTATTCTCAACAGCCACTGAGTCTGTCCTCAGAATTCACCTCTAGCTAGTATACGATCCCAACCATTACTACTGTACGATAGAATATATCATTCAAATAATGAGGATCATACTGTAAAACAAAAGCGATAAGATAAAAGAAATGTTTGGAAATGGGTTGATTATTCATTACACAAAGCATTTAATTCAATTCTTCAGCAGATGCTGCTGAACAGGATAAACTGCATGTGATGATCTATAGTATCCACAGAGTTGGTTTTGAGTTGGTTGTGCTATGATGTACTTCATATTTACAAGAATTAAGACTAGATGAAGCATACATTAGTTTACAAACTTACAACATTAAATAAAATTACTGTTTTGTATTAACCACAAAACAGTAATTTTAATTAATGTTGTAACTCACAATAATATTGATTAAATAAAACTGAATAAAATGAAAAACAGGTTAAAATCACAGGTCAAAATGCTGACGTATACCTGTAATAACAGACCTTTTTTATTTTATTTTGGATGTCTCAAAAACGTCTCTTCTATTGGAGTGGCTGAATTTCGTTAGTGCCCTCGAACGTCAATGGCACCACAAATCCACAACTGCAGTGTCCTTTATAGGTGGTAAAATTGCTTTTTATAGATACTAAAATGTGAGTGATGACACGCTGATTAGTCTTCAGTTTATTGCTGACTAGTAATAATAGAATAAACTGAGTATTAAATAGTGTGTGACTGAACAAGGGAGTGATTTCACAGCCACTGACTTGTCATAGCATGAAAATCCCAGGTGTAAAAACAATGGCTCTCTTCCACTGAGTGTCTAGGAGTCAGCAGCTCACCAGGTCCATGGAGCTGGTTGGTTGAAAAGCAATGCAGCCACAATGAAAGACACAGTGTATAACTTGTTTTCAAGTTGTTTACTATAAATATGCTGCAAAACCTATTGCAGCTTGCTTGGTAGTAATTACATCTGTTCAGGCCTCAGCTGAGAAAAAAATTGACTCATCCTTCTGTTACCATAGATTTTTAGTAATTAAATCTGTGCTTCTCCTGCCTTCAAGTCAACATATTTCAAGAGAAAAGTCTATTTATGAACAAACATTGGAGCAAACATTTAACCTTATCACTAACTACAGAGGAGTCATTTTGACATTTAAATACATTGCTAATGTATTTAAGAAGAATTTCAAATGATTTATGAATGAAGAAAGTAAAACCATAGTGATGGATCCTTGATGGTCACTGACAGGTAAATGTTTATTTTATACTTTTTAAGTCACTGTACAATATCCACTGGTAATACAACAGTATTTTATAGAAGACTATGGTTTAAACATATACATGCCTCTCTCTCTTTGACTTACAACGTGACATTTTGCACTGAGATTCAATAATAACACATGACTAAATCAGCTGCATTCTTATTTGTGAATAATGCATTGGAGATATGCAAGATTTGTTTTTTCGACTACAGAATTTCACACAAAAATTCTTCAAACCAGTTTCACCAATGTACTGCTTTTTTCACCTACTGTACATGTAAAATCACTGGTTAGTGATTGGTGAGACATACTATATTTTAGATGTAAAGAAATTTTCACCTTGAGCAGCGAATAAGAATCACAGACTCTTTTCCCCTTTACTGTCCATTTGTGCTTTTATGATTTCATCTCTCTCTAGTTAACCTCCAACATTTCAGACCAGTTTCTATTTATATTTAATGCATCTCTGCACAAGTGATTTATGGTTGCGAACAACCCATAACTAGTTCTCTTTAACTGCACTGCATGCTTCCTCTGTGGTCCCTTACATGATCCCTCTAAAGGAGGAAATGGGATTCGGTACTCTGTACATGTGTATGCGTTTGTGCGAGAATAAGAGATAATAATAGACTGAAAGAGAATGAAAAGAAGCTAGACTCAAACAGAACGTGTGGAGGTTGTTTGCTAAGAAAACTCAGCAGTCTGCTGCTTTGCTGCCCTTCTCCTTGTCACATCCACCTCTGTGCGTCTCAGGAGCAGAGAACACTGGACTGAGAAAAACACTTTTCAGTCAATCTTTGACCAAGAACAAACTATGTGGTTGGAAAGTACACACCACCACCAGCAAAGATAATGCCAGCAGAACACACTCTGTTGTTTGCATTAAGGAATAACTCCCTAACTTCCTTACACAGTTGACACAGGGCTTGAATCTAATTTTTTATGCAAACCTGCAGATAAAAAAAAGGACTTATTGGAGTTAGCACAAGGAAAAAATTAAATAAAAATCTCTTAAAATTTGCTTTGGAAGCAAAAACTCCTGAGAGCTGGTAGCATTTTCTTATGAATTCAGTATGGAGTGGATATATTCCCTGTAAATGTAAACATTTACATTTGAATTACATCTACCGTATCATGCATTAGTGAGCTGGGGAGAGCTTGTGAACAGGGGGAGAATGCCCGACAAGAGAGTTCATAAGCTTATCATCAAAATCAGATGAGCTCACAGGATTTTCTTTTTTAAAGTAGGATTTTCTCTGAGCAGTGACTCTCATGGTTCAGGTAAAGTGACTAGACATCCTTCAGCTGGATGATTCTTATTCAAGTATCCACCTTGCTTAAGTGTCCTTGAGTAACACACAACAAGCTCCATGGCCAATGGTCAGAGCCTGGATGGTAATGTGTTGAAAAAGTGGGTAACAACAATCACGAAACAATTACGGATAAAATGTTTTTATTTATTTTTTATTAATCTTTAAATTAATACCTGCCTGCTGTGTATCATATCTAATGAAATTCACAGGCTATTTAGAGTACCACTGTGTACACCAGCATGTATTTCTAGGAAAAGGGGGACTGTGACACAGTGAGAAAATAAATTAGAGTATATGCTCACTTCTAGCTGCCACACCTTCATCTGCAAAATGTTTTCCTTTCAAATATTTTTCTGCAGGACTCAAGCAGTAAGCTTCACTGCAAATTAGTTCAGGAAATCTAAAAAAGAATGACAGATATTAGAGATACGCTGATGGCTGAGCTATTACCCATAACTAAACAGACATTCCACTCTGGGTCTGTGCTTGCACGTAAATGTGAATGTGCGTGTGTGGTAACGGTGTCTTCTACACTCTTATCTCCTGCAATGAGAAGAAGTAAAGTGTTGGAAGGCCTCTGGTAATTAGAATGGAGCGCAACACAAATAATGATTGCCCTACACCTGCTGCAGAAAACCTGAATCTGTGCTCAAATTCAAAGACAGCCTGCCTTGTTTTTTTTTTCTCTCTCTCTCTCTCTCTCTCTCTCTCTCTCTCTCTCACACACACACACACACCCGCACACACACTCCTCACCTGCTCCAGTTTCCAGTGGAACTCGGCAGGTCTGAAAGTGTCCACCTGAGTGAAGTCTCTTCTGAGCAGGAACACCAGACGGCAGTTGTGAACATACAGAGAGTAATGGTGGCGGTTCATCTCTGCAACAGGAACATCACAGACATACACACATACAAAACATCCACACAATAAATAAAAATTCCATGTTCAATACTGTATTAATTAATTGCAATTAATTAACAAGATTATCCCCTGTGCTTGGAGTACAGCAAACTGGTGCAACTGCTCCTTAAAAAAGGCCTTTTGGACATGTGATTACAACCAATATGCTAAATATACTGACATGCTGCTATTGAAATAATACAGTAATAATTTTTATGATAGTTATTTTTGACTATGCCCTAATATGTGGCCATGTTATCGCACAGCTTTTCTAAGCTCTTCTCACACCATTCACTTAAGCCAAAGCATTACAAATGAAAAAAGCGTCCATCAGATTCTGGTGGTCTAACATGAACTACTCTGCAGTTTCACATTTCAAGATCAGACTACACATTTCCTAAGTTAATAAGCCATCTGTGAGACCATTGTGGGAGTGTGCAACATGCAGATGGCTTGCTTAATTACACAGTTCGAGCGGTTGAGACAAGCAGTGGCGAAAAAGTTTCAAATTTCAGGGAGCACTTTGGGCCATTGTGGGCTTCAGTTTTAGAATTTTTAAAGGATGTCATAACTTTCCTACCATATTTTGTAACAGAGAGAACCTATAGGAAAGATCAGCAGTCAGCAATTAAGTATATGAAGAAAACTTAAAAGAATAAATGTAAATGACAATTTTTAATTACAGACTGTAAATCTCCACTTGCTAATATTAATTTCAGAGGTCATCACTTTGTACCTTATTTGTGAAATTATTTCCTCACCTGTCTTGTCAGAGTTGCACAATAGGGTTTCCTTCTCAGCTCTCAGGCCTGGGCTGGGGCCGTGTTTCATCCAAGTTGCTATGGTGAACTGGTCTGTCAAGTTTTGGGGTACCACATGATCTGGAACATTGGCGGCTTGACGCCCGTCGAATCTGTAGATGAGATCACTGTCTCTTCCGCTGTCAGTCAGCAGAGACGCTGTCCAGTTGGCAGATGGGCTGGGGGCAGGAAGGAGGTCAGTGCTGCATGATGCTGCACCTGGATGTGCCAATCAGAGGATACAACACTGTAAAAACAGCTCTGCAGAGAAACATACCCTAATGTTGTTTTTGTTTGTCTGCAAATTCCAACATTTGTATTTAAAAATAGGATGCATGGAGTCCTCGAAGATCCATTCTGGATTTACAAAAATTGTAGTTATGTTTAGGAAGTAATGAAACTTAAATTATTAAGCTCTAAATTCCTCCATTTTCACTTGCTTTTCTTCTGTTTTTCTTTTTTATAAACATTTAAACAAAGCGGTTGGAGAAATGTTAAAAATGCCAAAACTAATAATTAAAATAATCATTATGCAAATCTGTAAATCTTCACACTTGCACTAAACATAGTTTTTTAAAAGCATTATTCTTTTTGTTGGCACTGACTAATAATACTATACATTTTGCCTTTTATTTGTACTTTATATTATAGTGCAGAGCCATATTCAGTCTTTTACATGGGAAGTAATACTGAACAGGTCACACTTTGAAATGAGGTTTGGAAATTACTTCACAATAAATAAATGCACTTTAAAATAGTCTCCAGAATCACAATAGCACATTGTAAGTTGGCACATTTATACACTACATAGGTTAAGACGTCATGAAGAAATGTCTTCTTTGAATTAAATTTCTCATTATTTCTTCTACCTTTTGCTCCCTCATAGCCTTCTACCTCACTTTTTCAACAAGGCAGTTCATTTTATCACCTTTTTTCTCATACTGCCAATTTCTTTGTTCGCTCTGTTCTTTTCTTTACTTACCACAGAGTTTTTGCAGAGACCTTTCAGAGTAAGTTTCACGGTCACAGCCCTTTCCAATATGACTGGTCTGCAGTTCTACTGTCGCCCTCATGCCAGACAGTGGACCACCACAGGTCTCCAAGTGCATCTTGGGAAACAGCTGTTTACTTCCAGTCCCTGGCTCATAGTCAACACGCTTGTTCCAACCTTTAAGGGTCAAAAATGTTTTAGTAGTTTGTACAAACTGAGTAGTTTGTTTAGTAATCCCAATGGTATTGTGCAATTACAGGTCAAGTAGTGACAAATGCATTTAAAACATACAGTACCAATACCAAAAATCCAATTTTTCCATTTTTTCCAAAATCCAATTTTTGCACAATACCAATGGTATTGTGCAATTACAGGTCAAGTAGTGACAAATGCATTTAAAACATACAGTATACAGAGACATATATAATTGGTATAGTTTGGCTCTACCTGTCTCTCGTCTTTCTGCTTCTCATTTCCTTACCATCATTACCATTTGTTTTTATATGAAATGTGTTCTCTGTAATTCTCTCTCTTCTCTTGTTGCTAATGTTGTATAATCCTCTACACTTACAGCATCATTAGAGCAGTTCACACAAACACAATGGGCATGCAGGTGCCAGGCGTGGGGGCTAGGAGGTCCAGAATGTTTTGTTCCAATCATTATGAGACAAGTGAGGACAACAAGGAGGAGGAGTTGATAAATTGTGCTCATCACTATCAAGGCAGTGGATTAGTAGAAGAGGTGCAGAAATAGCTCATGACATCCAAATAAAAGAAGTTTAAGAAAAATATTCTGGGAAGCAGATATAAAGTCGATGAACTTGAGCAGTATAGCCACAAAGAGAATCTTCTTAAAAACTATATCAAAGAGGAAAAGATGGATGAAAAGTTATAGGAGCAACTTGTGGAGAAGGTGTTTATGTACCAGTATTAACGAATCTGATATTTCCAACATTTGTCGCCTCGGCCACCCATAGAAACAGGGCAAGGTCTGACCCACAGTATAAGTCCGATTTCTGAGCAGACAAAAGAATACGCAGCTGATGAAGAACACAATGATGTTAAGAATATCTTCATCCGTGATGACCTGACCAACATATGTTCTTCAGAGATCACAAAGGTATCTGTAAAAAGCAGAGCAGCACCCATCCAAGACCATGGGCAACAAGTGCAAACCATAGTGGACTATGGATTTTCAACCTAAATCTTTGTGTTAAGAAAATGTTGACTTAATTAAATAAATGTAAGAGCTATAAAGGTCCTGTACATTAACTAGACCTAAACAGACAACATGGATTCAAATAAACTGTTGTAAAGGTTAAAGAAGTTCAATTGCAATTGTGCAAAAAATAATCTACTGTTTGTATCTGTGTAAGAATCAACAGGAATTTTGAATTATGATAAACAGCTTTTCGCTACAGATATTCTTATATGAGTTAATGCAGATATGATATTGCTATAGATAAGCATATTTTATTGTGTTAATATGAATACATACAGCCAAGTTGTTTAGATAGAGTATAAAAGTCTGAGACTAGAGCAAAAATGTGAAGAAAACATTTGTACTGTGGGGTTAATTAAAAGGTTTGGATACCACATTAAAGAGAAAACTAACTGTTCATGGAGATGCTGTTTTGGGTCTACCCTCTGGAGAAATCTTGCTTTGTGCGTTTTGGATGGTAGCTGACAGATATATGGTAAAAGCAAGTTGACAATGATGGATTACATGATAGGAAATTTTTTTGTTTTAAGTAGACAATAATATATCCATAACTTTGATCCCCTGTTTTCTGAAGCATTATAAAACTATTGATGAGAAATATACTGGGTATCAGATCAGTACAATCAGTACAATCGCAGAAATACACAAGGAGAGAGTAGGTGATGAATGAGATTTTAAAAAATAAGAATGAGTTTATAGGATGTTGCTGAGATTGCCAATGAGACAAACAATATTGTGATTGATAATGCAAAGATTGCTTTCAATAAAGAGGCTATTGAAAGTACAGTAGAATAATGTAAAACCACAAAAAATTAAATTTAGTAAAGACCTGAGACGTATGAAATCAAAGTTTCAAAGAATTTTGAATGGCAGATGTAAAGGTAATAATGTTGCCTAATCCCACTTAATAATCTTTTTGAGCTTTTTAACAATTTGTCTGAATGGCATGGTTCAATAAATTAGTCGTCTGAAGATCTAATTGGGGATACTTCAGACACTATGTTTACAAAACAAATCAGACAGGTTATTTTAAGATGTGGAAAAGCTGCAGAGATAGATCAATTCCTAAACAAGTATATTAAAACCAGTGCATTTATTTTTATGTCTGTTTGTTTGTCTTTGATCCTGGATACAGGTGTTATCCCTGAAATTTTGTGATTGGCTTAATTGTGCCAAAACCATTTTCTTAAGGAAAATCAAGTACGGTTTACAAAGAGTTACTCTGCTACTGAGCACATTTTTTGTTGAAACACATTATTGACCTGTGTTGTCTTAAAAAGAAAAGGCTTTATTGGGCTTTTATTGGTTACAGTAAATCATTTGATACAGTCTGGCGAGATGCACAATGGCATAAACTATTGAAAGCAGTTATTTAGAATAAAGTCCTGGAGGTAACAATAAATACGGACAAAGATATCAAATAATGCTTTTGTTAATGATGTTACATCTGAGGTTTTTTTTGTACATTTAGCAGGATTGATATTTGTTTTGTTTATTAATGATCTAGAAGAATATCTGCTGCAAAATGGTTTTAGTAATACCACAGTTATCTCCAACTTATGATATTGATGTACATCATTGATACATTTGTAATGTCCTCACCAAAACCAGCATTGAAAATCATTAGATCAAGTGTGATTTTTTTTCAAGAAATATATAATAATATTTTAAAGTGGTAAAACTAAAGTAACTGTCTTTGGTTGTAGAATGATCAGTAAATTAAAGTTTATTTTTAATGGAGAAAGCCTAGATATTGTTAATTACATTAAATATCTTGGCCTAACAAGGAAATATAATGATTCATTCAAAATCGTCATGTCAAGGAGTGATGAGCTCTAATTGCTCTTATTAATAAATGTGTAAAATTTGATTTTAGGTTAACTCTTTACAAAAGGTTACTCACACTAGTTATGTTGTATTTATTTTTGAGGTATAAGGGTTTGAAAATAGAGACATACTGGAAAGATTACTCATAAAATAAAATAAAAAGTATACCCAAATAGTACCTGTAATGATTTGGCTTATGGAGAGCTAGGAAGATACCCATTGTGTGATGCAGTGATGGGCTACTAGAAGGTAAAGAAATTAAACTCAGCGAATATTGTACAGTTGTTTATATGTGTAACCATGTCTCTCACATATTAAGGAGTTATTAGAGGATTGTGGCCTCTTACATAACATTAACACAACAATGTTAAAATATTAAGAGTTTAAAAAGTAATTTCAACTGAAAAAGTATTTATTGTTTGAAAATGTAAACTGTAACATTTTGTTGAATAACAAAAGAATCTGGAAGGTTATTGGGTATTAAAAAGGTTTGGACTGAAATCTGAGGCTCTGTGACTTTTGTGATCAAAAACAACTAGGTGACGAGTATCATATTCTGTTTGAAGTATAATGTACTAAAGAGAGAAGTATGCTTATTATAATTTTATTCATCTATCAATGTTTAAAACAAATTCGTTTACTAGAGGTTGACAGGCTAAATGTTATTGGTAAGCTGTGTGCCTTCTTGGAGAATGTATAACCATACTTTAAACAAGGTATACACAATACTGTACTTTATTACTACCTTTTATTTACCGTATTTTCTGTACTCCATGAAATGAAATAATCATCTTAAGTAAAAAAAAAATAATATTTGATAGATCTGTGAAATCTGCCCTGTGTGAAGTCAAAGGAGAAGGAAATGGTCCTGTAATGTGAAAGAAAGTGGTGCTCCCCTCCTTGTAACTGTCAGTCCTGCTGCCTGGTTATATTTGGCCTCGAGATGTATAAGAATCCTAGAATGTGGAGGTGAAAGGGCTTCACAACCATGATGACCAAGTGTGTGTGTGTGTGTAGGTGGACACTTGGCAAGACGATAGAATATGATACCAAGTGTCACAAAGAAAGGAACAGACTGTGATTCGGGAGATGAGGAGGAGTTAAAAGTGAGGTGGAGTGAGGCCTATTTAGCTGCCATTTATGTCAGGTAGCCTTTTTAAAAACACAGCTGACCTATAAACACAAAATGGTAAATAAACGTATTCGTACAAAGGACTTATCATTTGTATCACTGAATTGTGTTTTATTCATGTCTTTAAGTTACTATTGGTTATGGGATCAATAACATAGGAACGAATCAACATCATTCAGGTGTACTGGGTTGATAACTCCTGATATTTGTGTGCATTTTTCCACTAAAAGCTTTCCAGTTATAGCTCTTACTTTGATGTCAACATTTTTATGTTCTATAATCAAGTATGTTTCGGCTAAAATCACCTGTCCTTTCTACTCTTCAGTTTTTCTTTCTTTATGACAGCTGGGCTAAAAATCAGTGGCTCAGAGTTTTACATATAGATGGCATTCACATAAAGTTCCCCATTTCAGACCATTACTGTTTCTCTCTCCACCTCACATGTGTTGTACGTTTATTTTTTAATGCATTTTTTTCCATTAGGACAAAGTTATGCCATGTTTTTGTAAAAAAAAGCAAAAACTGACAACTCTCCTTTGGAAAAATGTTATGGCACAAAAATACACTACTATTTCATCAAAAAAAAAAAAAAATAGACAACAAATTTAACAGAACTGGTGAATGCTATGACCTAGTACATGTCTAGGAGTCTGAATGTGAAAATAATGTTTGTTATAAAAATTCCAAAGGTTAGCAAAGGATATACCCTCCATCCAATGGCCAAAAAACAATTAAGTTCATTAATAAACAAGATGTGTTTTGTTTAATCTTTGCCTTGATTCATCTTGTAGGTTAACAGGACTATGCTGTAATAGGATTGTATTTACACTGTTAAGGGAATCTGTGCTTGGATTAAAAAAACACTACTAATCAAAGTTCTGCAGAAGATGGAGGCTTTACTAAATGATTCACAGCAAGGCATATCATGGTTATGTCATTTATCTCCACCCATATCTGGGACTTTTTATAAGACTGTAAGATTAACCATCACCTCTATCCCTCACTGTAACTTTGTTCTCTTTCCTCCCTTGAGTTGCCTGTTCATTCAGCCTCTTTCTTTATCTCCCCCCTTTCCCTCCACTTCCGTCTTATCTTTCCCTGTCTTCCTCTTTCATTCCTGTGTGAGCCTGACTCCTGAGACGCTGTCAGTGCTGAAAGGTGAAGCAGCAGGGGAGACAGGCTGGCTCGAATGCTAAGCTGCTGGCATGTTAAAGGAAAAAGAATGCGAACACACACGTGCACACGCACATCAACTTTCCATCTGGAGTTTTTTTGTCAGGTCTTCTGATTTCCTCAAGAGATTCTAAAATGGGACAGAATTTTCTTGATGGAAAGGATATGCTCAAACTACACAGACTTACTGACGGAACTGCTTACCATTGGACTAAGTTTTAGTCAGTGCACTAAATGTCTGTGCACTTGATATCAACATACAGAACTGTAGAAATAAGGATATTTCTGTCAATAATTGCAGGGTTTATTAGGGCATTAAGACAACTATGTTAGTGTTGCTTTCTTTATCTCTGACCTTGCCATCCTGGTTTGCAGACAGGCTTGACATCAATATGCACAGCCACATCCTCCTTTGCTCTCTTCTGACCACAGTCATAGGCTGTCACCATAATCATGTAGCTCTGCTGCTTGTCGTAGCTCAGTCGCTCTGTGTTCCTGATGTTACCTAAAGAAAACAAGAATAAAAAGGAAACACAATTATGATTATGCAGCGATAGAGAAAAACAAACAGCTATGCTTATTTGGCAAAAATAAAACGTGAAACACTTTCAACTGAACAATAATTGAAGCTGACTTTGCATTAAAGAAGCATGCTTCTTGAAAACGAACAAACAAAAAAAAAATCTCTTTGTACTTATCGAAGCCTTTTACTAAAAGCTCAAGGTCCAGTAACCTTGTGCGGCATTTGAATATTAAAGCCTCTTTGTAAAATCACAATGATGCATTATCTTCACCTGTCACAAGGGTAACAAAGTGAGAGAGTTGAGATGCAGCAGGCCTGTGGATTTTCACAAATGTGCCTCAGGACAGCCACTAGACAAGGTCACATACTGAGACTGATATTGTCCAACAGTACAACAAGCTGCTGATTAATAGGTGTTTAATGGTGTTGTTTACAGTGTTGGAAGGTTTTTCCATCCAGCTTAATTGGGTTTTAGATACTGGTCACTTCCATTAACCCATGTGCATTTTAACAATTTCTTGCCTTTTTTTTGTAAGTGAATGATGTTTCATTGTTTTGTTTTGTTTTTAAACTTAATAAATAAAAAGGCTTCTAAATGTAATACATTGACATATATTTATAACATTTCTTTGCTCGGTTACATCCTCTCTCATTTCTGTCACTGTTATAGTTAGAAAAAATGTTACAATTATGTGTAAAATTCAACATGTAGTGAAAACCAACACATTTTTGCATTTTAGCAGTGTTTTTTCCTGATGACAGAATAGTATTTTGGTTGCTACAAAAGGAGTCACAGTCCACTTCTCCACAGACCTGATTTCTTAGTGAAAGAGTTGTCTGCACAGGTACATTTACAATATGAATTTGCTAGAGCACCACAGAACACATAGGCATATGAGTATTTTCTGTGAGCCTAGAAAACAGTTTTACATACAGAACAAAATGTAAAAAACAAAAACTGCTAGTTGGAGGTGCATATTTATGAGACAAGGTCATCTAATAACAGATGATATTTAGCTGCATTATGGGAACAACAAAATACAGTGTTTGAGGTGCCTGATCATACACGAGACTGTTAACTGTACAGAAAATAACCTAAAAAGGTAACTGACTAATCTTGCTTTATGACACGGCTCAGGTGGAGTGAAGTAAACTCAAACTGCAGCTGGATGTGGGTAAACAAAATTAAGTAAAAACACACGTTCGTAATTGCATAGAAAAAGGGACAAGGAAAGAAAGACCAGGGTAAGAAAAAGACTCCAGACTTTTTAAATGTTTACTGGTTCTTATATAAATGGGATACTGTAGACACAACCTTACACAACTATGTTTAATATTAAACTATAAAAATATGAAGACTGCAGGTATTGAAACATTAACAGCTTTCACAGTAAGCTCCTTAGTAAGCTAAGGTATTTTGAATTTGTCTTATCCCTACGTAATTGCTTTCAAATGTGTCTATGATACTATACATTTATGGTAGTAAAAGTTTTGACTGAAATTTCATTCAAGCCTGTTCTATGCTGTGTTGAGTTGTGTCTGATGATGCTACACATGTGTGGGTTGGATCTGCTTGCAGATCGGGAAATTTGTTGTACAATTTCACTGAGCCTATAAGCACTTGTGAAAGCTGTAAAAGTGTGTCGATACACACACTTATGCTTGTGGTTTTGAGGAAGCCAGCAACCACAAAAAGCAAAAAACAAAAGCAAAAAAAATTGAGGCTGAATTGACTCACAAGGGACAACACCCCAGGAAATAAAGCTAAATGTTAACAGTGTAGTAGTGAGGTTCATAAAGTCTTTATTGTTGTGTCCCAAAATGACAACTACAGTCAGCTTCTGATTACATCTCAAAGAACATTTAAGTAGAGCTAAAACAGAACTCAAATCTTTTCCAGTTCATAATTGAAAACATTGTTTATCTGGTAAACCATACAGATGTTCTTCCAGATAATCGAAATGCTTCCCAACACCTTTATCTTCTTTTTTGCCAAAGATTTAATGTGCCAGTCACTGTCATCACACCCTTTCTCCAGACATATTAGGATAACTAAAGCTATTTTTGTTTTGCATCTGGAGGCTTGGCTGTATAAAAGGCTGTCACTATGATTGCTGTCAAAAAAAGAAAAGGAGATCAGAGAAAAATGGAAGAAAAGAGAAAAAAAATAGGAGAGACCAGAGGAGAAAAGGTGCTGTGAACACTAAGGAAATTGGTTCAGAGCACAGTAGTACAGAAGAGAGAAGAGGTAAACTTGAAATGTCAGAGAAAGAGAGGCGAGGAGGTCAGAGTCAGCGAGTTCCTGAATCCTCCTACAGTGAGGAGTTGATCTGCAGTTGGTGTGACCACCAACAGTGAACGGACTGGATATTAACCATTTGTCACGTATTGAACAATAGGCCAGATCTAATGTGAATGTTCAATTTGACATTTTCATGTCTCACTTCATTAGCAGGCAAACTATGATATCATACTCTCTAGGGATCCAAGGTGAACGCCCAGATTTTTGATTCTTAATCTCTCAATCTTACATATACTGTAATGTTCAGTTTACTGAAGAGGTAAAGAGGTGACATAATGTCTTCTGAGGCTCTGGATGTAGCTTTTCAACATTTAAACACAACCCTGATGATGGTATTTGCAGTTTTTAATATTATTTAAAACAAACACGACGTGTAGTTGGAGATGGATATTTATAAGGCAGACTGCTCTAATAACAGATGCTATTTTTTGCATTATGGAAACAACAGGACACAGTGATTGAGGTGTTTGATCTAGAGACTGAGGGCTCAATTTTTGTGTTGGTCCACGGCACAAAATTCAGTTGTGCACTAACACACTGATATTTTCATGATTAGTGACCTGTCACGTCCAGCAGTAGGAGAACTAGTGTGGTATTTATTGGAAGAATGTAATCTTGGAGCCAAGAATAAATGCACTTTACCTGGTCTGCCACATGGATGCACAGCACACGTCATCTTCTCAATGTATGTCTGTTCCAAGGTCTCTTTATATGGCGAAATCACACCCACACCAAGCTCCCAAGAATCGCAAACCCGCTAATCATGTTTTGCTCTCAGCTGACATGTGACAAGTCGTGCAGACTCAAAAGTTGTTTTGTAGGTTTAATGTAAGGCAGAAAGAAAAAACACCTAGTCAGTCATCTATGCTGATGTTACTTGCTTATACTCTCTACAGACACCTAGCAGGTCTGCTAGTCAAATTTTGTGCAAGACACCGACACTGTTGCATTGGAACATCCATGCTGATCTGCAAATCAGACTTGTCATATGATTAATTGTACTAGAGTTTCTACTTTAAATCAGCAGGTGTGTTGGACACTAACACACTGAAAGCAGTTCAGAGTCTTATAAAAAAAATCCTAGATCAATTAAAACTCGTCTCTTCACTAATAACTCCCTGAAGATGTTCCTTCCTCCTCCACTAGTGTCTCCATTCAAAACACCAGGTAACCAGGGCAACAGCGTGAGTCCCTTAAATCCCCATCCTTAAATTACAATAAAGGTAGTTTTGGTGAATGTCTCTGCAACCACTAACCACCAAGCTATAATGTATATTAATAAAAATTCTTTCTAATCTGTGCTGGCTTCACAAAACCTTAAAAAAAAGTCCTAAAAGTCAGGGTAGTTTGGCCCCATTGGTTTTGAACACTCATTTTCTTTCCAAATTGCTGCAGCAGCCACACTGTACACAGGTGGTTCAGTCCCACAGCACCTTTACTAAAAGTGAGGAGGAGGCCAGTTGATTTTAAAATGACAAGGGATGTACTGAAGAGAGATAAGACGCTCCATCAAGTGTTACACAGGTTAAAGAGTTTCTCATTGTGAGCCACTTAAGGCACGATATCAGACAACAGTCAGTACATTCTGTCAATCATTACTATAAATTAAATTTCATCATATTAGTATACTAAACTTTTTACAAAAGTGCACTTAATGAAGTCTACATGGGTCAGCGCTACTCATGCAGATCTAACAAAGTATAAGTAAGTTATATTCAAACCAATGGAAATATAATGTATGTCAGAATAAATGTAGGGTTTTATATTGCAGTGTGCAGCTGATCATGATGATACCAACTAATAGCAAGTTTGACACATCTATACAACAACATCTGAACCCTGCAGTACTGATTCAGGGATTGCAAAGGTGGTGATTGCAAATTAATTTAGTCTAATTTACTGTATAATCATAATCATGTAGAATTTACTGTACTCTATACAGTATCTGACAGCAGAGGTACACACTGAGGTAGAATTCATTTACTTATCTTGCACTTCCCTACTATTGTTCTATAAAGTAGGTCAAACCAATGCATTAAGTGTCACAGTTTTTTTAATTCTGTATGATAATATTGATCATGAGAGGAAATTGAATCTAATCAGCCATGAAACTGTAAAACACAGTGGAAAAAAAGAACAGAATGTTAAACTCAAAAACAATGAGACAGAATAATAATAATATGCAATAAATAAAGCAGTGTGTGCTTCTGTCTGATCTATCGGTAGAATTCAATGCACAGTTACACACACAAAGCCCTCCAGTTTATATTCAGTTTGGATTACACTGTGCTCAGATCAGCACAATGTGGCTGCAGAAGCTCAAGGAGATGCCGGAACAAGTCCCAAAGCTGTAATTTTATATAGGCAGATATGCTCAGAATAGCTCTTAATCAGAAATAAGTTACACTCCTCCAGTCAACTAGGGCTGGTGTAAAGCTGCAAATGGACAGAAGTGAAAGAAAAAAATAAGAAGCTGAAACAGCTGAGAGACCTTCCATAAAGTAACTCGCGAGCTATGACTGATGAAAAGCTTCTACATGGATCCAACATTATTGCAATAAAAAGTAAAAGTTTTCTTACTTTAATTATATAGATGTTTTTAGATTTGTGGTGTATGAACCAAATTATCTATAAGTAGTAGATTGTTGCAATCCCCATATACAGATTGTTACAATATTCACACAATTTTATTTTACTACTTACAAAACACTGACTTACTGTTTAACACATTGGCTTTTATTTTACTAAATCTGTAGACTTAGTCTTCTCAGGGTTAGCTCTCTTATGTCTATCTTTGGTAGAAAGTTGTTAATCTTCTTACAATCCTGAGATCATAGAAAGAACTTATGCAAATTCGACCGAGGAATGGATGTTTCCTTTCATCGAGATATTAATCATGCAGCTTGCATTCAAGTGAGGCAGGAATAGCAGCGCTATTTGTGAATTCGAAATTTACCAGGTGTCTCCTGGTAATATTCTAGCTTTAAACCAAGTAATTAAGTAAATGACAGTTATAGCTATAACTCCGATATGAGAGTCCAGATAAATCCAAATGACAGCCTTTGCCCCTTTATTTCATTTTCCAGGTTATGAGCATTTTATGGTCTTCACCATTTACACCATTTAAACAAACAATCTCCCCACAAGTACAAGAATTTAGTAGGAGTGGTTTTATTTTCCCACATATTGGTAGAAGCAGAGATAATGATATCTAACAACACACACAAAACCAATAAAACATAGAAAGATCAAAAATTTCATGTTTTAGTCTATGAAAAGGGAAAAACACTATATAATGAGTATTGGGGAAATGTTTGTTTCAGTTTAGGTACAGTCATTTGTTTTGGTCAAGGAGAAGGTGAGATAGTTTGGTATTAATTCATTTTGTGATTGGTCTAACTATTTAAAATTTTTAGTACAACTCTGTGCGTATGTCATATAAATGATCATTCAGTTTATTAAATTAAATTACAAAATCATAGGAACAAAGCCTCCAGGCTCCAGAGCTATCCCTCACTTTTGAGTTTCTCAGACTTATACATCATGTTCAATAATGTCACTTACTGCAATCACATTACTGTGAATGTACAGTACAGTTTTGCCTTTCATTTTGCAGAGACAGATTCAGACACTCACACACACACTTACCATTGCGATCTATGGCAAAAGGCGTCCCTGCAGTGACAATTTCATAGTTGCAGATCTGGCTGTATTGTGGTGAACAGTCCTGGTCCCATGCTTCAACCTGCAATTTTGCATCATTCATTTCACTTCAAGTTCTTCAACAACTGCCCTGCCAACACTATAACAACTAGATGAACTACAAGATCCAAAATGTTAAACTGAAGGACTTTTTCTTTACATGAAAATAAATTTTTCAATTAACAGTTGAAATGATGGAGGCATTTGTAAATACTAAAATCATAACAATGTAAGCGATACTTTATTTGTTCAGATTTGTCTTAAAGTAGAAAGGAATTTTTTAAATCCTCGCTACTGGTTTACTAATTGAACAAATACTTAATTTAGTAACAAACAGATGAAGATCTTGAGAGGATAACAAAGACAATAAATTAGAAACAATATTCAAATCTCCTAAAATTTTGTGGGATTTAGTGGATACAGCCAGTGAAGAAAAGTTCACAAAGAGGGTTTTTTAATTTTCAGAAAAGTTGCAACAAAGGTAATATAAATTTCCTTCATTCCTTAACATTTTCTTCTATAGCCACAATAATTATTGTCGTTTCTAAGTGTTTAAAGTAATTTTACTGTAATGTATAATTACAGTAACACCTAGTAAATGTATTTTGAATTTAAAGTACAATTACCAAAGATTACCAATTGAAATGTGTTACAGTGCAGGTTTGGGTTTCTTCCAAACACCATTAGGTAAATTCACGTGTACTAATTGTAAAATGTTAACACACCTGCAAAATGCTGTCATAGATTTTGCCTTCTGTCACAGATGCCTTGTAAAGAGGTTCCCGAAACACCGGGGAAAACTCATTGATGTCATCCACCTGGATGTGAACCACCGCCCTGATTGGAGCGAGGGATGAAAGAAAGAGGAAAGGAGGGAAGAAACAAAGACAAACAAAGTAGAGTTGAGATGATTTATGGAGAGAGGGTAAAGACAGTACAGAGGGAAAAAAGACGGATGGAGGTAGGGTTAGAGGAATGACAGAAGAATTGCTTCAAGCTATTAGATATAATAAAAATTAATTAAGGCCTATTTTGCTGATTATTTTAAGAACACCAGTTTGTTGAAGGCATGGAAAAGTGAGAGGAAAACACTTTAAATGCTTTCAAGGAAAATAGATTTAATCTGTGAAAACAAGACTGAGACCATTTTACTAAAAAGATAACACACGAGGTTGTGTTTACTGGTAAAAACACGCACACACACATACACATACACACACACACTGATGGTAAGGATCACTGGGAAAGTGCTCTGTTAACATTAGTGTATATAAATGAAGCAATAATTTACAAGTGTGGTGACGTGTTTTTCATCGGTGACCTTCACTGCCAACAACTCGCGGTGTATATGAGGAAGCACATCTGGCTAATTAATGACATTAACTTAATGAGGCCTATTTAGAATGTCATGCAGTGATAATGTCACACACACACACACACACACACACACACACACACTGTGTGGCATTCATCTTCCACTGGAGAAATTCATCACAGATCCCTGAGCTGAGTTCTTTCTTTCTCTTCTTCTCTGGTTTAGTATGGCGCCTGCAGCAGCCTATTTTAGCAGCTCCCTGTCTCTGACTGAAGTACCAGAGGGTTTGATTTGCTGCTGTCCATGCTGGTCTGCCTGTCTGTCAGTCTCATTCACATACCACTGCCACACAGTATACCACACACAGGGTCATTAGGGGGACACATCCTGAGATCAGAACTGCAAGTCTCAGCTGTCACTGCCTCAGTACTAAGGGGTGGGACACAGTAATGTAAAAAGCAGCAGAGGGAAGATCTAATTAAATCATATTTCTTTCTAACTAAATTATTTTCCTTTATACCTTAGACTTTGACCTGTTAATGTAAGTTATGATGGAACCACAGGGCCATGTTGGTATTTTATCAAAAAACGAATTTTAAGTTAAGGACAAGACAAATTAGGTAAATGAAAACATATAATGCTACAAACATGTAATATTCAAGAATACAGCTTTATATATTTTCTTTGTTTATTTTGTGATGAAGTGGTTAGCACTGCCACCTCACAGCTAGAAGGTCACGGGTTTGCATCCTTGTCCCTGTGACTGTGTGGGTTTTTAGGGTACTGTGGTTTCTACCCTCCTTGCAACCACTTACAGAATAAGCAGTGGATGGATGTTTATTTAGTTGTATTTGTGTGTCTGTATTAGTAATTTAGTCCTTGATTTTAACGATTAATTAATACTGTATTTTCCACTGGTGTTACATAAATGTTCTGCTAACTTTGTGTTTCTACATTGATGACGCCCAACTTAATATCACTGCTTCTTTAGGCTGATAAACTTTTCCTCGGTTAATAAAATAGGACCCCTTGAATATTTAAAATGGCTCATTTGTGTAACTTCCTCTGAAGTTACTATTTGTTTCTTTGTCATGTTTCTATTATTTTGTCCACCCCCTTAAAAATCTGAGTTGCGATGGCAGCCACACAAGTATGTCATGTTAAGATAAATAATAATTAGCTGCATTTGACAGCTTTAATACGGGGTCTGACAATCATCATTTCAGTTTCTAGCCACAATGAAGAAATGTTCAGGCTATCAGGCCAGTTCTGTAGTGATGGTGACAAGTGTTGGCGGAGTCACAAATTGTTTAAAGTATTTGGGAACATGTGGCAAACCTGGTAACATGAAAAACAAACAGAAGCCTGTGCTCGCAAAAAACTTCAGTGAACAACAAATAGATAATGACCACCATATTTCACTGTAAGCTACTGTATTTTTGCTCTTCTTTATTGGTTTATTGGTCCTTCAATAAGCTAACATGTAATTATCCTGGGAAGATCCAAGTTTTTTTTTTTTTGCAAAAAATCAAAACCAATCTCCACTGTAACCCACAACCTTGTTACAAAGGAAATAAAACAATGTTATTTATGGAAACTATTATGTTGTTTTGGTACTAGTGAAGTGACATAAAAAGAGCAACAATCGATCAAAATTGACTTTAACCACTTTAAACTTTAAACACAAAACTGTCACAACAGTCAGTTAGGTTATTTTATGAGTGTTATTTGGGTTTTGTTTGTCAGATGTTACCCTATGCTCTGAACATTTTTCTATATGTTTGATGTTTTACAGACCAAACGGTTAAGAAAATAACTCTTAGTTGCAGCCCCGGTGGAGACTGGGAGCCCTGGCTGAAATGTTTCCCTGCTCTTAGCTCCTCACTTAGACACCTGGTAAACTAAATACAGTCACAAACACATGAACAGGCAATGCTTGACTCACTTGTGGGATTTCTTCCATTCGGCCCCATTGGGTCCAGCCCCACAGTCATAGGCCTGGATAATAAAGGTGTACTCTTTCTGGTTCTCACAGTCTACAGGGCTACTGGCCCTGAGGACTCCTTCCCCTGATGTGCGGTTCAACACAACCGCCTCGAATGGAGCATCCTGACCATAGATCTTAAAGGCACAAATCTCTCCTAAAGAAACAAAAGGAAAGAGAGCAACAAATAATGAGATTCTTTACATTTAAAAACACTACACATGTAATGTGGTCTTGTAGGATTTCTGTCAGCATTCTAATTTGTAAAAATGTGATATGAAAATGCATGTATTCTGTGCCAGCTATTTCAATCTGACACCACCAATGTCATTTAGTGAGTCAAGAGCAAATTAAAGCTAACAAACGTTAAGAGAAACACTGAAGATTTTCAAAGAGTGAGGGAGAGATAAACATCAAGTGAAAATTCAAAGAGCCAACAATTTTGAACAAATATTTTTTAGACATTTTTCAACAAGAAAAAAGTATGTTTATCAGTAGGCTTACTTGCATAATTTAAACTTTCCCCAGAGAAAAAGAAAATGAACCACATGAGAACGAAAAAAGGAAAGTCAAAAAGATGAAAACCCTTAGAGACATAATGGGCTTCAACATGTCTGTTCCCCAACAGAGAATGAAGCTGCTGCTCAGCATTGGGCTCATGAGGACTGAGGACTGTGGGTGCTTAATATGGAGGCAGCCAGCACAACAACCAGCAGAATTCAAATGAGAGATAAAGTCTGAGCCTGTGCTTAATTTCAGGAGGATGCAGTGTGAACAAAAAGACTCCAGCATAGAAAAACATTTCCAACTCGATGTTTTATCATCCACTCATTTTTGGTTCATGACACTGCAGGTAACATCTTATTTTGTTTGCTGGTTTCTTCCTTTTTCCCTTCCTGTCATTTTCACAAACCTAACAGTAGCTATACCAAACAGAGAATGAATCAAACTGTGAGTAATAAAACTAACAACAGTCACTGGTGGCATTTTATTTTACAGCATCACTTCAAATGTTAAAAGTGTAATTTTTGGATCCAGTCGTCTTAGTCTGGATGAGCTGTTTATGCAATGACAAATTATTTCTGATTTCTGTTAACTATTTCTGCACATGTTCGAACATTCATACTACTGTAAGTATTTAGTGTTTTCTTAGAATATGTGTTTCTGTGTGTATGTCTGGTTGTGAGTCTTCAGTCAGCTGCACAGTCCATCCTCTGCACAAGTGTTCATTTCAGGGATTTGGGAAATCTGCTTGCAGAGGGAACAAAAGGCTGCAGTGCTCTGACCTTGTGCTGGCTGATATCTCTCAGAACATAGTGGGGCACAGTGAAAACAAAAAGCTACCTAGCTACAGGAGTTCTGCTTGCATGTTCAAACCCCACCGACAAATACAAAGTTCCCTCTCTGCACTGGCTTCTTTCCACTTCCTTAGCCCTTGTCTTCACATCCCACTGAGTTTTCACTTATTCTCTCACTCTGACTCCTTTTAACCACATTCAACTGTCCAAATCCCCTTCTTGGTGAAATAATGATGCTGCCAAACATAGTGGGCTTAAAGTTTTGATCCTCAACCAATTTTCAAGATGCCTGGCCTCTTTTGTGGTGCTATCAAACTGAAAAGGTCTGCAATATGCCAGTAAAATTGCAATCTATATAGAAAAATAATAATAAATACAGTGAGTGGTATGGATGAAGGGCAATAAGCCGTCGTTGATCCTGCCACACATACACATTTAAAAACACAAAATGAAAAAAATATGATTTTACAATAGATGGGATCAAAGTGAGCGGACTCTGGTCTGAAAATACAGGTGATTATAATATACTATACTGCTGCAGCCTGTATGCTTGGTTGGTGGCAGGTACATCCACTTAACAGTTTGGGGTTGGATGCAAAACCATTTTCTGCTCCATCTGTTGTGACAAATGCATTTTTCTGGATTATACTTTACAGAAGAAGGTAACAGAGTCATGGAGGGGAGCAAAGCCAGAGTGACCAACAGAAAAGCTGGGAGAGAGAGATGAGGGGGAATGTGACGTGCCAATGTATATGTAAATGGTAATGAGAGAGATTTCAGATGGATTTGTACTGTGTCAGCAAAAGTGTACTTTACATAAATGCACACATACACACATGTGCCACTTAGTTTGCTGCTAAGAAACCCTACCAGAGGGAACTCTGTAATATCACCCAGTTGTGGTGTACGGATAAAATTAAATCTAAATCCTTTGGCCTATACATCATGAGGAAACAAGTTTACTTTTCAAAGTAAATATCAAAATGCACAAATTTTTGATTCAGGGAGTTGGACCGTTGCCATAGCAGCTTGAGAATAAACTGAAAGAGTCAGCAAAAAAGGGTTCGATAATAACAATCATCTAAAATAGATGGTACTGCACAGAAAGCTGGAGCCGCATAAACTGCATCGACAGAAAATGTCAAGCTGTCAGGGAACATGTATTTCACGGGATGTTAAATTGCTAATATAATGAAAAAGGACAAGATGGATACAGTTAATGAGAAAACGATGCTCCACAAACTAACACGTTGTCATAAGGAGGCAAAACAAATTTGTGTAATCCTACCATAAGTAACACAACTTGACAGAACATTTAGTTTTTTTTTTCTCCATTTGCTTACACTTTCATATCACTTTTAATATGCATGGCTGTGTTTGAAACGGTAGAAAATTTGCTGTGTCAAATATAGTGTTTGAAAAAAGATTATAGAACAAAAATAAATATTTTGATAAAGTCTGTTTTAAATGTATTTTCTATGCTTCTGGGGGAATTTCAGGTTTTTGTTTAGTTTATTGATGTCCTGCTTAGCAGGAAGGTCTATTGTATTGAAAGACTACTGTCTTTGTTTTTATCATACCTTTACTCAGTGGTTATGTAGCCACAATATCTCTAAGCACAGTAACCCCACACTCACCTTGAACCACCTCATGTTGATTTTATGGCTGTTGGTCAATATACAGTACCTCTCTGTGAGGTATTTTCTTAGTCATCTTACCACTGTCCTGGGTCACCTAGACACACAGCTCTATTCTGCCCTTTCCCTATTGCACACCTTGACTGATTATGTGGATAGTAACTTTTTGCCTTGGTTCTGATTTAAGGTTGGGTTTTATTGTTGTTATTGATTTATACACTTAATGTAGGTTGCTGTATGTTCTGGTGTTGGTGTTTCTGGTTGTGTGTATGCTATAAAGCTATGTGTATGCTGCTGGATGTCTTGCATTTCCATTGTGACCAATATCAAAACTGACTACACTACATATATACTATCTACTGTATTTCCTTTTTGCTGAAAGGGTGACAACTCTGCATGCCTACATTTGCTGATGTGGTGCATATGATTAGGATTCTTCATATGAAGTTTGCGGAGTACAATAGAATGTCATAAAATAAAAGATAAAGTCTATGCAACAAAACATCTCAAAAATTGTGCATTTCATTTTATACAATTCAAAGTGCTACAGCTCTGTCGCTGAAACAAAAATCACCAAAATGTATTTGTAAAGGTTGCTATAAGCGCAAATAATGCTATTTACACTACAATAGAAGACTGGCAGCAGCATAGTGGTCAAGACATGGATGGCATAATGTAAGGATGACTCATCTAAAAAACAAACAAACATTATAATAATCAAAGACATGAACAACTGACTTGGAAGGACAGGACTTATCTTAGTAAGACAATAAAAAAGCAAAAACTTACATACATTACATAATGCTAATTGAAAGGGAAGATCAGTTCATAAAAGCTGACACACAGAGGTCAGAACAAAGGAGTCAAGACCTGCAATTTAAATTTTCTGTATTCAACTCAGCTGGAGGTTTATGGAAAATTCACCGCCTGATGTCAAGAAACCAATTAAAACAAAAGAGAATGCTTAGGCCCTTTGGGTTGAAGGAGATGTACAATTGTGCATATTCTGGATGATCATGAAAGAATATATTGTGTTGTCAAATAATGTGACCCACGAGCAACACAAATTAGGTCTAGAAATATCTCAACTTTCTAATTGGCCTGACAAGCTATTACCTCACTGATTATTGCAGTAAAGAGGAACTATCACTGTACTTTAGATTTCAGTAGTTAACAATGAGATGTGTCACTTTGCATCAAATAGTTTAAGATGATTCTGTGACCTGCAGGCCTGCTGTACTGTGATAGAGTGACTGTAGAAGTGAACTTACTTCCTCAGTCAAGCGTCAACAGAGAAACAGAAAATTCAATCATGTTAATTCCTCTTCTTAATCAAATACTGTTGTGAATCCATCTGGAGTATTTGTGCCTGTTTGTCTCTGCGTAGAGCATTAGACACAAAAGCTTCAGTATCAAGAATTGACTGTGTGTGTGTGTGTGTCTATGTGTACTGGGGAGCTTTTAGAGCTTGATTAAAGTGAGTATCTAAGCACACAGTGCATCAGACGCTTTTAAGCTTTGACTCCTTCTCTCTCCTGACTTCAGTACTGAGCTCACACGCACCCTGTTTCCTCTCTTTCAGTTTCTAACTGGATTACATTTCACCCCACTGTGACCCACAGATACACCCTCACTCTTTGAAAAATACAAAAACACATGTAGTACCTATAGTACTGCATGTAGTATGCCTGCGCTGCTGTTGTTCCCTCTACAGTGAGTATTATTAGGTATATCTGACCTAGTACATTCACAGAGGAGACAAATTAAATAGACCTCTCTGTGTAATGTAGTCCAATACCAAGACATAAGCCTCAAGGAACCTTGAAATTTAGTCAACATTTTTCTTTTTTTTAAGTTTTACAAAACTCCAGGGCTATTTCACTGAATTCCTTTAAATTGTATACGTGAACCTAAATAACTTTTAAATGTAAACTGGGTTTTTTATTAAATCCAGCTGTGTGTGAAAATTCAATGCAGTTCTTTGTGGTTTACTAGATGATGAACAATTTTTAAATGAGAAAAAAAGCTGTTTTACCTTCTCAATTATATTTTACACTTCTGTGTAATGATACTGTCAATGCATGGTATATGCAATGTATTTTAAAGAACAGGCAATGATTAACCAAGTCTGTGAAAATGTTCCAAATAAAACCCAATTGAAAACTGGCTATATAATATATATATTATTTTTTAAACAAACTAATGTGATATAAAACAATAGAAATACAAAGGTAAATGAAACCATGCCGGGCATCAACATGGCAGGATTCCATCTCTTGGCAGCAAACAGCAGGTGGTGTTACACTATATTTTGCCCTAAACAGTCAAAAAGGCTGCGCACAAACAACGTACTAAATATAGTTATATTTTACAGGACAGTCTGGAGGGTTAGGCCCTGCTTTTGTTGGCTGCATGAGTTTTTATGTACAGTATCATAGTTTTTGGTAAGGACAGAGTAAAAGCAGTAAACTGGAGGATACATAGTCATATGTCAGTGGTTGCTCTGCAGTGACAAATCTCACATTTAATACATTTCCATCTCCATCATTTTTTAGAGCTTATTTGACACTTTAAAGTGCAATAATAGTGCTAGTATTCACACAATGTGTTATGTGGGCATGGTTGAATGAATTTGTTGCCCAGTGAAGCCACAGCGGACTCAGTCAGTTAAAGAGAGTCATGCAGGAGCAATTCATCAGAGTCTCGCTGGGGTACTTCAGATAGCCGGCCACTTCCTAATTGCATTTGGGAGATTGTCGCACCATCCACTTGACCTCAGGATAACAAATCAACAGCTCACACAGACAGAAGGCACATGCACTCATGCAAACACTCCTACACAAACACACGCACCTTTAGGTTATCTATTCACCCAGGAACTCAGATGCCCTCGACGGCACAATATAGGAATAGAGAGAATTCATTATCGCAGACAATTCACATTCATTCTGCTGGGGGCTTTGGTGGTCTGCAATGCAATTAGTGTTAATTGCAGCCTCTGAAGTTGTGGGATTAGGATTCATCAGATGAACTGTGACTGTCAGTGTTGCCTGTTAATTGAACTGCGTGAAGATGTGGTTATGTGACTTAAATGCTAAAGAGGGGGGCTCTGGGAAGGATTTTAGCTGAAGAATTTAGAACCAATATAAAGTGGAATGCCAGCTGCAGATGCAACAATGAATAGTTGAAGGTCCGTCTTTTAGAGGAGCTATTTGTGACTAAAAGACACATTTGGGTGCCATGACAGACTGGAAAAGACTCGCCTTGAACAAGGTGCTTAGTGCCAAATTCTCCGGGTAAGTTATGTAAATAGGAAAAGATAAATGAAGCAGGAAGGTGTTTATCCAGTTAGGGTGGGAAATTGTGCAAACTGTGCATGTGAGTACAAAAAAAGTTGGACAACAAAAGAAGTCTAGATTTTTTTCCACTTCAGTGAGTCACAAAGCTATGGGGCATAACAAAAAGAAAAACCCCTCAAAAGCAGAAATAGAAATCATAAGAAGTGAGGAGGATAGCAGAGGCATGAGTACAGCAGAGGTCAAAAAATACAAAATATTGGATTAAAAGTGAGCGAACATGTCTCCTAAAAAATACATTTCTGTACAACTCAACAACTCAAATTTCTTTTCTAAGAAACAAAAATGCAAGTTAATTAAATGTTTCTATTATAGTATTCAGACAATTGATGTAAATGTCAGGTCACACATTATGTTTATGTTGAAACTACATAAGTAAACATACATGTATTAGTCAAAGGTTCTATTCCTCCAAAATATCTGATCTTGCAGTACAACACCCAGGTTCTCTGACTCTTGTCTAGACTCTTACATAACTCGGTTAAGGTTAGAAAAGGCTGGAGTCTGGTGTAATGCAGGCAAATGCACTGTAACAGTCACTTCACACACACTAAACCGATTGTTCGCCACTGGCTAATGTTTGTCTGACAATCAGAAACAGAATCAGAATCAGAAAACTGTTTATTGCCAGGCACAGTTAAGAACACCTATCAGTACTAGGAATTTGTCTTGGTGTCAGGAGGATACACATAATCTAAAATATAAAGTTAAAATGCAAATGCACAGTATGTACACAGAGATAGAATAAAATACAATAAAAATAAACTAAGGTAGTACAACTTAAGAAAAGTGAGAGTGACTGTGAGTTGGGAGTTATCGGGGTGATGAGCATCTTTTCAGTTTTCGTGGTGTGTCCTCCACCACTGGTACTAGTCAGACCCCCGTCGGTGGCTTTGCAGTTGATTCTTCATGTTAAATCAGAGTGTATGTGCAACTTGTTGCCCAGATGAAAGTGACATGAGGTGATGCAACAGTCTGCATTAAAGTGCTTGGGACAATTTAATGCAGTGCTTTGTTCCTTCAAATTGCTACATTAAATCCACATAATCAGCCACTGACTATGTTCCTTATAAAAATGTAGAAGCATTTACAATTTAGTTGGATAGGAATGTAATTTTTAGAGGTCAGGGTTGAAGAGAGTGAGGGAGGAGAGGAGAAGGTGCAGGGGAGATAGAAAGGAGAAAAAGGAGAATAACTATAGTGTGTGAGACAACTAATACAGGTATAAATAGCACTATCAACCTCTCAAATATCTCAGGGTGCTTCCCCTCCTTCTCCTCACCTTCTCCTCCCAATGTTTCTTCACCTGTCTTTTGCAACAGATTTTAAAAGCAATAAGTAATTATTTACTGTAACTCTTATCATCAGCACTTAGATGCACAGCTCAACCTTGCCCTCCTTTACCCCTGTCACGCCTCATCCGCTCCTCTTTCGACCATCTCTCTCACCTTTCTCCACTCCTCCTCCTCTTCTGTTGCCCGGTCAACTGCTGTTCACTGACAGTTAACTGCTCTCTGAGGGTCACCAGCTGACAGCTAAATGGCTTCCTAAATGGGGGGGGGACTTTACGGTTTGAAAATGGATGTGTGTGCAGGTGCTCTCTCAACATCACACACATATACAGTATCTGAATAAAAAAAATACATATAACAAAATACACATAAGGAAATAGATGGCAGGCTAAGACCTGCTGGTCTGGATCACACTGCTCTACAATGAGGTCTAAAAGAAGAAAAATTTAAACTATGTTTAGCAGTTATAACTGCTAAAAAGAAATACTAGTAGTTTATTGAATCGTTGAAAACTTCACATGCCCTGATATTCTCTACAACTCATCCACTTAGTATCACAGATTGTCCACAACTGAAAAATGCTAACAGTGTATAAGTGTGTTAATGCCTGGTGAACGCTGTGGGCTGAAACCTTCCAGTACGTCCACTAGTGTCACCGTGTTTTTTAAAGGAACTGTTTTCACTTCCTACCTCTCCCAGTAGATATGGGAGCCAGTTGCATATTGATAATGGCTATCTGACGCCTTAAATCATACTTACATTTACATTTAGTCATTTAGCAGACGCTTTTATCCAAAGCGACTTACAAGTGAGGTATAAGGCAGGAAAAATCTAAGTCAAAATCTAGGTTGTATAAAATAGATACTTTACATAGTATCTAGGAAACAATCTTGTATTAGCCAAAGAGAACCAGCATGTACCGTATAAAATGTTATGGCAATCCATCCAGTAACTGTTGTGACACTTCACATAAAATCACAATGTGAACTTCATCGTGGCACTAGAGGATCACAGTTGAAAGTTTCATTGTTTATTAGGAATGATGTCAACATTTTGTCTATGTTTTACATGCAGAGATATTTCCTAGGATATTAACTCTGACTGGATTGTGCCCCTACATCAAGGTATCAAAGCTCAGTAAAATTATGTTCATACAACATTTAGTAATATATTTCACACTTGACAAAAGTGATGGACCAACCAATACTCATGCTTAGATCCATTCTAATAGCTAAGCAAAAATTTTTATCTTTTCCACTACATGTTGTGGACATAAAACAACTTATTTCATGTTAAATAAAAGGAAGAATTTGTCTGTTTGATGTCATTCTTTTTGTCTTTAGCAACATTTGCAATGTTGAATGATGCCAGCTCCAATTAAAATAAGCACACTTTGGCCAGGTCAAAATACACTCCTGTTCAACCTTTTCATGTCTAACTTCAGGAATTCATTATCTTTTGAACCAAATCCCACCCTTCCTAAGTGATATTTATATTCATTGTGTTTCTTTTCATTCATGGCTGTGAGACAATCACAGACTGCCAGGTACAGCAGGGAGTCTCCATAAGCCTCTGAACTGTAAATGTCACACTGGCTCCCACTATGACCTCTGTCAGCTCTGCAGCTCACTGGAAAGAGAATGACATGGCCCACTGGCTTATACCCAGAACACACACAAAATTTTGACATGTGCACATAATTCTCCACACACAATAATTTACTCCCTCACACTCATGGACACACACATTTTGTTTTATAGGCAACATTGTCAAAAATAGCCAAGAGGTGTACTGTACTGTAGTGTGAAGGCTCCTATCAAAACCAGAGTGACTACATTAGATGTTCACACTATTAAACCCCGAATTGTTCAGTGTGTTCAGATCATTAAGCCCTCAAAGATGGACTAACATGGCTGACGTGACTTGACTGTCTAGAGAGAGTTCCTGAAAAACCACAAATGAAAGCAACATCTCTGCCTGAATGTGTACTGTAGATCTGTAGATATTTGATGTGTGAATATGAGTCACACCCACACACTTATTTTAATGTATTCTTGCATCCCTTTGATGGGTGTTGTGTGTTTCATGTTACTTTGACAACATTGCATACAAGCTGTTTGCCAACACATGTCGGCCCAGAGCAAGCTATTAAATACATTATTTCTGGTACTGTTGCCATACTGGTAAAGAAAAAATAGAATGATGTTAGGTTTATTTGACTGATGCTTATCTCAACAAAATTGTGATAATGAAACTACTTCCTATGCTAAAACAGATCAGGACTATGTTTCTGGCAAAGTCAGATGCAACAACAACAAAAACAAAATAACCTGTTAATGCATAGTCTCCTGTATGGCAGTAAGACCCCAGTGCAGAAACAAAAGCAAAAACACTTAAGAGAAATAAATGTGTTTTTGTATCAATCTCTTTCCTTCTCTCTCTCACATACTTAGCTCTGTGTTTTTCTCTCCATTTGTCAATAACTTGGGAACAATATCCTTTCCCATAATACAATGATTAACAATAGCATTAAGTTAAAGCAATCACAACGTCAGTGAAATCTGACAGTCCAAATTTGGGAACGCCAGGAGACCTTTTGAATGCTAATGTACTCTTATTAAAATGACACAACTAAACCGTCACTCAGGCATGCCAGCAGGGGTGTGGGCTGTGGGGTGAGACCGCATGCAGAATTCATCAGGAAGGTAAATTCGGAGAAAACATCTTGAGAGAAGGTAATGAGCAGTGTAGTTTTGATATGCTGCCGAGGTTAAGATAATCTAATCTGTCGTCTTTCATTGATCTCTGCGTGCTAGTTATGTTTGTCATAACAGACGGCAGGCAATAGCTCACGCATGCATGGCTGTCATGTTTGATCATTTGTCAGTTCTTCCGCTGAGGTAAATGTGAAGGTGTCTTTTTGTTTTTAGAGAGAACAGCTCCATTCATTTGTACGCATTTGCTTTAATGAACGTCAGTATGAAATTGAAAAAACAAAACGAAAAACAAAAAAAGGGCACCTGTGAATTTCAGTCCAGGTAAACTAAGCTACTATATCTACTAACAACAATCTTTTTTGCAGAGAAACACTACATTTGATCAAATACATCAGTACAAAGTCTATGGCTTTCAGCTTGGTGAAAGCCTGGTGAGGTGGGATTTGAACCCGCAACCATCCCAACCAAGTGCTCTACCACAGAGCCACCAGGCCTGCTCCCAATCAACAATAATGTCAATGGATGTCAATGATGTTGAAATTTCATAAATACACTTATAAAGACTGTATCTAAATGTGTAACATTTATTAATGAAGTCATTGCATTATGTATCTAATATCAAAATAAACTGTGTGTGCCAGAATCAGAATTCTTTCAAATTAGATATGTCTGTTCAATAATGTTTTTCGTAAGGATGAAGTACAGACTGTCTGTAAAATCTATTGTGTGTTTTAGTGATGATTTCGACCACATTAACAGGGGGAACATATTTTAGCATAGCATTTAAAAATCAATAAAAGACAGCAGCATACAATGCGTAAACATCCAGATTACCATATGGATGCGTCTGGGTTATGAGAGAGGAACCATATATTTATTTCTATTTCTGTCAAGCTCTTATGATCTACTTTTTCAAATTTTCATTTTTTTATATTAAAAACTTTTAACCCAATCAAATAAAATGTCAGGTGGACCATATGCTATGAATGCAGTTTGTTAAATTTCGGATTGAGAACTGCAGCATCTATAATGTTATATAATTTACTGCTGTAAAACCTCACTGTCAGCTCTCATGTCCCGTCAGATTCTGCAGGGAGCTGCACTCATCTTTGCACACTTGCAGGTGGCATGTCTTTACACTGATGATCGTAGATTGACAGACAATGAAGTATTTATGTCCTGTGACAGTAAATCCTTCAGCCATTATTATAGCTCACCTTGTGTGTGAACCACTCCACCTCAGGTTTCAGCTTCTCTCATTAACCAACAGCACATGTTGTCACATGGATGTTTTTTTAGCAAGCAGGCCAGCAGGCACTGCTGGAGAAAATAGTCATATATTTATGATCCCCCTTATTTCTAAATCCTTATATGTAAGACTGTTATCCCTGTTCATTTCTGCTGTTTCTAGATTTTTTTTAAAACTAATAACTCTATGTTTTAATTTGCCTTCATAAAAACTAATGGCCTCATTCACCACCTCTGAGCTTAGTCTTGCTCTCATATATTCTGCTCCAATATGTCACTACGCATAATACATCACCCATATGAACTGTGAGTTGACAAAATCCTCACCTCGTAGTGACAGCCCCCACGTGTGATAGAGTTAAATGACACAAAAAGGTCAACAAAAGGTCTTAAAAGGGCAGGAGGGGCCTGGTATTACACTGTCTTCATCTGTTTTGTCAGGGGAGGAAGGGGAGCATAGATAAGGGAATTGTCCTTATTCTCTCATCTATTCCTTAATTCCTTTGCTCTCTCACAATTAGCAGAGACAAAGAAATCCTCATGGTTCTAACACTGGATAAAATCCTGTTTAATATTACCATTAGTTCAGTAGCTGCAGAGCTATTGTGCTCAGGAACCCACCTTGTATGGTAACAGTACCTGAAGGTGTGTTTTGAACTATTGCCCTGTTGAAGAACAAATGCTGGTACCACTAACCATAAACCAGGTGGGATAGGGTTTTGCCAGTTAAAATTGAGGTAGCCATGCTGATTAAGTGCCTTCATTACTGAAAAAATCATCAGTGTTATTTGCTGTATACCAACACTACCTCAACACTAGAAATGCACTAAGAAGACACGAAACTCTGCTGAGCTACAACTATTAACTTTCAGATCAAGCTAGGTAGGACTGTGTCAATAGTGTGCAAAGGAATAGTTTGCAGTGTTATATGTGTAATGAGACTGATTCTGCACAGTACATCTTGACCGCATAAGCAGTAAATTTTTTTAAATTTTTTAATCTATTCATAAACATTCACATGACCGTGCTGAGCCACTCACTGCAATTACTTAATCAAAGAAAAATTACCATAAATTGCTCTGCTCAAAGTAAGACAAGGACAAATCATTCTTTTATGTGTTATCTTTTTGTGTGTTGGTCTTTTGTCTTACTGGAAGTGAGGCCCTTTAATTGCCTTGGATCTATATTTACTTTTGAGCTATTATAATTACCATTGCTTTCACTTTTTATTCAGGATGTGAATGGAGAAAATGAGCATTTAAACATTTGTATGTATTTAATTATTTGGATGCCAATCATGGGGTATTTGCTCTATCATCATTCAACAAATGCACTGTACACAATTAAGACAAGTAATTTTCCTTTTCCAAGCCTAGCACTGAGCACTGACGGTGTTTTTTTCAGCACCAAAGTGCTAAGTTAGGGTTTAGTGACCACGCCCCCCAAAAATCATGAATATGCATTACTACAACAGCTATACTGTGAAAACACAAAATAATGACGATGTGACAAATCACAAGCTCAGTTACTGGTACTACAGAGTTAATATTAGATATAATTAAACAAACGTTAATAGACATGTATTTTTCCTTTTTAAGGTTAGATTCACTTTATGACACATGACAGTTGTGACAGAAACTTACCCTTATGAAGCTGTGCAATTTTGTTGAACGCCCAACACAGCCCCACAGCAAATTTGTAGCCATTGCCCGTGCACATGTCATCATTAGCAGCACCATAGGCACTGAACTGGCTTGGAAGATGGAAATGCCAACATTTGGCACCTTTAAATGTTCCTATTAGTTTGATGTTGTTGGGCCAAAAGGTGATAAAAACATTAATGTAGCATCCCCCATGGGGGGAATGACACTGTGAGGATAAAAGTTGGACTGTAGTCTGCAGGTTCCTCTTTTTTCCCACCACTCAGCTGTTTAGATAAAAACATGTTTCATCCTCACCTAAAGTTTGTGCATTTATAACAACTGACACTCCAACTGTATTCTGACGTTCAAATTCACTTTGCCTATGTATTTTCATGTACGACACATGGAAGGAGTGAAAAACATGATTATGTAAGTTTACTGAGTAAAGTGTTGTTGACGCACTGTCACTCTGTTAGCACTTTGAGGATTTTACCTAAAAGATCAAACTCTGTGGTAGCACCAGAGTCAGGTGTGATTATGCATGGAGATCCACTGTGTTTACTTCAATAAATCAGATGCAGAAGACCAAGGGATGCTACAACATAACCACACATATCTTTACACAGAACCCGACATCAGACTCATTGGTTAGAATCAGCATTCTACCTGTGGGAGCCATTGGATTTCTGTAGTTTATTAATTCTGTGTGATAAGACCTTATTTCCATCTGTCCTGATGTTTTATCAGCACTTTATGTTTTTCTCTTAATGATGCTGTAGAGTATCACCACAGAGATGTGATGAAATGGTAAAACAGGAAAAGAGCATAGAAAAGCATCTGATATAATACATATACAGTCTCTACTAGTTATTTATGACTGCTAGGGCCCCACTATGAAGACGAAAAATTGGTGCCTGGTAACATAGAAAAAGATCCTTTCCACTCTGAACAACAAAACCTCAAACCCCTGAAACACTTATTAAAAGAGCACAAGCTTGTGGAGACACACCCCAGCAAAGATGAGCCTGCTGCGGCCACAGAGGGTGGCTGTAGCCCTTTAATAACTAAACAACTAAAACTGATTTTTTTTTTCTTTAACAGCAGCTACAACAAGCAACAGAGAACTAACAAATCTTGTGGCTGCGTATCTGATGGATGAAATGTTGCCCATTTTTTTGACAGTAATGGAAAGAGTTACTTTTGACAAGAAGTAGTAACTTGCTGCACTCTTTATATTCGTAAAATGTACTCAGATGTTTTAATTAAGTATTACTCCACCCCAATCTCAGTTTTTACAGTGCATACTACCCTGTATTTTAAAAATACATTACACATACGTCTAAATTGTGATTATCTTAGAAGTAATTTCCTGCTTCTGTGTTCTGCCTAGGAAGGAAACAGTCAGTTGCTGCTTGTGCAAAGGCAGGTGAGTGGTTCTAAGTATATGTTAGCAAGAACTCTGACTTAGTTTTGCTCAGCACTTGACTGATGGCCCTCGCTGCCCTCATCCATTACTCTGTCACTCGTTTGAAATTGCCTTTCAAATGTTCTGGCACTCGTTTTTGGACGAAGAGCTGAAAGAAGGAACAGTGGCAGGTGAAGACGCACACAAATCGTATTTCACCCGCACAGTTGTTAGATCCATTGGGACCACTTCAGAAGTGATTTGGCCCTGCACTGTGATTGAAATGCCAAAATGTGAGCAAAAAGCATTGAGCAAAATAGTAAAGGAGAGCAGCGGAAAAATAAATGCAGACAAATGCTGCACCTAGAGAAGATGTTTAACTGATGTTCTCAGTGAGATATCTGACCAGACCTCACATCTTATTATACTCTTACTGGCTGGATTTTAGAAGTGGCACTGAGATGACAGGTGAAAGTATTCTGAGAAATGGATGGATCTTGAAATATAAATTTATGACACTCTCTGTGTACAGCTTGGAATCCATCCACGTGACCACTAAACACACTACATCTAATGCTGTTTAGAAGTATACATGTTTATACTGCCATAACTTGAACTCGCAGCCTTCACAATGTCAAGGGCAGATTCTCACCCACCATTCTGTCCCTGAGTGCAGGCTGGGTGACATGATAACTCATTCCCAGGCACTTTTAATGACAGCTCTCCTCTTTTCTTAGACTGACTATCATACATCACCCTCAGCCAGGCTGGACATCAATCCTTCACTAAATGCAACTTGCTGCATGAGACATAAAATAGGGTAATGGCCTGAAAATTTGCCAATTACAGTCATTACACTGCCAGGATTGACCCTGGAGACCAGCCCATGATGGGCAGAACACACTCTGCCTTAAGGTTGTGTGTCTGTGTTTGTGTGTTTGAGGCACTTAATTAGGAGTAGATTAGACAATGTGGATGACATCTAATTTATTGAACAGCATAATTCCAACTGACTGGCAATAAACATAAGCCATTTGGAGAGGTGAAGAGATGAGAAACTTTAAATATTGTAAGACAAATGAAAGGGTTATGTGGGAACACAAATATTTATTTTGTCCATAAAAGAAAAGGAGGAAAAAAGATAAAACAATATTTAAAAAAAACAGCAAAACTTAATTATTTCTGGTAAAACAAAAATAGTCAGTAGATGTTTCCTTCAATAATCTAATAAATGTTTAAAAAAGAGTTTTTATAAAGAATCTAAACAAATCCCTAGAATCATTAATAGTAGTTCACATTGGTAATGGTTGTAGTGCACAATTTAAAGTAATTGTTTGACATTTGGTCAGTGTCAAAAATGTTTTAGGGAGTTGCTGTGTTGATACTTGCATTTTCATTGATATATATAAAGCAACTTTGTAATGATGATGTTCAACTGATGTTGTTTGAAAAGAGCTGGAAGCAACCCAGAAATACTAATATAAAGAGGATGTAACAATATTTAGTCTTAGAATTCTGCTAGAGTTGATAGTGCAAATGGTTGGGTTTAATGAAAATACAAATTGTGACAAAGAATTTATAATCATGCAGACCAAGTCACTTTTTCTCACTTGTCCTGTCTGTTTTTGACCTCTCTCTGAATCTCTGGCTCTTTCATTCTCTGAAAAACAGATGTTAGTCTCAAGGGCCTGCAGGCTAAAGCATCATTGAATAAAAAGACACTCTTTAACCTTGACAGCAAACAGAAAGCCATCCATCAGATTCAAACAACATTTTTTAAACGTGGTCTGGGACACAGTGTTTAAAGCACAGTTCATCGTTTGAAAATGGAGTACAAATGCCTCTTTTATAATAAAGTATGCTTAAGAAAAAAAATGTGGAAAAAATGTTTAGTAAAAGCTTGTTTTAAATCATCCGGGGCCACTGAATCCTACAAAATATGCTCCCGGTTGTTCTGAGTAAAATATATATTTTAATTTAAGGTTTAAGAAAGAGCTGTCCTCCTGTTCACTTTTTGTAATTTGGATGATGACAATGATGAGGTAGGAGAGGAGGTGAAAAGGATAAGGTAGAGGCTAAGATAAATGTCAAAGGATGCAACAAAGGTGATAGCACAACAAAGGTCTATTGAGGTGATAATAAAAGAGAGATGAGTGGAATTAGGAGGGTGGAGCGGTTGTGGATGATGAAGATAAAGTTAGTCTGAGCGACTTCGATGTCATACACAGGTCCAAAAGTCAGATTATCCTATTTTATGCTCACATGAACAAGGCAAATGGAGCGAGGAAGATATGCAAATTGCTGTCTAATTGGCCTGTCAGGATACTGAAGCCCTGTCAAACCACTGTCAGAAAGGGAGAGAGCAAGAGCACGAGAACACAGAGAATTACTGGATTAGTTTCAGCTGCCATTCACTGCACATTTCATTAAGTAATTCCAGCCCACGTCAGGACCATGGGTCAGTGCTCTATCCATGAAGAGCAGGTTCTTTTAGCTGTCATAGTTGAGAAAAGAGTGACAGCACTTCTCACCATCACCCTCCACCTCCTGTCTGTCTCCAGAAACACAGACAGAATACTAGTAATAACTAGTAACTAGACAAACTACTGTCCATTTGTTCACTGGCTGCGTTTAAGTACAAAGTCAAGAGCAACTACTACAGTATAAAGCAAAATATTGAACTGGGAATATACTTCTTGCCTTTCTGATCACCTGATTCCCCCACACTACCCTGCTGACCTGTCCCGCATTCCCTCATTAGCTTCCAAGTGTATGAACTGATTCACTTGTATTTTGCCTCTGAGGTTATTTACATGCAGTTAATTATCAGCTTGTAAATCCATTTCCAGATCACCTGCAACCTTTAATGACTGACCAGGTCACTTAAGTTTGTTTAACCACACTGAATGTCTATCATGCCATGCTGGCTACAGCTTTGAAGAACAACCTTTATTGTCATTGAGCATATATACATATTTCACATACATGTTACAATGAATTGTTTCTCTGCATTTAACATATCCCCCTGGGGTGTGAAGTGGACAGTGGTCTCACTCAGTGACTCACTTGGTGGGTAGGCAGGGATTTTATCCCACTGACTTCTGCTTCCTATCCTGCTGCTCTACCCATTGGGCTACCAGGTCAACCTTTTCATATGTACCTGTTTGCCTGCCAGTTTTTGCCTGTCAATTTTTGACCTACTGCATGTTGTTGAAATTTGCTATTTCCCTGCTGCCTGTTTGCCTGGTTTTCCTGCCTGCCTGTTACCACCCACTCACAGTCTGCTGTGTTCACCCCTCGTCTAAGCCCTTGACTGCCATTGCCGGCATTACCATTTAATAAAAGGTGAATTGTTTGAACTGTGAACTGTCTTAGAGTTGTGCTATTGAGTCCAGTTATTCTGTGCTGACACACACACAGACAGAGCCCTCATTACAGGTGGACACACACACACACATACACACAAAATAGAGAGCAATCAAGAAATTGAAAATCATCACATACTGTCAAGAAATGAAAGATGGATTTACTGCAGAATGGAAAAGGGGGTAATAGTGTAATAAGTGAAGATACCGGGTCCTCTGGAAAATCAATCAGAGGCTAAGAGGTTGTTTGATGCTTCACAATGCAATGATGACAGAGCATTTGTGGTGCATTACAGGACATGTAATTACTCTGACCATCTTATATGGATCCAATTAGCTCACCTCCATAGTGGAGAGAAAGGTGATTCTAATCATAACAATGGGCCAAGTGTTCCAGTTTGTCAGTGTGTTCAAGAAAATTTGTGACACCAAACTGTAAATGCACTCTTTCCAAAACTGGTAAATGGCATCAGAGTGAATAGCAGATTTGTGCAATTTCTTCCAGGTAGTGAGAAAACCCTACCTCTCTGCCTTGTTACTTACACTGGAGTTTCACTCAAACAACTCAATGATGCAATCGGCCCAGCTCAGATTAGCTCACCTCAGGAATTTAGAAAAGAAGACAACTCTCTTCAACTATGGTCACATCATCTCCGCTGTACGAATTGATGAATATGGAGGACTAAATCCTTAAATAACCTTGTGTGAGATTTAATAGTACAGTCAACACAGATGGTGTTTAAACCGTGAGAAAAAGTGTAATCCATTATAGCCAGTTGACAACTTAAGGCTACAAGCGTTGTTGTTGTTAGTTCAATGAAGGATCTCCTTTATTGTAATATGTCATGAAGAGAAGATTCAAAAACCACTGCATTTATCTATCTATCCATCCATTATCTGCAACTGTTTATCCTGTTTGGGATTGCAGGGAGCTGGAGTCTAACCCAGCTGTCATAAAGCAAAAGGTGGGATACACCCTGGACACCTCAGGGCCAACACCAAGAAACACACAGACAGACAAACATTCAAACTCACATTCACACCTAGGGGCAGTTTAGAGTCACCAATTAACCTAACATGCATGTCTTTGGACTGTGGGAGGAAACCAGAGTACCCGGAGAAAACTCAGGCCAGCTGCTGTAAAAGCCTTCCATGACACAGATTCATTGAACAGCACTGGCAGCACTGCAGAGGCATTCTATTCTAAAATGTTTGAGCGAGGCTTGCTGATCTAACCAATTAGAGAAGAGCAGCGATCTGTTTCACTAGTAAGGTGTTTAGCATTCCTATTTATTGGCATCATCTAACGATGACCAACTGAAGGGCTGTGCAGAGCATGATGGACGGTAAAGAGCAAAGCAAAGATGTTTCAGATATTTCAGCACTAGTATAATTTCAAAACTGTACCTTATTGGGACTTTTTCCTAACTTATTAACTCTAACCACTCTGTGATGTTAAGTATGGGGGCGGGTGTAGATCAGTAAGGCAGTCAGGGTCAGTGGTTCTATCCCCGGTCCAGGCTTTATGTTGAGGTGTCTCTGGGCAAGACACGGAACCCCGAACAGCCCATTCCCATCCCCAGCTGTACAGTACCGGTCCAAGCCCGGTAGAAATTGGGGAGGGTTGCGTCAGGAAGGGCTGTGCCAAATCAACATGGGGACAATGATCCGCTGTGGCAACCCTGAACTCAGGGGATAAGCCGAAAGGAATACTGTATGATATTAAGTAAATGCTAATAGGAGGTTCTATTATAGACACAGTTCCAATTTGATAGAACACCCTAACCTGTTAATCTCAGCAGCCAAACAGAAGATTTACTATTACTATTCTTCTTCTCTGTAAATTACAGTACAGATATTTGGATAAAAGACCCTGATGAAGGGGAAATAACAAATCCTTAGTTTAAACATTTCCAGCTCTGCTTTTTTGATAACTTTAGCCGTACAGTACAAGTTTTCTCATTTACTAACACTGCTAATAGATAGTTAACTTTAGCATCTTTAGAAGTGTCCCAGCTGTGCATGTCACTTTGTATTGTAAATACATTGAAATACATTATTTTTGCTGTAGTCTGTGTTGTTATTGTTTTGTTGTGTTTGATGTATTTGCACCATTTTTTAAATGGCTACATTGCCAAATTGATGAAGATGGTCTCTTAATTTGCTTGGGTTTTGTCTATTTGTTCTAATTTAAGTTTGACATTTAATTTTAGCTAATGTAATAATTTAATAAAAAGAACATATATTGATGATGTAGAGGTGAGGAAAAACAGCAAAAGGGAGACAATGAAGTAGAGAGAAAAACCAGCAAAAAAGGATGGCGATGTATGAGAGGGACAAAAATCTATCTGTCCTGCTGGGAGCAAATACAGAGTGATGGCTATAGAGGCGTAGCACTGACCCTAATGTCCTGAGGCAACAGGGAGATATCAATACATATATTCTGACATCTTACTGAGAGCCAGTCTTCAGCTCTGGACAAAAAAGGACAAAATACAGTGCAAGTAGAATCTCCATCTTCAGAAACACATTGAATTTGTGATTCAGTGTGTTTTAGCACTGTATCCCTCTGCATTCTACCATAGTAGTCATGTGACCCAGTGTTGGCATAGATAATTGTTTATTTCACTTTTAATGTATTAACGTTACATCATGCTTGGCTGTTAATACTGACTGCAGAATAGCGAAATCCTGTTTCTAGGTAGGCGTTAGCTCTCTGTTAGCTCACAGAATCTTTGATGTGCTGAATCTGTTTCATGTTACAGGCCTTCCTCACTGTTCTTTCACAACTAAGCACCAACTGCAGAAATGTTACAGACACACACATGCAAAGAGGACAAAACAAAGAGAGAGAAATAAAGAGGCAGGCAAAGTGATGTTCCTCTTCTCCTAGGGGCAGACAGACAGACACCTGTGTGGTTTGATCCGACTGTCCCTTGAATATCATCACTTATCCTTTGATGATCCATCACATCCTCTCTTTATATACCCCTGTGTGTGTGTGTGTGTTTGTGTGTGTGTGTGTCTGTGTGTGTGTTTCTGTGTGTGTCTCACTCACACAAGCACTGCATATACCCATTTCCAGGGTCTACCTTTGTTTCTATCTTTCATCTCCTCCTCTTTCCTCACCTCCCCCTTTTCATTTTTTTCTGTCTCTCTCCCTCTCTGTTCTGTTTCCACTTTTCCCTCATCACCTTTGAAGTGTGCCATTGCTTCTGCCTTGTTGCGTCCTACAGTTTAATTAGAGCCACTGGTTTTGTCACCTTGGTTCAGTTTCACTCTCAGTAAGTCACTGTTATCATGTGAAAATGCTTAACAGTGACACAGCCAAAACTAAACTTACAATATGGGGTAAAACTGTACTTTAATGCAATCATGCCATTAGTTTAGTATTTCTACATTTTTCAATCTCATCTTTATTTCTTATCTCTTTTGTAATAATCATCATGGCTTTGAACACGTCAATTTGTTGGATACACTGTCAGGTTTTGTGTATGAGTATGGACCCAAGTGTTAACAAAATGAGACGGGAATGTTATATGAGGGAACTTTATTATCAGGCATGAGGTAAACTAAAACCTAGAAATGGGCCCTAACGAACTTAACCAAGCTAACAGACTGTAGAAACAGGAATGACATTATTCACGACTAACGAAGATTAAGAAGAAACTAGGAAAGCTAGACTGTGGTTTATGAACACAAACACAAAACCTGACTTCAGTGCGTGTTAACCAAGGACAGTTAAACTAAGAATCCCAACATGATTACAAAAAAAACTAAAAAACACACAAAATCAAAATGGACAAGGATGTTCAAAGAATCAATGAATGGGAGCATGAGATGTTAACAGATTAATTAAAAAACACAGAATATCAAAACGGAAAATAAAATTCACTCCAGAAGGGAAGACAGAGGCTGACTTGGCCTTAGAGCATTGATAATTCAAAATGCATATAAAAACACAAGGTAGGACTAGAATAACAAAGGAATACCATAAATACGAGGAAAGCAGGGGACAGACAAACGAACAGATGCGAGACTGGTTGAAACGGTAACATAGGATGGACATCAAATGAGCAGGTAGCATACAAATGAATAATCAAACGTGCATGTTACAGGGCAGTCTAGAAACGTGTTTAAACTGAAATGAGTACAAAACACAGAGCTAAATGAGGAACACGGAAACCAAACCTCAGACCAAGAGATAGCAGGCAACAACAAGTCCAATAACAAGAGTTAGAAGTCCCGATAACAGGAGCCAGATAAACCAGAAGACAGGGTGTTTCATCGTGGAAAAAACACAAGGATCAGGGAACTGAGAGGAGCTAAATTGCTGGATCATGACATACACATGTTATAGCACATGCAAGTCTGTTACTGGAGAGAAAAGACATTACAGCTGTAACCAAAAGAACATCAGGGATTGACAAGAACTTGTCTATCATCTAGCAGTTTTAATAATGGCTAAATAAAGCGTTGGAAGGCTGTGAACCACTTCCTGTTTGTGTCTTCAACTTGGAAAATGATGTGATTGTTTTGATAGAGCTGCTGGAGTATTAAATATTTTCACTCAGAATTATTCAACTGTCCATCACTGTGATTCATTAACAATTCAAATAGCATAATTCACATTACAAAATTCCACTCACCACAGGCTTTGAACTTATGATAATAAGTCCTATATTTTCCAAAGCATACTACAAGTAAAGAATGAATTTTGACTATGTGCTTGGTAAAAATAGGACTAATAGTACTGACACTAATGTAAATTATGTGTAATATTTGTTCTCCATAAGGTAACAATTAAATAATTAAATTATAAATAATAATATTTAATTTTGAAAATATGTTGGAATTATAATAATTTTATTATAATTATTATAACTATGATAACGTAGAAAGAACAAAGATTCAACAGGATACAACAGCCCACTTTCAAAACACAAGTTTAAGAACATTATTGACCATCTTTCTGCATTTAAAATTGAGAACGAGGGAAACTGTTGTGTACACCCACACATCAATGCACACACAATCTAAACCAACCAGTGAGAGAAGTAAAAAATGTTTTTGTGGCCACTGCTTGTGATGGCACCCTCTCATTTTCTTTGTCCATTTGTGTCCTCCATTTTTTTCTTTTTACTATCCATTTTCTTGCAATTCTCCAACTACTTTTGTTCCTTTACCCCCTGTGAGTTCTTCAGAGGAAACAATGTATCACACAGTGCATTATTCTGGTGCCATGATGAATGGGGAGAATCTGTGCCTGTTGACTGTGGCCTTGAGATAAAGAATAAGTAAATGAAACTGCCTCCCTGCCTTGCAGTACCCTAGAGTGCACTGCCACCATTTCTCATTCTAATTTGATTGAGAACGCTTGATCAGCACATACACCTCAACTCACACACCTTTGCTTGGAGGGAGGTGTTGGGGCAGAGGATAGAGGACACCATCATGGCATGCAGTAATAACAATTTATCTCCAGGATGCCTGTCTCAGCATATAACGTTCAAGTTAGGCCCAGTGTGGGTACTTTACATCAAAGTGAAATGTGGTGCCAAAGAATGAAGACACGGAATAGAAAAGAAAAAGGAGATCTAGTTAAAAAAGGTTTGGTAGGGTAAGACCTGAAGATGAGGCCTTCTGAGGAGCAGCAGTGGTGATGGAAGGCCCATGGATGTGAAAGGCAATGAAGAATGATGAGAGAAAAGTGCAAGAGAGGAGAAAATAGGCAAGCACTTAACAATCTCAGTCTGTGTTCGCACACTGCAATTAATGTGGAGCCAGAAGGACAGCCTACTCCTTTTCTGCACTAAAACAAAACAAGGATTGATGGGAATGTCTGTAATGCATAAGTGACTGCTTGTATATTGGCTCACTAGGAGCAAAGTGTCAGATGGAGAAAAGGAAAAAGGAAAGTTAGATTGAGATAGAAGGAATGTGGCACAAGGCGGAGAGAGAAAGACACAAACGGACCCACAGATTGAGATAAAGGTATGAGAGACTAGTTAGACTCCAGAAGAAGAGGTGTGTGTGGTTGTGTGTGTATGTGAATGAAAAAGAGCGGGAGAGAGAGAGAGAGAGAGAGAGAGAGTATGCAAACAAAACACAGGGAGTGCCGGAGCAGCACACAATTGCAAAGGGAGATAAATTGGGACAGAGCTGCTCTTTTGATGGCCATTTTTTCAGTCTCCTTGGTAGCTATTGTATGGGTTACATTCATTAGACCGCATGCAATGAAAAACATCTAAGAAGAGAAATATCACCAGTCAGCAGCCAGTGCACAGCTCCGATTTTTCCTCTCTGGCAATATTTCACCACGCTTGACCTTCTCAAGCCGACAAACAGTGTGTTAATCATGAAGAAAACAATCAAAATTAATTTCCTCTTTTGTCTGTCCGCGCCGCTGTGGCGTCATTAAACCTTTAGTGAGTCAAGGTTTTGGTTACGTGGGAAAGCTAAGTTACTATAAGTCAGTATGGCTGGATCGGAGAAGAACAATGTCTAAGCAGTATATTCCACATCTTCACTTTTCTGACATAAATAATAGATGAAGGAAGTTTCTATTTTTGCATATCATATTCTAGTCTTCTTCATGTTTTAGATTTAAATGTTTCTCCAACCCTTTAAAGAATTTATGCCACAGTATTTGGGGTATACTGCATAGTATATGTACAATGGGGCTTTTAGAAGCACAGTGAGGAAAGAAGAAAAACAGAGCCTTCGACAACAATCCGGACTGTTTCACGCTCTTCAAGGTCAGCCGTTTTTACCCATTATTTACAGAACAGCTCACATGCAACATTGAAAAATTATGGCTATGGCATTAGTATAAAAAAAAGAAAAAGAAAATGGCAAGAGAAAAATAGCTGAGTATCAGTTTTCCATGGTTGTCAGCACAGGGATTAATAGGAGCCATTTCGCCATAATGAGCTGTTAAGCGTTAGCTGCCAAAAAGCCTCTTCATTTGCCTTCGAGTCTCAGAATACTTTGTCTAATTATAACAGCCTTCTCTATCTCTGTCCTTCCTGTCACTGTCAGCACTGGTGTACCTGCATGATCACTGTCTGATCTCAGCACTTGTTAGACAACATAATCAGCTCCTGAAACAATCATCTGGAGATGAAGTTCATAATGATGTTGTATAGGCATTATTGAATGTGGATCTGTCCCATAACCCAACAAAACAACTTGTAGTCAGCACAATGTTCCCAGCAACCAGTTTAAGAATAATTGTAGTAATTTTAGGTGTTGCCTTAAACATGAGCCTCAAAAAAAAAAAAAAAGAGCAACAGAGAAGTGTTGTCCTTGAGTTGTTTTTCATGTGCTACTTGTGTTTCTAGCGTCAGTGTTTTCTCGTGTAGTCACAGTTAGTTTTCATTAACCAGCTCGGTGAATCTATAAATTTACAATACTGGTAAATACTGTCAGAGAAACTGACAGGTCAGGACCCTTGTTTTTGTTCTGTATACTATAAAATACATGTTTCGAAGTAAATGAAGATTAAACATTGAAAGATCCATTAATGTAGAGAGAACTTTGCCTGTGATAATCAGGCAAAAGTAAAACATTTACTACAATACATCACAATAAGATACTCTGTAACTTCAGAATTATTGGGTATTAGTAGAAATTCATATATTTGTTTTGTGTTTCCACAACTTCTGTCCTTGATTTTTGAAGCATCAAAGCCTGGTAAGTACAGCTATATAATGGTGAAAAGAAAGTGCTTTAAAAAACAAACTTAAAAAAATATATAATTTACTGACAAGGGTGATAAATGGAATTCAGTCTCCATGACAAACAGTGAAAACAGATAAATGTTGGATCATATGTTTTGTTGTGTGGTGTAAAGTTACCATAGTTGCCTGCACTGAGTGCTGGTGCATGTCTTGGCCCTTATATGTGTGTGAGTCTGGTTGTAAGATGGTGTCGACAGTGTGTTTTCTGTTACTGTGTTTGTGAATGTGCATTTGTTTGTCCTACCAGCATAGGGGATTGGGGCATCCTTGTCTAGAGCAACCAGAGGAGGGTCCAGCAGCACCGTATCCATGTTCTCTGTGATCACACCATGGTAAGATGTCTCTATCCATGGTTTGTGCTTGTTCACTGTGAAAGAGAAGGTAGAAAAGTAGGAATTCCATGAATGTTATCGTCTTCTTTTGAAATTATATTTTTATGTGTGTAAGTGGTGCACTATTTTAGCTTAGTGCAGACATACAAAACTTCATATTTGCTGAACCTTGATCAGAGCAGTTCTGACTAATCTGGGCACACCAATCATCATTTTGTTTTTGAATTTCCCAAAATGCACAAGCAGGAATATCTTGTCTAAATATCCTAAATGCAAATTGGCTCATAAGAGATAATACATCTGCAGAATGCTCTGAAATATCTGGTACAATCAGACTGAAGAAGGACTTGGATGAGCAGTGAAATGTGAAACCTGAAAAAGAGAGAAGAAGAGAAGAGAAAGAGTTCATAAGCTCTGAGCTAGGACCAGCAAAGCTTCTAACTTCTTATAACTTGACTTGACCAGAGAAACAAAAGCCAGAAAGAATCTTTAAAAACTTTGTTATATGTCTGAAAAAATTTTTTTACAAGAGAGTTCAGAGCCATGATCTTAACCCAGACACACTGACCACTGAACCGCACAATCCACAATCAACTTTCTATTAAACTGTATGTTTTGACCTCTGCATTTCTACACTTCAACCATGAACCATCATCTTTTTCTATTGCACATTTTTGTTTCTTGTTTCCCTTTTGTTGCATCTCTCATTGTTCCTTTTTATACAAAATGGAGAAGCCAGCCATTATTCCACTGTGTGAATGAAGAGTGAGAAGTTTGCCATGACAGTGACTTTAAATTTAACATTGTCAGCAGGAATCCTCAAGTAGTAATCCTAAAAACAACCATGCTGTACTGTATGAGCATGTGCATATTCATTTACACATACAGACATCCAGACAAATCTCTGGTGTACAAGGGTCAGTCTCTGCAGGGAGCTACGATGTCAACTTGACCTTTCAATCCACTGAAGAGGAACGCTTTGTCTCATGCCAATGAGCAGATGACATGTCCAGCTGGCAGTGATTTAAAATGTGCCAAACAGTTGCTAAAACCTTTGCACAACATTTCATTTGGACACATTCCAGTACTTTTGTCCTACTGTTCCATTCTCCTTCTTGTCGCAAGACTGTGGAGTTGAGAGACCAGGGTCAAACTAAGACAGGAAATATGGGCTATACAAGTGAAACGTGTATGCTTAAAGCAATAAAAAACCTTGGCAAAAACTGGCAACTTTACTTTGGATTTTGGGATATTTTTGGTTTTACAACATAAAGCAAATTGAGATTATTGTGCCTATTTACATCTCATTCACAGTTGCCTTGAATTCACTGACAGAGACCTACTGATTTGTCTAGATGTGAATCTCGTGCCTGCTGAGACAGAGTAGAATGGAATAAAGGGAGTGAAAAAGAGCCACAAGAGGAGACATTATTCATACCAGGAGTCTCATCTCATGCACATGCAGGAGCTATAAAGCACTGCAGCACACAGCATGACTCCGCTCTGCTGGAAAGTGGAGAGAGGAAAGTGGGAGTTCTATATGGGAATAGTGTTTAGGCATCGGTACATCTTGATCATTTCACTTGTCAAGGTGGAAAATCAGTGCAATAAAGCGCAATAGAACACATACTTTTATGATGTATTGTAGGCCCAGAACAACTTTCTCCCAAACACTTGGGGCTTTCCTCGGGTTTATCCCTCTCTGTTAGTAAAATTTCCGACCAAAAGAAGGTGTGAAATGAAGTGAAACAATATCTCAGACTCCTCACAACAAATTGCACATTAGTCTGAGGCACTGACGTGACTACTACAGTATCACAAAAAGGCATTATTGAAGTGATTCTTCATTGTGCTTGCAGTTGGTAGCGTAAATACATATTAATCCATCATGCTCACATAGCATTTCATTTACATTTGAAGATGTCTTCAGTAAGTCTAATAGCAGCCCACAGCTACTTCAGTTTACTCATGGATGGCAGGTTCAATTTCTGGCTCAAGGTCTTACATTTATCCCAAACAAATTGGGTGGTGTTTGAAGCAGCAGTGATATGGCTTTTTTTTAAAAGGAGTCTAATATAAAAGCTGTTTTGTTGAAAGATCACACATCAGACCATGGAAATGGGCTATTTCCAAAATGGTTTTCATGACATGTAGTACTGCAAAGCCATTAGTGATGCATTTAAGATATTCATCCTTGACATCCTGGCAAGCACAGACTGACTAAACATTTCTGGACTGCACCTGTAGACTTATTGATTTTGCACACGCATTCCTAGGAAATTTATGACTGTCCACATGTAGCCTCATTACGAGTCTCCACACGCTGCAAACATCACAAGACACAAGCCACTAATAATTATACCTTGGTAATGGCATATTTTCTTCATTTATTTCATGATGATAGCATGCTGCATGTCACTGTATGTGTTTGCCTGCATCCCAAAGTCCAAAGGTTGAAGAAGTGTATCTGTCTAAACACAGCTAGCCATACAAAATACAGTGCATTTTGAAAGTATTCAGACCCCCTTCACTTTTTTCAATTTTGTTGCCTTGCAGCCTAATACCACAGTTATTTAACTTCTTTTTTGTTTCAAGTGAAAACAGAATTTTAGAAATGTCTTTAAATGTATTAACTACAAAAATGATCAGAGCAGCACTTTGAGCTAAAAGCTATGTGAGGATATTGATACACTCAGTGACAATGTTAACGTAGGGATGTCCCGATCATGTTTTTATGTATTATGTGTTTTGGTCCCAATCTAAGTCCTTTAATATTGTCCAATCTGGTATTGTGGAAAGTTTATTTTGACATAGATTAAGGTGATAAGGGCAGTCCTACTGTGCAGGGAATTACTGAACTCTGTTTCTACCAAGAATGTCTTTACAACATTAACATTAAACTTAACTAAACCGATGCAATAGTTGCTCAAATGTTTCAGCAGGCTGTGGCCTGAGCAACCAAAACAGACATTGTCATCTCTGTAAATAACCATTTTTGTAGCAGCTTATTTTAACTTTAATAAGATTTTCATTGGCTTCAATACACATGGCATGTCTGGCCATTTCCTTGGGAACATCTGCAGCCATTACACCATTAGATTGCACATTATGGAGAACTAATTCACTTAGTAGAAGAAAAGGGTCTAAAGTGGATCTAGTGCAGCACTGAATCAAATCTGATATGACAGTAAAATGAACAAAGAAATCCAGGAACAAGATTTCCTATAAATAACATTATCACAGGAGATTGGTAACTTGTCCATCCTGGAACTGAAATACAAATATCTGTTAGTGCCTTCCCCTGTGACTAAGGCTCATGAAACCATATTACTGTAGGGAGTAGCCAGATGATTTATATTTAATTTGGGGCCCAGCTTGTATCAGTCATTACTGTGTATTGCACTGATCAATATAAGTCATGTCCAAATCCATTTCTTTTTTAGTGATTATTTGATTACAGTGATGTTGCAATGGAATAGAGTTATAAACAAAATACTAAAGCTACTAAAGTAAAGATGACAACACCACTACAAATAATACCTACCTAACTACCAAAACTACCAAAAAACTGGCAATAAAGCAAGTAATAAAGGAAGTCTATAGTTTTAAAAGAAGAAATAAAAAAGGCAAATAAAGGGAGTAGACAACCAAAAAGGACTAGGATATCACATTACATACAATCCTCTTAATGTTTTGAGAAATATATAAAAGGTGTTGTTCTGTTTATTTCCATTTGGAAAAACCAGAAATGCCTTGTCTCAACACTTTGTTAATTTTTGTTAATCTACATGGAATTTAAAGGTTCTTCAACTGATTAAATCACAAATATCCATCAGCGTAGTGTAATATTGTAAACTATACATATGATACAAAATGAAATGCGGATGAAAGAATAGAAAGTATTTAAATCACTTTCACACAGTTCACACATTTCCATAGTTTTAACAGAATAATGATGCAACATTAGTGCTTTTGAAAGATGAAGGAACTGACGGTGAAATCTAAAAGTTACCTCCCAGTTCTCTAGTACAGTACAATTGGCAGATAGCCTATTAAACCTGGGTGGGGTGAGAGCACACAGATGCTCCCAGTCGCTCACATACAGTATTTGCATGCATATTAAGAAGTGACTTCACACGAATCCATTCATTGGGGTATCATGTTGACCCTCATTTATACCGGAATGAAAAGTAGTGACATTTGCAGAATATACCTACATGCAGTAGTATGTAGTATGTACATGTAGTTGACACCACTTTGTCAGGAGTTGGGGACAAAGGGGTGTAAACTATTGTGTATGTTCTTTCTATGAACAGCCACTGGGATTTTTAGGGAGTCTTCCACAGACATTGGGGGAGAAACAACATTTACAAAAAAATTCGCAATCAAAGTTTTTATGCAATGTGTCAAATTCAGATTAGTTTGAGCAATCAGAAAAAGTGCTACATTGTGGAAGAACTTCATGGTGGAAGTCATGTTCAGGATAACGTCTCTAATGCTGGCAGCCGTGTGAAAAACTGGAGTGATATTTTGACAGGCTTTCAAAGTTCAGTGTAAAATGGTAAATGGTCTGCACTTTTCTACCTTACCAGACAAAGCACTTTGCAATGTTGTTTCTCATTCACCCATTCACACATACAATTACACAAAGATGATGTCAGAGCTGTCATGCAAGGTGTTAGCCTGACTCACTGGGAGCAATGACAGGTTCAGTCAATTGCCCAAGGATACGCTGACTTATGGACAAGAGGAAAAAACAAAACCGCATTGAAGAAGAGTTGACTTAACAGCAAAATGGCACCGTCTCTGTTTAAAAAGAATTGTGTTAGTGACAAAAACTGCTTGTGTCTGTAAGCCACCATAACCCTACACCAAAGAGAAAAAAAGAGTAGTGTTGAGTGGACAGATATACTGTATCAGCAAAATAGGGAAACCAGGGAATTGAGAAGACACAATCCCAAATTTGAAAAACCCTGATGAAAGTCAATAGAGAAGGAGATAAAGCATAAACCTAGAGAGTGAAAAGTTGGAAGACAAGACAAGAGGCAGCCAAACAACAGGCAGTATAGCAAGTTGGGTAATGAAGAGGAGATAGTACTGGAGTGGAGAGAAAAAATTGAGGTAATCAAGGGATAGAAAAGAGGGCAAGAGTTCCTATCAAATCCAGCTTGAGGAACAAGCCACTGTCTATAGGATCTTACAAATCATTTTCCTTATTTTACTAATAAAACTGAATAACAGAGGTCATAAATGACAGCGCAGATAAAGGGGAGAGCCATCCCTAACATGTACAGTAGAAAATATTATATTGTATAATATACAATTACTTGGTACCCATGGGATAATGACACCTCTAAAATCCCTCCTTTTTAGGAAAGAAATAGGTTAGGTTTGTCATATGACAAAACTATCCCACATGGGCTTTTATAAAATAATTTACTGTACAAATAAAGTATGATTTCAACATATACAGTATTTTTGGGAGGCAACCAGGGATTTTAAAAACTAATAATGATTGATTTGTAAAACAAATAGTTAAACTGTTTATTGATTACATATCTTAAAAAGGATTGCAACATTTGTACTCTTTTAACTTCATATTCGTTAGTTTTGTGTTGTAGTTATATTATTTAATTTTCAGTAACCAATCTATGTCTCTCTATTTCCAGCGTAGCTGAAAGAACTAGAATAAACTAACACTGAGTTTAAATTATTATCTAACAAAAAATGATTACAGGTTTTTTTTTTTTACATTTATAAAACAAGAAAATTGTCCCCTAACACATTGACAGCTATCACAACATTGAACATTATTCTTACTTTCTCTAATGAGGGTGTTAAAACAAATCACCTAATCTTAGACTTGTCTCTTATGGTGAAGTGTTCATCTGGGAAAGTGTTTATGATGCTGTTAGTTTAACAGTAAAAGCGGTCAGAGAATTAAAACTGCAGATTCAGAGTCATTCAGCCTCAGTTAAGAAGTGATAATTGCTTTAGTGGTGAACAAGAAATCCCATAACATCTCACTTTAACATTAATTGATGGCAACATAATATCTATGCTTTATAGGTGTTAATTAATAAATTTGTAGTGGTTATAATACAACATGAGCAAATGTGATAGAAGTTAAATTCAATTCATTTGTGTCTCTGAATATATCCCCATCATAACTTTAGATGTAACTGTTTACTGTCAGAGAAAGGTGTATATGACAACACCTCTATGCAGATGACCAGCCATTTACAGCATGAGAGGAGAGTTCAGTAGTACAGAAACAAATATTTTTATAGATTATATTTATATAGATTAGTTATATTCATAGATTATATCCTATGTTAGTGTGTGTGAAAAACACACAAATAATCTAAAATGTTTTCTTGAAGGGAGTTTAAAGTTGAACAAAAGAATATTTAATATTAACAGTGAACAAAAGACTATGGTCTGCTTATATAGTGCTTTTATCCAAAGTGCTTTACAATGTTGCTTCTCATTTAGCCATTCACACACACACACACACACACACACACACACACACACACACACAGAGTGGCTGTCATGCAGCAATATGCTCACCTGACCCACCGGGAACAACTTGTGGTCCAGTGTCTTGCCCAAAGACACTTCAACATGTGGACAGGATGGGCAGGGATATAGAGAAGGGAACCAAATATACCAGCAGCAGATTAGACATTAGAAACTCCACTGCTTAAGAAACAATGTGGACAAAATCATTACACTAGGTCCATAAGTACTATAAGCATCAGCTCCGACTTTTACAGTCCCAGTGCTGAAGTGTAAGATGGAGTTAGCAAGAACAGAGTAATTAGGTATATTGACTGCTGCAGATAAGACCTGCACTTTAAGCAGAACTAGGTTGGAGCTGGCTGGTGGGTCATTTTCACAACATTAATTCTTCCCACTCACTCTCTCCCAGGACCCTTCCTGCTCGTACAGTTAGATTAGCAAGCAGTGCTGTTGTTTTTAGTGTAGTTTTTTTCTCTCATTCTTAACTCAATAAAGAGGGGCCATAAACTGGGCTCCACCAACCACAAGCTTTAAAGTCCCACCGCCCCCAGTTGTGAAGACAATTAGTTTATGGAGATTTTGATTTAATTTGGCTTTGCCTACAATCCCATCAACACAATTCAGAGGTTGCTTTCCTATTAGTATGTGAGATACAGATGTGCCATAATTGCTCTGCGACATTCAGTTCCATCCCTTTACCATCTGGTGATGACTGCATCAAAACAAGCTGAAGAGAGACATAAAGGGGCTGTGTTTAATGGCCATCCAGCATTTGGAATATAGCAGAGCAAAGGCTACAGGCATGTAAGACCAACAACTGCACTGATATTTGGGTATGTTGGAAGAGAAAGAGCGCAAGTTTGCGAGCACGTTTGTGGCATAGATGACCGTGAACAAAGCCTATTGATAACAAGTAAAAACGCCCATCGGGAGGTTGAGTGAAAAGTAAAAAAAAGCTTTGCCTGGTGGTGAAAGAAGAGAGAAATGCATATAATCTCAGTGTGAGAAAACAAGAAAGAAAGGCAGGAAGATGTACTGTAGGGTAGAAAGTTAATGGTCTGTTGTGGTATTGTTTCTCCTTGTGAGAGTGAGATGAAATTCAGCAGGTTTCTAATTCTGGTGGATCTGATGAGTCAGCAGAATCCTATGGAGACTATGGAGTGTGAGTGGGTGAAGTTGTTACAGCAAATGTCAACAATTCCAGATTTAAAAGAATGATCCATCTCTTAAACAGAGAAAAGGGGAACCAATGCCCTGCTGTCTATCACTAGAAAAACTACAATGCATCACAGATTAAAGGGTAACCTTGAGGCGCAAGAAACAAGACAGAAAATAACAGGACATTAGACATAACAGATTATATATTGCCATCATTCAAACATCAGAGTGGTTAACCTTCCCTTTATAAAAGAAAGGAATTCATCTGAAAGAGTTATGGAAATTACTTGCATTAACTTCAAATATCAAAAAAGAAAATCATTATCATTACAGTTTCAAGAAAAAATGTGATTTGTTTACTGCCCCCATTGCATTTGTTTCTCTGCTGTGGCATTTCCCAATGTCGAAGCTGAAGCAATACCTGGGGAGTCTCAAAATGTCAATTGTTTGCCACTAGAGTGCTTGGCATTCGCTGTAAGGAAATATTGAATATTGCTGAATGACACTCATTAATACACTCAATAATAAACTCTATTTGTTGGGTGTCTTTGTCTTCCTTTTATACCTGTCATGAATAATTTGTTGATTTACAGTACGTGACAGAGAGGGAGCATATAGTGGGTAACCAACAATGGCTCTGATTACTTTCTCCAGAAAAAAGACATGCAGAGTACTCTGAGTGATGGCTTTCTGTCACTTAATTTCACTGAGTGGCCCAATGAAGAGGCACAACTGAAGGATTTAAAAGGGGTGAAGTGAAAGTGTAGTGGAGGGAGAGAGACAACAAAAAGAGAACCGATAAAGGGTTGGGGAGGGAAAGAGGAAGTAGGAGGTGATATGTCCATTAACAGAAAGCAGCAGGCAGCGAGAGGATCCATGGTGAGGGGAAATGGATGGGGGTGTGGCTGAATTAGAAACAGTTCCCCTCTACAGGCTTGGGCTTTATGTGACTATCAACCAAAGTAAACAGTCGACCATTTGCTCTTACTGTATCTCAGCTCGCTTGAAATACAACAATCTCTTAAATGTCAAAAAACTTTAAATGGAAATTCCACCTGACTGCCTGGAGTGACTGATTTTTTTCATTAGTATGTGATGCATCCTATATTCAAAACTTTTTTACACCTTCAGTGCAAAGGTACACTTAGTAGAATCAGAATCAGAAAACTGTTTATTCTCAGGCACAGTTAAGAACACTTAACAGTACTATGTAACCGTACAGTACTTTGTCTTGGTGTCAGGTGGATACACATAATGTAGAATATAAAGTTAAAATGCAAATACAAAGTATTTACACAGAGATAGAATAAAATACAATAAAAATAAACTAAGAAGCTATGTACAGAAAGTGAGTGTGCAATGGGAGGTAGTACAACGTGATTACTGTCAACATTTGGTAAACATCACCAAAATAATAAGTACTGCATATATTTTTTTTAAAAAAATGTTTGCATTAGTTTTATTGGGTTGTGAATCAGGCAGTTTCAATGTGAAACCTTTGAGAATCTGTGAGATTGTTTTTTTTTTTAAAAAAGATTGTTTCCTCTGAAGTGGTGAAAAGCAGCTTGGGGTATCTTTTACCAAACAGACTGTGTGTAGACAACAACAGGAAACTATTTTGGTTGACCACCACAGTTTGAAACTGTCTCTAGTTATAGCTTTATCTAGCTTACACACATCGGGTGCTGAAATTAAGCATACTTTAATATCTGTAGAATTTTAACAAGATTTGTTTAAATGGCCACTTATATAGCACTTTTATCCAAAGCGCTTTACAATGTTGATTCCCATTCACACAGACTCACACACCAATAGCGGTGGCTGCCATGCAAGGTGCTCGCCTGACCCACCGGGAGCAAGTTGGGGTTCAGCGTCTTGCCCAAGGACACTTCGACATGTAGCCAGGAGCGGGGATTGAAACACTGAACCTGTGATCCATTGACAACTGCCTTGCAAACTGAGCTACAGCCGCCCTGTTTTTCATTTATGGGTCTATAATAATAAAGTTCACTAAATTAAGGTCAAGGGTGCTCCACATTTTCATAGGTTTTATTCACAGTGTAAGGTTGTCAATGATTGGCAGACTGGAGATATGTCAGAAACCAACCGCTGAGTCATACACTCAATGGACACTTCATTAAGTACACATGTACAATCTAATGCAATCCAATACAGCAGTTTTGCCATGAATTCTGTTTTTACAAGGTTATAATTTCTCTTTTTTCTGTAGAGCCCAATAGCGCGGCCAAAAGAGAACCAACTCTTAATTTAATGCACTCCAGTACGACTCCAACAGCCACTATGACCTCAATAATATACACATAGGGTTATCACCTTTCTGAAAGTTTCAACTTAAAGAGGGAAAATTATAACCTTGTAAAAATACAATTCATTGTAGTGCTGCTGGATTTAGTTTGCATTAGTTTGTAGAGGTGTACCTAATGAAGTGGCTAATGAGTTGAGCATACCATGTAAACACTCACACCTCCAGAACAACAGCATCAATGCCCAGAATACTTTGCATGTGTAAACCCTGAACACTTATATTTATGGTCCTACATCATCATTGGTAATAAAAAATTATTAAACTTAACAAGACACAAGACACTTGGGTGATTTGGTTCTCAACTTTGATTATGTGTTTAACCAAAAACCATATTAAGAGAGATTGACACTCAGTTGCTCTTTGCATTTTCTTTGCAATATTTTGACAGATCCCAGAGTTTTTAATTTCGACCAGATTCATAAACATTCACATAATCTTGTCGACATGCCACTCTCAATGTAAAGATTGAGGAATGCACTCTTTATGCTTTGTGTGTATATACACACAAAGCATAAAGAGTGCATATATATATATATATATATATATATAGATATAGATATAGATATAGATATAGATAGATATATATATATATAGATAGATATATATATAGATATAGATAGATAGATAGATATAGATATATAGATATAGATATAGATATAGATATAGATATAGATATATATAGATATAGATATAGATATAGATATATAGATATATATATAGATATATAGGTATATATATAGTTTGCATTAATTGGAGCTGGTCATCCACCATAGTCACTACTGTATGTAAGTAATAATCCAATTGAACAGCACCTCTGGAATAACCATGACTTGAATCGTAACGTATGAATTATCAAATGTCTTACAGGTTGAGTTACAAATGTCCAATTTAAATTACAAATAATGAACACATTGCTTTTTTAGTTTGACCATCTTATTTGACAAATATTCAAGATCCATTAGGCTGATTAGTTTTAAGAAACCTTGCTGGGTGACAACATCACTCGATCCACCCGTCAAAAAATTTGTAGTCTGGCAGACTCTTGTTTGGTTGTTGCATTTCTTATGCTTTTTGTTGCCGAGTCACTTCTCAGCTATGTCAGCTGCGAGTCTGTTTCAAACTTTTCTCACCATCTTACTGTCTTTCTATCTGTCACTGTGTGCCACAGCAACTCAAACCCACTTAACTGTGTCTTTCATTTGCTCATTCTATCTCTCTCACTCTACCTGTCAGGGCTATCAGGTACCAGCTGTTAACTGTCTAACTGTGTGGACTTGTATTAAATGTCCTTAAACAGTGTACAGACTGTTCATTGTCAGTGAAGGCAACACAGTCACGAGGAAACACATATTGGAAGTCCAAGCTGACCAGTGGCTGTGCTGATGATAATAATGGCACAGACGGAAGTGAGAATGTGGGTTAACAGATGGGGATTAGCAGGTTTTTGGTTACTAACAGTAAAAAAAAAAAAACGAATACTGCAATTCCCTACTGAACTAGTACTCTGACTACTCTCTCTGATCAAATCGGAGAGATTTGGTTTAATTTTTATAAATGAGCATAGTGAAGTCACTAGTTTGTACTTGAACAAATTGGACACCACCACTTCAACTAGCTACTGTGGTCCTCATGGGCCAACAGTTCATTTTCCTTTGGACAATATGGTACGTCTACAAATCCAATAAAAAAAAAAAATGGATTGAAAAGAGAAGGAAGTCTGTTAAATCTGTCCAAGCTGCAAGATGTCCGATTCAATTACAGCAATAAATTGTTCCTATAGTGCTCTAACAAAAAGAAGGAGAAAATTACTTGGTTGTGTCCTCAACAGAGCTCATACCCAGCACAGTATCTACATCAGAAGGTCTAAAAATGGCTGAAGATGTCACAAAAATACTTCCTCAAGCTGCCACTTTGCTGCATTTTGAAAAGAGGATACCAATATCATTTGCATACGTATTAGAGTCTTTCCTCATGATACATTTATCCTCCTGTGTACAGTATTTGTTTCTGTGCTGCTGACTGTAGTTTAACATGCCTCCTACAAATTCACCCTCAATAAAAATTAAATATGCTGTCAGAGGTCATCTGGGTGCCATTAGTATGATAATTATATAACATTAGAACTGTGCCTCACAAAGCACTCTTAGAAACAAGCCTAAATCTGGTTACAGTTAACAAGTTCTTCAGCTGAACTTGAGAAACTGTCTTTTTAAAATAGCTGTTCTTTCACAGTTCTAATTGCCAGCCATTTTCAGGGTACCTACTATATAGTTTATCTATCCTGAAAAGCATTTTATTTTGATACATTTGACATGCAAAAATGTGCAAAGCAATTAATTCGCGCCAATAAAGATGAAAAAAATTTCAAATATAAGAGTATAACACACGACTGCAAAATAGTTGCAAATGTATGTATGGTGCCGTGAATAAAGAATGAGAAATCACCTCAAGGAGGTTAAAGTTGCTGGCAGAGGCATTTTTAAAGCGGGGGAAAAGCTTTAGTCATGGCTGAAGGGGCCTATAAGTCCCTCTAGAAAAGTATGAGCATGAAAGCAAGTTACTTTCCACAGAGGACTCATTTAGTGCACACAAATGTGTATGCAAACACACCAACACACAGTCACAATACAGAGAGAATAATAAGTACGGCACCACTGAGAATAGAGCTTTTAAGCATCATTTAATACTTTTTCTTAGCAGTCATCTGGTCACATTGGTGTGCACATCAGTGTTACTGGGGCTTAATCAATAAAAGAAGCAATATAAGAGTAAAAGCATCAAATCCCACTGCCTGATTTGTGAGAAATTAACTTAATGCTGAACAAGGGATGGTGTCATTCAGCTTACAGACTAAACAATTAAATGAACTGTTAAGAATAATAATACATACTATGACCTATGTACATACTATGTCCCTTAGCTGGGTGAAGACAATTGGCCGAAAAATGAATGAAAAAAGTATGGAATAATTTTTTCCCTTCTGTTGTTTACATGCATGTTAACAAAAGAAAAAACATGTAAAATGTACATGTAAAACTTGTTTTTCTGCTGTCACATCTAACTGATTCATCTTATCAGCTAACATCTGTATGCACGCTTACCCCTCATTTCCCATTAGTCTCAAGGTTTCTGACTGAATGTGAAAAACATTTTAGAGGCAGTAGGATTACACATGACTACACGAGTGAATGCTAATTCACCCTTGGCACTTTAAAGATCTGGCACAGAATGAAAACAAAAAAAAGAGGTTTGGGGTGCATTAAGGTGATTGCAGCGGCACTGTTGTGCTGTGAAATCCGAACACTTTCTCTGTGGTATTTTTAAGTTACTGAAAGTTTGGAATCTCCCATCTCTATGTTGAGCAGCGTTAAACTGAATCTGTTATAATCTCAGTAGTGTTCAGTAAGCTTGCATTGCAGCTGGGTAAGGAGCAAGGCAGGATTCTGGTACTTTACAGGTTTTTCAATTGCTAACAAGCATTGGTCAGTGCTACAACCACTTCTTCAAAATGCTTCAAACAGTCTGACACACAGACACGCATCTCAGCTAAACAGTTCATCTCACCTCCAAAACTCTTTCACCAACAAAACATATCAAACATGTTTCAGTATAAGCTCATTCATCCACACTGGCATCAGGTCTCACTCAGGAAGCAAACACTGTCACTCTTAACACACGGAACTACAAAATACTAACAACAGAGAGCATTACATAAATGACATTTTATCTTTAAAGTTTAAATGCTTTTTTAGATAGATCAGTTTTTTATTATAGAATAAGATCTTTGCACTTTATTGTGTGTACTAAATTATTGTATATTATATTGTATATTGTTACAAGAATTAATACCTCTTATCTGCATTTGGTCACATGTTTTCATCAACATCATATCATGCCTTCTCTGGCAAAGCATCTTGGGAAGTATCTTTTAGAATGTCTAATCCATCCCTGGCAGGCTTAAGGAGATATATCTCCACACCCTGAATTTATAGCATCCAGTAAGGACAGTTGGTCATGTAGAGAATGGTCATCAACTTTCCACCTTCATGCAGAGAAAAACTCTTCTATAGGGTTCAGGAGGTGCAAGTCTGGAGGAAAGAAAAAGACAGACATCCTAGGATGTGCAGCAGTGACTGCAGCAGAGTGGTGGAATGCCACATTATCCCATTCAACTACAAATGTTGTCTTCCTTGCCCTTTGACCTCTCTCCCCTACTGGCACTAGTTGTTATGGAGGTTATCCAAGAAAGGAATTAGCCTCTATGTATTGTAGGGACCAATGAGAGGTTTGTACAAAAGCAAACATAATTGAAGAGGGCTGCACACATTCAATTGTTTGCTCTCTCTGGCCTGGGAAAGCCAAAGTTGTCCACTGCCCAATGACATTTTTTCCTTTCTGTGTATTTGTCAGGTTGAATCTGGGTTCATAAACAAAATTAATATAAGTAGAGGTGGTTCGTCCTCCATTTCCATTACCATTTAAAATAAAGTAAATGCACAGTAAAGCACATTCTGCATAGCTATGTATAAATTCTGTTAATTGATTTTATTTTTTATTTTTTGTCCTTTCAGTTTATCCCGTGAGTTCAGGGTCACCACAGCAGATCATTGTCCGCATGTTGATTTGGCACAGTTTTTACGCCGGATGCCCTTCCTGACGCAACCCTCCCCAATGTCTACCAGGCTTGGACCTGCACTGCACAGCTGGGGAGGGGAATGTGCCATTGGGGGTTCAGTGTCTTGCCCAGAGACACTTTGACATATAGCCGGGACCGGGGATCAAACCACTTACCCTGTGGTATGTATTCTGTTAATTGAACAGACATTTTACCTGGACATATTGAGTTCTTTCACACGTTCCCCTTATCTGCTTGATAATGAGCCAAACACAGGTCACCTCTGAATGTTTTCAGTTGTAGACTTCACTCAGCAATATTTTTGTTTTTATATAGATTTCAATGTGGCTGCAGCAGAAATGCATGTTTTTCCATCATTATGTTTGGATTGCGTTTTTAACTGTTTGGAACAAATTATGTTAGCATTTGAAAAATGTGCTGCAAAAGTATAGTGTTTTGCATGGGATGGTCTCTGACTGAGAAAAGAGTTCATGAATTTTGGTAACTGTGGTCACTGAATGCATTTTGTGTGAAAGCAATGAAAAGTGATTCGCAGTTTGCTCCACACGGACTTCTGTTTTGAGAGTTTTGACAATGTGACTTTAGTTTGGACAAATGCTTGCTAGCAATTGAATAAAACTGTAAACATAACCACCGAATGGCCTTTTGAAACAAGCTCAATCGTGAACATTGTTTCTTTCTGTTGCTCAATTGACAGAATACAATATGTCTGTGCCAGCTTCCCAAAACGTCTGTTGGAGGACGGAGGAGAATCTAAGATGTTTGGAAAATCTTAACAAATTTCAGGTTAATAAAGTGCCATAGATGCAGTATGTCTTAAATACACTAGTCACAAATGGCAAAAATAGCAGCTCTTGGAGGTATAGCGATGAACACAAAGCATATAATATGAGCAAAAAAAGAGACCTGAACGTAAGAAGAAAATTTGCTGGTTAGTTTAATAGAAATAACTGTACTGGTGACAGTCAGCTGTCTGTGACATCCTGGCATTCTACTCATGTTTTTATAGATCACTGGACTTGTGTTGGTACAGAAGGTAAGTACTTGGCTGAGCGTTCAGGTTTTCAGACAAAGGAGCTAAAGAGGGTTGTCTCCATGTTGAAGTGTCCTTAAGCAAGACACTGAGTTGACCCCATGCATGTGTGTGTGTTAATATACACCAGGCAAATTGTAAAGCACTGAGTCAGTTACGGGAGGAAAGGGCTAAATAAGTGCAGTCTATTTAACATTCTCTGGTAATGTTTTTCCCCCAACAATTTACTAATAAAATAATTTCATCGGTCAAATGCACTTTAAATGGAAAAAAAGTATCTATAATCCAATAAATAGTCACACACACATTTCCTGGCTTGCCTGGTATCACTAAATACTGTGTGTGTGTGTGTGTGTGTGTGATTAAGTGTGTGTGTTTTTGCGCCTCTGTGTGTGTGTGCGTGCGTTTTTTCGCATTTGTGCTAGTGTGAAAATTCCCCATAAACCAGGATGTGGTGTTTATATGTTGAGATGGGGCATAGGTCTCTGTAGAGCTAAAACCATTCATGATACAGCAATAATTAGTAACCAAGAGAACACTTGTTTTCTGTAAATGTTTCATCTTCACTCCAAGTCCACTTGTTTTTCAAATTGCACATTTTACCAGAGTCTTAAGATAAACATTGATGATACTAGGCCTGTATGGAGCTATTAGGAATGGAATAAAGCTCTTACTTTTGGAAAACTATTTTTTGTAATCATTTAATAAATTATTTCATGTTTCCACCACTTTCTGTCTCCCCAAGCCTGTCTGTCTCCCTCTGTTGTATACCTGTTTAATCTATGCTTCCAGAATCACAGACACATACAAACACAAACACACACTCACACATCCTGAGGCTACATCCAAACCACCATGGTGGAGAGGACCAGGGGTGATGGACTATTGACTGATAGAATTCAAGCAGTCCATGTAACTCCTGGTAGTTAGACAGTCATTTCAGCAATAGCCTTGAGCGCTCTGCCACTACTCACTATGTGTTTGTGTCTGTGTATCTGAATTTATGTTTGTATCTGGAGTTGTGTGTTTTTGTTTTTGCTGCAGACTGATGGAATTCCAAGAAGCCTGTGAGAGTGAGTCTGACAGGTGAAGATAAACTGGACCAACAGCAAACAGCATTAAGACATTAGAGCTTTTTAAACAACATGTCATACAAAACACATCATCTAACCTGCATAAATGTCTACAAGATTCAGACTTTAGGGGTGTAGGGTGTTGATTCTTTTATGTAATGGAGTTGCAAAAGAACATGGGCAGTGTGTAGCTTATTAATGTGTGTGTTTGAGTTTAAGTTTGACTAGATGGGAGCTCAGGGAGTAAGTGCAAGAAAGACAATGCACCAAAGGGGAAAAATAAAAGTTAGTGCAATGAGAAAGAAGAAAGCTGGGGGAATACGGTACTGTATATCAGGGATTATTTACGGAGGTAAGGTAGTGGATGAATGACAAACTCCTGTGTGCAGCAGTTAGGGAGAAGAAGTGGTTAAATTACATTTCATGGGAAACTCTACACTGGCAAAAAAAAAAAAAAGAAATCTAGATCTAGATTATAGACACCACTGCCCCAGTGCTCTAAGACCAAAACCAATCTGGCTATTAGACACTGTCAAGCGGCCATGTGAAAGAAGAGGATAGAATAGGATCATAGACAGGATAGGAAAGTGTCATGGTGGTAGGAGACTTTCATCTTTTAAGAAGACACACTGATACATTTAATCCATACTACCACATGCTGCTCCTCTGCCACGTCCTCCTTTATTCACAAGTACTAACACAGATAAGAGTAGGCTTTTTGTGCAATAGACGATGGCACACACACACACAGACGAAAAGAAGACGTACATCCTGATAGACTGTTGAATGTACCCCACTATGTCAGTAAAGGAGTGCACTCTATGTCTGTGTGTGGAAGATGTAGATGAGATGTAAGGTGTACATGTGTCATTTTTTCATTCCTTTTCTAAGCAGGTTTGGTTCTTGATGGTCAATTATCCTTTGTACAGATACTCAACTAGTCAACGTGGCAGAAGGCAAGCTGGAGCAAATATCTTCATAGTGATACTACACTATTATACACAAACCTGTGTGTTATTTTAATGTTATTTTCTGCACATAGAAACATTTCTCACTTTTTGTTTGTCTGCCGCTGCAAAAACTTTGGGGTCAATAAAGTTATTCTTGAGTCTTGTTACAGAGTTTTTACTAACATACAGTCTTATTAGTTTAAGTTACCTAAGTTAGACATAGTCCACCTACATGTAGATCTCACAAATCACTGTAGGCCAAAGAAAGTGCTTTCATAGTTCCTGCATATCTTGTTTCTGTGCATCTAAGTGTTTTTACTAAAGGTTTGTTACAGAACCATGTCCATTGAGGCAGGTTCTAGCACAGCTCAGACATGCTCCAGGACATTAAGTCTGTGTCTCCAATATAAGTGTTGCAGTTTTTTATGATTGCTTTATTATATATCTGATCGGTCATGGGCTGGGCAAAGAATCAGAAAGAGCCCCTCCTTAAAGTCCAAAATAAGCTCACCCAAGAAATTAGGCATAAAATGTTAAAAACAGAAGAGAGAGAGAGAGAGAGAGAGAGAGAGAGAGAGAGAGAGAGAGAGAGAGAGAGAGAGAGAGAGAGAGAGAGAGAGAGAGAGAGAGAGAGAGAGAGAGAGAGAGAGAGAGAGAGAGAGAGAGAGAGAGAGAGAGAGAGAGAGAGAGAGAGAGAGAGAGAGAGAGAGAGAGAGAGGCTCAGACGAGGACGGACCAGCTAAGATCTATGGGCTGTCAGTAACACTAATCAGGCTTTCCCCAGCAGCATTCATCTCTGGAGCAGCAGCAAGAACTGGGCAATGACCAGCAGCTTGCCAGCCAACTAACCACAGGCTGCCATGGCTACAGCACTGCTCCAGCTGCCCAGTAACAATGGGGACAGCAGACTCTTTTAAACGAATGACATGTCATATTGAGTAGCAACGGTTTCCAACTTGGGTTGTTATCTTAGCTATGCTACTCTCATTTTGAAAACTATGTGTCTGTTTGAAAAAAAGGCCTTTTGCCTTTTAGTTGTCGTCATGCTGCCTGGGGAAATAATTGGTAAAAAGACAAACTAGAAATTGAGCAAACCTTGCTTTTTCAACAACAACACGTGAACGGAGAGTGAGACACCATGTGATGGAATATCATGTAAAACTATGTGAAATATGTGCACTGACTAACCTAAAGGATAAAAACTCAAGAAGATGCAGTCAGCACTCTGTCAGCACTGTCAGGCTAATAGCATCTGAACCCTTTTCATTCTTGGTACTCTACTGTTATGCCATTTCCAAAACCTCTGCCTCTCCCTGCCAGCCTTATGTTCACTTTCAATCCTTTGCAGTTTGCATCTGACTTTGTCAAAAGTTGCCCACATTACATTTGAGAGAATATGTCACTGGAATAAAAACGCATGAGGGAGGAGGAGTGGGGGCCAAAGTAATCAAGGGAGCTGAAAAGCGTGAAAGTACCATTACTCATAATGCCATATACACATAGGAAAGATAAATGACTGCAATCCAATGGCAGCCCTTTAATACTGGATCCAGTTACGTGGAAAGGAAGAGGAAAGCCTTCCCCTTGCTTACCATTTTACCATTGTTTCAAATAACTGTTACACAATGGAGATTCATTTAAAAACACCCTAAATGTAGTGTTTAACAAAAAGACTGCGATAACCCACAGTAAGGTTGGTTTTAGTTTCACTGACTAAAACTCTGTTGTAAATGTCCAAACATCCCAGCATTTGCTTCTGTCATAAATACGTAGATGCTTTAAGGCTGAGCCATTTGCTGTAGGTGTTCACAGATGCTATAAAGCCCTCACATTAAAGTGGTAAATAGACTGTGCTGGGAGAATTTATCAAGCTAATTTGCTTCATCCCAAAAGCCTCCCCAACTCCTCCTGACTAGTACATATGAGGTCTAAAATGTACATAGATACCAATCAGGTCCCTCTTGTTAACCAGTGAGAATCATGCAAGAAGACCCTTAACTTATGAATCTAAAACAGGTGTGTGGGCTTTGTAGTTTTACAAACATTACTGTCAAGAAACCCTCATGAAGATTACAATAAAAACAAGAAACGTTTCTTTAACTACAAGTTAGCTCTTGTTAGGGCTAAATAAAATTCTAACAGTGAAGCAATAAATGCACCATATGGTAAAAGCAGCAGTAGGAATAATCACAATAACAGCCATTTCTGCTCCCATCCTTTTTTTGACTCCACTCACGCATTCAAATTACTCTTAAAGGAGTTTTTGGGAACGGAGCAATGCTAGTTGGTGTGTAGAGAAATCAGCGATCAGCTGTTGGGTTCAGGCTATATCAGGATCTTCTTTATCAGGATGTAGGCAGCAGGGCCTTGAGATTTCCCTTCTGACTGCAGCAGCAGGCTTTTGCCTCACTAGCTCAGGTTGACAACCTGGCTTGGCCGCAAAGATTTTTTTGCAGTCAGTCAGATGTGCAGGAGCTTCTGTTCCAATATTCTTCCTCAACCAGACCCAAGGCCCTCTCTGCTGAAGCAGGAAGACCCCTGTGGTATTCCAAGTGTCCTCTCCTCTTTTCTCTGTGTCGGTTATGTCTTGATCCAAATTGACATGGGTTACACAAGCAGTCAAACAGTGTGTTTATCTAAATCATAATGCAACCATGTAATATTTCTACCCTCTCTCATTTTCCTTTTAAGCACTTGTATCAGGTAATGCCTAACCTGTCAAGTCTATTTATAAACTAAACTTGTTTTAGCCTTAAAAGTATTGCTTAGAATATTTCTAGTCTTCTGCCATTTTATGAAAAAATATATTCTTCTCTCTGTAATCTGTTAAACTCATCACAGTTTCTTAAGTCTGACACCAACAGAATATTTTAATAGTTTCCACAAATTTTCAAAGATCAATGAACAATTTACGGGATAACTTTGCCCATGCAAACATTATTTGTTAATGCAAAATCAACTGTTCAAGTTAACCTCAAGTTTCCTCTTCTAAATACTGATGTATCACTGTGTCACTTCCTCTTTGTTCCTGCATGTTTTCTTCCCTGGCAGAGATTAGGGGAGACACAGCTGATGCAATCGATGTATATTTCTGGTTCCTCTGCGGTATAATGCTGTTATGATTCTTCTTTGTTATCCTCTCTCAAATTTCCTCAGGCTTTCTTCCAGGCCTAATTTAGCTCTCTAGCTTCTGAGAAGAGGCCTGCACTAGCTTCTTCTCAGGCCTGCTTCTCTTCTTTAGTCATTCGTCTCTTCTTTTCTGTGTGGGCAGGGATCACCAGTGTTCATTCCTCTTGTCACTATGATGCAGGGTTGTGACTGTCAGGACAAGGTTAGCAGTTCCAAGTCAGGAAAAGTGAACAGAGAGAACAAAATTCTATTCTGTCAAAAAGAAGAAAGAAAAGAAAGTAAAACCGAACCAACAGATGACAAGACCTTGCCTTCTTCTTTGACAACTGCGATGACTTTACAGGTGCCAGTTATCGCTGCCTCAGGCTACATGCTACAGTATCTAAGAGCTGGCAGCAGGATAGGCAACACGCTGGGGGAAGCTGGCTGACTGAGACAGAAGAGTGCAGGTATAACAATACACTACACTGCCCCCAGATTTCCTCTTCCCAGGGAAAGAATGTGGTTTCAGACAGTTGAAAACAGCATATTCTGACAGCTGTGTCAAATTACATTTGTACAAATACACTAAAACAACACAATATGTAGGTTTATTTCTCCTTGGACCCGGAGCTAAAATAAGACCATTAAGTTGTTCCGAACATCTTTTACAAGACAGCCCACTTGGTTTTACTGACATTATGTCAATGGTATTTGGCATGATTGAAAAAAAATCTAAAATTTCCATTTAAAGGAATTATTCCTTGTGACGTTGAAATAGATTCAACACAAATAGATTATAGGTATAACTGGACTACCAGACATGAACTCTGTGTCCAAAGAATTACTGAGAACTGAGGACTAATTGTTGTGTTTTTCATGGCTTGTATCACATTACTTATGAATGGCAGCCCCTAATGACGTGGGCACGTGACACATTTGCTCAATTCCCAGTGTGATTTTAATCTTCTGGAATTTTTTAGAAGGTGATTGCTCAAAAAGCTGTGGGAGTAAGGGAGAGAGGTAACAATAGTTAAAAGTGAGAAAGTAAAAGGAGACTGCAGACAAAGAAAGGAAGAAACAAAAATAGGATAAAATTAACGAGAGGGATAAAATTAACGAGAGTTAATTAGAGACCATCCTTATACAAGAACCATAAGGTTTATATAATACGCACCGAGAGGCTGAACTGAGCCTGCAGCAACAGTGAGAAACATTTATGCAGTGTTGCATCACGTTTCCCTCTGGGCACAAACACAAAGGTTTCCTCATACCACAAAAATGCCTGGGTCAGGGCTGCAAATTAAACTCTGACCATGAAATTACTATAGGTAGCTTCAAAGCACAATGATTTCTACCTGAAGTTTTGATACTGTGTTTAGAGGAGGCAGAAGAGTGAGGTCACAAATGTAGGTATTTTTCTTATGACAAAGAGAGAGGGAGAGAGACATGGCTGCAAAAATCAATCAAGAGGAGCAAAACGAATACATACTAATGAATACTGAGATTAAATTAAATGTTTTTTATCTAACTTTCCTGCTGCGTGTTGTTGTTTCCTGTTCCCTGTAGCATGTGGGGATAATCTCTCTTTACCTCCTCAGTCCTCATTGTCTTCGTTATACAGTATTCAGTTCAGGTGGTTTTAATGTGGTGGCCGATCTATGACCTCCCTTAACTGTGCTGCTCTTATTAACATATCTACTGATTAATGGCAAGTAACTGCTACTAAATTCATGAAAGCATCTCAACCAACTCTTGTTAAATTCAATACGTGCCTCCTTAGCTTGTTCACCAGCTACTAGGTAACAGTACCAGTCTGCAGTTTGGTGCTAGGCAGGTAGCATAAAAAGAAGTCAGAAATCACCATCATTAACTTAATAAACTTAATTAACAAAAACCAAAACATTGTACACCCGTAAATTAGTCTGCAAATAGCATAAAACACTACAGCAATTAATGCTGAAAACCAAATATTACCATCACTTCTCCATGCGTTGTTAGTTTCCTCACTTTAGACCATATTGAAAGTTATTACCCTAATAAATGACCATGGGTTCTCCTTTACTAGCTGCAAAATAAACCTCCCACCAGGTCAAAAGTGCATATCATTGATACATGTTATAATTAAGCAGTCTTGTTCCTTAAACTAACCGTTTTGTTTTTGGGTTTGTTCCTGGGTTGCTCTTTGTTTATAATTCCAACCATGACAACATAGATGAATGATAATGGCCTATTGAGCTGAGTAAGAGGTGGAGTTGGGCTGGCTAATAAAGTCCACACAATGGACTGTGCTATAAATCAAATAAACTAACAAAACGCTCATCACCTATCACACAATAATATCGCTTTTTTACCAAAGATTCTGGAAAATCTCACAACGTTAATCCGAATATGAGTTTCACTGATACTTTGACACAAATGCTGCCATAACATCTATCACAATAAAATGTATGAAGTTCCAGCATTTGATCCCTCTAACTGTCCAATGGTTTACATTACATTACACACCAAAGGCAAACCTTACAATCACTGGGCAATCACTGGATTCCAGTTGTAATGTTGTTAGTTCTGAAAGTAAAGGTTATGCAATTACACTAAACTAAGGCTGAAGGGCCGATACATTTTTAATCTTCCTGCTCTTCTCTTCTCAACCAACACCGTTCTCTCTCTCACCTACTTTTCTAAAAACTCCACATCCTTCGGTCGTTTGCATCCCCTCCCTTTCCTCTGTTGGCAAACACTCACAGCACAACTGCACCTAGAGCCAGTGTCATGTTTAAAAGACTAATGAATTCAGATACAGTTATAGTATACTGTTGTATGACTGTAAGGTTTGATATTGTGGATTCGGACATTTTTGTGAATATGTTATAGTGTAGTGCAGAGATAATTAGCAGTGGAAACAGTCATGCAATGTGAATCCAGTAACATAACTTTTGTGTCTTCAGTAGGTATTTTCCAGCCTTTGGACAATATCTGAGAGCAAAAAAGGGACCACAGCAGAATGTGAAGACCAGTCAATAGGCAAAGGCCAGAAGAGACAGTGTCAATGACAAGTGAGCTGGTCGCACAGAAGCAGTGTTCATCACAAGAGAGTGCTTTATCCAGAGGAGTTACAGCACTGGGCAGAGTGTTTTGAAGTCATTGTATTTCTCTTTGGTACAGCAGACTCTCAGTTCACACCGTAGCATCAGCCAGTTCTCAGCTTGCAGCTGCTGGTCACTGACTCACTATGCAATCTTTATTATCAAATTCTGTTCACTTCACCTGTGCTCTGACAGACTCAAAGATAAAATCTTGCTCAATAATGTAGAGGGATACTCCAGGAAGAAAGAGTGTTGTTTATAAGTGGTTACTGAGCAGAAAACTCTGTGGTTCCAGAGACAATGCCTGGCAAAGTAGTCATACCCCTTGACATTTTTCACATTTTGTTGTGCTACAACCACAGATGTAAAGGTATTTTATTGGGATTTTATGTGATAGACCAACACAACGTGGCACATAATTGTAAAGTGAAAGGAACATGATTAATGGTTTTCAAATTTTTTTTACGAGTAAATATATGAAAGGTGTGGCCTGCATTTGTATTCAGCCCCTTTGAGTCAATACTTTGTAGAAACACATTTTGCTGCAATTACAGCTGCAAGTCTTTTGGGGTATGTGTCTTGTGTTGACTGTGGCACAGAAGTTAGAGAGGTCGTCCACCAATCTTGCAGTTGTTGCTTAAATTGTGAGTGCAAATGGGTGAATGTAAAGTGCTTTAAGTACCATAGGTAGAAAAGCGCTATATAAGTGCGGACACTTTACCAGCTTTGCACATCTAGACAGTGACATTTTTGCCAATTCTTCTTTGCAAAATAGCTCAAGCTCAGTCCGACTGGATGGGGAGCATCTGTGAACAGCAAATGTCAAGTCTTAAACATCTCCACAACTTCATCATTGACCTGTCTGGTGTGTTCCTAGGACTTAATGATGCTGTTTGTTCACTAATGTTCTCTGACAAACCTCCGAGGGCTTCACAGGACAGCTGTATTCATACAGCTTAAATTACACACAAGTGGACTCCATTTACTAATAAGGTGAATTCTGAAGGCAATTGGTTCCACTGGATTTTGGTTAGTGGTACCAGAATAAAGGGCACTGAATACAAATGCACGCCACGCTTTTCAGATACTTATTTGTAAAAAATATTCAAGGGTTATGAATATTTTTGCAATGAACTGTATATCTTTGCTACTCTGAGCACTGGTCAATGCACAGCAATGACATAACACTTGCAAGGCCATATTTTTCCAATATTAGTTTCCAACATTAATCAGCATGTTGGAACGTTTCTCCTCCCCTCAATATCTGAATAAGAAAACTTCCAAACACATCAAAACCAGGGTATTTTAAATGTTTAAATTAAATGTATTAGTTATAGCCTATTATTGACAGTACCTTAACCTGCTGTAGACAAGGAAAGTTTGAGAACACATACTCCAGTGTTCTGAAAAGTGGGCTGTGACTTTGCTGTTCATTAAAGGGCCAAAAGAGTAATGACTCTTTCTGCATAAAGACAATCTAGGTAATTGCCTCATGTCAGTTTTGGACAGGTCACTAACAGGGTAAATGACAAATGCAGAAAAACAGCTTGTGAAGAAATTTGTCAAATCACACCAATCACTTGTACAAACAGTGGGGTGGAGTCCCTACAGTGACTAAGATAAATACAGTGCTCACAAATTACAGTTACTTTCCAGGTTTATATATGAAAATAATATTAATCTGGAAAGAAACATTACCTACTGCCTGGTTACTGGAAAGACTTTGTACATTACCATAGCTGGTTGTAGCACTGCACTTTTATGGACAGAGACTTTTGATGTTGTTCCTGGAATCTGATAGAACCACTGTTGAAGCCGTATTCAACATGCAGCGAGGTAAGCTAAATATTTCCGCACAATGTGACACACAGCAGTAAGATTGCAGGCTCTCTGCTCTAAACATTCTTGGCATTTTAATTGGCTACAACCGCATGTGGACTGGAAAGGGAACAATGTGACTCAAAACAAAGTTTTTATAAAGCTGGTATTCGTGCTGCTGCTACCTTTGCAACCTTTTAGTATTATGCTTGGCCTGCTGCTTCATTCTGTGCTCCTGCTACAGCAGCACACTGGCTGTGCATTCAGTCATTAGGCCTTTCTGCTGGTAGGGACTACATAGCATTACTGCATGCAAACTGCTTCACAGCCACTTAATAAAGGAATAACGGTCAGAATGCAAAATAGCTGTGAATAGAGGTGGAGTTTACTTGAATTCAATTTTATGTGATGTGGCAGACAACGATTCTCTATGAGCTCATACTTTGCAGAAGCTGGAAAACTGACCAGATGACTCACAAAGTGTGGTGAGGGGAGGACATCGTCCTTTGTAGCTACAATTGATTTGAAAGTTGCAGAGAATGACAAAGAATGGAGATGTGAAGTAAAGTCAGTTCTTACAAATAAGACGATCTCCTCATTGGTGAACTGCATCTCAAATAAGCACAGAAGTGTAGTCATTTAACACCTGCTCTCTTATTGCAATACTGTGCCTGTGCATCAAGCTTTTAAGTCTGACATCTGTGTTTGTTTTAGTCTCACAGCACAGAGGTCTTTAAATCCATTTCTGGCGGGCTTATGCCAGCTGAGATGCTAAAGGACTAAAGTAAGATAAGACAATCTGACTTTATGTTTGACTTCACTTTAAAGGGAATTTTAAATAGAAAGGAGCAAGCAATTCAGGAGCTACATGACTGAACACTACACACTGAATTACATTACATCACTCCTTGTCCATCACTGCAGGTAAAAAGGTGCCTGTTTGCATATAAGTAAATAAATAAAGGATAATGCTACCTAAGCTGTAGGTGTCACAAACACCTAATTCATGACTATTAAGAGCGTGGCAGTGCCCCTTTCAGTAAAATAAAATCTGTTTTTCTCATTAAAATGATTGGTAGGTCATGAAAACTGAACAAATGGCACTGTGACTCCAAGCCAAATACCACACAAGAAATCTCACTGAAATGAAGCCTTCAACCACGGTGGATGAAAATGAATCCAACAATGTGATGAGGCCATCTGACACATGTGAGAAGGGGCAGAGAAAAGATGAGGTGGAGAAGCATTTGATGACCAACCAAGGTCAGAGAAGAGAAATAACTGACAATGCTTAATTGACAATGCATTTATATAGGTAGAAAAATGTGTATATAATGTGAGTCGGTGTAAGTCGAAGAGGGAGAAAGTGCTCACTCTTTTTCTTTGGCAGACACAATGAATAAAAATAATAGACATAGGGAATAGAAAGTGTGAAAAAAACATAGTGTAAAAAGATAAAACAGGTAATTTTCATTTTTTCACTTACAGTAAAATTCCTCTCTGACTACCACTGCCTCCTCAATCCACCTGCACAGCACCCCATCACATTTCCCCTGGCTTTTGGCTCTTGATTTGAATTTAGACAGGGGACAGTGGGCAGAGTGCATGGCTAAGGTTTACAGCAGGTGATTTGTGCTTGCTACCCTTGCAGTCAGCCAGAGGGACAGAATTCAGTTTTTGTTCCAGCCAAGCTGGCGGCAGCAGACAGACCAGAAACAGAGGAATGTTGAGGTAAGATTTGTGAGTTGGATTTTAAGATTCTGGCCATGCAATCTCCTCAACATCCCCGTGTCCAAACCATCATAATCTATTAAAGGCATAACAACTAAAGTACTTGAGACATGAGTGCGTTATCATCTGATGAAGGGGGTATAATTGTTGCCTAGTTAATGTTATAACAGAAAACAGAAAAAGAAAACATTAAACTCATTGTCTATAAGTATCAATATTCTCCCTCCCTGGTGCACAAAGTAAGAAACATGCTAAGTAAGACAGAATGGATTAGAGTTATACGCAGGTAGAAGTATTTCTAGTAACTGCAAAGCAAAGTAACTTCTCTAAACAAAAAACTTGTAATTCGCAGATGTTTAGGCACAAAGAGAACAGTTTGTCCATAAACCAAAGGTTTTATAATTGAGGGTAAAATAGATGTTTGCTCTTCAGTGCCTTGGCGACAGAACAAGAAATAAAACATTTTGTTGTCTGTTTGATAGATTACCATCTGCCCACTATTCCCACAGCATGATTCTTCAATCAGACACAACCATAGATCTTTCCAGATAAATCCACCTCTCTAATACTGTAAGGGGTAGAGGGGAGGGACAGAGAAAACAAATCTAAAATCTAATTTAACTCACAAACAGTAGAATGTGTACATCAGATTACAATCAAATTGAATTTCCCACTCCCCGTCTCCCATGTTGCCTTTTTCCTAGATGCACTTGTGCACAAACCTCCCTCAGTTCCGGTGTTTGCTTTGATATTACAAGACATGAGTTGGGGAAGTCCATCACTTCCATCAGCCCAAACTCAGAACCCTGACGTCTTTTCTGTGTGTCTTCTGACAATTTCATTTTCAGATGGGTGTGTTCAAATCCTTTTGCAGCTACCTCATTTATGAATACAAGAGACACTAATCATCTGCAGGTTATTTCCCAAGGTAGAGAACTAAACTCATAGATTTCCCTGAGGTGGCTGTAAAAGTGCTGCTACTTCTTGTGGTTGCTGTTTTACATACTTCCCCTCTTTCTTATGTTTTCATCATCCTCTCTTTGTTGCCTTGACTGACTTCAAAAACAGTAGCAATATTTTTTTAACTTTATTTGATAGTCAAGAATCAGGCTTTGGACTGTAGAGTGTGTATTTAGCATTAAAGCAAGCTGATTTTAATATCATTATGTATGTAAGGAGCGGTGATACATCAAGCAGTTATTTAGAACCGCAACATGGAGGAAACCCTCAACTAAATCTGACACATACATTAAAGATTCAATTAAAACAAAAGGTTTAGCATCAAAAAAGGGTCATTGCATTTTTTTTTACATAGTATACATAGTATCTTCAAGAACATCAAACAACTCCACCACAACTGAGCAGGACCTTTTGGGACCTTTTGTCCAGGATATTTCACTTTCTTTTCATTTTTGAGATTTACAAGAGCTAAATCCTGACTACAAAAAAATCTATGACACTACAAAATATCTCCCGGCCCTCTTTTAATTTCTTTTCATAGATTTAATGTCAATAGGTGCCAACATTTATTTTGTCTCGTATTTGTTTTTGCAGTTCCTGCGGAGAAATAATGTTTTACTAAAGCCACTACCACATATCACAATGTCCAGAGTTGTTGTTTCACACATTTAGTACCCAGCAAAAGATTGTTTGAGTTAAACCCGTTCTCAAATTGGTAGTAACTGGGGTTAACTTTGCTTGATTTCAGAGATGGATGGTACCTTGTCAGAGCGTGCAGAAGGCAAAACACAAGAGGTAGAAATGTTGTCAAAAGGCCTACTCACTTTAAATCATGTGGATGATTTGCTGCTTTATCGACATGCAAGCTCGCATGGGCATTACCAAGACTTTATAGTAGGGGGCTCGTAGGATCAGACCAGGAAATCTCTGGACTGTCCGATTCGAACATGTGCGTTCTACCATGTAGCACCTCCAAGTAATGTCTAGAGAAGTTCAGGGTTCCAGTGCATGTGTGAAAGCAGCTTAGGTCACAAGTTTTATATGACAGCTAAAAAGCTGTGTCACCATATACAGTGGGCAGTGTGTTTAAAGTGTGTGTGTGTGTGTGTGTGTGTGTGTGTGTGTGTGTGTGTGTGTGTGTGTGTGTGTGTGTGTGTGTGTGTGTGTGTGTGTGTGTGTGTGTGTGTGTGTACATGCTCTGAATGTGGCTTATATATACGCACTTAAAATAATCTACAGCTTATAAACCATAATTTCAGGAAGCTTATAGTTAAACTCTTTCTGTGTCATGACCGTGTTATAGCGGAGCTGGTTCTGTCAATTAGCGTATTTATGTTGTCAAATTAGCTGGTGAATTGCAGACAGCTGCATGCTTTATTTTTAGTTACAGTACTTCCTGAGAGTCTACTTTAAAAATAGCAATAACTTTCAAGATGAAGTCAGAAGTGTCATCTCTCAGTCAGACCTCACCACATTTTGTGTATTTTCTCATTCCTTCCATTAACTCTTTCGCCTTCTCACTCACTCTGTATTATCACTGTCTCTCTGTCTTTCTCTAGAGACAAACACATTAGGAAAGCCATTAAGTGAGAACTAAGGGGAGAGAAAAGAAGCTAGCGGACAAACTGTTAACACAGCAAGGTCAGCAGATAGCCATCAGGCTGTTATCACAAAAGGTCACAGCCATAATGCTAATGTGTGTTTGTGTGTGTGTGTGCCTGTGCTTGTCTGTACTCATTAAACCTGATATACTGTATAGCTTTCTTATGACTTTCTTAAGTATTATTTTCACAACTACATTTCTTTCTACATCTTTTATCAGGGTTTATTTGTCATATACAGCTCTGTCGTGTTCTATCAGCTTATTAATGGTCTAGATAAACAAACACAACCCAAGCTGTTTAGAGTCTACAGGAAAGATGTTGCTGATGGAGAGGACCACTACCAGTTTGTCTTTATCACACTAATGTTCCTTTCCCGTAGGCTTGAAACACACAAGACATGAAACACTCTTGAACTCTTCACTTCTTAACCAATATCATCACCACTCATGCTCCAGGAGTGTCTGGTGTGTTTCAAGCCTGGAGGAATACACATTAGCATGAGAAAGACATGACTGCTAATGGTCTGTGGGCACTGCCGTCCCTTGCTTTTTTGTCAGGACTGGGTCTTTTAAAGGTTGCTTTAAAAAATTGCTAACTCCCTGTGGATCTAGTACATGACCAGTTTTTCAGAAAGTGTGTAAAATGGGTGAAATGAAATAAGTAGGTGGCACTAAGGGTTTGCCTTTGTTGTGTGTCAGCCACAGTATTATGAAAATGTACCCTGTAAATATAGCAAATCCTCAAGGAAAAAAAGCACATATACACTGTACAGGCTCTATAAGCATGGACTTTTCTTTCATTCTCCTCTCGTGGTTTTGTCCTCTCCCTCCTTCAGTCTGTCTATTGATCTGTCTATTTTCAGTCTCTTGCTCACTCTTACACTCACATAGCGTCAGTATGGGTGGCAACCCCACCATCTGTCCTCTTCACCCTCCATCCCTGTTTGCTGCTTGCTAATTTGCTGGTTAATTATAGAAATGCACTGGATCCGTGTGGCCTCTTCAAAACGGGCTGTGTTTATTGCCCTTTGTAAAAGCTGACTCGAATGAATTGATCAAACATGTGGCCTATGTATAAACCAGTCAGACAATGGATTAAAGTATGTATACATTCATTAGCACTTACAGTGAATATTCTTTATTGTCAGTCACGTAGGTCAGTTCAGGAAAAGATGAGTAGCTTGTGTAAAACTGCTTGGGCAGCTGAATACCAAATTCAGTTGTGAAGCTGGTTTGGCGTCATCTGTGAAGCTCTACAGATGGCCCTAAAACCTACACTGTAACTAAACAATATAGGGCATGCTGTACTGCATGTCCTGCATACACAACCTGAATCAGATCACTCTGAGCAGAACAAAATGCCTCAATGCCTCATTCTTAATTAAAAAGGCATTGGACGTTTGACAGGTCTCTATGCTTTTCATTAAAATGTATTGTGAGTAAAAATATTTTTAATTACATTTATATAAAGTATCTAAATTAGGCCAATGACTGACTTCATCATGAAGACTGGTTACAGTATTGCTATAAGTAGATGACAACATCAGCTCCTTAAATTGATGAAAGCATGGGGTAAGTTTTTGACGTAAGTAATGGTTTGCTTTTAACTACAAATACAGGAGGAATACCTCAAAATGTTAAAAGTATCGTATATACTGTATGTTGTCCCAGCATTGTAAGTATGTTGATGACATAATGTAGGCTCCTCCAAACATAGGCTCTTTCAAAGTATCTCCTTGTTTTGTTTGGCTCTCTCTAACAAATGTGTTGTTTTAAAGCCGAAAAATCATGGGGCAAAAAGAAATTACTTCTTAGTGATTTCTGTGCTAAGGTTATTTAGACTTTGGAATGTAGGTGTGATGGCAGATGTCTTACGATGGAGCTAATCAGACTTCCTGCTTGTTCTAATGGCTGAATAATTGTCCCAGGCTTAGCTGTGGTCTGATAACGCCCTATCTTTGCCGAGTCATCTTACAGGGCGGACAGGGAATGGGAAGTAATGCAATAGGGAGGCCGGGTAAATTTTATTAGAGCTGATAAAGAATGGATTCATAAGTCCGGATGGAAATTGCAAGAAGCAAAGAGCTGCAAAGCACAATGCTCAGAAAACAAATTCTCATCCTCTGACCTTTTAGATACAGAGAAAGAGAGAGAGAGTGTGTGTGAAGAAATGAAAGTTATTGTCCCAACCTCAGTCACATAAAGACTATTGTAGTTCTGAACAATAAAATCCAAGCAAAGGGGTCATCAGTTAAAATATAAGCAGAAAAAAATACAATTATCTTAAATAAAATTATTTTATACTAAGAAATTTTTGTATGAAGAAATAAATACATAATGAAAATATATTCCTGGCATAAGTTCTGTATATGTCCTTTACTGACTGTGTTTACTGTACATACACATCCTCTACTATGAAACAATAAAGGTTTTTCCACACAATATGTATTGATATATTGCACAGCCCTATTAATTTAAATAATATATAAACCCTAATTTAATGCTGTACAGAAGATAAATATCCCATATATCCCAGCACGGTCAACACAATTGACTGTGCTGATCACAAAATTATGTTTTGAAAATTTCCTAAAACATAATTTGTTTCGTTTTGACAAGTTCACGGTCAAACAAATGGTCATGGCAAAGGCATCACAGCAGCAAGTAGTAACTTTTGATTATTCACCTCTGTCAGTTGCCTCACAGCAACCCCACACTACCAGAACAGAAATTATAATAGGATTAAAAAGTTTTAAATACAAAAGTAAAACTATGGCTTACAAAAGACCAAATGGGATTTAAATGGATCCACTTTATGTATGCTTGCATTAAAATACATTTCAGTGCATGTAGTCAGCACACACAAAAGCACCTGAATTAAAAAGCCTAAAACAGGGAATGAGGACTACAAATTATCTCTGGCTATACATTTTATAACAAGTACATCTGTTGCTTTACTAAAAACAAATAGCTAGATTTACCCTACACCATTTTCTTTAAACACACACACACACACACACAACCAAAATATGCACAGAGGCATCTCTAAAAAGGACTGAGCTTGTGATATTTGACCATACTGAGAGGAAAAGTGTTTTACCGATAAAAGCAAATTAAAACCCCCTTACATCTGGGCAGCATGCCACTTGCTCCCTGATTCAATAAGACATTTCAAATCAGCTTAAAAGCATCTTGCTGAAAAGCTTCGTGTTTGTTTTTTTAAACATTTTTGGCACCAAATATTAGATCATAACATCAAGTTGTGCTCTTTAGATTTTCCACAAAAAGCACAACATTAACAAACAATTTCAATCAGAAGAGACAGAAGGAGAGAACAGTATTGAAGCACTCAAATGCAATTTATTGGCGAATTGAGAGGAAATTTCAGTGAATAGAGTCTTAGGCAATTAGACTCCATTTTGATTTCATCACTTTATATAAAGAGGATGTCAGGGTATGATTACCACAGGATTATTCCTCACAAAGAAAGAGTTCCTTTCCTTAATGACAATAGACAATATGTAGATATAACACAACTCAAGATTAGATTGAGAACACATGCAAAAATAAAAGGTCACAATGACCGGACTGAAATGAAGTAAGAGCTTTAAAAAGCAAAAAACAGTGCAGACTATGATTAGTACTTTGGATTAATAAAAGGCAAAAATACTTATAGTTCTTTGAAATGATTGAAACTGCAAATTTTAAGTTTGCCTTAAAAACAGGGACAGATGACAGCAGCAAAGAGGTTTAATTTTCAGGTTTAATTTTTTGGGTGCCTTTTCACGTGTGTATAAATTACAGAAAGAAGACAGGAAATATCTCAGGAGAGACGGGGAATGACATTGAGCAAAGGTACCCAGTGAGATTCCAACCAAGACGCTGTAGTAGTTGACATGTTCCTTAACTATTGGGCTATCAGCATACTCTCATTTCAATTTGACAGCTATGATGATTGGCTCATAGCAGAAAATGACAGGTTAACATAAGTGGACATCCCTCATTCATGGGATTGAGTTTGAAAAGTAGAGAAAGAGAGAAAGACAAACATAGAGAATAAGAGGGAGAGTCAACATAGCATTGTGTCTTCCTGATTAAACTTTGCTCACATTCATTTGACAGTATCCTTCGTATTTTCATTAAAAACTGAAATCAATCCAACTGCCTGTTCTTTACAGTGTTAAATGTTACACGACTGCTGTGAACGCTGTATTCTTCAAAGTTTTGAGCAATAATATGTGCAACAGTATTATGCATATTATGTCTGTCCACCAAACTAAATGACAGTTTCCCCAGGTTCTGCAAGGGCTCACCTTCCCCAGCCTGCAACTCTTAAATTTGTGTTGTTCAAGGCTATGTTATGACTGTGAGCAGCTCTGGCACAAGGCTGCAGCATCCAATTAAAATTAAAGTTGTTGGGTTTGCATTAAACCTTCATCATAATGTTTACATTTTGTAATTCTCATTTGTCAATTCTTCAAGTAATACACTTTGAGCAGGACCAAACAAAGATTAACTGTTGCATATAATTAATGTATAACTAAATTTGTCAAAAGATCAATGCTTTAAAGGAGCTTTGAAGGTACCATAAGGAGAGAGCAATAACCCCAAACCCTCAATGCAAATTTCGCAGGGTGCTCATGGATGCAAGAAGGCACGTGGATTCTTATAATGCTTGACATGGAAGCGGAGATGAGATTTACTTCCCCCTGTTGATATACAGAGTTCAGCATTTTATATCAATGCAGATGGCAATTTTGACACTAATTTATCTTTAATTAGTTGTTTTAATTAGTTGTTTAAAGTTGGCAATGATCAGCTTCTACAATTCATGCAGCAATTTATAGCATTTGTGCTTATGATCAAACAGAAATCGAGGTCAACATAAGATCTCCCTCTTTGTCTTCTGCCTGACTGGCAACACAACACGCTGCCTTGCTGATGGTGTGCCCATATGGTAGCAGCTCCATATTGCTCCTGTGGGCTCCAGAGGTACAGTTGCAGGTACTCCTACAAGCCCTCCTGCCAAGTCAAGCTCCAGCAGAGACCCCTATTCTCCTAAGCCCAGGAGAGGTAGATCAATACAAAAATTCCAAATATTTAAGGGTTTTGAAATTGTGCTTGGTAGGGGGCCCTATTGGGACCAGCTTCCACTGGGAGACCCTACAATGAGCTGTTGCATTCAACACTAACTGCTGATGGTGGCAATCAAACCCCTTACCCACTTAATGTTGTCATTAGAGGGACACAACAACAGCTGCTGGGGGACAAGGCTACCTTTCATAACAAGGTGAAATAGCTACAGTATTATGGAGTAAGCGACAAATGGTTGGATTGATCAGGAGTTTCTGTAGCATTTTATTATTGTAGAGAGGTGCTAATGATGCTTCATGTGATACAGATTCCTGAACAGCAATAGCAGCATGGAGAAAAATTGACATCTTAAAGTTTTTGAGCAAGACTCGCCCTTCTTACTAATCAATTTCAATGATTTCAGCTTGATTAGTAAGAATTGTAGCATTATTTTATTTTGATAATGACTAATACCTGAAGCCTTTTGCAGAGAATGGTGGAGCATAAACAGCGATGCAGAGCTGTTTCAGAGAAGAGACAGGGAGGGAGCAGAGTGTTCTGCTACTGATCATTTAAGTTGCATACTGCAGATTTAAGCTTCAATAAAACAAAGACAAACACTGCATCACATTTTAAATAGTAGGTATTTAATTAGGTAAATTTTTAACTGTCATCTAGTAACTACATTGATAATGAAATGAGATGCGTCAGCATCTGTCCAATTCAGCTCAGCAGGGGACTGATTGATCACACCTAAATTTGCTTTGCAGTAATTAATAAAAGCAGTGTGTCGCAATGTCAAAAAAAGAAACACTTGTGAGCTTTAACAAGGTGCGATATCAAGAGGCAGATACCCCAATGGGTGAAAAAAAAGCTTACTTAGTGCAGTCAGACATTAAACTTAAACTGTTTATTGCTAGAAGGATGCAGAATTACCCAACAGAATCTGCAAGTAGTACTTCAAATATCAACATCAGTTGCTAATAAATGAGAAATGATTAGATGGTAGGATGACAGAAGGCCAAATGCAATTATTACATAGTACACTAGTCTGCTATTCCAAAAAACATAAAAATTAAAAATGTTAGGCTTTTGTCTCAGCTTGGGCTGTCAGTACAAAGCTCTGGTTAATGTAACAAGGCAGCAACAAGCTTTTTCCAGGCTGTACAAGTTGTACAACGCAATTAATAAATATGAATTCTTATTTTGTTTTCTTACTACTGTTGATAGTGGTATTAGTAGTGTTAGTAGTATTATAAAGCGTATAAGGAAGTGGAAGTAGAGTAGAGAAGTTAAAGTAAAGTGAATTTCTGAAATTCCCTGCTGGGATTAAAAACTTCATAAAAAGTAAATGTTATTAAACTCCAGCTGCACATTTTTCATGGAGCATGATGATTTTAGAATAGTGTCTCTCTACCTGCCTTCATAGGTTTTCTGCAGTTCTGTTACTGACAAAGTCTAATGTTCCAAGACATTATCTTAAAAGCTGCCATATCAAATTGTAGTCTGCCTGAGGGAGTAACTCTGTGTGTGTGTGTGTGTGTGTGTGTGTGTGTGGGGGGGGGGGGGGGGGGGGGGTAATTCAGGCTGGTCAGGGTCATAATTCAGCTATGCGCCAATTTAACTGTTAAATATTGAACTATTAAAACTCTGCATATTTCACTGTAACAGCATGTATTTGCCCTAAAACATTTTGGAAAAGATGGTTCAGATGAAGGAAATCCAAACTGCACAGGCACACACACAAATAATACAACACAACACAAAATGTGCCAGCATGTTCCAGCATGTTTATCTACAACAGTCACACTCTGCTAAATGTTGCCCAGACAAAAGCAGCTATACTGTTTGACAAGACGGATGCAGTTTGGCTGAGGTGCAGGGATGACAATGACCCTCAGTATGTACATTCAGGTTGTTTATTAATTATTGTAAGAAACTAGTCAAACAAGTCTGTATATGCCTTTTTTTAATTTAATTTTAGAGTATTTCTGCACATACATATGTAAATAGTGGTCGGTCAAGGTGTCAGAAATTTTTCACATTAGTTTTTGTTGTGCTTTAGCATTTATTTTGTAACTGTGTTTGTGAGGTGCAGGGAAGTATCTGAGTATACCCGTATTCCTGAGGGCAGAAATCATTCATCAGTTATCTAGGGTCCTCTTTACAAAAGTTAAGATTTCGTGTACTTATTAGTAGAGCATTGGGCACTTTCATTATGAAATCAGTGCTTACAAGCTCTAGACTAATAGCTGGGAGCATTAAGAATGTCTGTGCATGTAAATGGATAAATCTAACTAAAGAGCCATTTGCAGAGATCTGAAATGTTGAGTTGGAACCCAGTTTATTAACACAGCATAAAGTTGTTTAATTTGAACAGAAGTACAAACTGCTGTTTAGCTGTTTTGACGGTGTTAATTTTGGCACCTGATTTTGATTTAGTTTAAGCATAACAGAGGGAGGGGCAGCTCTCTCTCACGTGTTCACACACACGCACACAAACACACACACACCCACTGCACAGCTGCTTCAGCAGCAGGGAGAAAGATCGCAGTTTAGGTGTGACAATCAGGTGTTTTAAAGTACATGCAAATACAACTTGATAAAAAAAGCCAACAAAGGTACGTCACAAGTAATGTTCCTCAGCTCTGCCCATAGTTATCACATGTATTTGTCAGTGAGTATCAATGGACGGTAACTCATTCATTTGTCTACGTATTTAGGAAAAGTTTTAGTTGTAATTTTCATGGTTCCAGGGTCGGTTTTCAGTTGTGGCCAGCAGGACAATAGTGGCCAGGGGCCATAGTCACGCTTTTCCTCTGTGTTCTCCTTAATAGATTTATATTTTCTTTGGCCTATCATCTGAACCAGATGATCTGAACCAAGATTTTGAAGGCTGACAAAAAATAATTTGCACTAAGGTTTCCGTATGTCTATCCACCTCTTTTGAACATAATCCTCACTGCTTTGACACAAGTTGACATTTTAGTTTTCATTCCTCACATAACATACTATTAGGGGTGAGGCAACACGCTGACATAATCAATGTAATCGATTAATGCAACTTGTAGAAAATAGGAAGTAAGATGGCTGTATCTGGAATCTGCAATGTTGTGCGTACTGTGTGCACCCGGTGAGAGTGCTGACTCATATAGGCAGTGATAAAGGCACAACTCCCATTTACAGCGTGCCTGCCAACTTTCATTGGCTACAACGTCATTGCATCATCACAGGGAACACGCAAAATTAGTCGGCTGTAACAGGTGAGAAGTGTTCCACCCCCAAGTTAAGTTGTGCATTACTGTTGGGGGCTTTGATTGTTTTACAGGCTCACTTAAAGCCCAATACTTGTGGCAGATGCTTAGACGTGGGCTTGTTTTGAACCAGATTGCTCGCCGGTTTCAAAATGGAGGTAATCAACATCATAAAATGTAAGATTTACCGTCTCACTGAGTATGAACTTGTTATTTTTTCAGAAACTGTTGTTGTTCAATCAATCAAATTGGTTTATATCAATAGAATGAGGCTTTCTGCTTTCTAACAAGGTATACTTTGTCTTGTTTGTTTGGGATAGACCTGTGCAATTTTGAAAACTTCAGGTGATTATATCTTTGTCCCGAGGGCGAGCCAGTGAATAATAACGGGGGGTGGGAAAATAATCGATAAAATCATTAAATGCGGTCCTACATTCTACAACCAGATATTGAATTGACATAACCTAAAGACATAACTTCAGAATGCTATCTAGATATAGTACTGTATACTACTTTACAGGAATAGATCACACTACCTCATCCGTGGCACTAAAATATTTGTGTGTCATGCATGCTGCACTGCATTCGTTTTTATTATACTGCCCTGTGTGTTGTTATAGTCCACTGTGATCTATTGGGGGTTCTGGTAGACTAATGGAGTGCATGGGCGACTCTGAGTAAACATCCTGCAGATGATAAAGCTCACTGCATCCAGCAGTGATCTATTCTTGGATAGGAACACATTTTGTTTCTACTGGGACAATGCACACATACAATAATTTACAATCACACACACACAGGCAGACAGAGGGCTGGCCATGTCTGGCCGGCACTACCAGCTGACTCTGCAGGTTGTGTGTGTTTGAGTGTGGTCTTATGTGTCTATGTTTGTGAGGACCAGTTTGAGTTTTAGGTCTTGATGGTGAGAGTATTTTTTGGAAACCCCTCACCTCTTCAGAGGCCCAAGATTTGATTTCACGTTAATATTAGCTTTGGGTTAAAGCAAGGTGTTGAGAAATGGAGGGCTCACAAACATGTGTGTGCATGTGTTTGAGCTTTTGTTTCCTTGTTACATGGCACTTAAAGTGACTCCATAGCCATGATGCATTGGCCTAGATAGTGAAGGTGTGTGCTGCCTAAGATGCATAGCTCAGTGAAAGTAAAAATGGAGCACTGGTTTCTTGGGGAAAATAATTTAAATTTTAATGAAGAGAGAAACTTTACACTCTAATGAGCAATGACTCTATGCAGTTGCAAAACATGATTTTCAGCCCGGTCACAGATTTAAGATATGGATTTCTAAGATTAGAAGAGGACCAGATTTTTCACTTAACTTTAGTTTACAGAGAAAGGTCAACAAGAACAGTAAAATGGGAATACTAACTTGAATGTAAATATCAAATACTTCTTCCTCCGACTCCAGTTTGGTTTATTTATTTAAAGTTGTTGCCCATATTCTGAAAAAGGCAAAGTTTTCATTGTTCTTCCATTAATAATAATAGCATGGATATCATGACAAATATAAAAATACTTGACTTTATTAGTTTTACATTGGATAAATGCTTTTTAAATGTAAATCATCGAGACATTATTAGCTGTTGGACATGCAGGTGCACTTTTGTAAGAGATGTAATTTGTAAAAAACACCCATTTCTATTATTTGGTGTCAGTGAAGTAGCACTTCACTCATCGTGTCAGTGTCATAATGGCGGAGAGGCAAGCGCTGCTGCCTCACAGCTAGAAGGTTGCGGGCTCAAGTCCTAGCTGGCTGTGGCCTTTTTGCCTGGAGTTTGCTCTCCCATGTTCCCTCTGTCCTTGTGTGGAAAATTGCCTGTGAATGGTTGTGTTTGTATGTCTCTCTGTGCCCTTGAGATAGACTGGTGAACTGTCTGTTGCTGCCTTTGTCTAACCCTGCCTCTTTCCCAATGACAGCTGGGATAGGCTCTAGCCCCCTGTGAACCAAATAGGATACGTGCTTCAGATAATGGATGGAGTAGCATTGGATTATGTAGTTATTTCTGTAAGTGACAACATGTAAGTAGCCAATGAAACAGGTTAACATTCAAAACCTAAGGGTGAAATGAAGGCAAAAACATATCTGTTTATCTTATTTAGGTCGCTGTATTGGATTGTACAGGTGGCCATAATGTTATGCTGTGTTATAATGTTATAATGTTACTGATCAGTTTAGACAGACATAAATATAACAAAACATATTTGGGTATGTAATGAAAAATATTTTATTATTTCTTACTGCTAATACTGCAACAGGAGACATTAAACTTGGTTTTTAGCTAAATAATGATGTACAACAAGACTGCAAGCAAGTCTGATAATCTGCTAATCACAGTCATACTACACTAGTAAGTCCCATTATGTGCAGGTCACACTGTATTTCAGTAATGCTTATGTCACATGAAAGAAAACTTTCACAAGAAAGTATCACAAAATAATCCTAAACCTCGTTATTGTAGCAGCAGATATGTAGGTTGCTATTTCTAAAAGTAGTAAAAGAATGTCTGATTGGTATTGCAACTTACTCCAAAAAGGACAAATATGATCGCCACAGCGAATCATCTGACTCCACCTAACCCTGTCCTCTGCATCCTCTTCTCTCACTGGACCTCCTGCCTGGCAGCTCCAACCTCAGCATCCTTCTACCGATATATTCACCATCTCTCCTCTGAACATGTCCAAACCACCTCAATCTGGCCTCTCTGACTTTATCTCCGAAACATCTAACAAGAGCTGTCCCTCTGATGTAGTCGGTCCTGATCCTGTCCATCTTCGTCACTCCCAAAGAGAACCTCACCATCTGAAGCTCTGCTACCTCCAGCTCGGCCTCCAGCTCAGCTATTCATACACATGTATTCAGTCTTGAGCGAATAACCTTCATTCCTCTGCTTTCCTTTATTCCTCTGTAGTTGCCATATCTCCCTTGTTCTTAAAAACCGGCACCAGTACACTTCTCCTCCAGTCCTCGAGCATCCTCTCACTATCCAAAATCTTGTTAAACAAACTAGTCACAAACTCTACTGCCACTTCTCCTAGACACTTCCATACATCCACAGGTATGTCATCAGGACCAACTGCTTTTCCACTCTTCATCCTCTTCAACGTCCGCCTCACTTCACTCTTACTAATCTTTGCTACTTCCTGCTTCACACCAGTCACCTCTTCTACTCTTCTTTCCGTATCATTTTCCTCATTCATCAACTCTACAAATCCACCTCTCCCTCTTTAGTGTCCAACCTAACATACAAGTCCTCATATGCTCTTTGTTTATATGTTAATATGCTTCTCTACCTTCACCTTACGCTGCATCTCCCTGTGCTCCTGTCTACTCTCTTCAGTTCTCTCAGTGTCCCACTTCTTCTTAGCTAAACTCTTTCTCTGTATACACTCCTGAACTTCCTCCTTCCACCACCAAGTGTCCTTGTCCACATTCCTCTTTCCCCAATGACACACTGAGTACCCTCCTACCTGTCTTCCTGATCACATTAGCTGTAGTGGTCTGGAAGCCCTTCCTGACCACCCAGAGCCTGTTTCATCTCCTCCCTGAAAACTACACAACATTCTTCCTTTTTCATCTTTCAGCACTTCCACCTCTGTTCTGCCATTGTCCTCTTCATCTTCCTCACCACCAAAGTCATTTTATACAACACCATCCTGTGTTGTCTGGCTACACTCTCCCCTAACAATACTTTGAAGTCACTTCTAGCTCCGCTATTATATGTCAACCTAATGTTTCTGCCTCATCTGGAAGACAGTGTTTACTACAGCCATTTCCATTCTCTTTGCAAAGAGAATTGTAGAATTCTCTACCACCAAACAGTTGGTGGTAAAATTTTCTACCATCATCTGTCTTTCTGCGTTCCTGTCCTGAAGACCAAACCTGCCCATTACATTCTCATTGACCCTGTTCCCTTCACCTACATGTCCATTGAAATCTGCACCAATCACCACTCTCTCACCTCTGGGGATGCTCTACATTACTTCATCTAACTCACTTTCTCCTTCTCTTCTAAATCACATCCTACCTGTGGGGCATAACCACTAACAACATTAATCATCACGCTTTGAATTTTACAGCTTCAGACTCTTCACCCTGTCTGATCATTTCACCTCTAGAACATTCCTCACAAACTCCTCTTTCAGGATAACTCCTACTCCATTCCTCTTGCTATCTGACCCATGGTAAAACAACTTACTCCTAAGCTTCGAGCCTTGCTACCTTTCCACCTGGTTTGACACACAGTCAATCCACCTTCCTTCTCTGTATATTGTCAATCAACTCTCTAGCCTTCACTCTCATATTCCAACATTCAAAGTCCCTACGGTCAGTCCTACACTCTTAGCTTTCCTCTTCTCTCTGCATAGGAACACACCTTCCTCCTCTCCTTTTTTGACCAACAGTAGCCCAATGTCCACAGGCACCCTGTAGGTCAACAGCACCAGTGGTGGTCATTGTTAACCATGATCCCGACCGATCCAGTATAGAAGTCAGATTCGGTATGGAAGTCAGGATATACATGTTTAATTTGGCATGTGTTTTACATCAAATGCCCTTCCTGACACAAACCTCTGCATTTATTCAGACTTGGGACTGGCATAAGAAGACACTGGCTTATGCCGTTTATGGTTGCATCAGATAAAGTATACTCTCTCATCAGAAATAAGACATGGGTGTGGAAGTATTCTGTATATACAATGGTAAGACGGACAAATCCATGTTATTTGCAAAAAAATCCAAGTAGCAATTAGAATACTCTGTGTTGATTTTACTGCTGCGAAGCCAAGGTGCAATCACAGCAGATGGCTGGACACCATGCACACGAAGAGTCTTTGTAACAGTGAACTGCTGTTTATTCACACCAACTGGAAAGTGAGGAATTAAATTCTTCAAACGTGTTAAAAGTGACACACACAGGACAACCCAGCCTTGAGAGAAACGTGAGGAGTGTAATATGCACAACAAAAAGACTGCACTTGTGACTGATAACACTAGCAACAGGAAGGTGCTATTTGACAGAACTGTAAAAAAAACTATATTGTTAATGACACAACTAATAAAGGCTTACACAAAACTCCTGTAATGTAGGAATGATGGATGAACATTTTTGTAGAGAATGTGATAGTGTCAGTGCTTCCACTCTTAAAAATCAAAGCTAATTGTTGTTTCTTACTGTATACTAAAAAAGCAGCACAGTAAAAAGAATTGTTTTTATTTTGGTTGCATGGTTAGATTAAAAACATTTAATTGAATGTGTAAAATAGGTATAAATACCTAAATTCATCAGCAAATATTGGATCACTGGTTTAGAGAAGCAATAATTGATCATATCGTGACGAAACCTGTGATTTACACACCTACTGCCAACTTGCATCCTGGTGCCATCTCTTTCTTATGCACCTGGACGACCACATGATGTACAAGAGAACATTTCATCCATTTCTCCATGGTTTATGTCTGATGCTCATTGAAGGGGCTTCTGGAAATGAACCTGATTCAGCAGGGGCACTCGGACCAGTCTGCAGCTAGACATGTGCAGCAACTGCACATGTCCCCTGACACCCGTCAATCATGGCCAGTATTTTTTATTTCAGTGCTATAGTAGCTTTTCTGTGGTACTGGAACAGACAGGCTACACTTTGCCCCCACAAACATCAGTGAGACTGTCACCAGTTTGTCCTGTCCTTGAGGTATAGGTACTGACTACTACATACCAGGAACAACCCACAAGACCTGCAGTTGTAAAGATGCTGTGACCCAGTTGTCTAACCATCACAGGTTGTACCTTATCAGAGTCTCTCAGATTCTTATGCAGCCCATTTTTTCCCCATTTCCAGCATATTGCTTTTAAGAAGTGACTGTTCCCATGCTGCCTGTCACATATCCCATCCCCCAGGTGCCTATTTAGCAAGATAACAAATGTTTTAATGTTGTGGCTGATCAATTTATTTATGACAATACTTTAGTCTGTGGCTATGGAATTAGAAAACTATGACAACTGACTATAAGGCTAACCTAAATCTGTTTTTATTATCACATTGAGCACCTTTAACAAAAATCAAAATACTGCACAATACATACAAATACTGAATGTAAAAATGCTAATAGTTCAAATATGACACTGAATTTTGCTTCTTCTATAACAGTTATGGTAAAGGTTCACAGAACCTGATTGACAATCAAACATATATTTTGTAGCAGACGATCCTAGTTAAAAGCATAAACCTGTGCGGACCCAACTTTAAGATTTATGAAATATTTCTATAGTTTACTTATAAAAACAGCTAGCCCTATCGTATTTAAAAAATAATAATAATATTTGTCAAATTCAAATGAAGTGGATTACAATAAAAATTTAAAACACAGTTTCAGATTCATGAAAACTTTGATCTATTTGATCTCTCAAAACAATGGCCATTCAGTACTTTGTCCTCTAATCCAGACCACTTTGGACCAGGCCTAGACAAAATACCATGGCACTAAAACTTATCCTATTTTTACTATTTTAACAGAAGCCAATTAAACAGAGACTGTTTATTTCAGATTAGTAAAACCCTCATCTATTTTTGAAGTCTGTTGTCTGTATAGAGTAAACTTAAAATCACAAGCTTAAAGCTTTCATTAAGATGTCTAAAAGCCTTTAACAAATATTGCAAGTATTGCTATTGTCATTTAAGACAAACCAAGACGTAAGTTTATCTCTAATACACAGTGATTTAGAGGCGGATTGCTTACTTAGAGTTAGGAAGAGATGTTCATCCACAGACATACATTCACATAGCTGCCAACCATCAAGGTCCAAGTAACATTAGTCCATACTATTGAATCCACAAACCGACTGGCACAAAATCGTCTAGAAAACAAAGTGAATATATTTCTTAACCAAAACATGGTGTTAGCTACCTAGCCAACTTAACCAGGGATGATACTGTATACGGTCCAATAGGGGCATTTTTATTCTTCTGCAAAATCTCACCTGATACCGTATTAACCTCACATTAATTTGAAGGTGTTTTAAGATGAGCTCTGCTAAAGTCTTAAGAACTAGTTGAGAAACAATAATTTTTTAGGATTATTTTAAACATGTTTAATATTTAGCATAGGTGACAACATGTTTGTAGAAGTTATATTACCTCCATAATCCTCTACAAATCTTACAGTCCCTGTCAGTGACTTTCCATTCAGGATCTCACCTCAAATCTGTGTTCTTTACATAACCATGTAAAGTACCAACTAACCAACTTTACTAAAGCTTGCATTTCAAAGACCCAGATTTTTCTTTAGCATTTTTATGGCAATTTTATTTAAACTAGTTATGTTAAGCATATGCATATCCAATTCCTACATTTTATTTTTATTATCCTAAATATTCAATCTTATTTTTTCATTATTATAGGCTGGATTTATTTTATTTAATTAAAGACATGATGAAAATTGATTCCAATTATTTTGTAATTTAATGATAGGGAGAAAAATATGGAAATAATATACTGCATTATGAAAAGAAACAATAAGACAGACAAATGTCCTTACATACTGTAACGAAATTTCCTTTTTTACAGTGATAGTTTAAAGCTCTGTGAACTGATCAGCTAGACGCCTTATCATTTTGGCTCAAAGCTGTATTGACACAGTTATTATCTCTCCATTAGTAAGATCAATTCAGAGAAGGGGGATGAAAGTTGTAAATTAAAAAGGTAACATATAAGAGCATATTTACTATCACTATGTGTAATGTCAGGAAAAAAAGCAGCATTTATATATGTTTATCTGAGCTGAGCAAGAAGACATTGTTATGTCTATTAAGATGCAACTAAACTTGTGCAAGTAGAAGACTTTGTATTTACTGACTTAAGCAGATAATACATGTATGTTCCTAGAAGAACTTAATGAAGTTTTCTCCCAGCTCCAACATATTTTGGCAAAAAGGAAAAACAAGTTGGGATTAGAAAGCAGAAAGAGAGGCAGCTCTTGCAACATTAGATCTGAGAGGATCATCCCACTGAAGGTACAATTGCAAAACAATTTGCAGACTAATGAAAATAATATTGACTCTATATTTGAGACACAAGATAGACAGTAAATTTGGTATACATCACAAAGGAAGTGATACAAGAATGAGGAGAGTCCGTTCAGTCCATGCAGTCATCTAAAAGGGAAACAGAATGTGAAGGGATGAGGGATGATTGGAAGAATAGATATTTATTAGAAAGGAATTTATTTAAAAAAAATCTACTCTCAAATGGCATTTAAAAGAAAAGCTCCACCTAAATTAATAATCATTTCCTTATATAGAGTAATTACAGTATATAAGTAATTGTTTTACTTCCTGGAATATTTGACTCGAACGTTGTGTTATGTAAAAGAGCACATCTGTGGATTATTAAACAAAAAAGACATTCATCAAAGAAATACAAAATGTGACAATACACCCCCACAACTGAGCCACAAAGTTGTTCAGGGTGAAGGAACAAAAAGAGACAAAGGGGAAAAGAACAGAGTTTAGGAAAAAGGGAGCGAAATAAGGAGAGGGAGTGACGGATTATTTCTTTTTCTCTCCCAGGCTGTTTGCGTCTGGGAGCTCATTCTTCCAGGGAGTGAAATCAAATCAGAAATCACTCAGTTGTCCAATAATGTGTTTCACTCTTATCTTGTGTCAGAGCAGAGAAAAAGCACATGATAGAAAATGACAAAAACACAGAGAGTTTAAAAGTCCAACCACACACATCCACACCAAATGACTCAGACGTTTGATTTCCAAAGATGTCACGATTTTGTCTTATGCTCATGTACAAAACAAATATTCTTCTGAGCATTGTGACACAATCTGAGTTGCACATGTTGATGTGTTGTTGTTCTTTTTAAACAAAAGTTAAAGCAGCACAGGGTAAAAAGCAGTGTTTTCCCTGAAGTAGCTACTCCCCTTTAACAATCAGGCAATATAATGGTGAGATTTTGAAGATTAACTATTCTGGCCAGAAAGCCACCCTTGTTTTAACCTCGTCATTGTTTTTCCAATATTGTCTCATATTTCCCACCTTATTATTATTAATACAAAATTGTCATTTGGCAGAAAAACTAACTGGTTGTGTAAGTTACTCCTAAACAATATATTTTGTCAATATAAACAGTATTTTGCAGCACACAAAGAATCCTGAAAATGTTTAAAACAAAAGTACAGGGAATGATGAGCTTCAGGCAAATCAAAAAGAAACTATCATTTTCAAAGAAATTGCACCACTCCAGCTGACAAGGGCTACTATAAGGGAAAACACTGCAATGTACAAAAGTAAATGCATGTACATAAGTTCAATTATTGACTATGCCTGAAGCTACAGGCTATTGATGACTTATTGTTTTGGTTTCTAAAACATAAAGAGACTGCAGATGGACAAAATGCTTATTTTTTAAGTTTATTCACCCAAGACTTACTTTTTGGAAAAAAAAATAACAATAATAATAATATTTTTTTTAAAAGAACCACAACATTTTTACTTGATACTGGATCAAAAAGAAACTCAGGATTAATTCCCATCCCTACAAACAGTATGCAATTAATTTCATTTTTCATTATCTTTGTCTACTGAAAGCAATTACTGCCCCAAAATCACTCTAGTGGGAAATCTTATCATTAAAGTGTGCCAATCTGTGTATGTGTGTGTGCGCATGTGTGTGTGTGTGTCTGTGTGTTCTTGTGAGTAACTTTTCTTCTCTGTCTTTCTTGGTTTGAAAGTCAAATATGGGCTGCCCATCCTTCTCCTCTCTCAGAGTTTGTGTTGTCTTTCTTCTCACCACCTGCCAGCCTGTCTGTGTCAGTCTGTATTCGCAGTTTGTTTGATTTCTGTGATTTATGCATAGGTACGTGTTCACGCATTTGGGCACTGTTTGCAAAATTTGGGTGATCAGAATCAGACTACTCAATGTAGCTGCAATGTCTGCAGTAATGCTTTCAAACCAATATCGTTACCAAACAAACAGGATTTGTAAAGCTCAATGTCAATTCCCTCTCTTTCTGTGCTGCTACCTATTGACATTTTACTTAATACTGCAGGACAGCACCATAATTTCACAGGAAGAAAAGAAAATGACATACAACAATACATACATACAATTTTGTTTAATAATTTGTATTGCAAATTATCTGTTTATCAAATCTGATATTAGGAATAATCTCTGAACAATAATCAATACATAATGTCTTTGTTTTTAGCAGTGACTTTACACGTTAAAAACCATTGATTAAAAAAAATGAAACCCTCTAAAAATATCAAAAAGACTTCCATTTATTTTGTAAATAAGTGATGTGGATCTGAGAATTTTTAGCAGTGATTTTTTTATATTGACATTTTAACGCACATGGTATCTGTAAAAGATCATATTTTCAAAGCAGTGTGTTAACTGATGTCTTGTGCGATTCAAGAGTAAAGCTTCTTTTAATTCCCTTTAATTAATTTAAATAATAAATATCTTTTCACAATCCCATTGCAACATCAGGCATCAAAGCTTTAGAAGCGAGTGGGAAGTCGCATTAAAATTGAGTTCTACCTTTCAGATAACTCTAAAGTGCAGTCCTCTGTTAAGATGGCCTTGCAGGAGTAAATGGAAATTACAGAGAGAAATGAATATGAAGGAATTAAGCCAAGAATGACAGTGATTTTTCATTTACAAGATGCATGTTACCAGCTTAATTAACATAAGTTTTGATAGCTTCATACAGTCATAGAATAATTTAACTGTGTACAATTGAGAACATAGCATAGTCAATGTTTAGGGCAATAAACCGAAACAACTTATCGAATGAGCAGTAAATTACACAGGTATTGACACTTTGTGAAACTGCCAGGTCAAAGCCTAAACAGGAGCGTAAGCATTTCAAGAGAGAGAGGCAATATTTAAGTGATTATTAGCTATTTATCTGAAACTTTCACCCCAACCGCCTGCACATTAGAGTAAGTAGGCGCCATTAATGCCTCTTGTTGACCAGATACTCTCAGGAAACCGACTGATATTGTTTAGTGAAATGGCAGTGATCAAGGTAATCACAGCTGCTTCCTTTTAATGTTCTACAACAGCTCTCATGTCCAAATAGCCCATTAACAGTTTGAGACGAAATGATGCAATTATAGGTTACAAAACAAAAAGGCAACACAGCAGTTTGTGCTTTGCTGCATTTATGGAAAAAAATAATATTGGTGTTTTTAATTCCACATATAAAATTATAATTTAAAAGTAATTTCAGTTTTTCCCAGAGATGATTTTGCTCTTGTTCACACTGTTTTGGATTTGTAAAATGCTGCTTGGTGTTTGAAGCCTAAAGAAGGGTGAAGCATGATGAATAGCTAATCAGTTTTTAGACACTTAAGGCAAATGTGCTTCATCTATTAAAACTCTGACAAGCTTAGTCCTTTTGATGCTCTTTGCTCCAAGAGAAAGCTATGGCTGATTTCCAAATACTCTAAAATGATGATTCGGTAATGTGGAAAGGGCCCAAATGTGGATAATTTGTCATATATTTATACACTATCCCTTAGGAAACATATCAAGTCATTGATGCAGTTTAACGTTTTATGAACTAAAGCATTAATAAAGACAACACACTCAAATAAAGAGTTAGATTTTTTCCACGACCATATAGGTACATAAACAGATCAGCATAAATCTCAATAATACCCAAACCTAACAATAATTTGCAGTCATGATATGCCCAGGATTTCCGGTTTTAGGAGGGTTGCTATTATGCTTGTTACAATAGTTTATTTATTAATGGTGAAATATTTTCAAACTTTGGTCACAGTCCTTTAATAGACATCTCCAAAAAAAGATGGTTTTCAGATTTTCTCAACTCACAAACACTGATGTAAAACACAGTAAAACATTACCACGAAAATACCACCAACACTAGAAAAAGCCCCATTTGCCTGAACTGGCAGACACTAAAAGCACTTAAAACTCTCACTGTAGAAACTAAGAAGTTACTTATAACAACCTAGTTACAGAAATATATATAACTTTTCTCAAGTTCCATATAATATGGGTTATACTAGGCCACTTGATATATTTTAAAGAGAACTCTGAAGCCTATCTATAACATCTGTGTTCATGTGAAGAAGACGTTGGTCAGGCAAAATCAAATGCAGTGCCTGTACCTGGGCTTTTGGCACAGTTGTTCTGGTCATTCACAGTATACAATGTTCTTTTTTCCAAAGGTAAAATATTTACAGAGAATCTTCAGCACTTACCGGAATTGGCTTGGAGCCCTGTGCTAATGTGCTCTCTGAATCCTCTGGGTAATCCAACTCAACAGGTATTCATCAGGGCGCACACCTGATGATGCTGTAGAGTTGGCTGCACTCACATACACATCGTACTTTGGTGGCATGTAAGGTTGGTCAAAACAAGTATTTTATTCAGATGGTGGATGGAGCTGTTGTAACTTCCGATATAAATGATAACTAATATTAGATCTAGCAGAGTTACATCTGCTATTTTTCTTATCTCTCCTCACTATCCACTCACCCCAACCGGTCAAGGCAGATGGCTGCCCACCCTGAGCCTCTTTCTGCTGGAGGTTTCTTCCGTTAATGGGAGTTTTTCCTCTCCACTGTTGCCTGTGGCTTGCTCCAGGGGGAACTGTTGGGTTCTCTCTATACATCTTTATAGTCTTGACTTTATTCTGTAAAATGCCTTGAGATGACTTTGTTGTGAATTGGCGCTATATAAATTAAGTTGAATTGAACTGAATTGAATATTGGTTGGACAATGGGGTGGGTTGTGGCATTTAATTTAAACAGACCCAAGCCAACTGGGCCAACCACAGAAGATTATCCTAGGCAGATACATTACAGATGAGAAGCTGGCTCAGTCACCCAAGTGCTGTATTTACTCTCGGCTTGGTCGAGGTTAGAATCATAAAATACTTAGGCCAGGTCAAACCATAAGGTTTATGGGCTGGCCTGATATCCACCTTGGGGCCTAATGATAGCAGTGTTTCTCCTACGTTAGCACAGGCATGAGGGACACAACTGATCCGGGTTTTTTTTATGTCTTGCAGCTAGGTACAAAGGGATCCAAGAGCAATGTTATTGATGTTGTGCCCAATTTATCCTATAGCCACCCGACTCCCTTTTTTACATGAAGAATGAAAACAAGCCATTACCTGGAGATACACATTTCTGACTTTCTAAAGGCTGTATGAGTTGTCCGTCACTGTCCTTAAACACACCATTTATTTGACCCCTCCTCCCCAGCTCAGTGAGAGCAGGAAAGGAGATAAAGAGAAAGTGAAAGAAGAGAGGGAGTGGCATTAAGGAGAGCAAATTCGTAAATCACAGAAATCAAACACTCTTTTGTGTCTAGTGTGTGTGTGTCTGTTTGTGTGTGTGACAGTCCAATGGTTAGACAGATGTACAGGCCCGAAAATGGAGACATGTGAGGTTTACATTGCAAAGCTGTGACATTAGTTCTGGCAATATGAATCTGTGCCGCAAAACCACGTCCATGCATAAGTGAAAATAACTTCTATTGATGGGATGTTTAAGCTTAAATCACAGTAGGCTACTGTAAGTTCCAATTTGTTGGCCTCATAATTTAAAACAAAATTTTAAATAGAAATGAGTCAAAATAATTTGTATTATAGTTTAGTTTTTTAGATAAGCAATATTTATGACAATACAGTAGCACAGTTATTTAATATCTTTCATAACTGATAATCTTGATTGGTAGGAATATTCAAATTCGTCATTTATGCCATCAGCATAAACAGCCAGTTAAAAGACGAACATCCCAGAGGCCCCTAGTGAGACATACAGGAGAAATTATTTACATGTAAAAAATACATTTTATTAAAACTCTCTTCATGTTACTTCACAGTTACATGAAATTTAATCAACAAAAAATGCTAACCAAGACATAACCCAATTTTTTTTGTGAGTGCATGCAAAACCTCTTTTATCCTCTTGCCATCATGCCTGAAATATTTTCTAAGGGAAACACTGGATAAGTTAAAACAAGATTTTACATAAATACTGTGCTTCCAAGGGAATGCTCACCAAACATTGGGAGATTTAACTGTATAATAAACATTCTGTCAAACCTTCATATTTTTCATTTGCACAATGTGCGTTAATGATTCCTGTTGGGTTGGCTTTTTTTAAAATTCTAGTGTTATCCTGAGATACTGATCACATTGTAAGTGTTAATGAAAATATAGCTCTGGGTGAGGAGGTGTTGATTGCAGTTTTTACGTGTATAAGAAATGCAATTAAAAACAGGATCAATCTAGAGCAAACAATACTTTTAGAAAGAAAATAAATTACAAGAAAGTGCAAACAGAGGTGTATATAACGCAAACAAACTCATGCACTTCTTTAGACAGCTCTAATTTGGCCAAATATGACAGAGAGAAGCAGATAGTATACACAGGTTACTAAAAAGCTGTCTTAGCACACTATGTCAGAATTTTAAAAACGATATAAATGACGTTCTGCTCGTTTTGCCTCAAAGATTATGCTGGCAGTGCAAAACCACAGGCAGGTAATCATACTCCAGAGCACCTAAGGGGACATAGCAGCACACTAACACCCTAACACCTTTTAGTAAGATGGACTGAAATTAAATAATTATAGTAGATGACGACTTTGAGTGCATTTCCCCAGTTTGTGCATGATGCACTGCATCAACTGAAAGATTTTGTTATCAGAAAAATCTTTAAAAGCAATGGGTTTAAATAGTTTTCATGCAATAGATCCTGTATCCACCAATGAACCAAACCATGACGTTCAGCGCTACCTTTCCTTGTAACTTACAGCATGGAAAGTGCTTTCTGCAAACACCTTCAGAGGTCCCATGCCTCAGCTAGTTGGAGCTGATTTTCCAGCAAATGAAGGACCAACAGTATATTAGCCTGGGGTGGTCGCCATGTTTAGACTCATCAATGAGCACTGGCAGTCAGGGCCAGTAGATGGAATCATACCAAAATTGTTTATAGCCATTCTTTTATTGTGGAGACCCCAGTGAACAATTGGCTAGACAATTACACAGATGAAAATATGACCACTTGGCGGTAGATGGACAGAGCTGTATTTTGTTGAAGCAAGAAAACCAATAACCTATACAATATTCATGGAGTGACAGCAGTAAGAGAAGACACACCACTGAGGCAATCATTAATCATTTAGACTTCCCTACTATCACACTGTGCATTACAGGAGGAAGTGTGTGTGTGTGTGTGTGTGTGTGTGTGTGTGTGTGTGTGTGTGTGTGTGTGTGTGTGTGTGTGTGTGTGTGTGTGTGTGTGTTTTAATACAAAGTTGCAAGCATACACACAAATACAGAAAGTTGCAATATACACACAAATACAGAAAGTTGCAAACACACATCAGGTTTATGTACAAAATTGCTGACATTTGGACAAGCAAGCACTAGGGTTCATCACTGCACAGTGTGAGCTGTTTTTAGAAGAAGTAAAAGGTGGCTGGGGTATGAAAAGAGAGATGTAAATGATCAAAGATAGAAATGACAACAAATACCACAATAGATGTGAGAGGAACAAAAAGGTAGAGATAAAACATTTTTTGAAAAAGGTGAGAGAGAGAGAGAGAGAGAGAGAGAGAGAGAGAGAGAGAGCACGCTTCTGACTACTTCTCTATCTCTGACATTTTAAACATCTTTAATGAGCAGAGAGCAGCACCCCGTGCCAGCAGGCAAGGCAGGCAACTGCTTGGGGCCCCAGGCCAGTAGGAGGCCCCTGAGGGCTACTGACTGTGTACAAAGTTTGCATTGAAGCAATCAGTCGCAGACCTCCCTAAGAGGACCCTGAATCATGCAAGTAGCGCATGATTCAGTGTAAACAAACAGGTCTAATGAAAGAAAGAATCAAAGAAAATCAGCTAGTGAAAATGAAGAGGAGTTATCCTTAGAAGAGGGGAAAAAAAGAGGAACAGAAGACAAAAGCAAGGTAGTGGTAAGTGGATCATTGGAGATAATATTTATTAAATATAATAAACTAAATAGCGTTAGCTAAATACTACAAGTTTAGCTGTAATTGAGCTGATAGACAGTTGAATAACAACAGAACTTCCACTGGTATAACAATGTTTCTTTTTTTTTACTTTGACATTTAACATAAGTTAATGTGTCCAGTCTACTTGTTAGCTTAGCTAGCAGTCTGCAAACATTCAGCTAATTAAAAAAATTCTTTTTCTGTATTAAAAGATGAAAGCTGCATCCGACTTAACTGTCTGTTAACTGTCAAGCTATGGATGCTAAGTTCTGAAATTTGTGCACTATAAATCACTATGTTATATTACTGTAAGGCATTGTGCAATGTGCAGTGTGGTTTGGAGTGTATTTTATTGTATTTTCTTAAGCATAGTGGTTTTTGATGCATACATTTGCCCAGGGCCCCGACAGACTCTAGAATCGCCACTGTTAATGAGTCCCTGAGGCGACAGACAGGAGTCAGGCAAAAATAACCAAAAACATCAGCTTGTAACATCCGTTTGTAAAAGTAATACATGTGTATGTAGCCCTGCACAGAAAATAGTACATACGAGACATTTTCAAGGCTTAGAAAAATTATGATAATAAAACAAAAAGAAAGAGAATAAACAGACAATGCAGAGAGAGACAATGCAGGCCGATGTGACCAACTAGATCCTGGCTGGCAAAGACAGATGCCCAAAATAGCAGCAGCCTCCGCCTCAGGTATGCCCAGCCCTGCCTGCGGTGACATTACCTGCCTACCACCACATAATCATGATGAATCACTTTGGGGTTTGTTGCCGACCACTCACACCGCCAAACAATGAGTGGCAATGGCAAACACACCGTAACGCCTCTCCCTTTATCTTCCTTCATTTTCTGTCATGATTTGCTCATTTTTTACCCCCATTCTTTTCCTTATCTCTGCCTCTCTCATTCTAACATTTTGATTCTCCTGTGTCCTTGCCTTCTGTACCCTCTCAACATTGTCCCTTTTGTAGCTCTCCTCCTCTAGTCCTATTCTTTTCTGTCTTTTGTATTTCCCAATGCATCTCTGTCCTGCCTCTCTTCCTTCAACTTGTGGGGCAGGCACCAAGAAAAGAAAGCTGGAGGTTCAATACATAAAAGACAAAGGAGTTGACTTGTGTCTATGTATAGTACAGTCAGTATAATTATAGTTAACCTGGTGATTGTGACCAATTTCTAGTTAGTTCAAGTTAACTGTGTAGTTAAATGGCTTTCAGCTTGTCCCTTAATTTAAATCACAGCCTTGGTGGAGGCTGTGAGTTGGACCTTGGTGGCTGTGCAGGGACACACCTGGTTGGGTGGGATTTGATCCTGTGGCCTTCTGTATCCCAACCTGATGCTCTAGCCATTGAGCTGCCAGCCCCCCTCAACTATGTAGTTAGTGAGCATTTAAGAAATGAATGGCAAATTATGTCAGCTACAAGTATGTCAAAACATTTTCACTTTGCTCTGTATAGTACATCTGGATATGCTGGATGAACTAAAGCAGGAAAAACATTTATGTAAAGTTTCATATTGTTGCCAATATTTCTTTGATGGTTTTCCTTTACTATGTCATCTCTCACGATAAAAAATGCGAGTGTTGATTTCACTACAGGGGGAGAATTTGATATATTTGGAGTATTGTAGTTATACTTCCACAGCGTCATAAGTTAGAAGACTGTGAAGGGCATTTCCAGAATTTAATACTAAGCCGAGCCATATTACTCTCAGCAGTTTGTTTTAATCTACCAGAGAGATCATGGTGGGGAACAAAACATTGTTTATCATCACTTTTCTCGTAAAATCAATATCTGACAACGGAGATGAATTACATATTCTGCAATAACAAAGAAGGTAGTATCACTGCCTCTTATTTTTTGCAAGTGCACCATGGCGCTCTTTCCTCAAAGACCGTCAAAGCAACAAGAGTCAGCGTAAAAAAATGAAATAAAAATAAGAGTCTGCTCAATGTAATGAAATCAGCCAACAGTATCCCTGAAACAAGTGATATAAAGATGGTGAATTATTGTCCCAAGCAGTTACCAATGTTCCTCCTTCACTTCGTCCCTCTGTCTAAATAAAGAAACGATGGTTGAGAGGCAAAAAGCATCGTGCGAGGTAAACAGTGTACCTCATTAATATTGTATGATGTCTCAGCCTTGTTACTACGATTGCGAGCAATCCCACAGTATCTGTTCTCCAAATGGGCAGAAAGAGGAAAGAGAGACTAAGGTCAAGGGGTTAACTAGGCAAGTAAGCTGGCAATCTTCTCACTGATTTGTCTCATCTGTCTGATCCTTTGTGGAGCTGCCGTCCTGGACCACTCTGCTGTCCTGGACCACTCTGCTCACAGCTGATCCCTCTTACTAGGAAGGACAGAAGCCTTATTACAGAGGCCGGAAGCTGCTAAGTGAATGCGTCCGTGTGGGTGTGCGTGCACATAACTGCATGAGGGAAAAACCCAGAATGAAATACAGGGGCCAGGAGGGGAAAGAGCAGCTGTAGTAGAAAACGTATATAGGCATGTCTCACATTTACTGTATGTCCAATAAAGGCAAACAGATTTTACATGCCTGAAGCTTGAATTATGCATCTATGTCAAACCTACCATGTCTGCACTGCACAGTCACAGCTTTAGAAACATCCATCTGAGCAAATGTTGCAGGTCAGGCAGAGGTCATGCTTATCTATAAACCGTAGCGCAAAAGTTAATTTCTGTTTTACTTATTAACATTATCTAGAAAAACAGCTTTTGGAAGGCAGCTACTGCCTACTTTAAAAAGGCAGAATATTTTCTAAAAAGTGTATTGATTAATACGAGTTTATATTGTAAATCTATCAATCATTTTGATTCATCTGACCATAGAACAGTTTTCCATTTTGCCTCAGACCATTTGTGCACAAAGAACAAGGCGGCCTTTCTGGATCTTGTTTACATATTGCTTCTTCTTTGCATGTTACAGCTTTAACTTACATTTGTGGACTGCACAGTGAACTGTGTTCACAGACAGTGATTTCTGTGTTGCTGAGCCTATGCAGTGATGTCCAGTTGAGGGCCTTAAGATCACACGCAGCCAGTTTTGAACCTTAGCCTTGTCCCTTGTGCACGGAGATTCCTCCTAATTCTCTGAATCTTTTGATGACATTATATATTGTACATTGCATGATCTACAAAGTCTTCGCAATTTTACACTGAGGATTTTGTTTTCTGAAGATGTTCGCCAATTTTTTGTCACAGTTCATCACAGATTGGTGAACCTTTTATACCCAGTCATGTTACTGAACTGTTGCCAATTAACCTAATTAGCTGTGAAATGCTCCTACATTTGTTTTTGATTTGCAGCAATTACTTTTCCAGCCTTTTGTTGCCCCTCTTCTGACTTTTTTGAGATGTGTTGTTGCCATCAAATTCAAAATGAGCTAATATTTTTAAGGACTGAACTACAGACTACAGCTAAATACAACTACAGACCAAATATCCACTTCACGAGAAGAGCAAAACTTTCTACCAACAGTTCTTAACACTATTAAGAACAGACTAAATTAGCAGACTCAAGAGAAATGACAGAAACTTAGCTACCTCTGAAACCAACAAACACATTTCAAACAGCACTTACATGTTTAGTACATCTCCTATCCTAGTTTGGTGCTTGTCCTTGTTTTACGTGGCCTGCACTAATGTGATCTCCCCTATACTCGGGTTTATGTGATTTCTTTGGTAGGTAATTTTATTTTCCAACCAGATGCTGCTCCTTAATAAGACTCAATACAGCTCATAAATATATAGTACATAAATATACAGTATGTGCCATGATTTTCATTACCACCATTTCATTAATAATTTGTGATGTTCATCTACATACTTAAGAAGGCCTGATTTTTTAGAAACAATTTGTTAAATATAATGCTAACAGTGTTAAAGTTTCCATATAGAAATGTTGACAACATCTATAAGTTTGCAAGATTAAGAAGATGAAGTCAAACTAACTAATTAAATAACTGTCTTTGTTCTTAATCACCTCGCCCAACTCTGATGATGAAAAAAGCCTTCTACAAAATAAATCAGACTCATTTGACTGCTATTTGTCTGACCCTTTTGACTACTTTAACAACCTATTGCTCTACTTTCATTTGCATTGGTTTGAAACATCGTTTACAGACATGTGATATCCATCAGTTTGCCTTGACTGAAGCAAAATAATGCTGCACATCACATATTTGTGATTTTTCTAAAAGCATGTATGATCAGCTCTTGTACTTGCACCCATGTCTCTAATTCACCATGAGCGCTGCCCACCTGCTGCAGATGACAGGTATTCTCAATATGTCACGATTCTGTTCCCTGTGTTTGGTTTGTCCCTGTTTTCCCCAGATTCACTTCCTGTCTCGAGCTTTTATTTTGTAGCCCCTCAGTCTACTCCCTGTCTTGTGTCATCAGTCCCTGATTATTTTCACCTGCTCCCCTGTCCTTTTAAACCTGGCTTTCCCCTCAATTCCTGACCAGTTTGCCTTTGTTGCACAGCAAGCCTCTGGATGTCTTCCCTGTTTGGACTTGTTTTGCTGTTCTGCCCAATTCCTATATTTGGACTGTGTTTCTACCATTAATTACTGGTTTATCCTTAGGTAGTCAGCCAGCCAGGTAGGTAGCCAGTTTCCCTGGCACAGTCACAATTTAATTTATCTTCCCTCTCTTTAGTATTTAAGTTAATGTTCTGATTTATTGTGTTTTGTAGTTCTTACCCTTTTATGTGTGTAACTTCCTGGCCTCCTTGTGGAGCGATTTGTTTTTTTTTCCAGTTTTCATCCCTCTAGTCCTTACAATAAAACCCCCCTTTAACATTAAACCCTCCTCATGCAGTCTCCTTACATGGGTCCTTGAATACTGAATCCTAAATCTATGAAACACTATCCCTGCAGACAGGCAGTAGAAACACACACTGCTCTGCTCCCACACATCAATGTACATTAACTTGACTTGGATTAAAACCGCATCATTCCCAAATTACAGATCCTTTTAATGGGGAGTATCAGGATACACTTCTTACATATCTTACACCCCTTATTGTAGTTTAGCAAACTAATGCTTTAGATCAGTTTATTAAAAGCACATTGCATTATATGGTTCCACAGGAAACCAGGTAATTAGACACAGGTAGCATTTTTAGAATTCTCATAAAATGATCAGTTTAAATATCATCTGTTGCTGTAACTAAACACAACATTGAGTCCTAACATTTATCAAGTAAAACGTCTAGTTTTACGGTAGTTCAGCAGGTAGCAGCAGGAAAGTGTGGCCAGTGTTTTTAGCAAAACAAGTCTATAGTAGAGGAGCAACACCACTAATTCTTTATATGGAATTTCCTGGCTTCAGGTGGAAAAGATGTTACTGACTTTGAAGAGTGACATTATGCCTCGCTATATCCGTTTTATATATGGCCTATGGGCTGCTGTAGCTGCTAACGGGCACATTTTCTTTTCTGATGATGACAACTCGGAACAATTTTCTGGGCAGTTACTTTAAATAAAGAATAATGGGCGAGCAGTTAGACAGGCAGAGAGGAGAGGAAGGGAGGAGAGAGGATTGATAATGTGTTTTAATGCTAGTACATCCCAAACTAATTCATCAGCAGTGTTATCAGTGTTATATCCACACATTTTCATTTAGGTATTTTACCTGTGACCCGTACTATGCTGCTCCTCACTATCCACATAACTGTGGGGATCTCACTAGATTTCATTAAATATCTAACTCTGACATAAAATAAAGTGTATTCACAGGTTCAAAACACAACCAGTCCCAGAGTTACAGGTGAATAATAAAAGATATTTCACACAAGATTACGGACTTAAAAATGTGCTCCACATCAACCCATTGTTTTATAAATGTACAACATATTTTAGAAACACAGTTGACATTAACAGTGGTTTCTTGAAATGGTAAAATAAAAGCTGTAAAGTTTTAATTGCCTGTAGAGCTGAATTTACTTATCCAATAATCTGGAAAAGAAAAGCGCATTTCTGTTACTATAATTTTGTGGTAAAGAAAATAGTTTAGCCCTAGCAGGAAATGAACAGTGCGTTTCCATAGTGAAGAGATTGACCGTCTCAAGTATTTCCTTGTTTTCAAGTATCAAAAGTAATTTTTGCACTCCACCTTGATTTGCTAGTATAGCGATGCTGTCTTTTCAGCTCAACACAATGAAATTAATAGCAGCTTGTGAAGAAAATTAACTATAATTGCAGGAAAGGTGCTGCAGACATTTGAGAAATCTGAACACAAAGCCTTGGAATTTTACCATAACTTTAACAGTTCAGTTATAGGTTAATTGTGTCAGGTAGACTGACAAGGATGTTCTTACATAAGATATGACCTCTTGTCAGGGTTTTTGTTTAGAAGACTTCTTTGATTTCACTGTCTTTGTCACTCTTCTTTAACACAAATGGACGCCATTTTTATTGTGTCACAAAAAAAAAATCTTTTCATCTCCTGCCTCTTTCCCAGTAAACAGAACTGTTTTTGTTAACCCCACACACACACACACACACACACACACACACGTTGCATACTTCTGCAATACAAAGCTGTGAGAAAAAACTATATGCTATCAACTGCAAATAACCCCCCATTGTCAGTCTTATCTTGTCACTTTGCACAAATGGCAATAATGTGTCAGATGTGTTCGCTGTGCTTAGGGATGCAAAAATGCCCAGTTGAGCTTTTACTAATAAAAAAATTTGCTTTATTTTGTGGCTGCAATGACTAATCGATTAACAATAATGAACAAAAAATGCATAGGCACCATTATAAGACTGTGCAAAAACAATGCTGAATGTGCAGAAAGATTAATAGGATTTCTACTGACAGAGAACAGAGTTGTAATAGCAAAAGCTGTCGACCATGAATAAAATAAACACAAAATGTCATTACACCCGAGTAAGTAAAAATTAAAACTAATCTGTTGTGACATGGACTTGATGGGAAATGTTGCTATGCTGACACAAGAGTGGTGGGTGGTAAAATACAGCTCATTCTTTAGGAACAAAAAGAGAAAGAGACACAAAGAGAGGTGGAAAACAGGGAGGTAGTGTGTGAGTTAAAAAGGTTGATAAAGAATGAACAACAGCATGAACTCAGTCGCCTTTTGGTTTAAAGGTCAAAGAGAATAGAGGAAGATTGCACAAAAGAGGAGGAGCAAATGAGTCTGATGGCAAGCGCAGAACATATATCAAAAGCACTACAAACAGAAAAAGACAAAGGCAAAACTAGAAGGTAAATAAAAAAATGGAAATTCTGTTCTGACACTAAATTTATGATCAGGAAAACACTCACTGCAATAGGAGACTCACAATCACATTACTCGCATCACAGGAATACAGCATTAATGGCCTCATCTGCCCTCTTTCATCTGGACACACAAGAAATAAAACTCTATGTAAATGGTGAATTGGAAATGTCAGTATTTGTGCTAAACCATAACTGTATTCAATTGTGCCAATTTATCTTTTAATTATATGGGAAAGACACTTGTTTAAGAACATGTCAGTTACTGTGTTCAGACTATGTTGACTTTTTACAGTAGACTTCTGCACCGTCGCAGTATTTTACACTAGAAGGTGCCTTTTTAACTTAACTGAAAAGCATTGATGAGGTTAGCAGAAAAAAAGAGCTCATCACAGTAATAAAACAATAAAAGTGTGGTTTGTCCTGGAATATCCTTTTTAATGGACCCAGAATTGAACATAAAATAAACCAGTTCCCATTTGTCTTTAATCATCATTTAATTCAACAATTCACATCTTAATACAAGAATATGTTAAAAGAAATATGGTTACTGTTTATTTTGTGACTTTTAATGCTTTTCTTACTGTATATTCATTAAGCCTCGTAAAGCACGTTTGTCCCTGACATGAAAAATATACGCTATCAAATAGGTCAGTTTTTTGAAGGAGACATTTTAATTAAGAAATTAGAGACCTATATCCTAAGAGTGTAAAGATTAACCAATCCTTATCTGATAGGAGGGTAAGAATGAACCATGGCAATTTTTCAGGATTATAATAATGTAATGATACACATCATAAAAGAGAAAAATGGATTGCACTGTCCAGTAAATTGAGCTGTGTCTCAGAAATGTATCACTGTTTTCTTACAGTTTATTTTATTAAATTAATACTAGAGACCAAAACAGGCCAAACATATTTTCTTGACTGTCTCCCATATCTGGTGAAAGTCAGAGTTGTAACTGAGAAGGCTCCATTGGATTTTAAATCTACTTTGTGGAAGCAATCTGGTTTTTCAGATAAAAGGTAAGAAAATGAGGAAATAGCTGTAGATCGCACATTTGGGATCCCTGTCAATGTGCTATGGGTTACATGATGGCTAACTGCGCTAACACGAAGTTACAGCTTTCAGCTGTGATATTAAGCATTAGTAGAAGCAAAGAAACCACTGACCCATCTCATTTAAACTAGCTAAAGTTTCTGTTGCGGGACAAACACAGGCTAGGGATGAACCATTTCCAATTTCTTGAAAAAGCTCAAAAGGCCATGAAATTACAAATTGCTCCTTCCAGCAACAACAGATTACCAAGCTGATTTCTGGGAAATCAGTGTACCACAAGGGTGTTGCTGTCTGCTTGACACATGCTCACAAATAACCACCATAGCCCTGGCCCTGTCACAAGATGACTCACCATCAAGCCGATTTCTGACCCCCTTAAAAGTGAAGCGAATGGTCGGACGAATCCATATCTTGGATATGTGGAGAGCAACTTAAAATTCTTTGAAACCAAGCCAGAAATGTTAACTTTGACAATAACTGAGCCTGACTTTCGTTCTAACAGCGACATTCCACTGCTGATTGGAAAGAATACCTTTGACCCACTGTATGATCAGCAGTGTAAGAAAACCTTGCTTCTGTTGAGATCCTTAGCCTATGGCTATGAGCAAGTCCTAAGAACACTTGAGATCAGGAAAAAGCAAACTGAAACTTAGATTTGTGGACATTTAAGTGTCAATCATAAGAAATACTTACCAAAAAGTACTGCTTGAGGGTTTTGAAGAACCCAACCAAGTCCTATCTTATCACTGACAAAGCAGGTCCTTATAATGTTCCCATGCTGCTCAGAAATGAGAAAAGTCATGACTATGCACTACATACCAACTGTTTAATTGCTGAGCTGGTTGCTACAGATTTTGTCCTTCAAACCTCCATGCCAGAGTGGGAAGGGTATTGGAAAAAATGTCTGCTAGCTGTTTCACCTAGCAGCAGAGTACACAATCCAACCTGAGTTTTGACTATGGTGTGTCTCCTGTTCAAGATGAGTGGAAAGAGACTCACTCAAAATCAAACACATTCTCGGATGTCTTTTCATGCCATGACCTTGATTTTGGCCATGCAACCAAAAGAACCCAGCCAATTAACTCTTGTCTATTTGAGGCAGTCAAAAAGCATTCGCGGGCAACATCTGGGAGTCAAAGTTCCCATTTTCATCAACTATTGAAGAGAAAAGAATGATGATGTAAGATTATCGGAAACTAAACCTCTTCCTGCGGAATCAGAGATTCCACTCTTCTATGGGACACAATGTTTCTCTGTGATGGATCTCAAATCAGGTTGTTATCAAATGGACATGAGTGAAGCTGATAAATTAAATGCTTCACAAATGTAATCATGTGCCCTCATGTGTGAGAGATATCAATTTAAAAGGGGTTCTTGTGATCTAATCATTTTTCCAGTACAATGAGCATGAGAAGAGCATGAGACCGGCCTCATTCATGAGGTTGAACACCAAACAGACTTAAACTCTCACAAGAGAAATATATTTTTTTTTAAACTTCTGTCCACTACCTATAGGACACATTGTTTCCAAGGATCGAGTAAAAATCTTTCCTGAAAGCTTAAACCATAAAAACCTGAAAAAGACCTGAGATTCAAAAGCTACAACCAGACATTTTTAGTAGACTATTCAATAAATAGTCAACCTACTTACCTCTTTTCTTGCTGGTTATCGTTTTAGGTGAAAAGGTTGTAAAACCCCAAAGAGAGCAAATGCACATGCATACAACTGTACATAAAGTGATGTTACAGGCTTCCCCTTAAAATAGATTAATGTATGGTAGGCTACCCTGGCTGCCAATAGACATCCCTTTGGACTCCCTCTAGCCAGTGAACAGCTCCACTTACATTTTCAGTATGTGACAAACTTGAAAAGCCATCTTTAGGAGAGCTACTAAATAATTAAGCAAGAATTCTCACAAAGTGGCTGACACAGACCAACAGAGGTTTGAAAAAGTCATCCGTGAGTCAACACTGAAATGTTGAGGACAGAGTGTTAGTCTATAATCTCCGTCTCAGAAACAAAGATAAACTGTCATACTGGGAGCCTCAGCCTATGAGTAAGCCACAAAGATCAAGAACAAAATACAAATTTAAGCGGAGAATTATACTATGCCCAAGAGGATGATGAGGACAGCTGCTATTAGTTTGCTACTTCATCAGAAAGAAGAGTGACACCTTTCAAGAATATTGGACCTGCCCAAGCCTAACTAACCCGTCATACAGAAAGAAAAGTTAGGACAAACTGACAGAGAACCATGCACAAATCCAACCAATTTAGACCCAGTGAAACAACAGAGAATCCCACTGACTAGAGACACCATATATAAAACATCCCTTTGAGTCCACCTGGTGAAAAGAAACTGAAAATGAGTCATACATGGGTGTATGGTAGGCAATGAAGCCACAAAGATCAGGATGGCAATGAAGACCCATAGGATGACAAATTTGAGTCCCTTACCAGTCATGACCCTGTCCCAGAGGGAAACAACAGACAGCCACATTAGCTTCTATCCAACACTAAGGGTATACCGGACTTAGCTAGAGGGAACTTTATACAGACAAGAAGACAGAAAGCTGATGAAAAACTAATGAGAAACCTGATCAATGAACCATTATCAAAGTAGTAGCTTAAAGATAACTCAACTTCTCAGAGAGAGAGAGAGCGAGAGAGAGAGAGAATTTTTAAACTGCAGGAAGACTAGACTACCCAGAACTAGGGAACCCTAGTATTTTTACTATTTAATACAGCAATGTCAACTAGGTTGTAATATTTTAATAATTCTTTTTCAACACATTTTCCTAATATGAATCTTACAATGTGTTATAATGACATTGTGCTGGATCAGAGGAAAAAAACTCAGTGAAGTTATCATCAGGAGCATCCAGCTTTAAACAAATAACAGTACTAGTTTTTTTTTATGCTTTTTAGTTTTTATTGCTTTGAGTAAACACTTTTTCTTTTTAATTGTCAAAACACTAGTGGTGTTTTAATATATAATTTTAGTAAATATGTTCCAAAACAGCACAGGGATATTTGCTCCTAAAAGCTTTTGAGCAAGGCTCACCCTTCTGTCCAATCAGAGAGTTTCAATGATTAAGTTTTGGAGTATTCTCATTTATTGTAATTTCACAATGTCTAATAAACTGAAAGAGTGGAAGAGTATACATCTGAGCAGGGAAAGAGAACTGGGCAGAGCAGAGTGGAATGACAGTCTTATGCTAAAACCAGCTCAAGTTGCATGTTGTAGCTTTAAGTAAAAGTATTATTCCACATTCTGTCACAACTGAAAATCGTAAATTGAAACCTTTAGTCAGTAAAAGTAAAAGTGTTAGCATAGAAATAAACTTAATGTCCACGACCAGAAGCAAAAGTACAAATTACTTAGTTTTGTAGATATTCCAGAATGACAAACATTATTGCAGTTTAATATGGTGAATAATAAGGTTTAATTGGTGCATGGTGGTGTAATGTATAACCGCTAAAAATCATATAATTTCATAAAATGATATGAAATCTGCTCTGAAATTGAAAATCTGTTTGTCAGTTTGCTTTATTTTTTTTGTATCAAAGTATAAACCACATATGTACATGCGTATCAAAATATTTGAGAGAGAAAGATACTCACCCTTATTAAAAAGCATTTCTCTCTGTTGATGTACACATCTGTTCTCAGGCATCATCCCAAATCTACTGTTAATTTGCTTTTAATACATACTTTTATTTCCTTCTGTGGCTAAACATCAATCATCAATAAGCTTAATAAACACTTGATTAGCACGTAGGTCTTCTTGGTTCATGAAATGTTGCTAAGATGGATTTTGCATAAAAAAATGCATTATACACAAAGAGACACAATATACAAATAATAAATACGCAAACACAGATTTGTATGCAGCAATGTCATGTCAAAACACATTTACACTACAAAATTTAAATGATTTATTAATGCACCACAAGAGGAGACAGAAGGCGAGAGGACAGAGAGCAGAAGGAGAGGACAAAAGAAGAGATGTGAAGGGCAATGACACAGGTGAAGACATGTGCTCTGTAGTGAGATGAAGCTAAAGACTGGCAGCTTTACAAACAAAGGAGAGGAAAATATAAAAGTGATTTGAGAGAAGAAACAGCAATATTTGCACATCCAAACCACATATCCTATGTGTCGCTGCCAGGAGGGGAAAAGAATAGAAAAGTAAAAGTCGATGACACAGACAGAGACAGGTGGGGTGGAAGATAGAGTTATAGACGAAGAAACAGCAAGATAGACAGACAGAGAAGCAGAGATAACTCTCCTGACTGATGACTCATAAAAATTAAAACCGTTCTTCTTGAGGACACGCTTTCATTTTCCCTCCCTACTGTGATCTGTTTCTTCCTGAGAAGCAATTGTAGCTTCAGGTACAGCAGGTGGATGAGTCAGTGCTTGCAAGCAGCCATGACTGCAAACCACACAAGCTCTTCCCTGACAGTTTTTTTAAACACACATGCACACGCACAAACACAAACAATTATTATTCTTTTGTTGTCTTAAAAATTATTTATTTTTTTGTCACACACTGAGCCTAAAACGCAGAATTGTAGGCAAAGTATTAGAAAACTTAAAAGAATTTCCTCTGGCATGACTCGCCACAACACCTGTGATGTTGCACTAGGTAGTTTCACTTTGTAGCCTACCTCTCCAATATTCACACAAACATGTGGTTCTAAAACATCTCCAGATGCATATCTCAAGACAAAAAATACATGGCTCTTTCATGGTTACTATGGGAGGGAAGCAATAAAAAAATCAAATATGAAGCCATTTCAAAGTCTAAAGCAAGTCTTTGGACTGTCTACACAAGAGACCCACACAGGACAACTTGAAAGGAGATGAAGGAGATGACTCAATCGAGTTTGCAGTAACATGAAAAGAGCTTTTTGTGTGTGAGTGGGTGCGCATGTGTGCTTTTCTGTGTGTATTTCTTACATTGTATTTCGTTGGAAGTGAACACACACTACAATGTTAACATTGTATTAGCTGTACAAATACACAGCAGGCTAATAAGTTGGTATTGGAATTATAATTAAAACAGTGTGCAGTGGTGCATGTCTTCATAACTTTAGGCTTTATCATGAGTCACAACAGACTGCGGTCTAGTATTTAATAAAGGAATGTCAGGCCTGTGATTGTAGAGACAATAGATAACACTTCAATGACCCCAAGCCGTGGGACACAGCCAAAGCACAGTACCTCAGTTCAATCTCAGATTTGCTGCTGAATCTCGCCCTATTCAGCCAAACAGAGACTGAGGACAAGCTATTTTCAAAACTGGTAGTTTTGCATACTTATCTGAAGGCTAAAATATATATCTTACTTCAAGACAAATGTTTTGACCAACACAAGACCTCCAGAAGAGTTCAAAAGCACTCAACCTCCTCCTTATTTGGTTTTTATGTTTTTACTCTAATGCCAAGCTAAATTTAAACAATTGAATTATTGGGCCTTGTGGTAAAAAACTTATCAGTTTATTTGAGACAAAGAAGCTTAGGACAAGGTGTTTAAACTAATAACTAATAATGGTGAATATAATCATCAGTATCTATTTGCAATAACTTTTTTTTCTAAGGTCAAAAGCACAACAATTGTTGCATACATGAATAGTAAACCATGTTGGAGATCTCTGTGCCTTTATAGACTGTGTTAAAGATGAGAGCCATGCAGGCCTGGTTGCAAACTCAAACAAAGAAGTTAAAATTTTTTAATACTCCAAAGACCCTATTTGCCTCTTTCCTTTCCCATTACCTTTTGTCTTCTGTCACTCTCTGCCTCATCAGCAGCATAAACTAACTCATTCACTGACTAACGGCCACCTGGCAAAGTTTCAAGAGGAGAATGTGCGTGTCTTTATTAAGAAATAAAAAAGCGTGTGCTCGGATAGTTTCTGACAGAGTGTTCAAGTGTGTGTCTGTGTGTGTACATGAATTAGTGAGAGAGCGGAGGAAGAATGTGTAAGGGGGTCTCTCAGAAGTCAGCACTGTCTGCAGTGTTTATCCACCACATATTGAGCTGTGCTGACCAGAAAGCCCCACCGGGGCCATTGGACCAGCTGGTGTAATACTGGTGTAGACACAACCCTAAATACAAACATCTTTCACCGTCAGACAGACACAGCACCAACACTCATTCTCTCATCACCACACATACATCATCCTATGGTGGCCCCTTCAGATCGCTGCTCTCCTCCACCGTATGGCTCATCAGACATATTATAATTAGCAATGCTGAGTAATTAACACCCTAATTAGGACATTCATTTGCATATTGGCTTTCATTAGCATATACTTCCACCACACACACGACATTCCTCCACACACCTATAAATGCCAGTAGAAAGTGCAAGGCTCTTTTTTAAAACAATGGCTTACCAGCACAACTCAGGCCCACACATTTCACACACAACAAATATATTTTCCTTTGCAAGCCATTGTAAGACACAAACCTGAGGACAGTAAGACTGAAAAAGTTGTAGAGGCAAAGGCAATCTACTGCGGGGTTGAAGTCAAAGTCCGGACAGGATATAGGAAAGTACGAGAACATAAATGGGACTGAGAAAGGGCTCAGTAATAGAGGTACCAGGCTGACACTCTCCAGATAAAAAAAGGACAAGTAAGACAGAAAGATAACTATATTACCATTTCTACATCTTACGTAACCCTATAAAACTTAATCCATGACTGTGAAGAAGGAGCAAGAAATCCGCAACAACTCTGGAAATCCGAATGAAGGCAATTCAAGCCAGGAGAATGAAGAAACACCTCTCTCTGTGACATTTGCCCTCTGAATGGCATCCACTCAGTGGAGCAGAACAGCAAAGAGTGATGCAGAGTCTAAGAAAGAAAGAGAGGGAAGACGGGCAGAAAGACACAAGTGAGAAAGCAAAAAAACAGGATAGAAAGGGCATGAATGACAATAAAGAGGTAAAGAGCGACAGGACGGACAGAGCAGTTCCTGCCAGACATTGTTTCACCAGTCACTGCACAGAAGAGGAAAACCTGAGTTATGTTTCTGCGTTCCACATCGCTTTCACGATTTATGTTCCGACAAGGATAATGCAGCTAGACGGCTCTTTTGAAAAGACCTCTATAAATCTGATCTTGTTTTTCTTTTTTTTTCCTCCTTCCTTTCTTTCTCTTTCAGTGTCCCTCAAATCCTCAGAGTCTGTGTTCTTTGGCATTCATATGCTCGGGTCTATTTCCCGACGTATGTAAAGATATTCAGCAGCAAACCTCCATCTCATGTACACTATACAGTATTCTGTACTTTGCTGAGCTCATAGACCTTGTAAATAAACCTAGATGAAAACTCTGTCTGTGTTTCTCCAGCAAACAAAAGCCTCAATCTAATCCTTTTCAAAAATAAAAAGCAAATGACTTTACTTGACAAGTAACTTGTCGAATCTCATACGTTAATGTTTTTACTGAGGACAATTCAGCTATTTTAAAAGATATTAGCGAAGTGATATTTGACATGTGCATCACATAGCCAATAACTACTGTTTCACATATGGCAACACTGTTTTCATAGGTCACATTTGAAAATCAAATTAGTCACCAAAGCCTCTACAGTCTTATGTCTAAACTTAATCTAGATCTGGTAGACTGTCATTCTGGCTCCTGGCCATATGGAGGTCTTACATAAACAAGGAAAATAATGATAATGTTTAGTTGAGCACCGACAGCCAGTTGGCTCGGTGCTCTCACTCCAGAGACCCAATTAATACCACTGTAAACCTCTGCTGCCCTTCATAGGCAACAACAGTTGGCACAAAGTGATTGTGTGTCATTGTCTTCGTGTGTGTGAGAGAGAGACAGAGAGAGAGCCAGAAGACAGAGAGACATTTAGGGGTATCAAAGAGTGAGGATGTGACTGAACGGCTCTGACCATAGCTGCCCTCCCTGGGCACCATCGATTATCATAGAAGAAAATCATCCTCAGATCATTGGCCAACCAGCCTATCATGGCCAACAACAAGACCACTGTGACCCTCAACAAAGGTGGTGTTAATCATTTAAAAAAAACTGAGGCACATGGGGGAATATAACAAGATATAACATTACAGAGAAGAGTTTGATGTAAAAAGTGTAAGTAAAGTTTGCCAGACTTTAACTGTATAGTTAATGAACCAGTTAGACACTAGATGAAACTCTGACAGCATATTGATTGATCTTCTGAAATTTGAAGCCAAATTACAAAAAGGCTTCATCTTAAATGCTTATTTGTTAGAATGTGGGAGCTGTGTCTTTTGTCGTTTAGGCAAATGCCACAAGTTGATTATGTGTAGGTTTCTAAATGTTATTTTCCCCAAAAAGTAACACCGACGAAACAAGGCGACATTTCTGCAGATTGCGCAGGCAAACATTTTACATTTTGTAAATGTTTAGTTTCGGACCTAATTGTTTTTTTTTTAACCCACGGTGTATCACAGACAGACTTTTCCCAGTAGGACCATTAAAGGATATAACAAAGCAAACTTCACAGCAAACTCCACACCTGGTTTGTCCTGTCTGCCATTACGTGCACCTCGACTGAACGTTCGTCAACACCGCCCAAGGAAAAGCACGCATTAAGCAATTTAATATCCAGCTGAACTTCGCTGGAGAAAGACGGAAGACAAAAAATCATAAATGGACACGAAGTTGTGGGACAGACAGTTGGAGATCTCCTTTCCAACTTGTACAACTCAAACGCTGAAAAGCCGACAAACCAACAACTAAGTTGATATTTTTCCATGCCGTTTGTCATGTTCGTACCTTTTCCGCCGAGAGCGCAGCAGTGGCCCCAGATAAGCCAAAACAGCAAAAACGAAATCCCATGTATCTGCATGGTTGTCGAGCTGTAAGGTGATGTCTCCCCCGTCCTCTCCTCTTCTCAAATCCTGGTTCTCCTCCAAAGCGCGAGGATGTTCTCAACTGCCTGGGCGCGTGAGGGACAGTCTGTAGGTTGGAGAGACAACCACTAAGCACTGAAGGCAAAGAGAGCGAGTGTGACGTACAGACAGCGTCAATAAAACAACGTTTCCGGACAGATGTTTTCCAAATAAAATAAAGTTGGACATTCATGTTGAATAATGTCGAGTAATGGCACCACGACAAAGCTGCATTTATGCAGGGTTGTTTGAAAAAAAAATACAAATATCGAAACAATCATAATTTTGAGTAAAAAAAAGGCTTCTCCCAAAGCTTGAAAACGTCCCTGTGTTTATGTTGAAGAATGTAAGCGACATTAGCGGGCATAATTTGGCTTATTTGGCACGCTTGACATATTAACAGAGCTAAACTGCAAATGCAGAAAGCTAGATGTGAGGATGCAGGGAGGGGATCTACCTGAGATAAGTATTAGTTTGGATTATAGAGGGTAAAAGATTTTAACAGCCTTGCAAAGGGCTCCTGCAACCCATAAATTATTTCCAATTTAAATACCATGAGGACTTAAGGAACAGTAATTCTCTACTATTGTAATAATACACTATGCTACTATTTTTGACCAGCTCAAACAAAAAAGCATTTTTGTTTGTTTGTTTGTTTTACGTGAATATTTTTAAATGCCGTACTATGCTAAGCCACCATTTACATTTACATTAAGTCATTTAGAAAATGCTTTTATCCAAAGCAACTTTACAAGTGAGGTACAAGGCATGTAATTCAAAAAAACAAATAGAGTGATTAGTATCATAATTGCAATCGTTAACAGATACTTGTAAAGATACTAAACCTTTAACTATCCTCTATCCTTTACATTTATCTTGCAACCCCTTATTTGGGTCACCACATGCCCAGTCAGGGGCCAATATTTTTAATTACTGTCAAACTAATATTTGCTTGTCATTTGCTCATATCAGGATAATAAAAGACAAGGTCAGATTTAATCTGTCCCACATTGCTAAGGTACACTATATGTATTCAGCTTGATGAGCAATATATGTCTGTCCTTAAGGTATTTAGCCTCAATGAATCGTCTGAGTCTGTACGAGTTAGGCCACATTTGGGTTATGTGTTGTTTTAATTAAAAAGTAACATGAGCTGTGTTTTTGCATGTTCTTACAGCAATGTTCCTTTCATAATCAAATGAAGCTGCTGCTACACTATGATGTTTTTCCAGCTGTATCCTCCTGACAAGTGCCTCCATACTATACTCCCCCTCACAGATTTGAGTCTTTCAGTTTTCACCCTGTGGCAGAATCACTGGTTTTCTCTAATAGCCGTCTGTTCTTTAATTATTCCCCCATGCTTCTCTTCAGTTGGGTGTGGGTGTGTGTTCTGGGGATTAGAGAGAGGGGGCAGTCCTCAAGTGAGTTAAGAGGATAACAGTGAGTGAACACACACAAACATATACACATATTGTATGCATAAAACACATGAAGGACTGCATTTACATGCATACACAGTCACTTACACACACACGCTCCCAATTGGCTGTTTCCATGGGTAGTGGCAGCTAAGTTACACCAGAGCAGTGCCAGGGGAAGGATGATGTAATCCACATCTTTTGTCCATTGTACTTCTGGTCAAGTCGTCACATAAGCCGTCATTAAGGACATGGGATGGAACAAGTGAATTACTGTGGCATTATTAAGGTCCTACTTTGTTTTATCATTGGCAATTACACAGGATTATATCAGTAGTTCATATTATCTATAATATGTTGAGTTTTGACTTTTAGTTTTGGATCTAGAGTATTCTCCAGCAAGCCCAAACTGTTATGACTTTTTAAGTATTCAGTAGTTTATGACTGATAAATTATTTGTCCTATGAAGTGTTTGATTCATTCATTTAGGTATAGGATCCTCACTGTGATAACATCTTTGAGTTAATCCACAATGTACCTTGAAAGTGCACAGAATTGAAAAATACGAATCCCCAAATTATATTAAATGACTGTCACATCAATCTGACTCTTGCCCAGATTACATTATTGTTGTTGTACTAAGAACAGTCTTTCATATACACATTTTCTTGCTATCAAGTCATGTAAAAGAATTGCAATAATGAGCCTGGACTTGAATGCACAAGATCTCTGTGATCTACAATTTTTATGCACACATAAGTACAATATCTACTCATAAAAAAATAAGGAAACTTATGAATACGTTTTAATAATCATTAATTAAAAGAGCACAATAATTGCCCTCTTTGAGTAGAGTTTGCTATGCTCTTTGGTTATATATCAGTGGTCTCTGAAACGCCATAGCACTTACTTGAACCTCAAAATACTTTTGAAGTTGGTCTTGTTCCTGTGTGACAAAGCAGTTATTGGAAAAGCCATTTGGTGTAGCCATTTCGGAAATAGTTGCCAGCTGCACTACAGACAGTCAATTAGCTTTTGACAAAGCTTCTAGTTTTCATCTGACAAGCAGTTAACGACAATGGAAGGAAAGGTTACCAGGAGCACATAGATGTGTGATGCTGCACCACTGTAAAGGTCAGCTTATTATTGTAGTGGTTTGGCATGCTATTGTGCTCGCCCACAGAGGCAGCGAAAAAAATTAAATCCCACAGTAATGTTGTAATGACACATTCAGAAAGTAATTAATGCATGGTAAGTTATTGTGAACCATCCACTCGTTATAATGACAAACGCCAGCAGCTTCCCAGCTGTATTTCAGTACCGTGGAGAGCTCCGGCTCCGTACGCGGACTAATCTTTTTCACCAGGGGTCGCGCTTCAGCCAGCTTTTCTCTGCGGAACCATCGAGCAAAAGCTCATCAGATCCACGGAGAACAATAAATGGGACTCTCCCGCTGCAAAGCAACGTTGTAGAAAGGAGGTAATCAAATTGTGTCATTCTTTAAAAACAATGCATTATGTGATTTGACAGTGTGAATACACTAGTCTTCATTTTCATGTAAAGAATTGTTCGAACGTGCGTTTGTTTGCGTGTCGTTTGTTTTTGTAAACTAATAAATGTAAGCTGCTTCTTCAATGTCAGGTTTGACCGTCTCGGTTTACTGCACTTTTCCGGCAGTTTTCCGCTTTAGATGTCCCATCAGGGGTCGCCACGGCGGAACATGTTCTGCACGTTGATTTGATTATTGTTGAAATAGATGGAAAAGAGAGAGAGAGAGAGAGAGAGAGAGAGGGTGAAATGGGAAGAAACATTGTGAAGCGCTTTGTCCAGTAACGTTAAAAAGCCGCTAAATAAGTGCAGACAATTCCCCATTTAGTTTAAAGTGACATTTTTGCACTGTTAAATGGGATACAGACATGAGTGGCTGATTAAATTAGCTCTCTCTTTAGATGAATGTAGAAACTCCCACCCACAACCACTGAAGTTGGCCCCCGTTTCCAGTGTCTGACTCTTTTAAAATGCTGCCACATTATTCTTGCCAGTATTTCTAAGCACATTGTGTCCTGATGATGAATGAGCAGAGGAAAGGTTATGGTACTGGTTTACCTGTCACTGGGGCCATCTATACTAATGCTGTGCTTATACATTGTAAGGTACTTTGAGTTTAAAACTCCTACAGTCAGTGCATGAAAGTAATCCGGTTACAGGCAACTTTCTAGAAAATGTGACTTTTTGAAACATTGTTTCTGTAAACAGTAAAGGGTATTGGGAAAACCAAAATTCCATAAGTTGATTTCTCCTCACAAATACCATTTTCTCTGCCATGTAAACATTAAACAAGGTGTCTAATTTCTATTTGTTGTTTATTTGAGCACATGTACATTTTAAATGGAAGCCCAAATAAAATATTAACAAACGCAAAGTGTCCTGTGGGCATCTCAATAACTAGCTTTTCATCATGTGTTTTCAAATTCAAACAGTTTGTGCTGTTAAACAGTGCTTCATTGTGTCTGTCGGCCTGTCTTTCATTCACTCGCATCTTAGGACACTTTACAGTTAAAATCTGTAAGCCATGCTTCTAAAATAAGTCAGATCAGCTGAATGTATACTTGGATTAACAGTATTTAGGTTACTTACTGTAAGTGCATGTAAACCCAGTCAGTGTTGATGACTCTTCCTTCTCTCTTGCTTTCAGATTTTTAGATGATTGTGTAAAGGGGGAAAGTAACATGGCGACCCGCCGTGTTCCACTAATCTTGTTACTCTGCGGCTCTTTTAATCCCATCACCAACCAACACATGAGGCTGTTGAGCTGGCCAGGGACCAAATGTACTGCACAGGTCAGATCCGGACATCAGAAACACATATTGTAGAGGCTGTAAGGCTGACCCTAAAGTTAGATAATCATAGTTGGCTCTAGACTGTTTTTCTGTTATAAAAAGATAATAACACTGTGCAAAGCTACACACACACTAATCCAAGGTGCAAAACTTGAGCAAGAAAATTTAAAAAAATTTTACCTTCATAACTTCTAGTACACGTTTACATATTCAATTTATCTAATAATTGCTCATGAACTAGACTGCAAGGAACAAGTTGTACTGGAGTGTATTATATTATGAGGTGGTTCTAAAGTTTTGGCCATCCTATTTAAAATAAATAAGTGGGCTAAAACATTAGAACCACCTGTTCTTATAATTCACTCCAGTACGACTCCACTACCCACTCTGGCCTCAATAATAAACAAATAGTACAATTATCAACCTCTTGACAGTTTCAACATAAAGAAAAAGAAATGATAACCTTGTAAAAGTAGCATTCACGGCAGAACTGCTGCATTGAATTGCATGAGATTGTACAGGTGCACCTAACAAATTAGTCAGTAAGTGTACATCACTTTTAACCCAGTATATGATCACAACATTAAACCTTGATTAAAATAATAAATTAAAATAAGAAGATACAATTTATATAAAAAATCCACAAGCACAAATTGGGTTCATGTAAAATTAGTATTAAATTGGAGTTCTAAAAAGCCTTTTGAGTGCACTGCAAGTTTTGCTATTGATTTTATTGTGTTATATCTTTATTTCCAGATAGCCTTGGGGGTCAAATGTGCTCCTAGATTCATGTATTTGTCTCAGAAATTTTTAGAGACAAAATATGAATTATGTACTAACAAATGTGAGTTTGCCAGAAACATGATTCCAGATGACCGCAAAATTTGCTTCGTGTCTTCAGGGTGTGAAAGTAGAATATTTGCTAACACACTCCAAGTCAATAATGATAACAGGGCTTTGTTTTTAGACTTGTAGTAGCTGCTCCCTAATGGCCAAAATATCAATAAATGCACTTTGATATTAATAATAACTTTAATATTCAAACTTTTCAATTACTTCAGTATTTTAAAGCAGCTTTTCAACACTTAACATTAATGAAATAATATAAGCTATGAGTAATAATATAGTTTGAAACATCATCTCCCGCTTTTTAAAACGCTCACTTATTGCATATGTTGACAAATTTGAGTTCAGACGATACACTAACAGTACCAACATCAATATTTCTTAGTTTTAAAATGAATTTCTGCATTCTTCTCTTCTCTTCTCTCTTCTTCTCCCCTTTAGGCCAGTACCAGGTGGTGAGTGGCATTATATCTCCAGTTAGCGAGCTGGTAAGGCCTGGTATTGGCTAAGTACCGCATTGCTATGGCAAAGCTGGCACTCCAGAGCTCCAGCTGGGTCACAGTTGATGAATGGGAGAGCCAGCAGCCAGGTTGGATGGAGATGGTGGATACCTTGAGGTATAAAACAACTGTCCTTTTATTCCTGGATATGTGAGGTGAACAGGCAAGATACTGAAAGGTCATACCAACCTTTGTTGTTACCTGTCAAAGCACCACAGTATTATGCAGGTTGCTTATACTAACCAGAGTCGGTAATTCCCTGTCCTTTCACTGAATAATTCAGACCACTTCACTGATTGATCACTTCACCAAAATGCCATTTCTGCCGAATACAGAATACATTGTGAAAGTACGTTTTACTGACCACCAGTACAGACCAAAGGGATGTACTGTCCTTTGCTGCTATTCAGCTGTCCTTCATGGAGTTCATGGAGTGTTGACAGTTTTCTTATATTATAGGGTCTATAGGACTCTTGGGTGCTGCGAGACTGGACTAGACCTGTGTAAGGTCTGGATTGTTAATGTGGTGAAATTATGGTTACTGACTGTTAAATTCATTGACCACACTAATGAATTAGTCAGTGGGGATGGTACAGTTCCAGGAGGCTGTCCGATATGAATATGGGTGAAGAGACACAATCAGTGGTGCTGGATGGTAAATTAAAAGATGTGAAGGCATATCTGAGTGCAGTGCAGAGCTTTACTGCCAAAAATATGCTGTTTGGCTTTATCAAGGGAAGGAATCAGCTTTTAAAGATGAAATGTACCTTACACCATATTTTTGAACACACAGTGGATTTAAACACAGTAAGTTGTAATTGCTTGTGGGTACACGTTTGGGCTTATTTTAGAAAGGTTTCTCTCATTTTATTCACTTTTCCTATTTTTCACAAATCCCTCTCTAAGCCGTGTTTGTGCAACACACATGCAGATCAGGGCATGAAGTGGCCTCTTGTCCCAGGGCTGTGAGAGGCTATGAGCAGGCCACGTCACACATTAACTCACTCCCAAACATACACATACACACTCAACCACACAAAAATCCTGGAGCACCTTTAAGAAGCTTTACTTGAAAACAGTGAAGGGTTTTTATTCAACTTTACACTCTGCTAAGCTCTGCACACCCCTTCAGGTAGTGGTCTTAATGAAACTCTAATTATTAACCCTGCTAAAAATCCACTATTAAGCAGAAATTGTTGCTCATCTCTGATTTGTCAGTCAGACAAGCCTTGCTCCAGAACTTTTAGAACTAAGTATCTTTGCACTGCTGCCAGTGCTGTTCATGAGCCTGTGTCAGGGGAGGCAGCACCTCTCCAAATTAAGATAAACCTTTAATCTTGCCATAGGCAGTAACCCCCATACCATCAGAGATGTTACCATCTGAAAGGCTCCTTTTATACCCAGTCATGTTACTGACCTGTTGCCAATTAACCTAATTAGCTGTCAAATCCTCCTCTATTGGTTTTTGTCGCCGCCATTAAATTTAAAATGAGCTAATAATTGACATGAAATGTTACGATTTCAACATCTGATGTGTTGTTTATGTTCTATTGTGAATAAAATATGGGTTGATGAGATTTGCAAATCATTGCATTCTGTTTTTATTTACATTTACACATCTTTCTAACTTTTTTGAATTGGGGTTGTAATTCGCAAATGTTGGCATGCTAACATGGTAAACATCAGTTATTCTATTATTGTTATTCTTAGTACCACATTCTCATGCTGACCACTAGCTTGGCTGCAGAATCACTGAAAGCAGGAGCTACATAATAATGCTATATAAGTGTAGAAAAGACAGTGGTTGATGACACACTTTTTTTTAAAAACATCTCTAACAAGCCTTTTAACAGGGTTAAAGTGAGGAATTCTATAACTAATGTGCCCGTGCTTAACACATGCAAAGTAGAAGCCTAATGGTGCTCTGTGGTTTTGACTAATAGTGGTTAAAGAGTATTAGGACATAGTTTTAATACTTTTAAGACTTGTATGTGTGTGTAAATGCTCAAAGGACAAAGCAGCTATATCCTGTGTTAGTGTGGTGGTGCTTATGTCATAATTTAGGAACATTTTCATAGGTTTATGGGTTATCTGCTTTTTAGCAGAATCATTTTTATAAAACACAGCACTGTATTAAAATTTCAAGTTTAAAAAAAATGAAAGATAATAGTTGATAGTTAGAAATACTCTTGAGATCTCATCAGACAAGAAGTGGGTAAATAGGAATTTTGTTTGAAGAACTGACATATTTACAAAGTCTTAAGTCTTGGTGTTGTTTGATTTCTTTTTGCCTCCAGGACCGTGAAGTAAAAAAGTTTTTTTTTTTTTACATTCTCCGTAATTATCTGCTTTCTCCAAATGAAAAACGTTCAATTTCATTGATATTCACATCATCAGTGCTTACAAATTTTCGAAATTTGCTCCTCCTAGCAGCACTCTCAGAGGTCACAGGTTGGTCATGTATTATTGTTTTGGCTACTACTCCACAGCAACATTTCAAAGTGCAACATTACAGTGTATATGAATATATTACCTGTTATTTTCTAACCTCACTACAGTATCTTATTCAACCTGTCTCCTCAGGCCCCTCTCCTTAGCTCAAACTTTGTGTGGAGCCGATTTCCTCCACACCTTTAAGATCAGGCCTGTGGCAGGATGACCATGTAGAGCAGATGGCAGGACGCTTTGGCCTCATCTGCATCAGTCGAAGCAGGCTTCAGCCTGAGCGGGGCGTTCACGAGTCGGACATGCTCTCCCACCACAGGCAAAACATTTTCCATGTGCATGAATGGGTGCGGAATGAAACCAGCGCCACAGGGGCGCGCCATGCTCTGAGACAGGGTGTAAGCATGAAGTACCTCATCCCAAACTCTGTGGTAGAGTATATTCATCAGCACAACCTCTGCACTGAGGACAGCAGGTGGAGAAACGAGGGCAAGGTGCTGATGCCGCTCACCAAGTAGGCACAGCAGCCAGGGAAGAACCTAGGTGATTGATGCAGAACATGGGAAGAGGTTCGCACAGCCTGTGAATGTCTGCAAAGAAACACTTGGAATAAAATGTGTTTTAAAGACATCACTTCTTTAGAGTGGGAAGTGTCTACACAGTGTTGTTTTGTCTTGTGAGTTTTACCGTACACACGAATAAGTTGCTAATACTGAAACTTATCTTTGCATTACATTGTTGGTGTGTCTGCTAAAACTTTGACATCCTGTCGATTTTCACATTGTGCACCATAGAGGAGTATGATAGGTTGTAATAAATCCTGTATATTTGGAGCATTGTCTGAGGATTTTTTTTTTTTTTACATTTTGAATAACAAAGTACTAAGTCTAAGTCCCTCTAACATCACAGGTCATCCAGCAGAGATACCATGAATGAAGTCTAAAAAATTACTAAACTACACAACTAAGTTTAATCATTGACAATGTGGCTAATAATATTTTATGACATATCCATTTTTGTCCTTGCCATTATAACATTCTACCAGTCTTGGTAAAGACAAATAGTGGTATTCAGTGTCTAATGTTAATAGATATTCACTTAGTTTTTTTCAAAAAATGTCAGTATGTTATGTGATGTCAATTTTATTTTCTATTCTGGTGGAGAGAGACGGCATTATGTCTAAAAATCCAAGGTTGTAAGGCATGTAAAATGTAAACTCCATCCTGTTTTTAATTTTCATTCATATGAAGATGAATGTGGGTGTCTGTACTCAGCAGCAGTCTCCCAGCAGCAATTCATTTCATTCTGGATCTATTCGGTGTCCCCATTATCATCCACACACTGCGTCTGTGAGGCCCATATTTTTTTCCACCAAAGGATTTAAAGTAATCCTGACAGTTGCTCAGCTACCAGAGGTGTTTTCTCACTGAGACCAATGGCTGAAAGCAACACTGTGCAACTCATACTGACTGGCATCCTTTGAAACATTTGTGTGCATGTGCATTTGTGTTCCAGTCACTAAAGAATTTAGACAGTGGGTTGGCTGCAGCTGGACCAAAAGAGAGATTATCAAATTAATTGAGTTATTTAGGCGAGACAAAAGATGTGACAGGCCTATTGTGCCACATCTAATTGTTCCCGTTGGATCATTTTAATCTCAGGTGATTCTGCCTTTGTGCTGTGCATATCAGCCACAGTGGGTTCTCCATGCTGCCACATTCACAGCCTGAACATCTTTTTTGTGCCTTTAATCTTTATTGATTGTTTTTAAGCTGCATCGTGACTAACTCATCTTACATAACATAACCAAACTGCAAACCAAATCTGCCACATGTGGATTTACAAATACTTTGGGCCAATGCTGAGTGAGCATACTTCGAAATAAAGCTCACATATGTCTTGTGCATTAAGTCTGCATTTTCCATTTTGCCAGCATACAGTATTTAGGGAAAGCGTGGTGAGGATTGAAGGGTTACATAGTGACGACCGCGGCAGGGAACTTGGACGAAGCCCGACAGGTAATCGGATTAAAGTAGGTCTAGTTCAAATTGGGGCTTTTGACACCGGGTGCACTCCATCGCAGGACGCCCTGCAAGACGGACCTGCACCTTTACTGGACCTACGAAAACCAGGGGCATAAATATGCCGGTCGATCTGAACGGATACTGGAAAATGATTTCCAACGAAAACTTCGAGGATTATATGAAGGCTCTCGGTAAGTTTGTTGAGAGCTTTCTAGAAGTAGCAAGATGCCAGATCGACGTGTAGGGGCAGGTTAAAACATAGTTACACACATTACATAGCATTCAGTGGTAGAGAGATTCAGATTGTAGACATCTGTCTTTTTATAACAGAAAAATGTTAACTTCGGATTTACTGTTATAAAATACCTAAAGACAGCAATACCAGAAACCTCATGCTATTTCTAAACTTCAATTCTCTTTACTTCTTACTTGGGGACCTGTCGCAGATGTAAATGTTGCCATCAGAAAAATCGCCAACTTGCTGAAGCCTGACAAGGACATCACCCAGGACGGGGACCACATCATCATCAAGACCCTCAGCACCTTCAGAAACTACAACATGGAGTTCTATGTGGGCAAAGAGTTCCAGGAGGATCTGTCTGGAGTGGATGAAAGGAAATGCATGGTGAGTATTTGTACAAACGTATTCAGAGAGGGCAGATTTGTGAGTAGGCCTGTTTGCGTGGTGCATGGTTCAAACGTTTAACCAGCCTGTTAAACCACTCATTGGACATTGCAGTTTAATTACACTGCTGCAGGTGTGGGGACTTGTGGCATAACACATCTGCTGTTGGTGCAAAACCTGAGGCTGTGTAAACTGACTTTTCTTACTTATGAAACTTTCCACAAACTTTTCTCACTCTTGTCATTGAAAAATGTTAAAAAAGGCCAACAATCTCAGATAGTGCAGGAAAATACGAGGCTCACATTTGTCTAATCAGTTTGTGACACTAAATACTTAATGGGATCAAAGATTATATGTGGTCCCCCTTAAAAAAACCTTTTTTGTATGCTGATAGGCTGATTATAGATAAGCTATAAGCTGTTTGGAGGGTGGCTGAAAGAGAAAATAAGTGTGTGTGTGTGTGTGTGTGTGTTTGTGTGTCGATTTGATCAGAATAATTATGGTAAGAAGGATGAAAGATAATGGTACCTCACTCAGAAAATGTATATTTATGAGAGGAAACATACATCTACTTTGTTACATTTTAATAAACCATCCATTCATGCAATGTGTCTTATAATCACATGTCTCAATTTGACCTGTGACCCTGATGCAGACCACTATCACCTGGGAGGGGGACAAGCTGGTGTGTGTGCAGAAAGGAGAGATCGAAGGAAGAGGCTGGACCCACTGGTTAGAGGGAGATGAGCTTCATTTGGTAAGAAAACATCAGTTCTCTCCATGAATATTAATGTATGCAATTTGAACACTTTAATCCGAATCCAAAATACCTCTCAGCAGTGTATGTGCAGTGCATGTATTTTTATGCGTGATTCCAGTGGGTGCCCACTAGCTCTAGCAGAAGTAACATTATACGTATGAGCTGCATGCACACATGGAAAGTAGGTTATGAAAGTTAGAAGACCAGGTCTAAAACTCACTTAAAGCCAAACAAATTATATTATTCTCACATATAGTAATAGACTACATCTGACCATGATGTGTTTAAGGTAAACAATGCATATTTGAGTCTCAAGTGTTTGCTCCAAAACCCTCAGAAAGTTGGATGCAAAATAATTCAAAATTAAAATTACGTGTCTATACATATTAAGTAATGCAGCACATATCAACACCAAACTTTACCATGTTATTATCTTGACTTTGCAAATCTAATCTTTCTTACAAGGACTTCAGTAACTTAAAAAAAACATCTCCACTGTGAAATTCATTGTGTCCCCCATTGCGGCCTATAATTAAAGCATTAGCATCTGAAAAGACTTTAAAGTAATGACTAGCACATTACCATTTTCATTAGCTCAGCATTATCAGATTTTCCTCTGTATGATTACTGCTATCAAAGCTAAGCAAAAATAATCTCCCAAATTATTTGGTTTAAGTGATGCCAACAGATGTTTTCAATCAGCCACCATGAAATTAGTTATTAGTACAAGTTCCCCAGAGCTGGATGAGGATTTAGGTGTAGAGCAACAGTGGCCTCTAGTGGTAGAAAATACATTACAGTGTGTTTAATAACTGTTGTCCTATTCCAGTAGTTCTCAATCCTAGTCCTCGGGGTCTCCTGCTCTGCATGTTTTCCAACTATCCCTGCATTACTCACTGCTGATTACCTGGATCAGGTGTCTTCAGGGAATAAGAAGTTGCAAGATACCAATTCAATTTATCCTCCTGCTCTCCACCCTCATCTGTCTTCCAGGTTCTGATTGACTGAATGCATATGATCTAGGTAATTAGCAGTGGGTAAGATTAGGATAGCTGGTAATCACGCAGAGCAGAGGCCTTTGAGGACCAGGATTGACATCCATTTTGGTCTCCATTTTGGGTGATTTGAAAGTGTTTCAGATAAACTGAATTAACTGTTTCTTTAAAGCATGAAAAGCCCTTACTTCTTATACTAATTTAAAGAACCACTGGCTCATCTAAAACATACATACCCACAAAGTCTAAAGTTGAAAGAAAGTAGTATTGTCATTCTTGCATTTCTCATCTGACAATCGCTGCCATGGACATTGTTTTCTGGACGTGGGTGCTTATCTGTGATTGTAGCATCAAGGCAAAGGTGCAGTGATTCCACATCTGTCAACAAATAGATTTTATTTTTTTTTTTTTTTAAAAACCCGATGTAATCTTTCGGAACATTTGGATTTTTCTCGATTTCAAAACCTTTATATTGTCTACTGTCGTCAACAGGAGCTAAGAGCTGCAGGAGCTGTTTGCAAGCAGGTCTTCAAGAAGACCTAATCTGGCTCTCATTGAACAAGGCGGACCCCCAGCTGAGACACACCAGACACATCCAATGCCTCTGACGAACTATCCAACTTTCCTTTGTTCTAGATGTCTCTCCAAATACATCCATTCCATCCACACATTTCTCATGAATAAACATTACGCACATACAAATGTTACATTACATTTTATATTCCATTAAAACTGTTGCCTTACTCTGCCAAAGTCAATTTAGATACAGCACAGTGAGGGACAGAGCAGTGGACAAAGTAAAGAAAACAGTAATCTGACTACTTAGTTCTCGGAATGTTTGTTGTGGATGAAAAATAATAAACATATAAGTTTGGTTAAGAACTGTGAGCTTATGAGCCACTAATGCTTATAAGCTCCAGATGGTTATCATATTTGATGCATAGATCCTCCCCAATTCATTTGGGACTGTGCCACTGACAATATAATGAATCATTCAATCAATAAATGAAACTCAACAGTGCTCAACAGTGTCATTTTGCTGAGAGATTTATTATCTTTATTTTTATGCCCAGACTCAACCAAGCCAATCCCTGAATGTATACGCCAAAGGCTGGTGCTAGAAGCTCTTTTTTGCTTTATTATTAGATGGCACAAAAAAACATTCATGCTTACACCAATGTGTGCAGGGCCCAAGCCAGTGCCCTGTCACAGAGCAGCAGGTAATTTTACATTGCTACAGCTGTAAGATGTCCAGCTCACTTGTGCATTAATTGCTGCTGCTCGTCCTGCTGTTCTACCTCCTGCTGCTTCTTGTGCATTTATGCCCCTCCACCACCCCAGCATCTACCTGTGGGCTCTGTTTATTTATGCTTCCTCAGAGGGTTGTTATTGATCTCTCCCTGCTTTCACTTTGGCTGGCTAAAAAAAAAAGTGCTTTCAGGAAGGAGACAGCAACTAACACCAGAGTGAAATCTACATTTACGTTTTTCTTCAAAAAACTTTTCCTCTGAATTTATAGGTTCTATGGCTGCATGTCAATAGCTCAACCCTCATTTTGATTGGCAGTCTGCAGATGAAGAGTACAAGACAGAAGATTGTTTTACACTTAAAAATGGGTTTTGCTTATTGGTTTTACTGCATAGATTTTTCAGATTGCTGTTAGCTTCATCTGCATGGCTCAGGTCTCTCCACTGACAGCACTCTTTTCTATCTGGTGTATCACATTAATGCAGCAGTCCAAATAGTGCTCTGCATTTATAAAATTAGTGGGGTTTTTTTCTCATTTTGTTTATAATAACTAGTTTTTGCACCAAATGACCAAGACAAATTTCTTGTATGTGAAAACCGACTTGTATTAAACCTTTCTAATTTTAACACTCATCTGATGAAGGAGGTGAGGTTCTCTGAGGTCACTTTAAATCAGTGTTCAAGACATAAGAGCACGATGCTGGAACATTACAAAAGGCCTTTAAGCCAATCATAATTTGATATGAGCCAGCATGCTATATTTACGTGTATGGCATTCAAGTTGACAGTGGGATTGGTTGGCTCTGCCTCTCCCAATACAAACCACTAGTGAATGTCGGGGCTAAAACGGAATAACTGCCAGTCACAAAAAGTAGTGGGTCAGTATCAGACCACCTCATTATAACTTTGCTGGGCCTGGTGAGAGATGATTCTCACCCTAATCTACAGTACCCTTAAATTGCCCTAACATGTTAAAGCTGCTTTTGATATGTCCTGTGACCTCAGCAAAGGGTAAATAGTTGCTGCCTTGACCCAACCTCATCTACATTTTCTCTGCTTGGACTAAGCTGCTATTGCCAACTACGCTGGCTTTATAGTTAGTTTAATTGGCTGCTCAGCAGACCAGCCATTATCCCTGCTTATCTAGTTCCATTAATCCTACTAGTAGCAGTTATATCAGAAAATGACCACCCTCCGTCTTCATCTTTAACATGTTCTTGATCTCTATCCAAATACTTGGCACCATGACCCAGTATGACATTGAGTTTGGATTTGTTCAGGTTAAGTAACAGTGGCTGGCCCAACTGCCTTATTACTGTCTGTTTTTCCCAGCACTGCTGTGCTCAAAACAACCCTGCATACCAGGTTAAACCACCATGTTAACACGCTAATACCAGCTAACTCCATTTTGAGCTACACAGTCTGGTCTTAAATTGTTAGCAGTCTCCGACAGACTATTGACTGTTTTCATCCTAAATCGTCCCAAATCTCTCCATTTGCCAGTCTCTCCCTGCATTTAGAAGTTCTGAATGACTGTTCAAAGCTTCCTGCTGTCTAAAATGTCAGCCTCCTAAACAAACAATTCAATTACCAATTGTAAATATTTGAAACTAAAGTTTATAGATTCATATTAACAATATCTGGATGACTTTTTTATTGAACTAGTTTTTTTTTAACTGTTTTATGTAAATGTGTTTTGAGGGATTGGCCTGGACCTGAATGATTAAAGCACAGCATCCTGGGTTTGAGTTCAGCCAGGGGCCTGTGCTACTTGTCTTTCTTCTCCAATGTTTAAAAATTGTATTTTAAATATTGATTTTTTTTTTTATTTTAAGACTGCTTATACTTATATAACCTACATGGTCAAAGTTCACACACTACGGTTTAGCAGAAAAAGATCAAATAAAGAGCCGATACTGCTGGCAAATGTTACAAAATTGATTCTCCTGTCTGTACATTTTCCAACCCTGAAATACATATGTGTTAAAAGGTGCATGTGAAATAGAAGGTGCCCCCATTACTGTGTGGGTATGTGTGTGGGCACTCTCAATGTCCTTTGTAACCTCTCAATGATTGTGTAGAGAATGAAAGAACCTCCCCCCTCCACCTCCAAAACAACTGCCCCTGCCAATCCCATTCAAGCCATAAACTCACGTATCAATAGTTCTCTGCCTTCAGGTCCCCTGCCTCACATAAAAGCAGGAGGAAGGCCATGCACCTTCCCCCTCCTTACTCTATTTAACGTTTACACATAACAGTGTCACCAGCTGCCACCATGCCTGCAGACCTCAGTGGGAAGTGGATACTGGAAAGCAATGAGAAACTTGAGGATTATTTAAAAGCATTAAGTAAGAAACTCATATTAAGCAATTAATTAATTCATTTTTAATTTTGATCTGTGGTGTCTTTGCTGTGTTTTCAAATAGTGTTACAATATGCTGTGATACGTTGGTTACACACTTAACACTTCTGTTAAGACAGTGGCTTTCTGTCCTGCTTCAATTTACCAAAATGAAGCAGCAGTGGTTAGAGCTATAACTACACAGTCTTGCTATAATTTTAAATAGCCAAAACTATTTTCATTTAAAATCACATCCAGTCAATTATAAGTATTTTTAATTGGCCAAAAATTGAGTTTCCCCCCAAAAAGGTATTCAAGGCTAAACATAAACGTGAGTGAAACAGACATTAATTTTAAAAATATAATTTTGACTGCCCTGAAAACAGTGTATAATTTGTTTATTTTCTGGTCCCAGACATTGACTTTGCCACAAGAAAAATCGCCATCTCCTTATCTCAGACCAAAGTGGTCATTCAAGATGGAGATAAGTTTGAATTCAAAACACTGAGCACCTTCAGAAATTATGAGCTTGCCTTCACTGTAGGGGTGGAGTTTGATGAGTATACCAAGGGACTAGACAACAGAAATGTCAAGGTGGGTTGACCTTCAGTGTATAGAGTCCTTGAAAAGAGAGCCGGTGAGTGAGTTTCAGCTGGTTACTCCATATGTTCACGTCTTCTTTTATTGCCTATATTGTAATTAGGTTTGTGTAGGGACAGTAATTGGTCATTTATGATTTTGTGTGTAGCACCTGTGTTGAAAACAATTAAAATCTCCAACAGTGGAGAGAAGTCTTTTAACCTTTACCCATTTTCAACTTGCTTCCTGTAGTTCTATTTTACACGTGTATGAATTGTATTAAACTTCCCTCTGCCTTCCCCTTTTCAAAATCTCTCTCAGCTTCTAGATTAAAAAAACTCCTTCACGTGACATCATCTGGAAGAATTTTGGAAACCAGGTGACATCATCTGAGGTGAAAACATAGACATTATATAGAGGGTTTTTTCAGCTAGAAGCAGAGACATATTTTAAAAAAGAGAAGGCAGAGGGAAGGTTTATAGTATTTGTAACAATGTATTCTCTAAAATAGGAAAACAGGATGCAAGTTAAAATTTCACAAAATAAAATCCATTGACTGAACACTTTATTTATGATGATAAGTGGAAATCGCGAGAAAAGCATTGTAGGTTTACATACTAGTAAAATTCTTGTATTATATAATAGGCTATATAATAAGTGACAGGCTTTCCTTTAGAATATTAATGTTTAAAAAAGGAAATTATATGTCATCTTGTAGAGTCTAGTGACCTGGGAAGGGGACAAGCTGGTGTGCACTCAGAAAGGTGAGAAGAAAGACCGTGGCTGGAAACACTGGATCGAAGGAGACAAACTTGTCCTGGTGGGTTAACAATATTAGTCATGGTCTTTTAATTATTTACCAAACATTTAAACTAGAACAATGTTGATGGATTAAAGAGAAATTGTCTTTTTCAATCCGATATTAACAAGATTCTACTCCTTCGTTACTTACAGGAGCTCACTTGTGAAGATGTAGTTTGTCTTCAGGTGTTCAAAAAAAGAGAATGAAAGATAAACATCTGTTTTTGTTTTCATTTACTGTTAAAAAGGTTGCTTGCTTCTCATAGTGATGAATAAAATGAATATATAGAAGAAGTAGTGTGTGTTATGTATGAATAGAGACAAACCTGTTCTGAAAAGGACATCATGAAAAGTGATGATACTTTTTGACAGAAGGTTGTGACATAAGTTGGCTGCTAGGAAGTCAAACTAATATCAAAATCAAATCAGAATATATTCATCCTAAATTGCATTCATACTCAAGAGAGTGTAACAGTGACATGTGTCCACACATGTAGTTAGTGTAGTGGTGACATGGTCACAATTCCTACTACAGAATGGAATATTAAATAAACTTTTTAAAGGTTGTGGGTAGACTTAACCGATGCTCGAGTTGCCATCTACTGGGAACATATGGCGGTTTCCTGGAAAAGAGATCAAATGTAATGGTACACCAATACCAGCACTGGATTCAGATTGACACCTCTGAACTCTGTTCATATTATGTGACAATAATCCGAACTGTATAGCAAATTTTGGTTATAGGTTACTTTTTGTGTCTGCAAAAATATGACTGATATTACAACTACTAATTTAGGCTCTTAATAAGTAAACATAGGATAAAAAACACGTTCTGTAAATTCTTAGTATGAAAAAAGCAAGTTTTTTATTTATCACTATGTATCATCATTGACTCTTCATACAGCCTACACTTTAAGAACACATTCTGTAAAGTAGCCCAATGTCTGACACATAGATGGTAAATGCTCTGTACTTATATAGCACTTTTCTACCTATTGGCACTCAAAGCACTTTACACTGCTTCTTATTCACCCATTCACACTCACAATAACAATCACACGCCCACTCATACACCAGTGGGGGAGCTGCTATGCAGCTGGACAACACTCACCGGGAGCAACTAAGTTGTGGTTCAGTGTCTTGCTCAAGGACACTTCGACATGTGACCGGAGGAGACGGGGATTGAACCAACAACTGTGAGATTGGTAGACAACCGTTCTACCTTCCTGCCCCACAGTCGCCCATTTTTACCTGGTCAGCTAGGCTGTGATACCACACAGTTGTGTTCCGTAGTCAGCAGTAATATCACACTGCAAAAATACTATTACAAGTCCAACATCCTAAAAGTTAATTTTATGTATGTAGTCTACAATGACAGAAAACTTTTAACCGACTGAAATGGACGTATCCTATGGCAAAAAAAGGACTTTAACGTCATATAAGCATTTCTGTCAATGTGGCAGATCAGCTCACAACACAAACAGAAGCAGCGGGCCGAGAAACTTGTCACGTCATCAATTCATGATCGCAACTCACGCGAGACTGGGTTTCAGGAAGTTCCACGTCAGTATCCAGTATACTGTTCACTGAAATCGCTACGTTTGGACCCCGACTGCAGCTGTTTTATCGGCTCTTATTGTGACAACACGGGGATAAAATATGGTAAGATACACTTGAAACAGTTCTAATCATGTTTCTTTCTGTATATGTGATCTGAATCTGCTGAATTGTCAAACAAAAACCCACTTTGAGACTCTCAAATAATAATGCAGTTCTGTAAATTGCATAGCTGCTAGCTAGCTACATTTAGCAGTAAGACGTGCGTCTAATGTCTCCTAACATTTTTAACCTGGCTGTTTGCTAGCGTTTTGTGTACTTAAACTTGTTTTCAGTCTGTCATCTCGTTGTTCTAATATAATATATACTGCTGAGTACCGACGTATTGTAGTCGTTCTTTGAACTACTTTAGGTTCGACGTTAACACTAGCATGCTAACAGTTGCTTTGCCTTCTCTACTAGTTATACCAGTTGACGCGGAGCTTTTTCCTAATGATAAAATTACCAAAAAGGAGAGTTTGAATTGCTTATGAAAAACACTGATGTCCATTGTCTTTTCAGCCTCTGAGGCTAGACATTAAGCGGAGGCTGACAGCCAGGTCAGACCGAGTGAAGAGTGTGGACCTTCACCCAACCGAGCCATGGATGCTGGCCAGTTTGTACAACGGTAGTGTCTGTGTGTGGAACCATGAAACACAGGTATAATCACAAATAACTGACCCAGTATACCCCTACCCCTTATACGGCACTAAGACTCCTGACTGAATAAACATGTTTTGAGTATGTCAATATTATCAAAGATAATGCAATAGACATTTAAAATCAGTGAATATGCTGCAGACTATAACCTGCCCACTAATGCATTTTTATTTTTTATTTATTTTTTTTAAACAGACTCTTGTCAAGACTTTTGAAGTATGTGACCTCCCTGTCAGAGCCTCTAAGTTTGTGGCAAGGAAGAACTGGGTCATCACTGGAGCGGTGAGTTACATCCAATAGTTAGTTCAGGCTCACTGAACACCAGCAGTTTGAAAATTTTCATAAAGAGAATTTGTTGAATTTGGTGTTGGCTCTGCCTCTCCTAAGACAAAAACCACTAGTTAAAATTTACATCTTAATGTGGCAGTGATGCCACATTAAGATGTAAAATAGTCACATTAATCTTTCCATGTTAACTGTAATGTTTTTTTTCTTTAATATGGAAAGAAAATAATCAGTTTTTCCTCCCTTTATTTGGCATGTACAGGATGACATGCAGATCCGTGTGTTCAACTACAACACCCTGGAGCGGGTCCACATGTTTGAGGCCCACTCTGATTACATTCGTTGCATTGCTGTCCATCCAACACAGCCCTACATCCTTACTAGCAGTGGTACGCTAGTAAATGTGTGATGTTACTTTATACCTTTTATTGTGAAATGCATATATATTCTTGCACATATGCACGAATGTGTTTTTTTGTCTTTGCAGATGACATGCTGATCAAGCTGTGGGACTGGGAGAAGAAGTGGTCATGCAGCCAAGTCTTTGAGGGTCACACTCACTATGTCATGCAGATTGTCATCAACCCAAAAGATAATAACCAGTTTGCAAGTGCCTCTCTGGACAGAACAATTAAGGTAGAGACCACTAAATGCCCCAGTTTGGTGCTGCTACTTTTAATTCCATTAATTTTATTATCATTTCAAATTAATAATTTAATTAGGTAAATACTGCAGGGCATCAACATCTGCACAAGTATAGTTCTTTACTAGTTAAAGATTAAGCTAATTCTAAGTTATACATGTATAATGTCTTTAATGTGCAAACAGCAATTCTCTGTTGTGACCTTTGGATTGTTTCAGGTTTGGCAGCTGGGCTCTTCTTCTCCCAATTTCACCTTGGAGGGTCATGAGAAAGGAGTCAACTGTATTGACTACTACAGCGGAGGAGACAAGCCCTACCTCATCTCAGGGGCTGATGACCGTCAAGTTAAAATCTGGGACTACCAGGTTAGAAAACTTGAATGATTTGTTTGATTTCTCACTTCCGATCAATTCAGAGTAATAACCATTTAAGCAGTGTAGGCAAATTTTTTTTGTTACATTACATTTTATAAAAAGTCAGTGTCTTAAAAAGTATCTTCCTCACTGATCGGTCACAATCTTTGTGTGAGCATCCTTTAGCACTGTGTCTGGATATAAATGTATACTCTGTCTTCATCTGTGTTGTAGAACAAGACCTGTGTTCAGACCCTGGAGGGACATGCCCAGAACGTCTCTTGTGTCAGCTTCCACCCTGAGCTTCCCATCATCATAACTGGATCAGAGGATGGTAAGCAGGAACCATCTTATCCCATCCTGTGCACAGCCGTATTGACACTGTATTTTTCACACGGCCTCACTAAGAGTTACTTTATGTAACATTGACTTCTTTCTCTGAAGGTACTGTGCGTATTTGGCACTCAAGCACTTATCGACTGGAGAGCACACTGAACTATGGCATGGAGAGAGTATGGTGTGTGTGTGGACTTAGGGGCTCCAACAATGTGGCACTAGGCTACGATGAAGGCAGCATTATCATCAAGGTGAGTTAAAGAGAATTATTCTTGAAATGTATTTTGACTGTATTAAAAAACACCAATACTAAACAAACTTATATGGTTTGCCTAATTATAGCTTATTTTATTTATTTTTTAATTAATTTGTTTTTAATATACAAAATGCTAAATACAGGGCCAATTCTCTCTTCTGTGTTCCTCCGCTGTGTAGGTGGGTCGGGAAGAGCCGGCCATGTCTATGGACAGTAATGGCAAAATCATCTGGGCCAAGCACAGTGAAATACAGCAAGCCAACCTGAAGGCCATGGGTGATGCTGAAATCAAGGATGGTGAGAGGCTGCCGCTGGCTGTTAAAGACATGGGCAGCTGTGAGATTTACCCTCAAACTATCCAGCATAACCCTAATGGAAGGTAAATGGACGCTTAATCCAAGCCGTTTAACTCAATAGCACCTTTCAAAAAGAGCCAGATATGAGCATCACAAATACTTGACTTTGATAAGGACAGTGGTGAATATACCAAAAGATCTCTGTGAGTCAGGACTGGTAACTCATTTGTGCATTTTTGTGTGCATCAGGTTTGTTGTAGTGTGTGGGGATGGAGAGTATATTATCTACACTGCCATGGCTTTAAGGAACAAGAGCTTCGGCTCCGCACAGGAGTTTGTCTGGGCACATGACTCCTCTGAGTAAGTATGTGGTTTGCAAAGAGGTGCTCCGTATAGGTGAGAAACTTATTCTCTTTATTATTAAAGAGTTTAGAGCTAACTACACTTTTTTATTACAGATATGCCATCAGAGAAAGCAACAGTATCGTCAAAATTTTCAAAAACTTCAAAGAAAAGAAATCTTTTAAGCCTGACTTTGGAGCTGAAGGTAATGTAAACATTGTTTTGTAGAGAATTTGTGGTTTTAGAAGAGGATTGTTTCCAGTGTATTAATCAGTGTATGTGGTCCCAATCTTCTCTGCAGGTGTCTATGGAGGTTTCTTACTTGGTGTGAGGTCAGTGAATGGCTTGGCATTTTATGACTGGGAGAACACAGAGCTGATCCGCCGCATCGAGATTCAGCCCAAGCATGTGAGAGGCCTACCTGAACTTAACCTTCATTTTTGCTACTTTAATCTGATGTTGATCATGTGTACATGTGTACACGCTTCATCTGTTTCTCATGTCCACCTCTCACCTTTCTTATGATTTGCCTAGATTTTCTGGTCAGACTCTGGTGAGCTGGTTTGCATTGCTACAGAGGAGTCGTTCTTCATTCTGCGTTACCTGGCAGATAAAGTAGCTGCCTCTCAAGAAAACAATGAGGGAATAACAGAGGATGGTATTGAAGATGCTTTTGAGGTGGGTGTGTTGATGCATTTCCACGTTTTCAGTACTGTATTTATTTATTTTTTAATAACCTTCAGTGTCAACAATTCCCTAGGTGGTCTAGCATAACTTTATGTCAAATTAGTGCTTAACAGTAAAACATAATTTTTGTTTCTAAGCTTAAACTTTTTAAACCATACTTTTTATGAACCACACTATCCTTTTTGTCTCTGTCCAGGTCCAAGGAGAGATTCAGGAAATTGTAAAAACTGGACTTTGGGTAGGAGACTGCTTCATTTATACCAGCTCTGTAAACAGACTAAATTACTATGTTGGAGGAGAGATCGTCACTATCGCTCATCTGGATCGGTGAGATTACAAAAACTTTTGGCCTGATTTTAACACCTGGTAATCAAAAGTTAGAAAAATGTCTTTTTTAAATGAAGCAGTGGAAAATGTTAGGTCTTACACACTTTCTCTCCCTACAGGACCATGTATCTGCTCGGTTACATACCTAAAGATGACCGTTTGTACCTGGGAGACAAGGAACTGAACATTGTCACTTACTCCCTGCTGGTCTCTGTCCTGGAGTACCAGACTGCTGTAATGAGAAGGGACTTTGGAATGGCTGATAAAGTGCTACCCACAATTCCTAAAGAACAGAGGACCAGGGTGGCCCATTTCCTGGAGAAACAGGTAAGGAAATGCAGTAGTTTTTTTTTTTCCCAATTGTAGTCATATTAATTAAAATTTTGTAACATAAAAGTGTTTGTTACAAGATTGGAGTACTTGTCATTTATTATTTTATTAAGGACTTGATGTTTTTTAGCATGCTGATGGCCCTTATTTCTTTATCTCAGGGTTTCAAGCAGCAGGCACTGGCTGTGTCCACAGACCCAGAGCACAGGTTTGAGCTGGCGTTGCAACTAGGAGAGTTGAAGATCGCTTACCAGCTGGCTGTGGAGGCAGAGGTAAGGACATGTTGAAACAGTAGTAGATGACTCATAAGAATTCACAGTAGTTTGGTGTCACATAATATCGTAATGCAATGTAAAATGTAAATGTAAATATCATCAGTGGTCAGGTACTTTTTAAAAGGTTTGTCATTCTGTCCCCCTGTAGTCAGAGCAGAAATGGAAGCAGCTAGCAGAACTTGCTATCAGTAAGTGCCAGTTTGGTCTGGCTCAGGAGTGCCTTCACCATGCCCAGGATTACGGTGGCCTGCTCCTTCTTGCCACAGCGTCCGGTAATGCTACTATGGTGGGCAAGCTGGCTGAAGGGGCAGAGAGGGATGGAAAGAACAATGTGGCTTTCATGACCTACTTCCTGCAGGGGAAGTGAGTATTGAATGTGTTTGATGGTGACACTGGTGGACATATCATAGCACAAACTATCATCAACAACAAATATGTGTTAACTATTAATTGTTGATATGTCCTCTGTCTCTCAAAGGCTTGATCAGTGTTTAGAGCTTCTGATCAGGACAAACCGGCTACCGGAAGCTGCCTTCCTAGCTCGCACCTACCTGCCTAGTCAGGTGTCTCGTGTGGTCAAATTGTGGAGAGAGAATTTGGCTAAGGTCAACCAGAAGGTCAGTTTTGTTATGGAGATTTATTTTATTTGAAGCAGTATTTCTATGGCAAGGGATTTCTGGAAAAGTTGGGATTAAGAAAGTCAATCAGATTCAATCTAGAGCAGGGAAATTACATTTACATTACCGGGATCATTGATTCTTAAGAGTAAGACGGAGAACTCTGGCTGAGTAAAATTATTTCACTTAGTTTAGATATCTTCATGTTTTGCCATTACTGTGACACATTAGACTAAATCTTGCAGGCAGCTGAATCCCTAGCAGACCCTACGGAATATGAAAATCTCTTCCCTGGGCTGAAAGAAGCCTTTGCAGCTGAGTATTACTTGAGAGAAACCTGCCTGGGCACCTGCAGACCTGCTAAAGACTATCCCCTTGTAACTGTGAGTTGTATGGCTTTTAAAGTGACAAAGTGGTTATGCTATGTGCAGACAAAATGGCTGCAGTTGTTTTCCAGTCTTCTGTCCTATACTTTTACCAAACTCCATTATTTTGCAGCCCAATGAAGACAGGAATATTCTTGAGGAGGCTCAAGGATATGAGCCGAAAGGAACCTTCATTCCTCCTGTTTCAAAGGTTTGTACAGTATATAACATTTTCTGTTAATTCTATGTTTGCAGCCTATTCCAACTGTCTTCACATGCATTACTCTGCATCTGTAATCTGTAAAAACTGGGATTTAACCAAGAAGAATCTATGGGCAGGAATTTAAAAAATGAATTTTTGTAAAAATGTAACTTGTGTTTTTCTGACAGACAGAGGATAGTGAGGAGTCCACCAATGTGGCAGAAGCTTCTGTAGCTGCAGCACCACCAGTGACGCATTCACAGCCAGAATCTGCTGCTCCTACAGTGGTGGACGAAGAGGAGGAGGAAATCCCTGCATTCTCACAGTCGCAGAAAGATAAGGTAGGACTTTCTTCTCTTTTTGATTATAGTGGGTGTTTGCAACATTTAGCCTATTGTATAGATTTACATTTTTTACTTATTGTTTTTTTAATTCTCTTATACTCTTAACTCTGATCATTGAATATAATTATACATCCAAGTGAATGAGATGAAATTGAATGTCTGAAGCATATAAGAGAATCACAATACTCATATGTTTGTGCCTTTCTGTAGATTCTAGACGATTTGGAGGTGGACTTGGACAACATGGAGCTGGATGACATTGACACCACAGACGTCAACCTTGATGAAGACTTCCTGGATGATTGAGATTTAATCTAGTCAGGTCCCCAGTAATCATCAGAACTTATTTAAAAAAAAAAAAAGGAAAAAAGAGAGAGACCAAACCCCCTTTACTCCATTTCTTTTTTGTTTGTTTGTTTTTTTTGTTTTGTTTGTATTTGTACGTAAAAATATTATATTGTCATGGCCGCTTGCTGCAGTGATGGAATTTAAGTAGATGATGATAATGATGATGATGATGATGATGATATCAGGGATGTTTTAATCTCAAAAGTAGACAGGTCGTGTCTATTTCTCACTTTCCAGTTTGTACACCAGTTTTGATGGTTTGAAAAACTTTCACTAGTTGTCTATTCAGTGATGTTATATTTACTCTCTACTTTGTGTTGTCTGTAATGGCAAATCAAAGTTTATTCAGTCCAATAAACTGCGGTCACTGTACATAACCACATTTGATTTAATAGTGTTTTAGCAGTTTCTTATTCAGATTTAACAGGTCAAATCTGCAGAATCATTACAAGCATTTTAGAACAGCATATGTCAAAATGTTAATGTCTGGAAAAGGAAAAGGAGAGCTTCTGCAAACAAAGTGAAAGTCAAGTATGAAAATATTTAATAATACCTGGAATTGCACATAATAAACATGGACAGCTTGGTTTTAAAAAAAGAACTTTAGTAATGTCAAGTACAAAAACCTGATGTAGCAAAATATGGCTTACATGGGTTAAAAAAAAGTATAACAGGTGGCAAAAAGAGAAGCTTCCAACATGCCTTCCTCACTGACATTTTGACATGTAGCAGAAACAGCACAGGTTTCATGGATTAAAAGAACGATGGTTCTGTTGCATGTTGGGGTATGTCACACCAGATTTACAGCAAGTACTATTCATTGCATGGGCACATGATAGCCAGCAATATTGGTTAATATCAGTTATACCTGGGTTCGTAGGTGGAAGGATAACACAAACCCAATATTAAAAACAAATGCAATTTGATATACTTGATGCAAGTACAACACTAAATCCATGCTTTAAACTCAAAATGCACAAGTACCAGTAAGAAAACAATGGATTTTAGCAGTGTTACATTTTCAGCTACTGACTCCATAAGTTTGTGTATGTAGTCCAGAAGAAACTTCCAAGGTGCAAATTATGTCAAAATTGTATAATAAAAATAAGGGACAAAAAATTTTTGTCACCTAGTGATTTTTTTGAGGAGGCAACATCTGCAAATAGTAACTAAAGTTGTATAATATATGCAATGAAAAAGAAGTACAACATTTCTCTATATTGTAGTGGAGTAAAGCTAAACTGTGTTTTTTTTTTAGAAAAAAACATTATAAGCTATGTCTATAAGCTACTGTGTGACAGTTGATTGCTTTGTGCCACAAATTGGACATTTAAAAAGACAAAATAGATTCATGAATTGAGATTCAGAAAGGCAGGACTGAATTGCTGTGCTATGAACTAAATATCAAACTCCAGTGTAAAGGTTTCCGTGTGTGGCCTCACTAGGTTAGACAGTACAGTAACTGGTGATATCTGTTGTACAGTACAAAATAACATAACTGATAAAGTTGCATTCTGTTTAGACCTGCCAGTGGGAGAGTTTACTCAGTGTAGGCAATCCATACCATGCCCAAACACATTTGAACCCCAAAGTCCAGTTTGTTTGACGAGAGTGAGCACTCTGCCCCATTTGAAAAGGTGGGTTCAGGCATAGTACAAGACAACTGTGAGTAGTGTCAATACAACCTAACTGTACACTGGCTCACTATCAAACATAAACAGAGCTACTTGTAATTTATTGCACATTTTTATGGAATAAAGATTTAGCTTGGTATACATGAAGCTGTTTGAGAGTAGCCTAAAAATAAGACTATCATGATTGTGTGTAGTAGTGTAGTATCAATTTCAATATGTTCATCACATACAATTGCTTCAGCAGGTATACAAAGACCTGTTTTGTCATCAATGCACATGTGTGTGCAATATGTTTGCATATACAGTGAAAACCCAAAACTAGAATCTTACATTTACAAAACAATTCATACTCTTTGCCAATCTATGTTAATCTAAAATTGTGCTGAGGCATAGAGCAGGGCAATGTAATAAACTTAGGAGGACAGTGACATCCATATATGTCCCCTTTGATTTGTACCTGCTGCACAAAATAACAAAATTCAATACCTGAAGGGCCAGAAATAGCAGTTTAATTCATTTAAAACTAAATCCACAACACATAATAGTAGGCAGAAAGCATAGGGGCCTTAAATCTTTTTAAAGCCACTGTATAGGATTATTATAGAGATGCTCATGTCAGTGCAACCCTCTAGATATAATTTAACTGTAAATTAAGGGTCCACAATTAATTGTTTAACTCGTGACATTGGTAATGCATACATTTAAAAAAAAAATGTGCAATAGGTTGATGCTGGATTTTATGACAACTATGCTTGAAAATAATTCAGACATTTAAAAGTGATCAGAAACAACACAGGCCATAAATGGTAACAGATTAACCCTCTGCTCAGGTTGGGTCAGATTAATGACCTTATGAGCCTATTAATAAAGTGGCGACAGGGTCATTACTGTGCCCCAAAGGTGCAATTAATCCAAACTTTGTGAGTAAGCTCTGTACATGTTAATACAATCCTGATTAGAGGTGTAAACTGATGTATTAAGTGAAAAAATGCCACACAGGAGTTGTGGGTTTAGTAAGCATATGTGGGGTATTACTTGGTTTTATTGTACTAATTAAAATGCCAAAAGAACATTTCCATTTTGCTTGTGTGTTACAGTGGCTATGCTCTTTCATGAAGTAAAGGTAGAGTGACTTCACCAATTTTCAACTACCCTCTGACTTCTGTATTCTCTGCTTATAGCTGAAAAACTCCTCCATATGACATCACCCATAGAAGTTTTTCATAATTAGGAGCTCAGATGATGTCATCTGGAAAAGCTCTGGAAAAGTAGGTTAACCATGATTATAAACTACATAGAATATTCAATGACTTAAAATAGTTTAAACTAAACGTCATCTGGAGGCATATTTCAGATATTAGTAAAGAGATATTTTAACATAGGGAAGTCAAAAGGAAGTTTAATGTTATTTATTTACATGTACTACCCAAACTAGAATAAAAAAAGCAAATTCAAAATCAGTGGAGGCGTCCTTTAAGAAATCTAAACCAAACTGTAAGAAATAAACTGGCAAGGGCATCACATAATGTTCTGGACCCGTGTGGGGTCATGAAGAGCCCCCCCCTCCCCCCCCCCTCCCCCCCCCCCCTCCTCCCCCCTCCCTCCCCCCCCCCCCTCCTCCCCCCTCCTCCCCCCCTCCTCCGCGTCGCCCGTACGACCGCCTCTGCTGACGTACACTGCAGCAGGTTTGTCCCGGGAACGTTGTAACTCTCCTCCTTGCCTGTGGAGGGCGCCTCTCTGAGAGGCTTGGGTGATTTGGGGCACGTTCGTGTGCAAAGTGTCGAGCTTGGCAGCTAGCGACCAGAGAGAACCGACCCTTTGAGATTGTTTGTCTTTATAGCGTTTCCACATAGTTTACAGTTATTTCTAATTATTATTAACGTGTTGGAGGTTAAATGCAAATAAGAACGGACGATTCAGTTTTCGGAAGGTGTTAAGACCATTGGTGGAGGAGCAAGGGGCTTTTTTGGGGGGGATTAGAAAGACATACGCAACGTTAGCGAGCTGGAGTAGAACAGAGAGAACCGGGGATACGCAGCGACTCGGTCAGCCAAGGAGAGCCGGGAGGACCACGGCACAGCCGCCGCCAGCGCAACGGGGAGTCGGGGCCCGAGAGGGAGCCTGCCAGGCCCTCGGCTTAATGCACCCTGCCTGCCTCGCCTTAGCCACAGTCCGAGATGGGGGAGACCAAAATTATCTACCACCTCGACGACCAGGAGACGCCGTATCTGGTGAAACTGTCCGTACCGGCGGACAAAGTCACTCTGGCAGACTTCAAAAATGTCCTCAAGAAACCAAATTACAAGTTTTTCTTCAAATCTATGGACGATGACTTCGGGTAACTTAAAGGGTTCACTGTGTTTAATATCAACACAACACAACACAACAGTCCCGGGTCACTGCGTTAGTGCAGCTAGATTACCATTAACTTCAGTTGGTGCCTCATCCAGCTGGCTTGTCATCGGGGCTAATGTCACCTGGCTGGCCATCATTAGCTAGCTACTTCCATTGCAGTTCCTTTGTTAGCTGCTAGCGGCGTTAGCAGGTCTGTTCAGCGTCCCGACCCCGTTTGTTTACATTGCTGGTGGGTGGTGGAGCTAGCTAATGCGTCTTGTGCCTCGACTTCGTCTGACCAAGTTTGGTGTTTGTCAGATTCAGGAGCGCTAGAGGAAGTGCTGGATAACATTTGACTTATTTCGGATAACACTTTAAGTTCTATACTTTGACAATCGCCAGTTACTAACGTTACTACTGTTAGCAGCTGTCTAATGTATAGAAGGCTTCTGCTAACAGGCTAATGTCATAATCTAAACGGCCACTTTCAGTCAGAGTCCAGCAGGCCCCTGCTGTTGTTGTCTATTAGCCGAGGAATGCAGAGTTGGACGCAGGAATGCCCAGTTCATCACTCTGGCAGCTTTATGGGCATGTCCTTTTGTGCTAAAACATGGCTGGAAGTGGACGTTTTATGTCCTTCCTCAAAGTGCCTTCATTAGTGCAAAAGGGGGAAAGCTCCTTTTTTAAAGCAGGTTTCCAGAGTTGTTTTTGGTTAAACTCAAACCAGGGTGTGGCAGCAACTTTTCAAAGTTTTAAAGTGGGGAAGAAATGTTTTAAGATGTTACACAGATGTTAATTTTGTAAAGACTACAGGGGTAGTAGTTCTTTACATAAACTACTGAAGGTTGTAAATTGTCAGACTGGAATTCAGAGGCCATGTATAAAAATACTGACAGACTATCACTGGTCCTTCTTTATTGAGAGGCACAACTAATCCTGTCATGACCAGCAGACTGAGACACTTACTAAATATTTGCCTGATTTGTCTTCTGGACTGACACAGTGTTGTTAAGGTACCCTCTGACATTTGTGGATTGATTGCTGAGTTTGCAGAGAATGCACTCAATTGAACTGGTTAAAAGCATATGGGCAGAAATACTTTTGCCAAGGAAATTATTGCATGTCTTTTGTAAATTTCAGAGACAAGACCTTTCCTTTTTAGCAGCCTTTGATGTACTGACAGACTTTAAGAATAGTGAATATATTTCATGTGAACACATTGTCCTCTTTGGACTGAATTTCCATATCTGTGCACTTAGTCTCTGGCATGCAGTTAAGTTAGTTGTTTCCCAAAAAATTCTGGGATTTTGTTGAATGCTGCCAATGGGTCTATATGAATAAGGCTGTAAAACTTTTATTGACACATCTCACATGCTAAATAGTCCAATTTGCATTAAACTAGACTGATAAGTTGCATTTTATAATTTATTAGAATACTGACAGCGACAAAACACCAAAGGAATAGGTTTGGATTGTTAACTGTTTGTCATAACACAATAATCAGTACTGATATTCTTCATAGGAAATGCATTTTGTTTGCAGGCAGTGTGTAAACAGTAACAGTGCACTTGGTAAATCAGGTTTGATCACCCCAGTTGTGTCTTGTCAGATGGATGTACTGCCCACCACCATTGTCTCTAAATGCAGCCTCGTGTTTAATTGCCATGAGTGTTTTTTGTGTTGGTTAAGATTTACTGAAGCAAAAATGTGTTCACTTTACAGTGTGGTAAAAGAGGAAATATCTGATGACAACGCTAAGCTGCCCTGTTTTAATGGACGTGTGGTGTCATGGGTAAGTTAAACATGCACCCTGGAGTAAATTCTTTAATAAGTTTATTTGTTGTTATGTGTGTGTCTCTGTTTATTATATTTGTGTGGCGAAGTGGCTGTGTCGCTGCTTTGTGCGTGAATATAGAATAATGATTTCCATCTGTTGGCCAGTGACCACAACCATAAACATGTGCATGATAATAGCTTAATGAGACAATGATTCAAAAAGGAGCAGCAGACACACGCATGCACCATGTTTTTTTTGTTTTTTTTTAATTTCCTTGTTTGCAAATCATCCACAGCGGTTCAAACATGCTATTCAGCACAAGCCAAATCTATATATATTTACCTGCACGTAGTTTCTGAGCAATAACTACTGTCTCCACATACATCTTTTGCAAAGCCTCCCTTCCAAAATTTTTTGACACTGAAATTTTATTTAGATCAAGTAAAATCCCTGGAGGGGTGGCCTGGGGGATCAGTGGTAGAGCATTGGGTTGGGATGCAGAAGGCCGCAGGTTAGAATCCCACCCCATCAGGTGTGGCGCGAACCCAGATAAAAAGAAATAAACATGGGAGGTGTAAAAATTCATGCCAAAGATGCTGTGGTGATGCTCCTGAAAGGACAAGCTGAAAGCCGTTGATCAAGTGAAATCACTGGAGGGGTGGCCTGGGGGATCAGAGGTAGGAATCATAGGATAGGAGGAAAATGGCTAATAACAAAGAGCCTCACTGCATTACATCTAACAAGAAGAGTGAGAGAGTGTCCTGTGGCTTAATGTGAGATGCAGTTTGTTCATTTAATATGGCACGATGTTAATTATAGTGTTTTTAAATTGCTTGATTGTATAATCCAGTTTGCTTGGCTCGATGTGTCTCTCTGTTGTGGTCATTTTTGTTAGACTGTGTGTAGATATGGTTGGTTGTGGTTCAACCCCCATTCTTCCCTTTTTAAGTGTGTTTTTTTTTTTTTATATCTGTTCAGGGTTGTTAAAATGTTCCATATACAGTACAATGAAATGTTATTTCTGTTACAGTGTGCATTTGTTTATCTTCACTCTTCATCTGTTGTTTCAATGACCTGTCTGATTATTCTCTTGGGTCTAAGGGCCTGGCTGACCCTGAAGGGCAGCACCCTGAATCAGCCCTGTTGTACTTTTGTCAGCTGACTGATTGTTTAGCACCTCAACTGTCCTACAAATCAAATTTACTTTTAACTTACTTTATTGTCCACCCATCCATTATCTAAACCACCTATCTGTTTAATGGTAATGAAAAAAGATGTTTCTTGAATAGTGGTCATAAATAGTCCTGCTATGACATTAAAATGAAGGAATTTTGTGTTTTTCCACGTTGGTAATTAAATGTAAGTAACTAATAGTGGTGACAGTTTCACTATATTTTGTTTTCTTTTAAACCTGTTTGTTTTTTCTTTCATTTCTAACATTGACAACAGCCAGAGTGCTGCAGAAGTTAACATCCACAGCAGAATATTAAAAAAAAAAAGTGTGAAGCAGACAAATGCTCACATGAATGCATTAGAAAAAAGATACAGATGGAAATGTAAGTCAAATTTGCTGTCAAGTTCAAATTTACCAGTGATATACTTTTCCCTGAAAACTCAGTCTTGGTCCATTAGAGCCAACTTTTTCCCACATTTTTGTAACTTGGGCAACACTGTCATGTAGACAAACCACAAGTTCTGGCACAGGCTTTTTGTTTCTTAAGTCTTTGAATCCACAGCTGGTTGTGTATAACTTTGCTCTCTCAGCAGGAAATTATTACGCAAATTTTTACATTTATGGACACATTTTAGTTTCTAAATACAGGAACTTTGAAGCAGTTTTTGTACCCCACTTGATCTATTAGGAAATTGAGCAGCTGTTTCATTATCTACCCATGGTTTATTTGCCATCACCAAATGTTTGGTAGCTTTTAGGCAGTGTCGACACCATCAACATATACCATTAACCTCCTGAGTAATATTTAGTGTAAACACAGAAGTGCTCTCATGTGGGGCTGCTGCCCTCTTGTTCCATGTCTTTTTGTGTATTCTTTCCACTCAGTGTTTGTCTTGTCCCTCTGACTGGCCCAACTCTATGTTCACAGTTGGTCTCAGGAGATGGAGCTCACACAGATGCAGGCTCAGTTGCAGACAGCATAGAGCCAGCACCCCCTTTGGAGAGAACCGGGGGCATTGGAGACTCGAGGCCACCTTCCTACCAGTCAGTAGACCCTTTTTTTTTTTGGCTAAGTGTGTGAGTTTTGAATGGGTCCTTTTTGTTCATTTTAATGTTAAAAAAAAAATCACCTGTTATAGTTATTTTATTCAGCTATCTATTGAAAAAGCGACACAGAAAGGCTGCAATTGGCATGTAGATTTGAGCCACAGACACTCTAGCTGTCAGGCGACAGAGCTAACCACTCTAGTTATTTTATTATACATTTATTAAAAAGTCTAGCGCTTGTTATTTTCACATCTGTGAGCACAGTGGGCTTGGCCTGCTATTAAAGCATAGTGTAAATTGTGTAGAAGACACACAAGAATAATAAACATTTCCTGCCAGATGTTGAAGTACCGAGTGCAACCTGAACAGCACTGAGCCAGAGAAAGCTTTGTACTCAGTACAGTTTGTAACGTGATTATAACCAGACACGTTTACTATAAACATTTGTTTAAGTGGAAATTTTGAAAATTTTAACTGTCCTGATAACGATGCAGTGTAACTCTACCAGTTTTTAACACTTGTTATCTGTCCGAAGTGGGAAAGCCACAAGTGGTCGGGACAGTTTGGACAATGACACAGAGACCGGCTCCATTGTGTCGCAGAGGAGAGAGAGGGAGAGGCCGCGACGCAAACACACTAACGACCACGGTTAGAATATAATAATTTTGGTTTTTCTTATTCTCTATGGATAAGGTGTATTTTCATAATTTTCACAACTCATATCAGTTATCTGGCAGTGATCACCAGATTGAGTCTCCTAAAAAGGAACAAATTAAAAGTTTTACTGTATGTACAGTGATGGAAGATATGCATCTGCTGTTTACAACTATCATAGTTTCTATGAACTTGTAAGCATCTTAGGCTTGTACAGAGATTTCATCACTGTAGTATGTGTAGTCACGCTAGTGGATGTCATGTGGCTTAAAAAATTCATGCCAGCACGCTCCGCTGTGGCGAAAGCTGGAAGCCAATGAAGGTACTGTATAGTTAGAATGTATTATGTGTAAATGTGCTAAGGCACTTGTGTGATTTGTGGGAGTCGTGTGTCATGCTGTATATGTGTAATCCATGAATGTAATGTTGTCTTCGCTACAGGTGGGAGGCAAAACGGCTACTCATCACGAGCCATGGGACGTGGGGGTCCAGAGTACGACAGCTGCTCATCCTTTATGAGCAGCGAGTTGGAGTCCACTTCCTGCTTTGATTCAGAAGATGATGATGCAACCAGCAGGTCAGATGTTCTGTGTGTCCTTCAGCTTGTTAATAAGCACAGTTTCCGATGAGAAAATGGAAGAGGCTTGGGGAATGCATCGACGATTACAGTTAATGGGTGTTTACAGAGATTAGTACATTCTAAATGTCTGGTGGGTTTTGTGGTTACCCCCCGAGTTTGTCCCCCAGGAATCATTCAAATATCTGCAACCCACTTCAGAGATTGTCCTGGTCTTAGTCTTCAGGCATCCTCCAGGTTTAAGCTGGTTCTTACTCCTGGTCAGTATTAGATTTATTATGGAAACAGTATTTAAAGTCTTATTAAGTACAGTAGAGTAATATTTCACATTTAGGCAAATAACATGGCCCAATAATGCCTCCTTCAAGTATTTTCAATTATTTTAATGATCTTTTTCTTTTTTTAAAGTAGAAACAATGTTGGGTATTAGCTCACATATAGCTATATTTGTGTTTGTATGTCTGTGCAATGCTTTCAAAATATTTTTGGCTACTACTTCTATTCAGGTTTAGCAGCTCTACTGAACAGAGCTCCTCTCGTCTTATGAGAAGACACCGCCGTCGCAGACGGAAACCCAAGGCCTCTAATATGGACAGGGTGAAAATACACACATAAAACATAGAATGTACATTTTATTTAAAATGTCTTGTAGTTTTAGTTTTATTCTTCCACTTCACATTTTTTTGTCTACCCTCTGCATTTCTGTGTTCTTCCCTCTAGTCTTCATCATTCAGCAGCATCACAGACTCCACCATGTCTCTGAACATCATCACTGTCACTCTTAACATGGGTAAGTCAAGAAATCCTTTGACATTACAGGAGAACTTGCGCTTGTAACTAATTTAGTTCTATATGATTCAGGTTGCAACTAATTGTTTTTTAATTTTATTTTCTTTGGTACTGTTTCTCTTCAGTCGTGAATAAACATTGTGTGTTCTCTTCCACCTCAGAGAAGTACAACTTCTTAGGCATCAGTATTGTTGGTCAGAGTAATGAGAGGGGAGATGGAGGCATCTACATTGGTTCTATCATGAAGGGAGGAGCAGTGGCTGCAGATGGACGCATAGAGCCTGGGGACATGCTCCTGCAGGTGGGTGTCTGCGTTTAACACACACGCTCACTCACAGAATGAAAAATGTGTGTTGGTGCGTAACTTGGACCTGGACCAGGAAAATGTGTGTTTAGCTAGTTGAATGTTGTTTTTGCCTTCAGTGTCAGCCCCTGCAGTGAAAAGGAAGGACTTGGTAATGTGAGAGAAATCAAAGGTTTTACTAAGCAGAAGAGTGTGTGACAAATTCTAGGTGCAATTTTCTTCCAATCCATTACTCTTTTCCCTTTTCCAGTCACATTTTATTAAGTTTAAAAATAGTTTCATTGCTTAGCAAGGTCGACGAATGTACTGGACCTAGGTTTCCTCCCATTAACCACACTCCCATTATTATTCTTAATTTAAAAACCTGTCGCACCCAATGTTTAAACACTGCTTAAAACAAATCTTTTATTGTTATAATTTATCCCTGTAGGTAAACGATATCAACTTTGAAAATATGAGCAATGATGATGCAGTTCGCGTGCTAAGGGACATTGTGCACAAACCAGGGTAAGCATACGGGCATACAGTATTTTACGAGCATCTACTTTCACATCAACTAACCGTATAACATTTATGCATCGCAGTAAATCTAGACTTCATGTAAATTTAAACCCAAGACTTGTGCGACGTATTTTAGGTCGGTGTTAATTGTCAATGTGTAAACGTGTTTTTGTGTTTAACACCAGGCCCATTACTTTGACTGTGGCCAAATGCTGGGACCCAAACCCTCGGAGCTGTTTTGCTCTGCCAAGAAGTGAGCGTTTTTTTCATCTTCCTTTTTTCATTCAGTTACGTTTGGTTGGATGAGATCACCAACTCTAGCTGCCTTCTACGTGTTTCACTTAACAGGCGAGCCAATCCGACCCATTGACCCGGCTGCCTGGGTGTCCCACACAGCAGCCATGACTGGTGTATACCCTGCGTATGGAATGAGTCCGTCTATGAGCACTGTCACCTCTACCAGCTCCTCCATCAGCAGCTCTATTCCTGAGACTGAAAGTGAGTCACATCACCCCCTGCAGCTGCTTGTTGTGGCTTGTCAACAAGGCACAATTTACCCAACTACAGTCACTGTTTTCAAACCACTTTCATTTTGTCTCCACATAGTCCTTTTGCTTTGGGTTTCTTCTTTATACTTTGTTTATATTATATTTACATCTGATTCCTGATATTCTGTCAATGAAGGCTCTCAAGAAATAACAGTGAACATTCACAATATTATGATAAGAGGTGCAAATTCTCCAGGGTTGACCTCGTGTTAGTAAATCTCTGTTAAGTGTGGCCCTGCAGTTTCACAGCATTCCTGTGACCATTCTCCCCATTCCAGCTGTTTATTGCGTTCGGCTTTCATCTCCCCTGTAATCTTTGGTAAGGCAGTAATGTTATTTTTTTCTTTCTGGAGGAGATTCTTTCCCCCCTGACCAAGTTGATATGATTCACATTTTTGGAGAATTTCCCTTCCAGTCAGAACATAAATTTCACTCAGCCATGTGAAAATCCATATCAATTCCAAACTTAAAAGCCTAAATCACTAACACTAGGTATTTCTTCGCCACCTTGCTTTCCTAGCTCTATTATTATAGTGTAATGGTCCATTTTTCATAACCTTTGGAAAACAGGCCAATTGTATTGATGTTAGGATGCATTTCAAGTTTAGCTACAGCAAAGCTTAAAAGCAGAAAAAAAATCCAGGATTCTAAAATGTCAGTGCCAGAGTTCAGGTTGGGTGTCGGTCCATCAGAATCCATATATAATGAAATGTAACTACCCCAAAGGTAGCATGTTGCAGAAAGTGTAAGAGTGACTGCGTTCTGACAACAACTAGCAAGTTAATATGTTACTAGGGCTAATAAATATATAATTTCAAAATATTACATATGATATATGTACAGTACTTTCACCAAAAGATGTTTACACCCTTGCACTTGTTTTATTACTATTCGGACAGGGGATTCTGTAAAATAAAGGAAGTCACTGATTGAAGGGGAGATACATGAGACAGTTAAGAGGAAGTGACTAGAAATAAATTTAACACTTCATCAAAATATGTAGTCAATGAAACTCAGATGATATATTTTTTATAATAGTGTTCCAGGGAGGACGTAAAATTCATTACGATGAGGTTTTTGTTGGGGTTTTATCAAAACCAGCACAGTTTTAGTCCAGTTCAAACAAAGATCAACCCTGATTTGGTCTGATTTATGATCAGGCCAGGACAGGCATCAAATTACAGTCCAGACCACAGGAAACCAAATATTATTTGTGGCAAACTCCAAAACACGCTAATATGTTTTAAAGCTGAGCAGTACTCAGCTGTTATTTCATGTAAATGTGCAGGAAACAAAACAGAATGGGACTCAAAAGTTTTATACATTAAAATGGGCTCAGTGGCAAATGCCACAGACAGATTTTACCAAAGACAATTGAGCTCCTGTGTTAATTCGTACATGTCACCTCTCATCTCTTCCAGGATTCGATGATTTCCACCTCTCTATCCACAGCGACATGGCAACAGTTGCTAAAGCCATGGCCTGCCCAGAGTCGGGTCTGGAAGTGCGGGACAGGATGTGGCTCAAGATAACCATCGCTAATGCTTTTATTGGTACGTCTGTCAAAGCAAGGAGCACTGTATTTTCAGTTCACTTTGAAGTACAGGATTGTCAGTGTTTAAGTTCAGATTACTTCAGTCAGACATAGTGACTTTTCATTAAAAGAAGTGACTAACAACCTGAATAATCCATTAATACATTTTGTCTTGACAGTAAAAATTATGTAGGTTTGATATAGATAAAAGCAGTTCTTTCTCAGTGTTTTAAGAAAACTGAGAAACTATGCCCTGTTCAAGTAGGTTTCCATATGTGAATCTAATAGAACATTTTCTTGGAGTATTTTAAAGTTGGAAATAAAGCAACACAACATCTTTAGTAAAGAGCAGCTGAAATGACTCATCAGTGAAGTATGGCAGAACCTCTTTCCTCAGATTTGGGCAAAAGCGGTGTCATCCATGATAAATTGATCTGTAATCAGAAATATGGAATGGAAAAATGGAATCTCAATAATCCTGCGTGTACAGACTGGTCTTGTAGTTGGTTTTTAATTGTGCCTTTCAATGTGGTTTAGTCATGTTTGTTTTTCAACTCAGTTTTATATACTGCTTTTGATTCAAATCATCTTGCATTATTCTGTAAAATTAAATAGTCATAGAATATGAGGTTATTAATTTTACTGTTTTAAAGTGTGACTTTGTATCTAAACATTTGGGTACTTGTCTCCTCAGGTTCTGATGTGGTGGACTGGCTTTTCCATCATGTGGAAGGCTTCTCGGATCGCCGTGAAGCCCGCAAATATGCCAGCAACCTGCTGAAGGCTGGCTACATCCGGCACACGGTCAACAAGATAACCTTCTCTGAACAGTGCTACTATGTCTTTGGTGACCTCTGTGGCAGTAAGTATACACTCTGGTCTTCGGTTTGCTAAGATCTCTTTGGAGTGTCAGCAGTAAAGACATGTATCGCCAAGTTGGTTAACTTGAGTCTCGATGTCCTGACACATTCAACTTGTGAAGGAGCTGTTTTGAAGGACATATGCTCTGTCTTCTTCAGACATGACTCACCTGTCTCTTCATGACCATGATGGTTCCAGTGGAGGAGCCTCAGATCAGGACACTTTACCACCTCTGCCTCACCCTGGGGCAGCCCCGTGGCCCATGCCCCTGCCTTACCAGTTCCCCATCCCTCACCCTTATGACCTGCCACAGCCCTTCCATGGGGGCCCAGGTGCCGGCAGTGCAGGAAGCCAGCACAGTGGTAAGTGCAGTAACACTAGTCTGTTTGTGTGTGTGATTCAGACATGAAACAATATTAATGCCATGTTCAAAATAAAGTAAAATAAATAAATATAATGATGCCTGCTGCTTGTTAAAGAATAAAGTTTGGTTATATGTTTTCATGGTGAAAATAGTATTGGTAAAACAGTTGTATATTGCTTAACTTAACAGAACATTAACAACCACTTACAAGCCTGCACGAGATGTTGGTCCTGTACTTCTTTCATTTAGCATAGTTCTTGAAGGACAGTCTAGTTCTTTTGAAGAGTGAAAAATATTCCTCCCAACAGTTTCAAAGCAGCCATATTTACATTTTCTGTTTGTATATTTAACCTTTGTGGAAATGGAAAACCAGACCTTGGGGTTTTAGGAGCAGTTTGTTTAGGGAATGGAGATATTTACTGACCAACAACAGCTGGCTGGCCCCACTGGCTGCACACAACATGTCAGACATCCTGTATTCATTTTGGTGAATAGTTTACAAGCTAACAAGATACAACATGTAAAGAACACTGCTAAAGACTTGCTGTAAGTTTTGTGGTGTCGCGTTTAATGAAGGCAACATTTTCCCTTGCTTCTAATATTTGTACAATGCAGGAATAATATTCCACGCTTCTGTTTTGCTAATGGACACAAAGTCTAAATTGATACGAATACTTTTCTGTCTGTAAATTCGATGGTACATATTAGAGCAAGCATCCCATAAAAACAGTTTAAAGGCTTTAAATTCATCAGTCTGCAGTCTGTGGTAGTAAAATTAAAACATGTAATGGCTGAGGTGTTTTGCCTGTGAAAGGCAGTGATTTCTCGATGACCATGTCTGTTAGTCATGCAGCTCTCCTGAGACTTTCCCTCAAACTGGGCCAGTGCTGACTGCTTCACTTTACTGGCATCCAGATGGGAGTGAGGCTCATGTAGGCCACACAGATTTGATTTAAAAAAAAAGTGCATGATTTGTTTCCGTGTCACTAATGAGACTAATCACTGTCTTTTCTTTTCTATCTACAGGAAGCAGTGGTTCAAACTGCAGCAAGAATGAAGGTCGGAAATCTGGTGGCAGTGGCAGTGAATCTGAGATCCGAAGCCACCGAGCTCCAAGCGAGCGTTCAGTGGCTCCCCCTAGTGAGCGAAGCATACGTAGCTCTGTCAGCCACCGTAGTGCCAACTCTCACTCAATAGCTTATGGGCCTGGGCTTGTTTATGGCCCCCCTGGCCTGCCCCCACAGCCTCCACATCTGTCTACAGCTGCACCTGGTGCCCCACCAGGCAGAGAGCTCGTCTCGGTGCCCCCTGAGCTTACCGCGTCACGCCAGTCTCTGCGCATGGCAGTGGGCAATGCCGGAGAATTCTTTGTTGATGTGATGTGATGCAATGTGGCTTGTTGGCCAATAACAGAGTAGCAGATTGAGCTTTCTCATGTCATTGTATGAGTGAGAAGCACAGTATGACATGGACAGGGAGCAGGGAGGATTGCAAAAGCTATAACCCAAGGCCTTGATTCCACTTTGCCAAAAGTCTAAATGGAACCAATTCTGTTGAATATACAGTTCTTCTCTTGTGCTTTTTTTCCTAATAGTAGTGGTCATACTTTCTTCAGTGAAGAAACCCCCTCGCTCCACATGGAACCAAAGCGCCTTTCTCATTTTCTGCTCCTGTGGGGAAGAATTTGTTTGAGAACAAAGAGCAAGAGAAAGGGGGAAGGCCATGGAAATGGGCAGATGGGGCAGATGGGGAAGATGACTCAGCGCTTTTCTACATAGATGTTTTTCATTTGTTCTACTTCGCACTCCTCTCCTTATCTAACAGTCTCTGTCCTCCCCCACCCCTGTCCACGTCAAAACTGAGAAAAAGAAGCCTCTTCCCTCCTTCTGTTCTTTCAGCTCCCATTTGCTGACCTCTAACTAGAGAAAAAAGAAAGCAGAATTGAACACTAACTGTTAACCTTATTCTGACTTTAAATAATGTTTGCTTGAGAGAAAGAAATTGAAATAATTGTATGTAGTACAGGAGAATCAATCTTTACTGTAAGAATGAATTTGTTTTATTATATAGGTAGTTGTTCAAAACTAGTTTCAATTTTCAACGCTAAACATAAGCATCCAGCTTAAGAGTCATTTTTACACTACACAGCTGCATTTTCATCTATTAACCAGAGCATTTTCAGACTCTGTCTTGTGATAATGTATAGTGGAAAATTTTTTCTTACCATGTCTTTCACACTACTCTTTTTATCAAGGAAAAATGTCTTTTTATTTATAAATATAGTTTTATGACTTAACTTTGCTGCCCTGTGTTATGTTTTCATTGAAGTGTGTGCATGTTTTTTTCCCCTATGGTACCCAAGGTCATATTTGCATTTTAAAGCAGTGGATTCCAGACTGTCCAGGAGCAGGAATGTTATGGTTGGGCAATCTGGTGAACAGATGTGTGTGTGTGTGTGTGTGTGTGTGAGTGTGTGTGTGTGTGAGTGTGTGTGTGTGTGTGTGAGTGTGTGTGTGAGAGATCAGCCAGTGAGTGACCCAATGCAAAATGTTTTCTGTGGTTAGGGTTATTAATTCAACTTGGACAAAAAAAATCTCATGGACTCCACAGGATAGAGTGAAACAAGACCATCCACACTATTACTTTAAAGGAAAAACATGAAATAACGTCTTAATTTAGAAATTATTATAAAGTTATTAATTATTAACATAATTCCAAATGGGAAGTCAGTTTTCTTGCCCCCTTTCACGTAAGGTCCATCCCTGGAGTTACTACTAACTCCGAAATAACTTCCAGTAGATAGAAATATTTTATTACGTACTTGGATTCAATCAAACATGCTTCAATATCCATTATATAATGGGGAGAAGCCCACTACTACACACTTTACCAGTTTTGAACTACCATAAAATAAGCAATAATTGACCAGCAGTCTGTGGAACTTATCACAAGCAGGCCTGGGTGCGGTTTACACAGCGCTCCAGCCGCGCCTTTTCCTGTCAGCAGAACGGCTGTTCGTAAGGACGGCGGGTCAGCTGACAGTTATCTGAGGACCAGGAGGAAGGAGCAGAATTAGCGGGTGTGTGTGGAGTGGGAGCCTGCTGGATCCTGGCATAAGCTATCAGAGGCCGTAAGACGGCGAACGCAAACTGGTGGCGTGTGTGAAACAACTAGGGTAAGATCCCAAGCGTCGAAATTGTTAAATGTTTCTGGTCAAAATGATTAACTGTAGCGTTAGCCCGGTGGTCATCACGGTGAGCCGGTGAAAAGACTTGATCCGTGGGCGATGCTAACATTAGCATCAGTTCCGCTTGCCTTAGCTAATATCAAGCTAGCAGCGGCAGCCAATATGAAAACGGAAGATGAGCGCTTCTTTTTTCGAAATAGAAGCTTGTAGTGTGATTTTTCTTTTTGTCGATTTATGACCATTTAGTTGAGGTCCCAGGGCCAGTCCATTTAGAGTTTCATTTTGTTATTTGTAAGCTGTCGATAGAAATAGTGTTGCATGTTAAATGGACGTCAAAATGTCGGATTTTATTTTCGCAGGAAGTCCATTTATAACTGTTGTCGGCTCGACGCCGCTTCGCTTTACATCACCGCCAGCTAGCCTGCTAACGTAAGCTAAATTGGCTAGCTATCTCTCACTCGGTCTATTCCATCACTTTAAAATGTGAATGAAGGTCAGGCCTCCATCAGTGCTGTAGTCTTTAACGCGAATGATTGATGTGTAGATTATAATTAAAAGTGTCTCTCGTCGATTGCAATGGAAATGTAGAAAATATTTAAAATTTATGAACATGGCCCTAGTGAGCAGACATCTTGACTTGGGCCATTAAAAAGGCGATTACACTGGTTCAGGTCTTGGACGCTTTTCATTCGGTCACGACTCTGCAGTGGCCTTATGGTGAAGTTATTTTAATAATCTTGGGATTACATTGATTTTGTACGTCGTCCAAGCACCGTGTATTTAAGCTGTCCGGCCTCTGTCTTCGAGGAATTTTAAGCACGTCCTTGATCCCCCGATTTTTAGAACCTTTGACCTCGAATAAAAAGCATTGTAAAATAAACTCCTTAGCTGGTCTATTATTTGTCTGCACAGTCTCTGGATGAATTTGATTGTCTTCATGTTTTGTTCTTACTTTACATTTCATGTATAGGCTGATCAGACCCAGACAGGCTCTGGCAGTCAAATTTAACCCAGTAAAACCCAGTAAGAGCAACAGATTTCTAACTGTCACCTGGTGGCATCCTGCTTTACACCGGTGAACGCTAATCTTTTCTTAATCTTTAAAAGCAAACTGGGACTGGACTCTGTTGGTATCCAATGTTGTAGCAATCTTTGATTTCTGTTATGTGCACACACATACATAACCTCAGTCACCATAGTGGTGCAGCTGCAGGGTATATTGAACTGGCAGTAGAGTTTTGTGTGTGTGTGTGAAGGAGTGAGAGGGAAAGGACTAAAAAAGCAGATGTAAGGGACAAACGCCTCCCTGTTGAGTTGGTCACTCGCTTGTCACTTGTCACTGCTTTTACTTCACTATCACAACCTTTTTCCTTTTCCTGCTTCCTTCCTGAAATGTTTTGCTCTATCTTTTCTCAGGCGGCGTTTGGTTCCACCATGGCCTGTTGGGACTGAGAAGCACCCACAATGATTGGAGGACTGTTTATCTACAACCACAAGGGGGAGGTCCTCATCTCCCGGGTCTACCGAGATGACATTGGGTATGTTTCACAGGAGCTATGGAGCTTTAATATTGACTTGAACGTAAGATTTTTGGGTGACTCATCACTGTCTCTCTTCCTAGCTCAGAATTTCACATTTGTCTTGTTCAGTTATTGCTGCTGATGTGTTTGAAAGAAAAACTAATGTTGAATACATTTGGGATGATATCACAAATTGAGATTGCGTATATCTACAAATGACTATCTAAATGCACACATTTATGAATATGAAACATTGAATGAGAACATGCAGTGATTTAATTTTTTTTCTTTTAATTTTTCCTCCCCCGATAAATTAATTACAGGAAAAGCCACATAGTTAAAAAAATATGCACACAAAATTATGTTCTTTGCTCTTTTGTGTTGGATGGGATAATGAAGATTAGGGGTAGTTGTTTAAAAATCTTCTCCAAATTGCCCTTGCAATTACTGTTACCATGTGTATAAGAGGTAGTGATCGGGCACATCAAAGAAATCACAAATTATTGATTCCAAATAAAATGATACATTTGCTTCTATTTTATAATTTTCCAGGTTCGTTAAAAGAAATGTTGCTGTTGGAAGATCACTGTCAAACTGAATTTATTCATTTACATTCTGACTCTCACATCACTACACAAATGCAGCCAGAGAATTTTCAGTTATGAATGAGGTACATTTCTCCTATCTTTCGCAATTACACGTAAATAAAGTTGTGTCAAAGAAATAGGTTTTGCTTGAGTTAGCATGGAGGGACAGGGAATTGCCTGCTTGGAAAAGTTTTTACAAGGTGTGTGTGTGTAAAGACTTATATCTAGGTAAAATAAAAGAGCAGCGGCAGGAGCCCCAGAGTAGACTTCTCGAAGTTACATTTACATTGTCACACATCAATGGCTTTATTGTGGATGCACATTTCTCAGTGCGATCAAAAAAATGCAGTATGTGTTCTAACATCTGTCTTTTTTTTTTTTTTTTTTGCCTTTCTGTATGTCTTCTTCCCCTTTTCTCTTCTTGTTTTTGTTACAATTTTTTGTCAATTTCAAACCTTGAAATTTAGCAAAAACAGAACCCAGTCAATTTGTAGTTGGAGGTTATGCAAGAGAAAAGTTTAAAGAAATCCTGTGTAACTTGTTTACTTTTCACGTGTTCCAAGGTTCTTGTTGCACTTGTACTGTTCTTACTTTAAAAATAGTGCAGAGTTTATACATATAATATCAGTTGGACATGCAGTTTTGGGGCCAGTCAGGATTCACTTTTATTTTTTCAGAAATGTTTCACCTCCATCTTTCAGCACTGTATCCAAGCTACCCTGCCTACATATTACAACTTTTCAATTTTCTTGACGACCTCATCTTTCATCAGTTGCGTGTACCCAATAGAAAAGCCTGCTGAATATGGTTTTATGTGTCGATCTACATGGTCTAGTCAACATCCACCTTTTCTAATTCACATCTCAGTCAGTTTGAAGAGATAACGTATTAACAACATCCAGGATTTGTCATTTGATCTTAAATTTAGCAAAAACCGAACCCAAGTCTCTATTATTAAACCCAGCTATCATCTGCGATGTGTATGCAGTCACATTTAGTGTTTGGATTGAGGTTAGAGTCAATGTTTTCCACAATGTACACGATTCTAGCTGTCTTGTAGATTTACACAGTGATGGTTGGCAGCTGGTAGGTTATTTTGTACACCGTGTTATACACGTGTTGTACAATTTACAGCAGCAGGGAGTAACATTTTCAAAAATAATCTTACAGTTGAATCAACTTCTCAAAAACAAACCGTGGACATTATCACCTTTAGGAAGGAGTATGCACAAAGTTTTCAGGACGTTTTCAGACCCCCCCACACTTTTTAAAAATGTGTGTTCTCAAAAGTGTAGTATCAGTTGGCAACATAAAAAAAAATAAAAATCCAAAAGTGAAGGTGGTGTGAAAACTTTCTGAATGCTCTGTATTACAGGTCTGGTGGTTTAGACTGCACATGGTTTAGGCATGTCTGCATACTATACTTGAAGCTCATGTACTTCCCAATGCTAAGTATATGAATATGCAGCTGGTGCACTGGGTCAGTAAGTTATCTTCATTTAAAGACTGTAAGCATTTTTGGACTTTAATACGTGTTCCGCTGTAGTTGTTGGATTCGATGCACCCCAAAATAATTGTAAAGCCCGTGGACTTCAGAGCTGCCTAGTGTGGGACGTTGCATTTTCAGCGCGAGTTTGGTCTGTTTGATTTAGATAAATCCAAGGTTCGCAGATTTGTTTAAAAGACAAACAGACTTGCATGCATACGTGTACCAAAGAATAGCATGGTTTGCATATTAAAAAGAGAACTGAAATTGAATTCTGAGTTTCATATCCAGAAAATATATAAATCAAGGATAATCTTCATTTTGTGGAACTGTTATTGGGTTGAATGCTAGAGATTTAGACTTAATGTTCAGCGGGAAAATCGGACAACACTTGTATTTTTGTTGTCAATGCGATCAGCTTTATTGACAGCAATCACATCAGTTGTCCTTGTTAATTGTTCCTGTAATAACCCGACCCATTATGTTACTCTAATGCTTGCAGGGTATGTGCTGAAATGTTGTTGTCAACGGTGTAAAACTAGTTATTCAGAAACATTGGGATACGGTTATAGTCTGTAATGCAGCGTTTGTTTTTTGCCAAATATGTAATTAGGCTGTTATGGAGTAGTACAGATTAGTTAATTGGAACTTGCCAGGCTGTTTTGAATATAACAACATGGATTAAAGAGCAATATAACACTGCTAACCTTTCCAAACACTTGCTTAAACACCACATTAGTCACATGATGCACGAAAATGTCTTGTGCATTTTTGTCTCTCCTCTCTTCATACGTTTTTTTCCCTCTGTATCACCATTTTCCTCCATCTTTCCATCTTGGCCCCTGTAGGAATAGGTAAGAAGTTCCAACGTATCGAGCATGACTCTTCCCTCTAATGGCCACCATCCAGTGGCCTCCTAACCCTGACTCCCTAAACTGCATGCCAACTGATTCCATAGCCAGCTACATCTACGCATGAGAAACCTGTCCTAATAATGCAGCGGTAAATAAACCAGCGGCTACTGAAATACATGAGAGAACCAATAAAAGCAGAAGAATCCAGCTGCTACCTGAGCCCTTCCATGAATATTGGTTCTCATTATTGGCATCGCCAGTGTCTAAGCATGTAGACTAATAATGTCCTCATCTGTTGTTTTTGCCCTGCTTTTCCTTTTTTTTTTCATTCAGAAATGAGGAGAATCAGTAAATCATCACTCTGACAGATGGTTGTAATGTTTACATTGTAATGCTTCTGTTACTTGTGTTATGTTCTAAATCTACAAAGATATATGCACTTGTGCTTTCCTTATGTTTTGGTTTACAGCCTTGGATTAAACCTGTAGATGTTCTCAGGGATTTCTAAGTAGGATTTGGTATTCTTGTCAGGACGTGCTGCATCCTCTGCACTGAGCCCGGTCATTAACCCACATGAATCTATGCTGCAATCCCCCAAAGCATCTTGGAAATGACTAAAGTAGACTGAATTAAGTTTTTTGTTGATGTCTTTTCTTTCTCCCTAAAAATATATAATACACCCAAATACAGATCGTATTTAGATCATGCATGGTTTAAAACAAGGTCTGAAATCTTTGGGTGTCAACCTATACTCAGAGCTTTCCCTCTCCCTCCAGGTAATTCTCTGTATTTACACAAAACAACACTCCTTTTCCTCCCCCTAAATGCACCAGCTTCAGGTGTACTTTTTTTAGCTGATGGGAAAATGTTTGGACAGTTGTTTGTTCCTTGAAGTGCGTGGTTATATTGTTGAGGTCTGTGTATGTTGTCCAGTGCCAAACTGGATTTCAAGCTCTAGTAGCATTTTCACATGATGTCACAGGGTGGGATACTGTCAACAGCAGCCTCACATTATGCAAAATCCTTCAACAATTGTCAACCCCTCGCTCAAATGCCGCTTTCTCTCTCCTTTTTTCTGTTTCTCCCATCTTGCTTCACCACATCCCAGGCGTAATGCAGTGGACGCGTTTCGTGTGAACGTGATCCACGCTCGCCAGCAGGTGCGATCCCCGGTGACCAACATTGCCCGCACCAGCTTCTTCCATGTCAAGCGTTCGAACATCTGGTTGGCAGCTGTCACCAAGCAGAATGTCAATGCCGCCATGGTGTTCGAGTTCCTTTACAAGATGTGTGACGTAATGACGGCCTACTTTGGCAAGATCAGTGAGGAAAACATCAAGAACAACTTTGTGCTGATCTACGAGCTGTTGGATGGTAGGACATGATGATTGTCATGTGATTTGTGTGTGAAACAAATTTCATTATGCTGGAATATCTGACATATAAACGATAAAGTGACCAAGGTTCATTAGCTGGATCCTTCTGGGGCGTCAACCTGTCAGATTTCTCTCTGTCAGTGGTGGATCGTTCTAGTTCTAGTGGTTTCCTAGTTCTTCCTCTCACCTATCTTCGCTATAGGTTATTTATATTTCTGTTTGCTGTTGGTTCATGCAGAGATCCTGGACTTTGGTTACCCCCAGAACTCAGAGACAGGAGCTCTGAAGACATTCATCACCCAGCAGGGCATTAAGGGACAGGTCAGTGAGTTTACACTTTCACCTTATGATGAAATGTTTGTTGATAGAACGTGTACGTGGCTTAAGATAACAGTCATGCAATAAACCCCTTCGCTAAGCTTAGACTGTTTGAATTGAAATATATCTAGTTGGTTTCACTAGTCTCAGCTGGACATTATGTAAATAATATAGAAGCAAAAAGTGATGCAGGCAGCAAACATTATTGAAATTGACTTACAAATTTGAATCTGAACCTCCTCTGGTGTGTGTGTGTGTGTGTGTATGTTCCTATATATTTATGCAGGAACATACTGGATTCACAAATGCTTCCAATGTTATGACTTGTTTGTGGGAATAATTAAACATTTCTAAATATGCATTTGTTTTTTTCTCTGATCTTTTCTCCCATCTGCGGTCATGGACACATCATAAATCAGCACCAGGTAATAAATGGCTTGTTGCAATATTAGCTCAGTAATGTTAATATAAGTAATAAGTATATTTTTTTAATCCCCACCTCTGTATTGCTAATGGTTCCCATTCACCTCAACCTTTTTTTTTTTTTTTTTTTTTTAATAATTTCCTTTTTTGTCAGTTTTCCATCTCTTCTTTTTAGCAGCAGTAAAATGGTTTCTCTCCCTGTCCCCCAGACAAAAGAGGAGCAGTCTCAGATCACCAGCCAGGTGACCGGCCAGATTGGCTGGCGTCGAGAAGGCATCAAGTATCGACGCAATGAGCTTTTCCTGGACGTACTGGAGAGCGTCAACCTGCTCATGTCACCACAAGGTCTGTTTTATGTGCTAACCAGTTTATAAAGGTATAGTTGACACCACCTCGACCAATAATTAGTCCAACCAGTAGTCAACATTGATCAACATTCTTCCTCAGCCGATGGGTGTTTTCATTTTTATTTATTTGTGTTTTTTCCCTTAGTTATTTTAGATTTCCAGGATTGAATTTGAGTTCATTGTTGACTTCAGCAAAACAGATTCACAGGTTTATGGATTGTTCTGGGGCTTTTGAGCACATCTTACACACACCTTACTCAGCAGATGAGGAAGTTTACACATAGTTATCTCCTGTATCTTGAACATTTTTGATAGTATCTTTCCTCCTCATTTTACTTTTGGTTTGTAGGTTACAGAATTAAGCTGCACAAAATGTGAAAAAATCGGTTTATGTATTTTGTGGTCTGGCCAATTTTAGACTTAATTCATCATCATCATTTTTTCCCATTTCTGTCCAGGCCAGGTCCTGAGCGCCCATGTGTCAGGCCGAGTAGTGATGAAGAGCTATCTGAGTGGGATGCCCGAGTGTAAATTTGGCATGAACGACAAGATTGTTATTGACAAGCAGGGCAAGGGAGGAGCATCTGATGATGCAGGGAAGAGGTGAGACAGTGCACAAAGCACGCTTTGATCAAGTCGACAATCTTTTGACAAGTGAGGCCACTCTTTAAAAAATTGAGCTTCAGTTTCTTCTTTTTATTAATTTGGCCTATAAAACGCAGACAAGGAAATTCATTGAGTTAAAATGAGGCCACCTTGTCTGTGGGCCCCCTGTCTGCTTTTCTGTGCTGTCTTGTTGTTAAACAAGACAGGTTGTACATTTGTATTTTTACTTTCTTTCCTTTGGATGCATCTCTCCTTTCTTTCCCTCTCTTTTTCTATGTGCTGTACCTCAGTGATTTAGGGGGAGGAAGGTACTGTACTGACAAGTGTCCTCACCCTCTGCTACCTCAACACACACACACACCCCTGTCTTGTCTAAGCCCTTTAGCACATTAAAAATATGTACATCTCATGTGCTGTTGCCCCCTACACACTCAACCCAAATCAAAAATGCCTTGTTAAGTTCTCATTGTTTTGCCTGGTGGTTGTTTCCCTCTTGGCCATAAAATGGTCAATTATTTTGTTATTCTACATGTCCCTGCTTGACTTTTCAACCTTTACCCCAAACACCTAACCAATATTGTAATTTATTTGCCGAATAGCATCATTAACCTCAACTAGTTTCACATCTTAGCACTAGCAGATGTGTCCTTACATGTACTTGTATGTTGATCTTTTTTTTGTTAATGCGGATATGAATTGAGGGAGGGCATTATTTTCGAGCTTTGGGGGATGATGATGCTTTTTAACATTTGATTAAGATTTATATATTGGCCTAATGCTCCACTTATGTCTCTATCTGATGTGTTTTTTTCTCCTGACAGCGGGAAGCAGTCCATTGCCATCGATGACTGCACTTTCCACCAGTGTGTGCGCCTCAGCAAGTTTGACTCAGAGCGTAGCATCAGCTTTATTCCCCCTGATGGAGAGTATGAGCTCATGAGGTCAGTAGATTGAAGTTGTGGAAAGCTTTATAAATGATCAAATTCAAATAAGACTACAGGTTTTTGTCACTCTCCTTCGTGCAGGTATCGCACCACTAAAGACATTATTCTGCCGTTCCGAGTAATTCCTCTGGTCAGGGAGGTGGGTCGCACTAAACTGGAGGTTAAGGTGGTCATCAAGTCCAATTTCAAACCCTCACTGCTGGCTCAGAAGATCGAGGTGAGCAAATTACAAACGAGGTCATTTTCTTCACATTACAGCACAACAGATTGAAAATGTCCAGAACAATATCAGACATTTTAGAACATCCTTTTGCCAATTTGTTATAAGTTTGATATGCACTTCAACATTAAAGTGTTTGCATATTTCCATCATATCTGCAGGTGCGTATCCCAACGCCTCTAAACACCAGTGGTGTGCAGGTGATTTGTATGAAGGGAAAAGCCAAGTACAAGGCCAGTGAGAACGCCATCGTCTGGAAGTGAGTAGCGGCTGTGTTTGTGTATTCGTGAAACATGAGCACTTCTTTTTATAAGCCAAGTTAATTATTTCTTCTCACTTGCCTCGTAATTTTGTTATACACACACTTTGTCCTCCGGATATTTGAATCTTATGTACTTGTATGTATGCATGTTTGTAATTAGGCATTCTGTTTATGAAACCTTTTATGAGACTGGTTGTGTGTGCTTGTTTTGTAGGATCAAACGCATGGCTGGGATGAAGGAGTCTCAGATCAGTGCCGAGATTGAGCTGCTGCCCACCAACGATAAGAAAAAATGGGCCAGGCCTCCCATCTCTATGAACTTTGAGGTCAGAATACATTAAAATTTGAATAGTTCACTGCCTTCCTGTCAGTGACACACACACACACACACACACACACACTGTCATATCACAGTTCAGGCTTCAGGTAAAATGTGAGACAGCTTGTTCTAACTACCTCACTGATCTAAAGACGTGCTTAAGATTGTCCTAAATCGAGTGCACATGTTAAATTGGTTTGTTAAATTGCAGACAAATCAGCTATGATACATTTGTTTTATTGAGGTATTCTGTTTGCTAAAGACACGGCTGAACAGAACTTACTTGAACTTGTACACTGCTGGCAGCGAAATAAATGGACCGTGAGGTAAATTTAATCCCAGTATCACACGCAAATCACAAACTGCCAGTGTTTGTGTACATGGTTCCTGGTCAGAGCTGGCTTAGTTTTTCACACTCCCAAGTAAGAACCAGCAGCCTACAGCACACAACATGCCCCGACACACCTAAACATTTTCTTCCCTCATCTCTGCAGGTTCCTTTTGCACCGTCTGGTCTGAAGGTGCGCTACTTGAAGGTATTTGAGTCCAAGCTCAACTACAGTGACCACGATGTCATCAAATGGGTGCGGTACATCGGCCGCTCGGGCATCTATGAAACACGCTGCTAAATTTAAACTCCCCCGGGCAGCGAACTGACCACTTTATCTGTCCTGTTAAGATTTTTTTCTTCTCCCTTCAGTCCTTATAGCTTTTCTCATAACACTTCCACAACCCTGTTCCCTTCCTAACTAGTTGTTGGAGACTGAATTTACATCGTTAAAAAAAGTCAATATGGTATAATGCACAGATATATGCAAAATGTGAACCATTGTATCGTATGTATCTCGTAGTGATGAGTAAACCTGTAAACCAACTGGTGTCTGAAAGAGTAAGACAAGTGATGCAGGAGGGGACCAGGGGGAGAGGACAGGAAGCACCTTTGGTGTCTATAAGGGTTGCTCTGTTGTTTATTCAGTGTTACTGTTACACTACCTACTCTCCAGTTACTTTAGATGTTCTAGAGTTATCCCTTGTAGCTGTGGTGGTTTATAATGAATCCTGATTTAGGTTCTGTAGAACTTGAGTCGCAGTAGTCTACCCTTCATGCTGAGATGCATTGTCTGTCTGTATTGTGAACAGATTTATATTTGATCTGTGTTTTTGAGAATGGTTGTTTGAGAACTTAATACTTTCTCTGCCACTTAATAGAAAGGAAGAGTGTTTGTCAACTTAAGTCTCTTACTGGTGGTTGGGAAAGAATTCACACTTACTGAGTTGTTTTGTATAGTGTTTCTGTCCCATCATATTCCACTACTACTTTTACCAGCATTTTCAGAGAGTAAAGTCAAAGTAAAGCTAAGAACACAAGGGAACATACCAGACAGTTTTGAGGTTTAATCATCATTTTTACTGGGAGTTGTGACTCACGTTTCCTAAACGTTAAGCTCTTACATCAACTCTGTCACAATATTTCAACTCAAATCAGGCTCTGAAAGTGTTTACGGCTTGGTGAGGTCTCCCCCTGGTGTTTGCCTTGTCACTGTCTGCTTCTTCATGTTTGTGGCCCTGGTGATCATTCTGTCCAATAAAATCAGACTATGTAACCAACCCCCCTTCACCCTGTGTGTTTGATATTTTGACGCAAGTTCTATTGTTTGAGTATTTCCTCCTGCTGCTGACTGAATTGAGGGTGTAGATGGAGTAACAATGAATTTGAGGATAATATTGGTTGCTGCACAGCTTTGTCTGTCTTTCATCCTGTTCTTTTTTTGACATACTGTCTGGAAAAACTTAAATTCGTCAAGACCTTTTAATTGAACTCCCTAAATTTAATTGGGTAAATGATAAATCCAGGAAAAACCTGAGCAGTTACATAAAAAGCACAGGACACAATGATTGGTCAAAAACCACTTTGGCCAAAATGTTTAATACATTTTTCCTCTTTGCTCTTCCTCTACATCCAGGACATAAAACAAAATCAACTCCAAACAGTGAAATAATACAAGATTAAGACACTTCCTATTAAAAACACCAACATTTATCTTTGTAGTAGTGGCTATTATGTGCTTACCACCTTTGAGCTCTTAACATAGATGTGCTCTTCTTAGGAAGTTCACACCGATTAAACAAGAATTGAGGCAAAGCTTTCCAAACGGAGCTTAGCACCAAAGTCTAGGCTCGATTTTCCTCAGTAAATTACTGATTTTGTTCTTGTAAAACCAACAACTGGACTGGATAACTGGGGGAATAATTTCCCCCAATGTTACACTCATTTACAGAAAAGCCTTAGTGGCTGGAGCAAAGATCAATTAAACCTCAATTGCTTTTAGGAAACCTAACCAAGAGCAGACTCATCTGACATTTAGCAACATTTAAGAGTCCTCAGCAGTATCTTCAGTTTACCAGTAATGTTTAGTTTTCATTATATAGGAGACAACTCATGCTTTCATCAACAGTTATAGAGGACACACAGACGCATCAAAATATTTGACCATATGCTGCAACAATTGCTCTGTTCAGACAGAAACAAACCGTTCATACTTAGTGCTCAAAAGGAAAATCTGCTCAGTAAGGAGGAGGTAGCTACATAAATGTTGATCTGGGGTTTCAATGATGCAAACTGTACATTTGAACCTGCCACCCACCTAATACAGTGCAGTCCAGTCTAACATAATACATCTAAAACTGTGCACAGGCACTGGAAGTCCTATAGATTTGGGGGGGCGGGGGGGGGACACCCCACAGCCCCAGAGATGTTTGGGTGTACACTTACTGGCTACTTCATTAGCCACATCTGTACAATCCAATGCAATCTACAGCAGCAGTTCTGACATGAGTTCTACTCTGGTGAGGTTATAATTTCCACCCACCTGGTGGGTGGTGGAGCATTATATTAAAAGGTGGTGGCCACAATTTTAGATCCACCTCTTAATTTGTTGCACCCCAGTACAACTCCATCACCAACTATGACCTCTATAAAACCACATTGTAGAATTATCACTTTTCTGAAAGTGTTGACTTAAAAACTAAGAAATCAAAACCTTATAAAAGTAGAATTCATGGCAGAGCTGTTGTATTGGATTGTATGAGATGAGTTGGTGAGTGTACTTTGCAACTGTAATAGTGAGTAGAACTTATTCCAAAAAGATTTTGGAATTTAGACAGTTGCCAGGTGTTTGATGAAAAAAAAAATCGACACCTAACACTTCAACACGTGCATCATGCCCAGATCTGCATTAGAAAAAAGGAAAAACATGATCTCAGTTCAGCCACTGATGTTAATTCTCTGTTGAAAGCAAACAGTGTTAAGAAAAAGCCAAAAAATGAAATCTACAAAAATAATTTTCTATTCTGATACATAAATAGGTCTTTCCAGACTTTTTATGTCAGGTTAAAAGGTGCCCAATTTGAAAACCGAGTCTAGTCTCCCAAAGCCCAATACTTGTCCAGACAAAGAAATTATAAGCAAATGTATTAATAAATACAGTAAATCCAAATCTGTCAAAAGTTGAACGCTGAATAAAGACATTTTAACATGCTGATGTACTGTTAGTGCTTGCACCCAAAATATCACATGCGCATACACAGAGACACGCTGAGGCCTAAAGCAGCCAGACAAGCTTGAGAAAAAAGCTGCTGTTTCACAGAAATCTAACACAAATACTCTCAGATTCAGCTCCTATTTAATTTATCTGGAGTTTCCATATTTAAAAAAAAAAAAAAAAACTCGGTTGATTTTTTAATAGTATGAGCAGAATATAAACTGCCACGTGTAAGTAGATCATTTAAATCTTCAGTTGTCTGACCTGCTCGAAAGAAAAACCTCCTCCAGAGATAATCCCCAGTGTTTCTATGGGGTCTCGCTCAACTCTCCCACAGCAATACTACATGTGCTGTTCCAACAAGTGACGGAAAACCCTGAAAGCTCTCCTGCTCAAGTCATGACAGAGATATTCACCTGTGCCAAACTTAAGAATGCACCTGAAAATACTCCTAAGTGACAGTGAGTGACTAATAAAATCCACTTAAAAGTTACTGACAAGTGAGACTAGAAAATAAAGAACTCAAGTGACTAGTGGTAAGTTTTACTGACCGTTACACAGAAAAGAGAAAAATTGGTTGTTAAAAACAAGACCTGTGGAGAAACTTTTTTTTTTTTAGTCAACATGACACAATTTCTGATCGAAGTAAAATTAAAAACAAAAAGAAATGCAGGAGCTTAATGAAACCAAGCTACTCAACAGCCCAGTTTACTGGTAGCACTGACTTCAGCCCAAATAAGTATTCCAACGCTCTAGTTTTCGTCATCTTCATCATCGTCGTCATCATCATCATCCTCGCTAATGAGGTATCCCCGGGCTCCGCTGTGGTGTGGCGGAGGCGAGGGAGGCAGGGAGGTCTTGGTAAAGAAGGGGAGACGGAAGGTGGGAGAGGGGGAGCGCTCGTCGTGTGTTGGACTGCTGCTGGGACTGTGCCTGGGGCTGATGGCCTGCAGCATGCGGCCTTTGCCTTCTTTCAGCATGTGCTTCTGTGGAGGGGAAAAGAAATATGGAGAAGGGGCATCTTATCTCAAGTGATGCCACATAAAACAAATACAGGATGAGTTGAGAAATCCACACTGAAAAAAGCAAATGTAGTGATGCTACAAACAAAGATGCAAACAAAACAGGTTTTGTTTGTCCTTTTAAATTCATTTCTTTAATAAATGCTTGGCCTATTTAAGAGAATGTTTCGAAATTCTGAAAGCAAAATATTGGCTTATCGGGCAATGACCATGGTAAATGTTAGCCAAATGTTTTCCAGGTTGTGTGTTCCATCCTTCTCAGTGCAACACATCTTCCAGGACATCAACCATGTAAGTTAGAATGTGGACTTAGTAATGCTACATCATTAAACAGTGGCTAAAATCCTCACCAGAGCTCCCTCAGGGCCAAACATCTGCAGGAAGTTGCCAATGAACTCCCTGGATTTTTCCTCCCATTTCTGGATGAGGTCGATGCTTTTCTCCTCCACCTTCTGAACAAACTCCTTGCTCTTCTCCTCTACATCGCGGACCTTCCTCTTCACTTTGTCCACACGCTCTTGAAGGTGGTACTTCTTCTCCTGAGGAGATGATGGCAAATTTCACATGAAGGTTCAGGCTACAAAAAGTTCAATATTCATTCACCAACCATTTCACCCCCACACCACTACCTCTTTTTATCCAACACTGACTTTACTGAATAAAAGCTGAGTTTCATACGTTAATGAAGCTGACGTTGAGTTCCTTGGCTGTGTATCCTCTCTGCAGGTTGCGTCTGACATATACATCATAGTCTCGGACAATGCGTGTAATAATGTCAGAAGTGGAGATGCCCTCTGTCCGCTGGGTGGGAGCAAACATACCTGTGAGGGTCGAGAGAAAGAAAAGGCGAGTGGACACCAGATACAGATATATGATCAGAAACACTTGTTTATTTGTATAAATAATGTGTATTCTCATGTCTTACTGAAACAAGGGGGAATCATGTAAGATGTAACTCATTGTGTGTGTGTGTGTGTGTGAGCCATATATCGTATGTGCGCATTGTTAACACTCCCCTGAACATGGTTTGAGCAAACTGTTGCATGTTGAGGTGGAAGTTTCACAACAAAAATGTATCAAACATATTTACATTTCTGTTCATTATACTGTGCAATTTGTTCACTACTGCTTCCAACTAACAGACGTGTGCCCTGTAATTATGTCCATACCACACTACGTCACTGTTGCTTTCGCACTCACCAGCTTCTTTAATGTGCTGGTACACGTCATCACTGCCCGCTGAGGAGTATGGGATGTCGTCATGAGCCACAAAATCAATCTGTGAACAACATGCAGTTGAGTGAAAACAACTGCATCCCTATTGGTGAAGCCTCCAGTTAATGAACTTTGATATGTAAAATCAGGTGTCTGATCTTTATTTAAAACTATTTAGTGCAGTTGCACTAAATTTGCCTGGGTAGAGCCCCAGTGGGTAGAGCCCCAGTGGGTAGAGCCCCAGTGGGTAGAGCCCCAGTGGGTAGAGCCCCAGTGGGTAGAGCCCCAGGACAGCCTCAGTTATGACCTCGGCAGTCAGGACCATGAATGGTTTTAGAAGACCTCAAAATGAAACAGGTGAACCTTCATTTAGCAGGAGAGGGATATACAAATATTTCAAAGCATTTAGAAAATTTAGTACCATAGAGGACCATAACGTAGAAATGGAAAAAAAGTGGACACACTTCGACTATTCCAAGAAGTACTAGGAAACTAGAGCTATGCAAGAATCCGAAACACACAGCAAGGCGACCTGACAAAGTCCTGAGAGGCAACTGGAATATAAGTCTACATCTCCACGGGTCCAGTGTAATGTCCACAAGTCTGGACTATTTGAGAGAAAAGCACATAAAAGCCATGGAGGATGCTAAGGAGCATGTGAACAAACCAAATGTCATTTTGTACAAGACTGCAGTCTGATGAGACCAAAGTTGAATCATTTGGATTTGCATGAATCATTTAGATGTCTGGTGATAAAAAAAAATGCTACTTTCTTTTTATACACGCAGCTATTTGTGACTTTCAATAATGAACAACCATTTTAGTAGCTGAATGTGCATTTAATATTATGTTAACAAATGCTTTTGTTTTCCTCTTTTTGCCATCTCATCGTTAGGGGATGCAAAATTTTGTAATCAATTATACATCAACACAGTAGATTCAGATCTACGAATTGTGCATAAATCCACAAAAACAGCAGGAAGAAGATTAGTGAGAGCCAAAACTGCTGAGTACTCACTTTACCCCTAGATTACTGTTTCCAAAATCTGGCAGAAGTTGTTGACATCTAAACTAATGCACAGAAACTGACTGCATGTCTCAAATAAACACAGTTTGGCCTGTGCTTCACTCGCGTGCTTCTCTTTCATCCACTCACACGATGTTTTGCCAGGAACTCGGGTGTTAATGTCCAGGGAGCATTTCGCACCACTTCATCCACGTAGCGGCAATGTGTTACAGCATCGTATCGTTCGTCCTCATTCATTACTGTGAAGCCTTTGTACTTGTGGGTGAGGTCATCACTGCACACTGTGAATAGTAAGAAACATTCTAATCAATTAAACAAATGAGTTTGGAAGGTGAAAAAACATTGCTTTTTTTTATGTTGCAACAGTTTAACTCTGACCCCCCTTTTTAGAAGGGAGGCCAATCAGCACAAAGTAGTGGATATTCATAAAATGTATAACATCCAGCAAACCCACAGTTAACATTCCTAAATTACTGCACTGTTAACTATCAGTTCTCAAGCTTTACCCAGATGTCTGAATTAATCAGACATGTACACTCTCTTGATTGTCATCTTGTGTGTAGAATGTCACAAAAGAAGCAGCTAACAGCAGTGTGCTGCTGCGAATGCCGACATGGCCACACAATGACTCATACTTGCCTCCAACAATGAGGTGTGTATTTGGGAAGAGGCATTTAGCCTGCATGAGAGCTCTGGCGTGACCTGAGTGGAAAACGTCAAAGATGCCATCTGCATACACCCGCACTGGTCTCTCAACTGGATAGAGAGACATGTAAAGACAAAACATTCATTCGGTATAGAGCTCAGCTAGAATGTTCCTATGTGTCCATATGCCTTACAAACAGTTAAATGATTATTTCATAAGACAAAGAGGCATCAGACACTCTGAGAAGCTGTCCAAATGGATTTAAGCTGAAATCAGACTTACGGGGAGTTCCTTTTAAGGCCTCGTCCATAGTGACTCTCTTATAGGGTTTATCATCAGCTGGCTCAAGCTCATCTGCAAAAGGTGCGGGGTGCTTCAATCCCTAAGTTACACAAACAGAAAAAGAGTTACAGTGAATGTGAATAAGTTCTCCTTAGAATCTTTATCTTCCCTTCCTAAAAAAGTAGAAACCCCTCTTATTCTATCTAGCATGCCTTCAGAATAACTATTAACTTGTGTTGTTTTAAATTTAGTCATTGCTATTTTTGCAACACAATGCAGTTTTCACAGAGTATAACAAAGCAATAAAATTATCATAAAGTTGTAACACCTGATGCCCACAGCAAATAAAAACTGATCCCAGTGGGTTTATACAAAACAAGCTTTAAAATTTATGTATTATATTTAAAATTTTAATCTTCTTTGAACATTCAGTGTTAATCTATCTGTAAATCATAGCCATCTGTGCACATACATTCATACTGTATAACCACACTGAGTAACACACACACACACAGAACTTGACAAATATGCTGCTCAGCGAGAGCCCACCCACCACAGTGCATCTGGGAATTTTTCCAAGCCTCTCTCCCTCATCAGTGTCTCCGTTGGAGCCCTCTCTTCTCCTCTTCCTGGACAGCAGCAGCCCACTGGAGCCTTCGGTTTCCATCTGTGCCAATTGCCAAGCCAAACGCAATTAAAATACAGAATAGTCACATTCACCACACACACACACACACACACACACACACACACACACACACACACACACACACACACACACACACACACACACACACACACACACACACACACACACACACACACACACACACACACACACACACACACACACGCGCTTCTTTGCAGTCTCAAAGATGATTGAAGATGAGCACACAGGTGCAGATAATGAGACTTTACTTCCTAGAGAACAGCTCTCACCAATACAAATATACATGAAGCTGTAGCAAACACCACCTGTTTCAACACAGCCACTCTGTTCCTTAACATACACAGAATTAACCCTCCCCAGCCTCAACTTCTCATTCCTGTACTGCTCCTTCAGTTTAACATCACATTTGGCATCAAGAAATCCCATGCTATTCCACTAGATGCAGCAGTTTAACAGAACTGTGTTTCTGAATCCTGGCTGACTTCAGGAAATAGTGATATTTATATAATCCTCCAGTTGGATGACTCCCAGTAACTACACTGGTAGATTTAAATGGAAATCAAAGCAATACAAAACTCGGTTAAAGTATACAATAGCAAAATGAAAATGTGTGATGAAAGTTAATGAAACGTTGTTTAGGTATTTCAGCAACCTTTAAAATCCAAGAAAATGTTTTTTGATAGAATATTTTTTTTTTTTACTAATTAATGTTAATCTTCAGAATCGTTCACTGTTCAGAAACAGTTCTTTTGCTCTGTAAATCACCAGTAACCTGTTAAATAGAAATTGCCCTCACAAAATCATAATTAAAGCATTTTATTAATGTATAAGCAACAGTCCACAAAATATTAAAGTTGGAGAAAGACTAAACAAAGAAAGCAGCACACCCTTATATGCTCTCTCAAATTTTAAATAAATTCTCAAAATAGCTGAAGGGCAAATTTCTGTCAATTAACTGACTACACACAAAACCAAATACACAAAGTTCAGTCACCAGTGTTTTTGTGGAACCTATAACCTCCAAAACAGACTTTTAACTTTGCAATCATCCTACACTCTCTGGTAGACTTTGAAACACCTTGAGAGCTCTGATTCACAAGGACGATCAGACACCCACCCTCTCTGTCCAAATAGAGAAATAATACAGCGTTTACAGAGGGTTTCTGTGTTGTGGGCTAGAGCTCTTCTCCATTCCACAAATTCCATCATGATATCAGAAAGAAAGGTCAACTAGGGGACGTGTCATTACTTTTAAACACCTAAGCTTGCCACTTTTTTAACTTGTTGTGTAGAATTTAGAATTTCTCATCAGTAACGAAGATGAGACTCAGTACAATGAATTCTGACAATTACCCGATCTAACACTGGGCACTTGCACAGACAACCCCCCCACCATCCTTCCTCTTTCTGTTCAGGGCTGCCACCCACACACACACACACACACACACACACACACACAGAAGATTTACATGAACAGCACGATGTTCGACATAAAATAGTTGAGGATCATCTCAGCAATGATTTGATTTAACGTTACCAGTTCACTTGTGTACTTAGCTTCACTGTAAATGGCAGTTTTGGAAATATGAGTGTCTAAAAAACAAATCTGCTTTGCTTGACAGAGTAAGTAAAGTTGTAGCACAGGAATCAAATGTCCACTTTGCTACCGAGCCAGTGGGCTCTTGCCCAGACCTCCGGATTTAACTTAAGTTGTTGGCCTACGCCCCCACAAACGTAAGCTAAATGTATTTCCCACGGTCTGTGCTTTCCCGTTGATTTATTTGCCGTTATGTCACAGAAACTCACCAAGAAACGCCAAAGATTCCTTGAATTAACGTTACAGCTGACAGGAGTTGTACTGGCTTAGAGGAAGCTTTAGCCACAGACAAAACCACCTAAAACTAGCATTATAACTAAGTCGCATGATAATTTTGGCTAAGACCCGACACCTGTTTTAAGTTTTTATTCACTTACCGTTAACTCCTTTGTCCGGAAAGGTTTTTTTTACAGGGTAGGGCGGCTTCCTACCCTCGTACAGCCAGCAGGCTAACTAGCTGTCTGCTAGAAAGCTAGCTAACGCTGCTAGGTACCGTCGAATGCTAACTAGCTGACAAGCTAGCTGTCAAGCTGGTTAGCTCGAAGGCTATCTGACAACAGCGACAACGATGAGTAAAACCAATCCAGATCGTCCAAAACCCCGGTACTTGTTTTGCCAGTGGCAGAAAAATGCAACTACCAGACATACAGATAAACTATCAGCAGTGACAGGTTGTTCTACAACGCTGACAGGTCAACAACACAGGAACTACAAAACTTCAACATCCTTGAAGGCACTGGGCTGGGACGACTTGGACAATTCCGATGTTGTGTCGTGCTGCCACCTACTGGACATGCTGTCTGTGTCAGAGGGGGGACATTTGTTGGATACCGGGCTCTGCACAGATGCTAAAGTGGCTGTGGAGTAAAATATGAGCTCCTTTCTTTTTATAGATCCAAATCCAACAAGCATCACACAGCCTTTTCAAATAATGTGCATTAATTTCCAGTCCAGCACACACACTGTTATGTTATGTTTCTCAAAGACCTACCTACACTATCACCTTGGGGTTGTTTTACCACCCAGTTTTTATGTGTGTTGTTGGAGTCGCGTAAGTTAGATGAAAAAACTGGGGAACCGCTGTGGAAGTGATGAAAGACCTGCATGGTAAGGATCTACAGTAGTCCGCTGAGAGAAAGATGCTTGAGTCTAAACAAATCCACAGACCCAGCTGCTCAGTTCTGAGGAAGCCTGCTTGGAGGCGAAACGTCAGCTACAAGCCCAAGTCCACCCGCCACTGAACAGCATCTCTGAGATATAGTAGAGTCATGAAGTTACAAAACAGTGAAGTACAATATTTCTCTCATTTGTGTTTGAGTGTATGTACTTCAACACTGTGCTATTTGTATTTCACCATTTTCTTCAGAGCAAGTATTTTGACTCAACACATTATCAAAAGTGCATGTTACGAACAACAGGAACAATGGCTCTGTTTTGTTTTAAGTAACTTGTGATACTGGGACTCTGAAACTAAAGCAAGTTTTAATTTGATTTTTTTAAACCTATATTTTCCTGCATTTATGCCACTTCTAGTCTCGACTAGCTATCTATGATTCACTATTGATGATGTAATTTAAACTGTAAGACCAATATGGTTACATGTTTGTGTAAAACCCACTATTGCTGAGGAAACTTTAATCTTAATTTTCGTGTGATCTGGTACCAGCGCTAAACTTTGTCTGGATTTATGTAGAATGTACAGTCAGACAAAACTACATTATGAATCATATTGTGCACAGTCTTGTTCAGGCAACTAGATCCAAACCAGCTATGCACATTCCTTCTATTCTCTATAAGGGCTTAATAAATGTGGTAAGTGGAAAACACCCTGTAGCTGTATGATTTGACTACATGACTGCCGAACTGTAATATTGCAAAAGAAAATTAAAAAATTAAAAATCCCACATCTTACTGCTATGATACCCCAATTTTTTTGTTTGTTTTTTGTTTCTGTATATGTATTGTTTTTTGTATATTACAGTTGTGCTCAATTGCTTGCACACTGTCACATTTGTAAAACACTGCCAAAAACGCCATTATAGACACTATACTAACAAAACAAAACACACAAACAACACAAATTTAACTCAAACTGACACATCCTGTCAATCAGTCACTATATAATTGAGTACAGAATGCAGCTATGTCCCACCAGCCCCTGTGGATTTTACTACAGATAACAAGACCTGCTGCATTCTGCACCTGCATTTGTTTGAGGTGGTGATGCAGACTGTATGAAAAGTTCTGAAAAAGTGGAGTAACTGTAAGATGATTCACTGCCATCAATAAGTGTTTAATGTCTCCAAAGAGAACTATTTTGGGGCACAAGCTATGTGTATAAAATATGTTTTAATATGTCCTGAATATATGATCTTTGCAACATTTAAACCATTTCAACAAAAGTATCAATGCTTAGCTGTAATTTACTGTATAAGTGTCACTCACAACGGGCAGGGGCAAGCAGCACGTGGACACAAATCAGACCAGTAAGTGGCAGCTTCCAGTTGTGTGTAGAGAATATTAAGGTGTTTCTGAAAAAGAGAGGTGCCTCTTCACTTCTTCTTACCTAAATAATTAGGTGTTTAATTTGAGAGTAACAGGTACCATTAGCCTTCCATCCGTGTCCTGGCAACAGCAATTGCAGTATTGTGTAAACTATCAGCCACCTGGCAGAGCTCCTTTTGACTGTCTGTGTCCTTCTTGTACTCTCTGATCGTAGCAATACTTGCTGGTTTGTAGGACAGGATTTGCTACACTGTTAAAATGACAAAGCAGGAGGACAGGCACTGAGCAGCATGAAAATGAGGAATTTCTAAAGAAAGTCAAACGATGTGTTGTGAATAAATAAAGATACACTTAACTTTTCTTCAAAGACTAACTTTCTAACTTAATATCTATCTGTCTGTCTACAGATTCAGAAACACTGTATGTTGTGAAGAATCTAAACAACTTCTAGCCTTTGTTACGCTACATAATGTCTGAACAAGCCAGCCCCTAATTCCTGCATATTTCTTTGAGAACCAAACAGCAGATGACTCAGCTCCGGCTCTATTTTTTGACCGGCCAAGACCAAAGTTAAAAGGGCACTTCCAGCTGTTTTTGGACAGAGGGTTCATTTTCACCTAACTGGCTTGTCAAGAATTAGTCTTAAAACAGCATGGTGCATGTTGTCCTATTATGCACATTTGCTCCACAAACATACTGAAATATGTTTTGTAGTTTTAGACTTATGATAAGATAAACCTTTATTATTATACCTTTTATTATTTAAAAGTAAGATTCAATCTACACTGATGGGCTGTTTTTTTATGGTTTTACAAGTTACATTTAATTTGTAGTTGGTTTTTACTAGTGGTTCCTGCACAATATTGAACTCTCAGTGAAAAATGCATTAGGGGTGGAGTAGAGCCTAGCTTGCACCTCTGTGGCCAATGGAAAGTCCACAGTATTTATAAACCGGTATGTTCTGCAGCCGATTTGAAAAGAGCTGGAAAGCTGCACGAGCAGGTGAGCAGGCTCACTTTTCTTTTTACAGTAGTGATCAAACAAACAGCTGCACTCCAAGCACTACTAGCTACACAGCTAGGGAAACAAATGAACATAGGCAGAGAACATGCAGCATGTAAACTTATTTAATTGCTATTTGTGAATAACACCAGTCATGCAGATGCTGATGATGATTTCCCAGGCGTCCTGTGCTTTCCCAAGAGGGTGCTGTGCCGCCTGCTCTTAATGCCAGGTAATCTTTAATCTTACATACATGGTTCTTTTTTGGTTATAAGTGTTTCTAACATTTGTCTGTGTGTCTCCATTAGCTGTATGAAATCGACAGGATCAGGATGCTGTATCAGCACATGCAACACTTAGAGTTATCATACGGCCCAGGTGCCTCCACTTATACAACCTCATTGGTTTAGTGACGAGCACTGCAGCACCAACTACAACCACGGAACCTCCTCCATCACCCACTACCCCTGCAGCCACATTAGACCCCCTGGAGAATGCTCAGAGGATCGATCTGTGTAACCCCAAAGACCCACTGTGCAAACCTCAGATTGTCTACCTGCCAACAGGAGCTGTTCCAGTGCTGTGTGACCTATTACTAAACCCAGCCTGCAGGCCCAAGACAGAGGAGATAAAAGCTGCTGCTCCACAATCCCCAGCACCTCCTGCTCCCAAAAAGTCTGTCCCACCTCAACCATCAACTATCACTATTAAAGGTATGGACTATGATTTTGACCCTTACTGGGATCCTGACTGCCTCATAGACCACCCTCCCCGAACTATCTAGGAAACATCAGCACCAAAGGCACCTGCTGAAGAGAAAGTGGTAAAAGAAAAAGTAGCAAAACCTAAGGAAAGTGTCACTGCAGCACCAGCCAACCAGAAAACTCTCTACCCTTACTATGACCCATATGTCCTTTATGACCCCTTTCATTATGTTGCACAAGCTCCCAAACTAAAATAAAAACAGAATGTTAAGGAATTATGGTTTTCTAAGTGCCTACAGAGTACACAGTCACAGCTAAAGAGGAAATGTTTAACTTTGGACAGACATTTCAGGGCTGGTCTTATACTCACGCATTTCCCAAATAAATAGCCAAGTTATGCTTTTGCTTTATGTCTGGGAGCGTGTTTATAAAGGTGACGCACAATAAAGCTTAGCATGGAATAAAAACAAAAAAAATTGATAAACCAACAGTAGTAAAAATGTGTCACTTTATATTTCATTACAGTCTGCAGCATGTTATACTGTCACATTTGCATGTGTTTTAATGTGCAAAACACAAAATAGTCATTTGTATATAGATTATAGTCTCTCAGAAGTTTAACATTTTGGAACACAAATGATGAGTCAGTTGAACTTAACCATATGAATCTATACAAATCTAAAATCCTGACCAGCTCCAGTATTAAAATGCTCATAAATGTTACCACATAAGTAACATTATTAATCCTGTAATATGATTTAATGCTTATTATATATATATATATATATATATATATATATAATATAAAGGATATTGTCACAATTTTTCTCATGCCTCATGTTCTGCCTGGGCTTGCGTGGGTTTCCTCCGGGTTTCCTCCGGGTTTCCTCCGGGTTTCCTCCTCCCGCCCTGTGACAGCTGGGAGACGCTCCAGCCGCCAAACAACATAAGCAATGACAGATCTCGGATGAATGGATGAAATCGTGCTGCAGATGGTTCTCTGTAAACAAAACCCCGGCCACTGTGACTTAGGCCGGTTGGGAGCGCTAGAACTCCACTTTCAGAGTTTACCACCGAAGAAGAGCACGGCCGTGGACTGCAGCATCTCTTCCAGCATCATCACTCTCTCTTCGGCCATCACTTCTTTTCCGGCTCATCGTACGCAAAACTGGGTTCTGTTGTTATTCGTGTTGTCTAATCTTGCAGGTGACAACAGGTACTTTTCCTTAATTCATACCTACGTTGCTTTCAAACGGATTTGTGGGCCGGGAGGAAGAAGCTCCCGGGCGCTGGTTAGAGATGGGACCTTTAGAAACAGCAGGCCCGCCGGGTGCCATGGAGATTAACGCTAGCATACTGACACACGTAGTTTAGCTAGTTTAGTAGGCATAGAGTTGTCGTTAGTTAGATTAGAAACCTACTTGAGAACGTTCATATGCTAATGTGGATACACTAAGGGAGCGAGTTGGGATTAAAAAGACATGGGTGTAGCCTGTCAGTGGGTGGAGGGATGTTAAGCATCTTGCTTTTGACAATGAAACAGGACATGAATGTTACCTGTGTGTATGTCAAGCTACACCGTCGTTTCTTATGCTACAAGTTCAGACATTGTGGGGATTACAAGCTAAAGGATACATTTTGGAAATAAAAATAAAAGTGCGCTTAATTGACTGCCATTAAATAACCTCACACAGTGTCAGTAATTCATGTTAAGCCGTGACACCCAGCTGAAAACAGATAAAACAGTGTTATGGACAGCTGGCGGGTGTTCACATGGTATCAGTGTGAGCAGCCCAGGGCTTCACTACAGGTCGTAACAGTAAAACTGCAGCACAGAAGATTGTGATTTCAGCATACTGGGTAAAGCAGATTTTCAAAGTTCCTTTAGTTCCTTTAGTGCAAAATTTAAAATGTTCATGTCTGAATCCTCAAGAATATTCTCACACTCCAGCACTTTACTACAACATTTAGAATGAAAAATAAAAGCAGCGAGGGTTAATTTGAATAAAAGTTTTGCCCAAGAATGAGCTTATATGGCTCTCTCTTCACTGCCTATTTTTTCAAATTTCCCCCTGCAGTATGTCTGACAAGAGTGAGCTAAAGGCTGAGCTGGAGAGGAAAAAACAACGGATCGCTCAGATTCGAGAGGAGAAGAAGAGGAAAGAAGAGGAGAAGAAAAAGAAGGATGTATGCATCTAATTTCACTCATTTCTTTTCAGTTCGATAGTTTTCAGTTTTTGTTTATTGTGACGTTTTCATATTGAGGTGAGGCTTTACTTGTATGTTCTGTATCTGTAGGGAGATTCAAAGCGTGGAATGGAAGTTGGTGGTGGACATGAAGACTCTGACCTGGAGAGGAAGAGGAGGGAGGCTGAGGCACTACTGCAGAGTGTTGGCATCACTCCTGATGTATCCCACGGTAAAAGCACACTGCCAGCATGTATCTGTTGTAATCTTTCACCCCCACTTAACTCCCATTGTTTCGGAGCATTTCCTTGATCAATTCCCAGTGTCTAAAAATGACCTCTAAATTTGCAGTCTAGCTTTGTTTCATCCACTGTCCCTTTTTCCTGTCCTCATACAATATTGAAACATTTTACGTAACTGTTATGTGCACAACACCTAAAACCTGCCTGCCATTTACTTTCATTCTCTCTTCTCTCCCCTTTGTCCACCCTTTCATGTTTTGTCCTCCTTACTGCATGCAAACGTATTCACTCACTCACTCACTCACTCACGCACTCCTTCCATACCTCACCCCCTCCCTCCCTCACTTACCCATCCATTGACTCGCGCACTTACAAACACTCCAACAACCACTCCCAGCTCAGCCCCTGAGGGTAGTAACAGAAGATACATGTCTGTTTCACTACCTAGTCCCTGCCCCCATGTCTCCCTCCAACAAATCAGTGGGAAGCGATGCAGGAAGCCAGGATTCTGGGGACGGAAACGCAGGACCAAGGTTTGTGTGAGTGAAAGAGAGAATGTGAGAGCTTTACCTGCATGCTAAGTTTTTTGTCTTAACATTGTGACTATACTTGATTAATTCTGACCTGTCTCTTTGTCTTTTCATCGGCACGCTTTTGTTTCTCAATTAACGCACTAAGGTCTTCTTCGTCTTCTTCTTCTCTCCCTGTTTTTCCTGTCTCTTTTTCATCTTATGCTCGTCTTCTGTGTTTGGTTTTGTTGTCTTTCTCTCTTTCTGCCTGTCGTCTGGTTCTTCTACTAACACCATGTGGTGGTTTGGCTGTGTAAGGACATTGCACTGGGATCCTGACCCCTCTACTCTGCAACTCCACTCCGACTCTGAGCTAATGGGGTACTCCTCTTCTCTCCTTTAGCTTGTCTTTCAGCTTGAATCAGTTTTTGTGGTTTCATCTTAGATTTGTCCAAGTGTGTTAATAATATGTCTGTGCATCATGTGTATGTCTGAATGTGTAAAAATTGCCTTCAGTTCTGCTTCAGATGTACATGTTTGCTTATTTTTACAATGTTATGTCTGTGTAGACGTGGAGCTGTGAGGCTGGGCATGTCCAAAGTGACCCAGGTTGACTTTGTTCCAAAGGAAATGGTGTCCTACTCAAAAGAGACACAGACACCTACAGATGCCCTGACACGCACAAATGAAAAAGCAGGTAAACAAGCACACACAATTTTTCTTTCCTTTAATCTTGGGTGAAATTTAAATAGATACAATCTATCTGTGCATGTTCCAGATGAGGAAGAGGATGAGGAGATAACTGCTTCCCCTCCAACAGAGGACACCCAGGAAGACAAAGGTGAACAGGGTGACCAGCAGGAGGAGGGTAAGGACAGAAGTTTGCAACATGTAAGCTGTAGCTGATAATTGTCTAGCTGTTCATTTGTGGTTGACAGTAACTGTAGCAGATCAACTCTGTAGTGCTCAATGATGTAACAAAATAGTTTAAATAGTTCCCTTACGCTTAACATAACCGATTTGTTTAACATATATCGAGCAAATTTTAATCTGAAAATGTTCATTATCACAGCAAGTGACACTATGGTGAGCTATTTTTTAGAACAGGCCCGTGGGCGACTCATGTGGTCCTTGCAGGTGAACTGGTGCCCACAGGCACCATGTTGGTGACCCCTTCCTCTTTAAATATTGTATTACCAGAAACCCCCAAGGAGCTGACAGAAGAAGAAAAGCTGCAGGTCCTGCACTCCGAGGAGTTCTTGTCATTTTTCGAGCATGGGAGCAGGATTGTAGAGAGAGCACTTGCTGAGCAGGTGGATGTCTGTTTCGACTACAGTGGAAGAGATCTAGAGGATAAGGAGGGGTGAGCGAAGATGTTAAGAAAAATAATGTATAAAGGCTTTAAGAAGATAAATGATTCAATGTGTTTACAGGGACTTAAGTAACAAGGTTATATTTGGCTAACTGTAATGTCAATGGGAAAGCTGGTCTCCAAAATAGGGGACGGGGATTCATGAAACCCAATTTCCCCATGTAGATTTCCCCCAGACAATGCAGATTTCTTTGCCATGTATACACATAACCACGTTTCTAATTGGCTTTCTTCAACAGTGCATGTGCATAACACAATGCTGTAGACAGGAACAAGCAGCTGAATGAAAGGAGAGATTATTAACAGAGCGATGAATAATAAGTTCTTAGTCCAGAAAATTAAACTAACACAAAGGGACTCAAAGAAGTCTGAATAAGCCACTTTCCACCATGGATTTTTGACGGCATGTAAATGCAGGAGAGGAACAGTGATACTTTTCCTGTCCTTTTCAGTGACTTGCAGGCAGGTGCCAAGCTGGTTCTGAACAGACAGTTTGCAGATGAGCGCTGGACTAAAAACAGGGTGGTCACCTGTCTCGACTGGTCCCCCCAGGTAGGATGTGTTTGTCACTGACTGCCACAGAAACAGCTGTGGCTGTTTCCTCACTGTTGAATCAGTTCGTATTGTCTCTTGAAATACTCCTGTTTGCTACTGCTGTTTCTCTGCATCTAATGACTGCTGTGTTCCTCTCAGTATCCAGAGCTGCTGGTGGCCTCTTATAACAACAATGAGGATGCTCCCCATGAGCCTGATGGAGTGGCACTGGTCTGGAACATGAAGTACAAGAAGGCTACTCCCGAGTACATCTTCCACTGTCAGGTAAGGGAATAACTGCAAACCAATGGAATAAAGAGATTCTCTTTTTGAACGTTTTGATTGCCGTTACAATAATTTGTTATCTTTATACAACGAAATATCAAAGTAGAAGCAGATCGCTTTAAATTGTATTGGTTTTGTTTTTTTCCAGTCAGAGGTGATGTCCGCTGGGTTTGCAAAGTTTCACCCCAACCTGGTGGTGGGTGGGACGTACTCCGGACAGATTGTCTTATGGGACAACAGGAGCAACAAGCGCACCCCTGTTCAGAGAACCCCCCTGTCTGCTGCCGCACACACAGTGAGTCACTGGAGCTCACACACCTTCAGTATGTCTGCACACAAACCTCTGAGATCAACATTCACATTTTTCTGTGGTAGTCTTACAGCCTTGTTTTGCCTACTTTTTCTCTTAACACGTGGCTGAAGTGTGTTACTGTCCTCTGTTACGTACAGCACCCAGTCTACTGTGTGAACATGGTAGGAACCCAGAACGCTAACAATCTGATAAGCATTTCCACTGATGGCAAAATGTGTTCCTGGAGCCTTGACATGCTTTCCCAACCACAGGTAATTCAGATTTGTCTGGATGATTCACAGGCCTGCTGTCATACATATCTGTTAGTTTGTCAGAGTCTGAAGCTGTGTGTCTGTCCCATGAAGGACAGTCTGGAACTGGTGTTCAAACAGAGCAAGGCGGTGGCTGTCACCTCCATGGCCTTTCCTCTTGGTGATGTCAACAACTTTGTGGTGGGGAGCGAGGATGGCTCTGTCTATACTGCCTGCCGCCATGGGAGGTGAGTTCCCATGTCAACAAATGTCTAAGGAATGTCCGCACCCCCAGCCCCCTAACCAACATGTGTAAATAAAACTGAGACTTTAAAAAATGCTGGAAACCACTTTAAAAGTATAAAGTAGTTGTTATAAGAGCTGTCTTATGTGTGTGTGTTACAGTAAGGCAGGTATCACTGAAGTGTTTGAAGGCCACCATGGTCCGGTAACTGGGTTGAGTTGTCACAGTGCTGGTGGACCGGTTGACTTCTCTCATCTCTTTATTTCCTCGTCTTTTGACTGGACAGTCAAACTCTGGAGTACTAAGGTGAGACATACATACTTGAACACCAGCTTTTATAGTGTAAGTTATGCTTCTTTGTCATCTATTTTTTTATTGTGTTCTTTACAGAGTACCCGTCCTTTGTACTCATTCGAGGACAGTTGTGATTACGTTTATGATGCGATGTGGTCTCCGACTCACCCTGCTTTGTTTGCTTGTGTGGACCTAGCTGGGCGTCTGGACCTGTGGAACCTGAACAATGACACTGAAGTACGGACGCACAAGCGCTATTTATAAAACTAAAATGACAAAAACATTTCCATTATGTTTTAAAAATGGTATGTTTACAATGGGGCCGCTCTTGAGATGCCTTCTTCTTTATAAGCTGACATGTGTTTATTAGGTTCCCACTGCCAGCGTGTGTGTGGATGGGTCTCCAGCATTAAACCGTGTGAGATGGGCTCACACTGGGAAAGAGATTGCCACTGGGGACTCAGAGGGTCAGGTGCAGGTCTACGATGTAGGGGAGGTCAGACATTATTCCTTCTTCAATGGATTCTTATATTTATTGTCATATCAGTTTTCTGTTTAACTCCTTGCCTCACATGCTGTTGTCTTTCTGCAGCAAATCTGCGTGCCCAAAGCCGATGAGTGGACACGCTTTGTCCGGACGTTGGCTGAGATCAATGAGAACAGAGATGAAGCTGAGGAACTTGCCAACGTCTGATGTAACAAACTCCCATACTGACAGCTTCTCATACATTGGTCTCCAGTTCGTAAAGCACCTATAGCACACTACATTACATTGCTAGAGGAGCAGGTTTTATGTCTCTCTGACTTCCAGTTTTTCCATGTACAACAACATAAAGACGCCTAAGGAGATGTGCAGACCTGAAAAGGATAGAAGATCATTTACATTTTTTGGCTTTATATGCTTTTAAATGTGGCTACAGGAGTTTAAATGTACCTTAATGACAGTCATGTGTAGCAGTAGGAAGCACAGTTAAGGGGTTTATAGTTAAAATGAAAAAGGAAAACTGGGATGTGTTTTTAGCATAGATGTGATTGACCACTTGCTTAGATTATATCCTCAGGGCACCAGAAACTGCTCATCTCCTGAGGCCTCAACAAGCTCAGCCCTTTTTTAAATATGCAAACCTTTGTACTTGCACCTTTTAATTACCACTTTAGTGTTTTTACATATTTTAATATTTTCTGTACACATTTCTGCACATGGCTGACATAGTGATAATCATAATTCTGACACACTGCATCAAAATCTCTTCTCTAAACAGCACTTGAATTAGATTACTTCTGTGCCTGCACATAGAACCTCTGGCCTGTGCAGAAGTGTCATTACATTTTAACCACTACAATATTTAATATTTATTCGAGTGGTTGCACTTATTTAAATATTTTGTGTATCATCTTAAAATTGCTGCTACTAGAAGCCTGAGTAGTACATTACTAAAAATTAGCACTAGGCCCTATAACAAGGCAAAATTACACTGCCTTGATTCTATTGACACCACTACAGTTAGTTCCTTTTTCTGTATCAAAGATTGTTTTATACTCTGTACCTGTGTAATGAGTAGTAGAAAATCCTCACTTACCACCTTTAGGCTCAAGATAAACTAAATTCTAAATGAAGCTGTAGAGCTAAGTTTAGCAACCAAATTTCTACCACAGAACGTGACGATTTTTATTATTTTCTTTAGCGAGTCTATTTTCATTCCTTCCATAATGCAATGATCCAGGCTGATTTAAATGGTTCAAATACTTCAGTTTAAAAATTGAGCTCAAGTGTACTGTAACCACCACATTTGATATGACAAATGTCTTTACTCTTTCCTGTTACGGTTCTTAATTCAGCTAATTGTTGGATTTTTCCATTGAAAATAAAACTCAAAACATACTAGTAAAATTAAAATATGGATGATTTATTTCAATAAAATACAATGACAGATTTGAGATACATTTAATTTATTAATAGCTAATTCTCTCCTCATTTTTTTTTTTTTTTAAATCAAGAAACCACTTAATTGAAATGTTCTGTACATCAGTAAGAGTGATTCTCAGAGACCAGGACCCAATGTGCCACATTGCCAGAACATTACTGCAACTGTATAACGATGCTGACTGAACGTGACCCTTTTCTTGTAACATTTTCTTCGCTGCAAGTTTTACAATATGTACAGTACTAGCATCATTAGTGAGGACCAATCGGGAGTGAAGAGGCAGTGCTGACCATTCTAATATTTTCTATGTCAGCTATCCAATAAAAGTCGTCTTACTCAAACTGAGTATTAGACAAAAAACTGAATTAAAAATCATGTCAGCTACTCATGAGGAGTGCCTGAAGCTCTGTTTTATACAAATGTAGGAGAAGAACAATGGATGGAGATGCCAGGAGTGCACAGCCACTAAAGATACAACACAGTCAACTCTAGTCCCACTGCCAACTGCTCTGCTACTTCCATTGCTGCAGACACCTCTCTGCCTCTACAACTGGAAACCAGTGGGCCTAACCTTGGGATGGTGTCTGTTTTTAAGTTTATGGCCCTTATTTGTGGAGTGTGTGTGTGTGTGTGTGTGTGTGTGTGTGTGTGTGTGTGTGTATCTAAGTGGCTGCTGGTAGAGAAGGACAGGGATGGCAAAATAATATAGGGATGCAGACTTCTATGGGGCCGGGGCCGGCGTGGCAGTAGTTGACTCTCTGTGATGTATAGAAACCACACCGGAGGACTTAAATTTAGGAAGGTGGAGGCCAAATTTGTTCTCCACTCCAGCAAAGGTAGCTGCAGCCAGGCGGTAACCTCCAGCATGGTCCGCATTGATGGGAGGAAGCTCGGAGATGCGAGACTTGGGTGTGGGCTCCGATCCTGCTGGACGACTAGAGAGAAAATGAAAAGGAAGAGTGATAGTTGTAAAAAATCGAGGGCATTCTTAAAATAATATATAAAAAAGGAAAATTGTTTGGGAATTATTACAATATAATAAACATGTAACCTAACATTTTTCAAGTTAAATTTGGAAGTAACTGGGATGATTTGAGATATGCAAAAAAAAAAAAAAAAATGCTTTTCTAAAAAGCTGTGACAGAAATGTGCAGTAGCAAATCATAACACATGACAACCAGCACAGAACACTGTTTTGGTGTAAATATTGCAGTTACGTTGTCAGTCAAGCAATTATTTAAGCATCTTTCAACTGGAATGTAGTTCAACTCATTGTTAAATGGATGAAATACAAAAAAATAGTTTGACATGATCAGCAAAGTGAAACAAGGATGATACTGTTACAAGTTAAAAAAAAAAAAAAAAATTTAACAATATTATTGCTGTCTATGTTGGTAAAAATGTGACTGAACTCCTCCCTTATCCAAGATAAACTTACTGTCCTCCAAAATCAATGTAGAACCACCGCTGTAAGAGCTCATACGTGACCAGTGTCACACCAAACTGAGGAGAGGATCGGCACATACGGGCTGGAAAGAAAGGAGACACACAATTTAATGAAGTTTAAATACAAAAACAAGTAGTTAGTGTTAGAGTACACAGACACGCACCTCCAGCTCCCTTCCACAAAGCTCTGAACCCCTCCTCCCTCAAAATCTTCCTGAAGCAATCCGTGACTCCTGAATAAGTGGTCTGTCCTGCTCTCGCTGCAACTTGCAGACGCGTCTTGATGACGTCAGCAGGCGTCACAAGCGAGGCTGCAGGAATACCTGGGAAATACAGAGTAACAGACTCAGATACTTTAAGTTCAAATCCAGTAACAGGTTATCTATAACTGAGGGTTAAATGAAACTATTTTAAAGTTGTGTTTCAAGCAGAGGCATCATTGGATTGTGTTGTGAATGGTTGCTTCTTGCTGTCCTGGCTCATGATTTAATGTTACCTGCAATTGCTCCAGCAGTGAGAAGCTGCAGCGCTCCCAGCCTGCCTTGTTCATCGGCTAGTTGGGTCTTGATGTGGGCGTACACAGGGAAGTAGATGGCTGAGAAGGGGATGTCTCTCAGGAAACAAGCTTTAGCACCCTAGACAGACATACAATGAACAGATGTGTGAGACACAAAGAAAATGTGCATAAATGCCAAGCAGACCGATTGCCATTAAATTAAACATGGTGCATTCAAAGACATCTTACCTTGTAGAGGCCGAAGAAACCAAGGTCACGAACCACGGTGAGTGCACTGACTCGAGGCCCAGTGGTAATCTCTCCTGCCACCTGCAGGCGAATCTTCACAATCTCGAGAGGATTGGTAAAGATCACCTGAGAGCCTCCGGCCTGGATAAACAGGGGGAAAAGGAGCTTGTTTATACATTTATTTGGGGGTGAGTGCTGGGGGCTCACCTATTCTTATGGAGATAAGAATACAGGATTTGTGAAAGTATTAAAAGTTAAATTAAAACTTGGAGGAGTACAGGACCAATCTACCTATGGGTGAGCAAAACTATTTCATTTCAATAATTCTGCACCCAATTTCCTTGTAGATGTGATTTAGTTTGGCAGTGTTGTGTTAGCAATGTCATTTAAAAGAATGGAAATACAAAAGAAAAAAACTGCATGCATGAGCTTCTTTTTATGGCCTTAGCGACCAAGAAGGCAAAAAAAAAAAAAAAAAAAAAACCTCAATGGGTAACCCAACTGCAACTTCAGTTTTTCTTATCTAGTATGCTTTTATAGCAGATATAAAAGGATTTGGGACCTAGTACTTACACAGCCACCAGCCAGAATTTCAGCAAACAAAGGAATAGAGTCATCTTTTTCTGTGAATTTGTCCCTTACGAAGTCATTTACCTGCAGGACACAAACACAGCATGTAAGCATTGATTGTGTTTAAGATTCTTGTACTACACGTCTTGTCTTATGAGGATCCTTTTTGTTTTATTTTTATGTATTGTAAGTGGAGAGAGTTATGCAGAGTATGAGAGTTATGTCTATGTTCAAGATGGGACTTACTGTGAGTTTAATAGCCTTCTCAGGTGCCACACCTATAAGCTGAGGAACCAGACCTGTGGGACATCAGAGACTGAGTGACAAGAGAAGCTAGTTTCATAAGTAATACTGGGCAAACCGGACCAAGCGAAAATTAATCAAATAAAATTAACCTAAATTAAAATGCACTAATGAGAAAATGTATACTTTACATTTAAAAACAGCAATAACAGAAAGTTGACTACATTATGGCTTTTTACAACTGATATTTATTCCAAACTAACAAACAGCAAAGTGAGGAAAATTAAAAGCGGAGAAAGATTTACCACACAGCTAAGATAAATGAGCACAATGACAGGACCCTAAAAACTCAGTGTGACTGCAAACAGCAGACAATACTTATACCTCTGTAGAATCCAAAGAAGCCCTCATAGCGAAGCACCTTTTTAGCACAGTCAAAGCTGTTCTTGTACATGAGCTCTCCGACAAAGGATCCCGTAGACCTTTGGTTCTGCATACGAGTCTTCACCAAGTCTATCGGGTACACGGCCGTCGCTCCAGTTGCTAAGATTTAAAAAATATAAAATAAATAAATCCCATCCAATTAAATATGATCAGATGCTGTTGAATGTCTATTGGTTATATGTCTCAGGATACAGATAAACAAACCTCCAGCAATGGAGCCCAGTGTGAACCTGTAGGCCGACTCTGCAACCTGGAGCATCACTGACCTGGAACTGTCCCCATGGGCCTGATAGAAAACAAACACGTAAAACCACATTTTTATTCCCAATGCATTTATACAGATTATGCCTATGATTCCATCACTGCAAATTGTTTTCATTTATGTAGGACATAACATATTTTACAAGTTATATTTTGGAGATAAATTATTTACTGCTAAGATCATTTTATGTGAAAGACAACACTTACTTATAACAGATTTGCTGCAAGCGCCGTACCTGTTTTTGGCTCTCAGCCAGATGATATGGCAGACTTCCTTCTTCTAATGGAGCTATTCTCTCGATGTCAGCAAGATTCAGGCGCCTGACACACAGATGTTTTGAGGTGAGTGTCATATGTATAGATCATAATTTTTAAAGGTCAATATCAAAGCCTAAGTGTTTGGTCTTGACAGATTCTACCACAGACAGCAAGGGTTTACCCAGAGGGGGAGTGTAGGCCTGATAACTGGTATAGGATGTCAATTTCCATGGGAGTGATCTGACCAAATTTATTGGCAGCATGAACAAACTCCTCTGTAGAGCGAAAAAGATGACAGAATGTATAGTAAAATTCATATCCTAACCAAATAGATGAAGAGCTACATCACAACATACATCACAATTAACAATCTTTGCACCTTTGGTCACAAGTGTGTCCTTTCGTGTGCCAGCCAGCGTGCTGTAGATTTTGCGGATCAGTTCCATATTGTTTAGGAGGGAGTTGAAGGCATTGAAGTAAGAGAAGCTGACCATGTGAGAGGTGCTGCCACCTGCAGCCTAGCAGAGAAAACAGAAAGCATGTCATTGCTTTGTGTACATTTTAAAAAGCTAATATGTGGGTATTTCTTTATACATCCACTTTTAAGACCCCAGATGCTAAGCAGTTGCGATATGCCTGTAGTGTCCAATTTTTAAAAAAATTATTATTTTTTTTTTTAAAGAACCTCACGGGTTATATTCTTCTACTCGTCAGTCATAACAAAAAACAAAATTTTTCTAATTTTGTAAAAAATGAAAATAGCTTTTGACTATTAATGTAAGTGTGTTCATTAAATTAGTTCAGCAAGCTCTCAAGCAACATTGTTGAATACTCACCGAGACAAGGTTTTCCTCCACAAAAGGTGTGAGCATGTGATGCCGGATGGTGGCCATAATGTCGCTGAAGTCAATGGCAGAGATGACGCCATTCTTCTCTTTGTCCTTCTGGGCAAACGCCTGGCGTGCATGCTCCAACTGCAGCTCCTACATAAAAACACGACACCACAAGGCTGAGTGCAAATATAGCCCAAGTAAAACTCAAAGCGAAGAAGAAAGGCAGAAACCCAACACTGATCTGCATGTAGTCAGCATACCTGCAAGAACTGGGTGAACTCAAGGTAACTCAGGCTTTTTTTGCGGTCGTGGCCGAAGTGCAGATGTATAAATTCACAGTCCCAGTTGAAGGGAATATGGTGGTGCACTGTGGTCTGGCTGAAGATGTCCCGCACATTTTCTGCAGAAAACACACATTTGGCACATAGGAACAATCATTAATCAGATTCAAATTTCATGAACAATAGAAGTAAAATCAGTTTATTACCACAACATGCAGCTTTGTGTGTGACAAACTACGGTAAGTAGATACATTGCAAGAGGGCAGTTGTGTAAGTTCATCCATGTGTAAGAACTTGGATTGAGGAGTAATCTGGTTAGCAGTGTCACGTTAGGAAATTCTTTCCTCACAGGGCACTACAGGAAAAGCTGTTAATTGTTCTTATAAAAAACAGACTGCAGAAAGTTCACTGCCCTGCAATTAAATTACAAAATGTCCTAAAACTTTATCCTGAAAATCTCGGAAACAATGGACAGTTTTTAATTGTCATTTTTCTTATTCAATCAATTATATAGAGGTCAAATCTCATGTCAGACAGGAAACACAAGAGCTCCATACCAAATGAAACAGCTCCAGTTCCAGTCTTGTCAAACAGCTGGAATGCCACTATGAAGAGTGCGTCTGGTGCGCACAACACGGATTCAAAAGCAAGAAACTCTTGGAAGGAGATCAGCCTGCCATTGTGGGTGTTGTAGCAGAGAAGAAAATATACATATTGTTAAAACACAAAGAGCTCCAACAGAACGAAGCCAAGGTCAGATGATACAGTGTGTGAAGTGTAGCTGAACCTACAGCTGAAAGATAAACAGATGATTAGTAAGAGGGTATGTGTGTGTGTGTAACCTGGTGGCTCCAGGAACAGTCTGGGAAATCAGACTCATTGAGAGTATAATCTTATCTGTACGTGGCTATAATAGCAGGCGTTGATCAGACAAAGATCAATAAACTGTCGATTAGTGATGAAAACTGTGCAAGTATGCGTTTGTTCACTGTTTTTGTGGCAGTACATACCCGTCCTTTGTGGTATCGGCCACCGCAGCGAGAAGTTGTACAGTTTTTGGGTTGTGGTGGATCTGTGTGTTCAATCCAAGATACCTCTGGACAAAGTCTCCGGGGGTCATGTACCTCTCCCCATCTTTGTCCACTACACTGGCAAACTGAGGGGAGAAACAGAAAAAACATTAGCACTGAAAATTAACCTTTTACAGATGTTAACTTCTTTCATAGGAACCAAAAATGAACTAACACACTGATTTTATTTAACACATTTCTATTGTTCCTTAGACACAAGTATTTCTTAACCACAAAAAGATTCAAGTGGTTTATTATACTGTACACCTCCATTTATCTCCGGACAAGTTGTGCGCAACAATTACTGTACATTACCAAGAGTAAAACCATCTCAATATCATAACTTTACATCCACTTTAATCTATGATGGCTGTTATCAGCAGCTTTGTCAACCACCACAGCTCCCTGTGCCAATGACTGTTTTGGTCAGTATTTGGCCTGAGTGTGGAACATGACCTGTACACGGCTTTCAGTGAACCACATATCAGCAAGCTGTGTATCACAGAGTCTTTGTTGCTAGTGGCTAGTTGTTTTAAGCACTACTTGAACAGATGCAAATTACCAAGTGTGCTTACATTTAATGGTAAATGGGATTGCTGTCATATTGGTGACTCTATATTTGGTATTTCACTTGACTGTGCGGGTGATTCACACAGCACCTGAACAACCAAGGTCACCGATCTCGCAGTTGACATGCACCAATGCTTATAAAAGGTATTTGACCTGAGGGTATTAGCATACCAACCGGCACCCGTCTACACAGGTGCAGTGTGCCACTCACATGCAGAGTACCCAAGACAGTGTAAAAAGGTGACAGTTAAACCAAGACCCCTCTCAGTAGAGTATCACGACATCTCATGGTCATGTAAAGCATTTCCTCTGACTCATATTTTTTTATGATCTAAAGTTGTCTGATGCACCGACTACAAGGACATGCAGGTCCTTGCTTTTGCTGAATTACAAACTGAAGCATAACCTGACATCCACAGGATTAAAAAGCGAGACACTCTACAGCCTGTATAGCTCATTCAGTAAACTACGACTTCTCCTGCCTGCACTCAACCCCAGCACATTTACCTATGGTCAAAGCAGACCAAGACTGAGAAAAGCAAATGTCATAACACTAAGTCATAATAATAATGTTGCAAGGCTGAAGAAAAAAAAAGAAATCCATTAACAACAGCTACTCCTGCCTCAACAAGTATGAATTGCATTTATGTTTAGGCTTCATCTTCTGTCAGAAAAAAATGGTTAGACAAACACAAATATGATGACAAAGTATTTCATTTCTATGCTGCAGCTTTTGTACACTTAGCAGCGTTTCACAAATACAGTACATGATGGAGAAACTACAACGTTATCTACGCGTAAGCTGACGCTGATTAGAAAAGACTAATTTTACTGGGAATAAATCTGTGTGAACATTACCTTTTGGAAGATTGTTTTCAGCTCAGTTGGGTCCCCGCGTTTGGTAGATTGCACCTAGAACAATAAAAAATAGAACAGAATTATGACATTTCCCGGCAATTTCCAAAAAAGCAGCTGATCAGGTTTTTATGCGGTGTAATTTTACTGGACATAACTTGAAACCAAGCAACCAAGTTGCTTGGCGTTAAAGTCTCCTTGAAACACTGCTGCGAAGGAGAAACGTGAGTCGCTGCGAGAGGAACGGCACACAAATCACCAAAAATAAAGAAAATCAAAGATTTTGCCCTGGAATACAATCTGGTTGAGTTATTTGGAGAAAATCGACGAACCAACAAGCCAAACCCCAGCACAAGTCCGAACTAGCATTACAACAGGGAAGTCAGCTAGCAAGCGCACACTAGTCATGAAGAGGACAAACTGTGGCCATGTCATGGTAACGCTTTCAGCCGGCAAAACGCCAGAGCACGAGACCAAACTGAGATAGTCTCGACTGTACTAAAATCCAGCCATATTCGCCGTCTTTATTCATCTTGTGACGGCGAATTGAGCAGCATTTCTTCGCTAAATTCGAGGTTGTGGATGTCTCATCAGGGCCAGCCACCGCCGAACGGCTGCTAGCCCGGTGATGCTACAGCCTCAGCAAACCCCACATCCCTGACCCACGGCCCGGTCAGAACCGCCAGGTCTAGCTTTAACGATCCCCGCGCAAGACAACAAAAAAAAGAGACATGCACATATGTTAAAGTAGAACTTTGAAAAATCGCTGAAAAAAGCGATGCCGAAGTCACCTTGACCGCCATGCTGGGTTTGACGTAGCGTACAGTGAGCCGTGAGCGAGGCGCAGTGCACGCCCTCAGAGCCGCTGTGAAGGGGAAAGGAAGCGGAGCAGCCTTTAATACACATACATCAAACTGCTTGATAGGTTTTGATGCGAGCACACACACATGATGTAACTGGACGTTTTATTGTCTTAATAAATACCAGTTTCACCTACTTTTGAGTGGAACTTGTTCAGCCATTCTGCACCTGAAATAGGTACGAAGACAACTAAGGCAACAGGATCGTTACTTTTACTTTACTATGCACAACTTACTGCACTTCACTGGTGTAAATACCTAAAGTGCGGCTCAGTGGTAGCTGGATTTCTTATCCAAAAGGCTTGAGAGAACACCAAGTGGCACCTTTGGAATGATCATCGTTGTGATTGATAATCTCCAAATACACTGTGTAAATAACAGCATAAACAATGTAGATTTTCTGCGTTTGACTGTAATGCTGCTGTTTCAGGTCCCTGTAACACCTATGGTTTTTCTACTATTGAAAATCCATTTGTCCAATGTAGAAATCTACTGTGGACTTCTAAATGGACGTAGCAATTGATTATATTCATACTCAGAAATTATACATATTTAACTTATATATTACTAAGAGCTTATTTGGTTGACCTCTGAGAGGTGTCCATATGAGATATGAGCAGTGTTTGTTGTCACTGATAAGACAGTGACCTGCTGGAGTCCTGACCTCTATTATGTAACTTTGTGTAACAATCACAGGAGTCATCTGCTGTGTGAGGTAATGTCCTACACTGAGTTGTTCAAGGGTATGTTTCGTTTCACAGGGGAATATTGCTACTGTTTGGATACTTCCACTAGGTTAAAAATTAATTAATATAGATTTTCAATGTAGAGACAATTAATCAGAATAATTAATGAGTTATTGTTAAGTAGGTTTTCACACACAAGGAATTTGTTTCTGGGATGTGGTGCAAAGCTAGAAAGCTAGTTCTATTATAAAAAATGAGAATCATGAATACTATGAAAGATGTGCACACACATTTAAAATTGTAAATAGAAATGGGGACTTTATCTATTTGAATAAAAAGAAATTCACCAAAAAGAACAGATAGATTTTACTCTTCAATTGTTTTTCAAAAGAGGGTTTCAAAAAATAAATATACTGTAGCATTTGCTGCCTTGTAAACTTGAATAAACAGAACTAAGGTTGAAGTTGTTAATGCAGATAAAATATTTTGTTCAACATTTCTTTATGTGTTTTTAAAATCTTAACAGTTTAGACGGAGAAATTGTTATTGGATAGGTATAATTTCCTGGCAAACCTGAATATTACAGTATCCTGTTCAGTATCCAGTTCTGACCACTTCCCAAAGTTACTAATGGAGTATTTGCAACAATAGATTGATAATTCTGACATGTCACCGTCAAGTGGAAGAAATGAGAGCTGTCACTGGATGCAATGCAGTTGCATTAAAATGGCCCCACCATGCTTGGTGGGCAAATGAATGAAAGGCCAAAAGAAAGTTGTGGACCAGACTGCATAAATCAAAATCATACAGTTACACATAGTAAGTACAAACAGTCATGGCCAAAAATATCGGCGCCTTTCAATTCTGTCAGAAAATGCATCCCCTCTCTCAGAAAATTGTTGTGGTATTCACGGGCTTATTGTTTTTGTTTGCACTGGAGCAACACAGAAAAACAGAGAACAAAAGTCAAACTTGATAAAAATTCGCACAGAACTCAAAAATGGACTGGACAAAATTATTGGCACCTTGTCAAAATTGTGAGAAAACATAGCTTTTCAAGCATGTGAAGCTCCTGTAATTTGTATTTAGACACACCTGTGGCAAGTTACAGGTGTGGGCAATATAGTAATCACACATGCAACCAGTTAAAATGGAGAAAAGTTAACTCAAAGAAGTGTAAAGAGGTGTCTGTGGATATGAATGAAAAAATTGTCGAAAACAATGGAATCTCAAGGTCCAAGTCCATCTCCAGAGATCTTAATGTTCCTGTGTCCACTATGGGCAATATCATCAAAAGGTTTACAGCCCATTGCACTGTAGCCAACCTCCATGGACGTGAAAGGAAGAGCACAATTAATGAAAAACTACAACAAAGGATTGTTCGAATGGTGGATAAAGAACCCCGATTAACTTCTAACCAAATTCAAGCTGATCAGCAGACACAGGGTACAACAGTGTCAGCTCGCACCATCCGTCGCCATCTGAATGAAAAGGGACCCTATGGTAGGAGACCCAGGAGGACATCACTGCTGACACAAAGACATAAAAAAGCAAGACTGGAGTTTGCCAAAACTTATGTGACAAAACCACAATCCTTCTGGGAGAATATACTGTGGACAGATGAGACAAAAGTAGAGCTTTTTGGTAAAGGACATCATAGCAACGTTTACATAAAAAGAAAAGAAAAGAGCACAGTCCCTACAGTCAAATATTGTGGAAGTTCAAAGATGTTTTGGGGTTGCTTTGCTGCTTCTGGCGCTGGATGCTTTGACTGTGTGAATGTTATCTGAAATCTGATGATTACCAAAGAATTTTGGGGAGCAACGTAGTAACCAGTGTTGGAAAGCTGCGTCTTCGCCAGAGGTCATTGGTCTTCCAGCAGGGCAATGACCCGAAATACATTTCAAAAAGCACTCAATTGTTCCAAACAAGGAGCTGGAGAGTTCTGAAATGGCCAGAATCCCATAGAAGAGCTTTGGAGAGATCTCAAAACAGCAGTTGGGAGAAGGCATCCTTCAAATCTGAATGCAAAAGAATGAAATCTGAATGCAGTTTGCAAAAGAAGAGTGGTCCAAAATTCCAGTAGAGAGGTGTAAGAAACTACTTCATGGTTACAGGAGGCAATTCATTTTTTTTCCAAAGGGGGTGCTACCCAATATTAAGTTAAGGATGCCAATCATTTTGTCCAGTGAATTTTTTGGGTTCTGTGTGGAATTGTATCAGATTTGACTTTTCTTCATTTTTTTCTGTGCTGTTCCAACACATTTGCAATTGCGACACTTTTCTGAGAGAAGGTTTCCATTTTCTGACAGAATTGCAAGGGTGCTGATTTCTTTGGCCATCACTGTAGTTACTTTGAAAGGCTCTGTAAATGACAGGCCAGCAACACTTTTGACATGGAGTTCTTAGAAGCTGTGCACTCTCCTCTCTCGCTCAGTGACTCTGTTACTCATCTGCTGAAGAGGGGGAAAAAAAAACAAGAAGCTTGCATGTCCTCATGACTGTGTGAACATACTGTGGGGTTTCTGTTTCCTTAGAGAAAACCAAGAACTAGAATGATCAACTCTCTGTCGTATTCTTCTGTTAACCAGTCAAGTTCCAGTTAAAATGCCAACTCATCCACAAGTAATTTGACATTTTTGCCAGATGCCTGAAATCTAAGTAACACCAGCATGTAGCTGTTTCATTGTTGAGTCCAAGTTGATGTTTGTAACAACTTTGAAAAAATTCTTTCAAGGCTTCTCTGATATCACACTTAAAGCTTTTTTGATTTTTCAATTTTTACTTTCAAAACACTTCCTTCAGTGCTGGACTTTAGACAACTCTACTCCTGTATTACAATACAATAAAAATGACACAGTAACAAAATCTCAGGTTGTAAGATAACCAAGCGCATATAAAACATGATGCAAAGACAGCGTTTTAGGAAACACTTGGGGTTTTAATTCAACTTTACCAGAAATAAAGAAGTATATACAGAGAGAACAACGATGTTACAAAAGCGTAAGTAAATTTTAACTAAACAAATTAGGTTGAACATAAAAGGCACAATTTGTTTTAAGAAATCATCCGAAAACAGAGCCTGCAAGAAGACATATATGTAACTTTCTTACTAAATAATAAATAAATAACTACACTCACTAAAATTGAAATAAAAACATACAAGTTTGCAAACGTTTAATGTTGTGACTGGAGAAGCGTCACGTGACACTCGCACCACGTGACTCCGGTAGAATTCCATGGCGGCGCGTTGCTCTGCAGGAGCTGCAACCAGATCAGGTACTGAGCTAAAAGCCTTCCCCATTCTCAGATAGACAGCTAGTCTTAGCAAATGCACAAACTAGCAGAGCACCCATGACATGACATATTTAGGAAATACATTAAAATATGATATTTTACAAGTAAATGTGTTGTGTTCAAGTCTGATGTTAGCTTGCTCTAGCTATCTTATTGTACTATTTATCCAAAGTATGTATCCCCGAGGTCTCACAGCAGTATGTTGTAAGGCAAAGTTCCGATTTACAGAACAAACATGAAGGGAGAACATTATTATTATTATTATTACAAAACTCTCTGTTCAGTCAGTACAACACCACCAGCATTAACTACAGCATTCAGTCACCGATCACTCTGTACAGTATACATTATGCTTTATAGTGTCATTGTTTAATTGCAATAATTTGGATTATACAGCTGTACCTATCTATTAGAATGTGATATTTGGTGTGGCTCAGACTATTCATAGATTTGCAAAAACGCTATGCCAATATTATTTTCACAGTTGGCTAAAGATGAAGCACTTTCTCTTTTCGCTTGCTTTCCTTCTCTTCAGGCCTGAGTGGTTTCCTGTGGAGAATTTGTCGTCTGAGAGCTTTTGAATCTCCCACATCCATACTGTGTCAGCAAAATCGGCGCTTCTTCTGGTGGAAATGGAAAAGTTCTCCCAATGTAGTTCGCCCAGCCACTGTCAAGCCAGCATATGCAGTACCCAAGGTACAGTAGGCATACTTTATGATGCACATATTCCTCAGCATCATTTACAATCTTTAAATGTTCTTCTTTGATGGGTGTCCATGCTGATTTCCACACTAAAAGCATGAGGCTGTCAAATAAGTCCCCAGTGGAGGTGTACTGGAGTGCATTATAAGAAGATGTGGTTCTTATGTTTTTCTCACCCTATTTAAAGTAATTGAGGGGCAGAATTGATATTATTAGAGGATTTCTGAGTGAACTAAGTGGAGTGCAGAATTTTTGTACATATAAGTAATATGGATATGAATAAACTGGAAACAATTCTAAATAAGTAAATTAAAAAGATCAAACTGAATATTCGGAATAGATGTATTAACATATATGTATTATTAACATAAATATACATATATACAAGGTTCCCATATAACTGTCAATTTTTAGCATTAAGTTAACATTAAGAACATTATTAGATCACATACACTAGGGTTGAACTGGAATCAGTAGCAGCACAATCCCTTAAAAAGTTCACCACCTATTATTGTAATTTTGTCTCTACCACTAAATGATAACCTACCCTATGACTGTAGCACATTGTGCGGCCTGACTATGTCACCACTGGACTGGTCCCTGAATGGCCAGACTACATAGAGATCAAAGATCAAGAGCAAATCGAAGGCCTTGCAAGAGCATGTCAGCTTGCCAGACATGTACTGCTGTTAGCTGGAGGCAGTCTTACGGTAGGCATCTAATTACTACAAGTATTACTGAAAGTATTGCGTGTGTTGTTATGTCATGAAAATCAGAACATAAAACAATTAGAATATTTGGTTTCCAGGTTGGTATGACAACAGATGAAATAGACTTCATCGTGCACCATGAGACAATCAAGCACAATGCCTACCCATCCCCTCTGAAATATGGGGGTTTCCCCAAGTCGGTCTGTACATCTGTGAACAATGTGGTGTGTCATGGCATACCTGACAGGTAAATACATTTTTCAGTCCTAAAGTAGATATTAGACACATCCAGTGAGGAAAGACAGAAATAGAATATTAATTAAAATGAATTAAAATATATTTTAACCCATTTAAAGGCACTGGTGACTTTAATATTTAAACTTTTTATAAAGATATATAATAAAATGTATAAAGATTTGGAACATGAACTTGGTTGAGAAGTTGTAACATTTGTCTTTTTACTCATCAACAATGTGAGATTGTATTATTTTGGAACTGAATACATTTTTTACAAAGTTAGTTTCTGTTTATATGGTGAGCTATTATGTTGATGTTCAGCATTATGTTTATTATAAAACAAACATTAAAAGTACAATTGATTCTTTGTATACACTTTTTATTTTTATGCTATTGTCCTGCAGTCGACGACTTGAAGATGGAGATATCATCAATATTGATGTCACTGTAAGCACATTCACACACTCAGTATTTCACTCACAATCTTTCACAGTCAGAGCAACACTAATCCTGTCACTGACTTCTGCCTGTTCCTGACAGGTGTATTTAGATGGTTACCATGGTGACACGTCAGAAACCTTCTTGGTTGGCCAGGTAGATGAGGCTGGACAGCATTTGGTGGAAACAGCCAGGCGGTGTCGAGATGAAGCCATTGCTGCTTGCAGGCCGGGTGCACAGCTCTGTGTTATAGGAAACACTATCAGGTTACACACAGACAAAGTATACAGACAATAAATACACACACATTACGTATGCACAGTTTAATCGCATTTAATTTTACTTTTTGCAGTGAAATAGCCCATGCCAATGGCTTCCAGGTGTGTCCTTATTTTATTGGACATGGAATAGGCTCCTACTTTCATTGCCATCCTGAGATCTGGCATCATGGTAAGACTGAGTGACTGCGTTAGAGCTTGAGGCAAAGAGCATTTTTGTCGACTTATTCTAAATTATTACCTTAATCTACCCAAAGCTTGTTTTTCTTGTTTTCCACAATACCAGAAAAACTTTGAGTTAAACCGGTTTGACTCAAGTAGTAAGCAGGGGTTTTTTTTCTTGCAGAGAAAAACCGACAGGTCTGAAAAATGCTCCAAAAAATTGGTGAATCCCACAAATATTCTTAAATCACAATTTAGTAGCATTTGACAACTCCTGTGGTTTAATAGTACTGCCAAAGTCAGACTTTCAGAAAGGACTCACAGTACTTGTTAATTTTGTGAGGCAAAGATAATAAAAGCTGGAGAGGAGAAATACAAATAATAAAGAAGTTGTTTACCAAAAGTTATTTTCGATTCCACGATCATGTTTTAAATCTTTGTTTTGAAGCTAATGACAATGACATGACCATGGATGAAGGGATGACTTTCACAGTAGGTGAGTTATAGTTAATTCTTAGTCTGTTAAGATTTAACTTTACAATAGTGTAGGACTGATTTAATTACTACTGTATACTGATTTTAGAGCCCATATTGATGGAGGGATCTGTTGAGTTCAAAATCCTGAAGGACAAGTGGACTGCAGTGTCTGCAGATGATAAAAGGTAGGTAGTGACCAGGCAAACAATTGGCTTTGTGTTTGTGGCTCTTATGTTTGGACATTTTCCCTAGTTAAATGGTTTGTCTTTATTGAGTGACTCCCAGGATTAACATGCCAACAACCCTTACATGTGTAGCATTGTTGTTTTGCATTCACACTCATTCAGGTCAGCTCAGTTTGAACACACAGTGGTCATCACATCTGATGGAGTGGATGTTCTCACCAAACTGCCAGAAGAGAGCAACCTGTGAAACAACCTGAATCTTCTCAATAATCATCAATAGTCTTTGTTTTTACTTGAATAATGCTTCATCTACACATATTTAATAATGAAATTATCTTATTTTGTTTTAAAATATTAACTATGGATTGCATGTACAAAACTGTACTGGATCTTAATATATAATTTGACTAAAATGTTTTTTTTTTCACCCTAGATTGGAACATATACAGAGATTAGGTTGGTTTGCATCTTATTAAAATGAGATTTATGTAGCTATGCATGCATCTCTTGGTTTCATTTATTTATTTATCTTCTCAGAATGTCTGTCAGTTTGACCTTTTTTAGGTCAGCGTTTGTGCGAATGATTTGGTGTGCCCTGTGGCAATCCACAATATTATTGTACTGTAAAACCTTTAATGGGAGTAACAGTGCCTGTACCTTATGCAGTATTTTTAAAATCCAGATGTATTGAGTCCAGATTTTCCCAGCACAATCTCATCCACTTATTGAATTTAAGGCTTGCCACTAACTGAATAGTAGTTATAAAAGGCAAAATTACTTTAAGCCTTCTCTGCTATATGGTCTGCACTTATATAGCACTTTTCTACCTATTGGCACTCAAAACGCTTTTCTGTGCTTCTCATTCACAATCACACTCACACACCGATGGGGGAGCACTGGCCAACATTCACCGGGAGCAACTAAATTGGGATTCAGTGTCTTGCTCAAGGAAACCTCGACATGTGACCGGAGGAGCCGGGGATCGACCAACAACTGTGACATTGGTGGACAACCGCTCTACCTTCCAGCGCCACAGTCGCCCAAGAGTTTAAATGCTAATTCAAAATATATCTAAAAACCCTGCATGTGTAATAAATACTCACTGTCATTATTTCCCAAAAATATTACAGGGCATGACCACAGTCTGATCAGTGGTAGTTATCAAACCTAATATGAGCTCACATTTTGTGCAGCAATTATAATCGTGAAATACAATTTGTATATTGGATCTTTTCAGTGGTCATTGCAGATCTGTCTCTGGATTAAGAGTCGTAGTTTAAATGTAGCCAGTAGATGGCAGCACACATTGCAATAAACTGTACCTGAGTGAGCCGTATTCAGCAAAGGCTTCACTTTTCCCAGCAGCATGCCACACTGCATCTATGTGTGGCCCATAGCCATAAGAACACACAAAGCACACAATTGTTAATGTCAGCATGTGTAATATTGTTTTCTGATATTATTATCAGCATGGTTAGATTATTTGTTGACAATTTAATTAATTGCTGTTAAAAACGAACAGAGACTGCCCAGTGGTTAATATCAGACAACTTGGCATCTTAGTTTTAGTGCACATTTCATTAGCTTCATGGTTCTCCCCAACCTGAATGACAGAAATGTTGCTTGGGTTGGCAAATTCCTGGCATAAAAACCTACATTTTTTCTGTCTTTGGGCAATTTGTTTCCCGTCTTTGTTATGTCTGCAGGTGAATTGACTGAAAAAAGATGAGTACATGAAATCCTAGGAAATCACACAAGATTCTTTACTTCTTGGTTTGTAACTGAAGTACAAATTAATAGGTTTGTTAAATTACAAGGTGGACTGCAGTGTTTGGGACAGAAAAATCAAGTTCTGGAACAGTGTTGCCACAATGTGGATACAGGCAATGCTATGTTATTGTATTGATATTTAGTAATGAGAACAGCATGGTTAAGTAATAATTCTTCAGAATTACAGCAGAAACAGCAGCAGAAATTGGATTTCAGCCCACAGGGTGTGTTTTTACTTCCTGCCAATGTACTCTGCATGTCTCTATGTGTGTGTTTCTAGGCTTGTGCCATTGCTGGTTTATGGGTGGGACAGGACTGATTAGACAAATAAAGGTGGTTCAGATAATATGGAGTCTGGTCATGTCCAGCCGGGAAAAACAAGCAGGGGCAAAATCAGACAGAGTAAACCATAAAAATGGACCTCCTAAAATATTGATCCAAAGTACATTTTCTTCATTGTGACGTAGGATTTTTTTTGAAGCAATACAGTCCTAATCATTAGATTTTAGGGCAGGGTATAGTCTGTGTGTAGCTCAAGGAGTGTGCTTCCTGTGAATCAGGACAGGAGTCATTTAACCAGTTTTTTATGACCTCCCACCAGCATATGATTCATTCTTTTTAAACTTGAAAAATCAGGAGGTTTGTCAGCTAGAAGAAGAGAAGAGAAAGTTAAGGCAAAGAGCATAAGGTAGGCATTAGGGGGAGAAGAGGAGGGTAGGGAGGAGCAGGGAGTGGCAGGGTGAGGTGTTGGATTGTAGTCATGAATTCTCTCCCCTGCCTCTCGTTCATCTTTCTGCATGTTGGGACTCATTCCTGTTCTATCTTCTTGCTCTGTACTTCGCCTGTGAATCCTTGTCTATGTATGTTCAGGAGAACTTTTGGTTTTCAATTTTGAAAGAACTCATCTGCTTTCAAAAATATTCTATTGTTGCCTGTGATTGTAGTTTTATCAATTTGTAGTGTTTTGTCTTCTTTGCTGTCATCTCACTATTCCTTGATGAACATTTGCCATAAATGTATGCATTATAAAAGATAAAACACCTGGAACTGTTTACCAACAATTGTTGCATCTTATTGGTAAACTGCATACTGCAATAAGCTTAAATACTCTATTTGTACCTAATATCTATTAATAAAGTTCTACAATAGCTTAATCTAATAGTAAAACATTTAAAAACGATAGTTTCCACCTGCACACAAACAGTCAACACAACACAGTCTCCATAGGAGGTTACATTTATGCACAGACCATCATCTGCTAATAACTGTCACCTAACAAAGTGTTAAACTATTCGGTGCCTGTCACATGTTGCTCAATCCATGTATTTTGATGCATATTAAGGTTTTTTGACATTTTTATATATTCTAAGCTAATAAAATATGACATTTGAGAGTTGGGACCTTGCATCATTTAGATTTTTTTAACAGTGTATGTCTCTATATATGTGCAGATCCACTGTTAATACGTTCTCCAAATATTGTTTTTAAATTATTGAAGTTGAGCCAAATTATTTTGGTCAATTGTTTTTCCTTTTCAAAATATCACCCTACTATAACAACAGACATTACTGATTTATGTCTACTAAATAAACACAGCATTCTTTGCACAGTCGTGGATGATATTCAGCCATCACTCATTGAAGTGCACACTTCACTGTGCAAACCTTGTGATGTTTAGTATATGTATTCACTGTATACCAATATACATCTTTCTGCTGACACACTGATGTAGATGATACTAGATGATACGACACCTCTGTGTGTGTGTAAGTATGTTGTCTGTAGCTACTGGATAAGTAGACTAATATGTCTCCCACATTCACACATTCCAGGTGTGCATACCTAAATCTCTGTATGTGTGAGAGTCAGACTGTGATATATCACACTTACCTGGTATTTTACTGAGGACTACCACATAAATTCGTGGTTTCCTTGAAGCCACGAAAAATTGTGGCATTAACACAGTGACGTATCATTTTCTGACTTGTTGGGACTGATCTGTTTCACACACTCATGCCCATGAGGTATGTACTGAATCTGAATGAGTAACCATCTATGCAGGGACTTAGTCAAATCACCCGAAGGCCAAACCAAAACAGCTGAGTTTGTTACTTAGAATTCAACACTCACTGTACCAGCACATGTAGCAACAGGCTGATGTTGAGTGAATAAGCACTTCTGGTCATAGAGATTTCTATAGTGACGGGGTCTCTTTGTCTTGAGAATGTAGAAATATTGGAAATAAGGGAAAAACAGAAAAGTTACTTTATATTTGATTTGGCTAAGATGGCATCATGAGTTGAATTCCGTGCATTTGGTCTACTTCATTGAGCTACATCTTCTCATTGTGAACACTAAGTATTTCTTCATTTTTGTTTTGAGAAATACATTTAGCTGCTGTTAGCCGCTTTTAGTTTTGTTCCTTTTTTCTGTTCATCTAATGGAGGACTCAATTGCCTTCCAAAACTCCATCCAGTTTTTTTATATTTTACAAGACAAAAATCCAGGAGATTACTGAAGTCATCAGTGTTCTCCCTCTGGAAACCATGCATGTCTGTGGAAAGTGACATGCAAGTTCATTAGGTAGATTTCGCATGATAAATAAAAATGGTGGAATACTGGTAGTGCAGAAAATGTCAGGGAATGATCAAAGACATTCCCTGGCTGTATTTGCTGTGGACTGTGAATGTCTCTGCAAAACAATTCTGACCCACCAACCAAATGATTGCTGGATGCCCATGGTGGTGGGCAAAAGGTTAATGTAATTTTTTTCAAGAAAAGGAAAAACTGTATTTATCCCTATCAAGGACATATAAGGCAACATCAAGATGCAAAAAGTATTCGGAACAGATGATACTGATAACTGGCTTTATCATTCCATCTATGAGGCTAAGCACATTGATGTGGCAGATGTTTCGATGTCAAATTGGGCAACATCGAGTGCACATGTGTCATAAGTTACAAATATCAGTGGAGCCTCCCTCTTGATTGACAGTTACAGGGTGGAAAACTTTCTCTTTTGACCTTTAGAGTATTTCACTGTGAGGAATGCTTTTGTCTTTTTCACATAGTGGAAATATTTTTGGAGGCGTGAACTGGTGCTCTCAGACCACAGATATGGAACAAAAGCTATCCATGCATCCATTGATTCCTGTTTGTTCCTTTGACACTCTTCCTGTATCTAAACAACCAAAGAACAATGCTAAAATAAGAACTTGGGTGCGCTCTGTGTGTGTGCATGTGTGTGTGATTGTGTTTGTGTGTGGATAATATGCTTCACCCAAGACAGTTCTAAATCTTTATGGACTCTTTATGGAGTCTGTGTACTTCTCTTGTCTTCCTTGATTCAGACTAACACACATTTACATCAACACACATTGGATCTCACTGCCCTGCACAATGCCCTCTTATTCTTCTGTATCTACAAAAAACCGGTTATACAGCTTAAAGCAATACCCTTTTAGCTATGTGTGTGTGTGTGTGTGTGTGTGTGTGTGTGTGTGTGTGTGTGTGTGTCTGTGTCTGTTTACAGGCCTCATTCAGACGTGTGGAGACATTTGGGTAGAATCATGGTACAATCAGATAAGCGTGATAGGAGAACAAATGTTTTACTTCTTTATTCCTCAGAGGAATTCCCCAGCCCAAATATCTCAAATGTTTTTTTTTTTAATCTATTGTCACACATGCTGTGACATGCACACATTTGTGTTGGACCATCTGAACCACAAAAAAAAACAACAAACTTCATCAAAACTAACTAACTAACTAACTCATTAGCTCAGACAGAGGCCAAACAGTGCAAATAATGAGGCTTTAAATGTCACTGATGTGCAATATTACAATATAGTATATGTGATACTTACAATACACTGATCAGGCATAACATTTTGACCACCTGCGCAATTTATTGCAATGCATTGCATATTGGTGTTGATGTTCCAGAAGTCATACTTAGCTTTCCTGCTTTGACTCTTTCCAACAGCCATAAATATATTCTGCAGTAGCAATGTGAGCTGTGTGTGTGTGTTAGTGTGTGTGGACAAAAACAGAGGGAAAATAGCTGTCTCGTGGTGCCTAAGGAACAAGGGGGGAATGTTGCAGGAATTTCACAAGTTTCGAGGAATCTTCTAAGTGCCATTAAAACTGTGTGTGCATGTGTGAGAATTAACAATTAGTATGTATAACTCTCTCTGCCTGCCAAAGCAAAACACTATGGCGAACGGTTTTGTTGAGCTGCTAACTTTGAGCTTGTGCATGCCCTAAAGCAGAGTAATAGTGGAGAGGAAGATAATTGCACCTAGACACACACAATTATAGACATCAAATAACATTTATCTGCTTTTTCAATCATATTTTGAATTTGATCATTAAGTATCACACACACAAATACAGCATATGCAGTATGATGTTCTTGATTTATATGCTTATAAATCCTTATTCTTCGCTATTGTTAAGTTCTTAGGTTTTGATAGCAAGAAAGTTTAGAAAATTTAAATGACCCAAAGGAATCCAACGAGGAACAAGACTGACAGTCTACATTGATGTGGTGTGTGCTGTTACTGAGCTATTTTTCTGGGACTATTGTTTGCTTTCTCAAACTCATATATTTAAAAGCCAGTCCATATTTTCTTAGCCCTCAACATTTGCTGAGTGACTTGGGGGGAGAAGAATATGATAGAACAACACATAGCATGGAACAGGAAACACAGAGGCAGTGGTTTTGAAGTTGTTTTAAAATCTGGGACATGAACCTGTCGAGAGAACAATGAACGAACTGAAAATGATATTTTTTTTTCTTCCACTCTGCGCCATCCTTATTATTATCTTTTTGAAGCACACCTGGACCTGGACCCCTCCTAAAGGCCCCTCCCATAACTACTGCCATCTCATATTACATCCTCTGGCCAGGGCTGGGACAAACACAGACACATACACATACACACCCTGCAAATTCGAAATGCGCAAAAAGGGGGTTGCAATTGTCTCAAGGGTGTTTCAGCACAGCTGGACAAGAGAGGACATCAATTAGTCTTTATTGATTGTAATCAATACAGTCATCAAGAAGGGAAAAGGATCTGTTACAGTCAGCACTGTGTGTACCTCACAATGTTTTACCCCAAGTAATAGTTTAACGGGTTTCAGCTTGTCCCTTCAGGGGTCGCCACAGCGGAATGTGTTCCGCATTTTGATTTGGCATGAGTTTTTATGCTAGATGCCTTACCGGCCACAAGCTTCCCATTTTTTCATTTCAACCTGCGGCCTTCTGCATCCCAACCCAATTCTCTACCACTGAGCCACCAGACCCACATTTTAACCCCGAGTAAATCCGAGGATCAATATGGTGAAATAGAGATACTACAAAGGGGATTGTAAATTAGACGTTTGTCCGACAATGTCATTTAGCTGCTAACTGATTGCTCTCTGCTTTGTTAGCTGTACAGTACAGTAGATTCTCAACATGCTTACAGTATTTATTGTTAATGTTCATGAAGGAACCTCTACTTAGCTGGAAAACCCTTTTCTTTCACTTCTTTATTAGCATTGGCATGAGCTTTCCTATTCTTCCTGGGGTCCAAAAGCCCTCTAATCTTATAACATAAAGCATTAAAATTATGATTTTCACGTGTTAAAATTCCATGGATATTAGGGTGAGTACATTACATACTTTTTTTTGTTTGGTTTTTTGATTGATTTATATTACTTTAAAATCCTTGTTGTGTAGATTTAATTGTGTACTTTGTGTTTTGCCATGACCACATTGGCTACAGAATGGAAAAAAGAAACATGTTTGTGTCGACTGTGGGGAATGAAATGATTGTCCTCTTGACATGTTGGGTAAGTTTGTTTTTGAGATCACCCTCAGCGCAGCACTGTCAACATGTTGCTCCAACCACGAGCCGACTAGCTTAGCTCAACATAAGGGGACTGAAAACATGGGGCACAGACACATGGCTGTGTCTGGAGGGGAAATCTTGGGGATTAAATACTCAGTGGGCTTATGAAGTTGTGTTAGGTAATTTAGCAGCGCTTTGAACAGAGCCAGGCTAGCTAGCTAGTTTCCAGTCTTTATGCTAAGCTAAGCTGACAACTTCTTGGCCGTAGCTTTACGTTTATAGCACACAGATGAAGAAGTAATATCAATCTTCCTATATGTCTGTTGTAAGAAAGCAGACAAAAGCATTTTCCAAAATGTCAAAGGACTTCTTTATGATATGCTACTGTGCACTGTGTTTACACAAACCCAACAGATGTGCGGTAACTTGACACGTGTCCTATCAGCAGTGATCATTAATCCTCTGTCTGACCTGGGTTGTTCTGAAAGTCTTCAGGGTTTTTAGCCGAGGGCTGTTTTATCCACTTCTCTAATCTGAACTACAATCAGCTGTAAATTAATTCTGAGATGAGCTGCTGTCAACATATTAACAGGCTTACATAATCAATAGTGCTCAGGGAAAGTGTGGTGCATATAAGTGTGAACGTTGTGAAAGCTCTTGGCTTATATGTTCACAAAAGATTGTGAAACTGACTGTGCATGCATCTGTGCTTTTATCAGTATCCCAAGGCTACATGTTTCTACAGTGTCATAAACACACACCCTACCATTTAGCACACTGTGCCACACCCTCACATGAGTGTGTGTTTGTCTCCCCTTAGTGTACCTGGAACTGCAGCTTTAAAGACAAATACTTGGCTGAGGCTTGGGCGAGTCCATTTGAAATGAGCCCTGCATTTTTGACATGCGCATGTGTCAGAGAGCACTGCTTTCACTGTCTTTCACCCGAGGGAAGGTTTTAGCTCCTCTGCTGTCGTAACACTGAACATGCTGTACAGAGAGTACATGGACATGACTCAATTCTAAATTCTTGGGAAAGATAATGTGTATGTGCATGCATTTTATCAGGAAATATTCTTTGTATTGAAGGATTGTGTACATAAAATACCCAGCGACAGCGGTGACTCACTGATAATGTTGCCACTAAGCCAATTCAGAATTATGTATCTAATTGAACCTTTATTCTGGTTCATTTAACAGTCTGTTATCACACATCTTATCAATATTATCGAGAGTCAGGTCCTACTTTTGTTCACTCCCTCTATGGCAGGATTTTGTCATTAAATTCATGAAGATCAACAGCTTTTGGCTTGTCCCTTCAGGGGTCGAACAGGTGTTTTTACGCCAGACGCCCTTCCCGCCGCAACCCCTTCCATTTTTATCTGGGCTCAGGACCAGCACCAAGGTGGCCTTTGGTGGCTGGGTGGAGAGACGACTGGCGGGGTGGGATTCGAACCCGCGGCCTTCTGCATCCCAACCCAATGCTCTACCACTGGGTTGTGTTATTTATCTGTTCACTCAATTTCTAATACAAAAATCTGTGTTTTTTGCCCATTTTCAAGTAATGCTGAATCACAGAATCTGATCCTTGCTGAAGATCTGACCGAAGAGTATAAAAGACCCGTATCGGAACCACATTCTCCCTCCGCCCTTTCCCCCTTTTTGCACTCCCCTCTTCAGCCATTATTTGTGCCTTTTATACTGTATGTGGGCACTTTCTTTCTCCCTCTACCCTTCTGTCTGCCCTGTTGGTCTGTATGTAGACAAAGACAGCATTGTCAGCTAAAATAGTGTGTTGTGGGGACAAGTTTCGGTTCAACGTCTCATAGAATGTCTTGAAAACCAGTGTGTGTTAATGTGTGGGTCAGTGCCCAGTCCGGTCTCTGGCTCCTCCTCTGACTCATGTAATGAGTCATTACAAAAGACGCAAGCCCTGTGGCAAAAGGTTTGTAATTCTAAATTCTGACTTGTGTGTAGTTTGGACAACCGAGCTGTGATTTGTAGAGGCCACCTACTGTACTATGAAGACACCAGTTGGTGCAAATGTCAATTTTCTTCCTTTGGTTCAGTTCTGTGTCTTTATCACACTCTCTGCCTTTGTGTCTCACTTTCCATCTGTCTCTCCCACTCTAGACCATTGCGATGCTACTGGTGTCTGAACCAAATAGCCAGTGCCAAGAAGGCATATTGGTATTTTTGCAAAATTACTGTAGCTGTAACTACTGAACTTAGCACCATCATGTCTCTCCCAAACTATGGCTTTGCTCAATAAACACACTTTAGCGTGATAGTAAATTTGCCTCTTGTGGAACATAGACTATGTGTTTACTCTTGTTTCCAAGGGAGTTTAATTGCAGCGTTTTATTACAGTGTTATACTTAGAGGTGTACTGTCAGGAGCTTCCAGTGTAGCCTCAGCAGCTGTGTTTGTTGCTGCCTCAGGCATCATTAACCCGTTAAATCACAGCATCGATCCGCTCCAAACTAACAACAGAGGTAATAACGTTTTGCAACGAGAATATTCTTGACAAAAAACGAGCAGTAACTACAAGGTGTGGTGGAATGGTGTGTGTGTGTGTGTGTGTGTGTGTGTGTTCCAGGAGAAAGCAGAGGGAGGGGCAGCTGCAAGTAAAGGGGATAACTTTCAACCGTGCAGCAGTCAGTGAGTCGCACTCTGCAACAACTTCGACAAGGTCTCACCTTTAATCCGTGTAAAGGAGTTTAGCATTTGGCTGTGTCTCATGGAGGACCGGATCACCTGTGGACTGTGGCTACTCGTCTTTCTCGCGGGATGTGGACGACTGTCGGCTTTCAACCTGGACACCGACAATGTCCAGCGGAAGAACGGGGATCCAGGCAGCCTTTTCGGCTTCTCCCTTGCCATGCACCGGCAGCTCATCCCGTCGGAAAAGAGAATGTAAGAGCGGCTCATTTAAAGCGGTACAAGTCTGGAAGCCACGTATTAACTGTTGTGTCGACCCTACATTGGTGTCACACTTATGTAAAAAAACCCAACTTTTTAAGCATCCAGGGAGACGAAATGAAATCCCAGAACAGTGTAGACAACTGTAAACTGGTTTTGTATTGTCAGAGCTGCTACCTGAGAAATAATCTCAAATAAAAAAAAAATGAAAATGTGCTTAAGCCGACCTCAGGTGTGTCGCAGTAAGATTCACAGCCTTTCTTGTACTGTACTTTTTAACCTGTTCACAGTTTATCCGCAGGCCTACTCTTTGTTAATCTTTACGCCTTTCCCTCCAGGTTACTTATTTATAAGCGATCCTTGGACTTCCAGCAAAACTTTTAGGGACGCAGGCACATGTGCGCGCACGTCTTTTCTCGTATTTCAAAGTAAGAGCGTGGTATGTAGGCCTAAAACACGTCCTTCAATCATTTTTACCATCTTTGTGGGCATTGTTTCAAAAGGATTTGTCCTTTTTTCTTAAAGCTCAGTGCCATCAAGTGGTGGCTGCTTTGAATGGTTTGAATTTAAAGTGACCTCAGGTTATAGGAAGCTTGTATATGATGGTCCAGACAGAAATATATATTTTTTTGTATTGTAAGTCCATCAGTGGTGAAGAAAGTATTCAGAGCCTTAGGTTAAAGTAACTAGCATGATCAAAATGAATGTAAAGAGCCAATGTGTTCAAATGGAGCATAAATGTGAGTCTGTGATGTTTTACTAGTGAATTATTACTGATGTGTTGAGTAGGAAGCATCTTAAATCTAAAATAATAATTTATTTAAGTCTTTATTAAGTAATATGTAAATAAATGTTGGGGAGTATAAATAGCATAAATTCGAATAACCAGACACAGTACATACTAGGTACAGTATTTACAGTATTCTGACCTAGATAATGTAGACTGAGTTGTTAGCTGAATAACTGAGAAGAAGAAGAGCACCTAAATGACTAATTGTTTAGGTAATTTGCCTTTAAAATGAGAGGACAGGTTTTCCATATCTTAAAATGTTAAAATTGTTACCTATGAGTTTTGTAATGTTATCAAACAAAACAAGTGATTTTAATACTTTAACTGTAGTACTTTTTAAAACATTAATAAGCAGTTATGATTAGATCAGATTAATCAGTAATGAAAAATACGTTATTTGTTGCAGCGATTTTTTTCAGGTATAATGTAAATCTAGTTTTGTCCTTAATGAGTCTGTCTTGAACTATCAAGAGCATGCACATGTTTTGGTAAATGGCTGCTTATATAGTGCTTTTATCTAATACATTGCAACACATAGCCAGGAGGGACTGGGAATCAACCCACTGACCCTGTGGTCCATGGAAAAAGGCCTTAACAACTGAGCTACAGCGACCCCTGTTGTATTGTGGTACAGGTTCAAATGCTTGTTAACAAGTAATGGTGTTGTCGCATTTGTGTGTGAACACATACATTCATGTAGATGAAGTGTCCTTCTGTGTGTGTGGTGCTTATGGATGCTGTGGAGCACTGAGGCGTTGCCTTGTTGTCAGTCATCTGGAAGAGTGTCAGAGAGCTCAGTGTGCTGCTTGATACATTGCTAACCCTGACGCACGAAGGAAAAGAGACTTAGATTTGAGAGTTCACAAATTCCGTTAAAACAATGTGTGTGCTGAAATAATTGTTAACATGTGTGTACTTGTGTCCCTCATGTGTATATCCTCACTGCTGGGTGTGCACTGTGAGTCACAGTTCTTTTCCATCATTGCACGCCAACATTTACTCAGACTGATATCTTTCTCTGTCTTTCATGCCGTACAGGGCAAAGTGTTTCTTGTACCTGCAGGAGAGGGCAGGAGCTGACGGGATCGTGTATATGCATGTAGGTGTGTGTGTGTGTGTGTGAGTAAGAAAAAGTATTCCACGGTGGCTTGTAATTGCAAGGTGGAGCTGTGTGTATAATAAAATCAAGATAGAACGTGCAAAATGCATGAGTGGGGGGAGGAGGGAGTGTTAGTCTAGGGAAGTTTAGGAGCTTGGATTGAGTGTGAGAAATGTGTGAGAAAGTTAATGCATATGTATGTGTGTTATTGGGAAATAAACTGGCTCTAGAGAAATGTAGCAAGAACATACATAGACATGCTGTGAGAAAAAGGAAAGTAAGCTGTGGTGGCATGTTAAATACTAATGTTAATGTCATTCTGTGTCTACGTTCCAGAAATGAGAGAGGAGATAGGACTGTACAGTTGAAATAAGCTTTGTGGTTGATTGTATGTGGCCTGTGTATTTGATAAAGAACAAGCATAGGGCCAGTTTAGTTGTAGGTTACCCAATGTTGTGCAACATCAAAGAGATTGAGAGAAAGAAACTGAAGAAAATAAATAGGTGATGGCTGCAGGAATGCTGAGAGGATTATAAATCACTTTTACATCTGGGCACCAAATATCAGCTGTTACTCAACCGACAGGCTCAAGCCAGGCAGACAGATGGAAAGAATTGTTGGGTAAGACTTGATACAAACCTCTGGATCTGTGGCTTATTTTGAGGTCAAGACATCAAATTGATAAGGTGGAACTGGCTGTTTCTAACAAAGGTGCTAGTAGTTCAATTTCTGCTAAAAAAAACACACACACCTCTATCAATGGTATATGTCTTTCTAAAGGTCCCTGCAAAATGTCCTATTCTATTGTCAAATGCTGTTCTGTTGCTGTTTGTTGCATTTGTCACACATACATAAGACACTGAGGCCACTTCACAATGTGATTAATTAGTAGGAAGCATGACAGTATCCAATCTCTTTTGATCCAGGGGAGACATCAGACCCAGTGACCCTTTTTAATAGGGTTTATTTGTGTTGGCAGTTCCCTTTTTGCACTTTCTCCTGACTTCCTGTGTCTCTGAGGTTAGTGGGAGTGGAGATGTTAGTCACTAATCATCTCGGCTAAATGAGGACTCATTTGAATCAGAATTATTTTTAATAGACAATGATATCCTCTGGCAATTTTTTCCTAGTGTAAAAATGTTTTCTTTTCAGTGTGGTAGTGCAAGTAGAGGTGGCAAGTTTACTGAGACTTCAGACTGTGTGGTAGTCTCCCCTAGTAGTTAAAAACAGGATTTAAGGGGTGGAATAACAGTACAAATTATAGTACTCTGGTTTTTGAAACAAGGCCAAACCAATGCACTGGCTAAAATGGTAAAGGCAGTGTATACTTCCCTGGGTTTTTCTGCAGAACACATTTAAGCAGCGTTAAGATACTGTGGGTAACTGTATTATATTACAGATACAATAAGCCATATTTTTCTATGTAAATAGATTTATTGTCTTTGCTAAAATCCCCATCACACCTACTGAAATTAATATTCACAATGACTAATGCTGACTCGAAAAAGTTGGCTTTATTGTTGTCCGGGATGTGGAGTGTTTCCAGTGATGATGGAGGAAACACTGAAAACCATGCTGATCAGATTAGGCCTTGGCTCTTCACTCTTTCTGTATTTCTCTGTAAATTTCATCCCAGATGGTGTGTGCATCTGTGAAAGCTTTGTCTTCCAGCTAAAAATGGCTTTGGCTAATCTCATTTGGTCAAGGCAATGTGCTGTACAACGTTTACTCTGAATGTCATCGGACAAACAAAGCACACAGATCGAGCTAAAGGAACGTTCAGAGATCAGCATATTGTGTATGTGTTACATTCTCTGCTGTAAACCACCATGATGCGTCCGTTTACGGATTACATCTTTGACTTGTTTTGAATTTAGTCTGTAGGAAACCCTGGAAACTGGATGCCCATCATCAAGACTTGGGCGTGGCATTTGCCCTTTGTCCACAATGGCAGCTTCTGTATGTGTGTGTGTGTTCAGTTTTGTAGGAGTGATAGAAAGCCTGGTTCAGTCATTTAAAGGAGGCATTTGAAAGGGGTCTTTGACTCAGTTGAACTGTGAAGATGTGGAAAATCCCTTCGGTGGCGGTCATATGTGTTTGTATGTGAATATGGCTGCTAGGTGACACACTAGACTGGAATATGTAGTAAGAAAATATGCATGTGTAATGTCCGAGCACTTCTCATTGTGACTCTTTAGATGGCAGAAGTATCACTGCTTGAGTGTTTTCACCATGTGCATTTGGTCGAGCTGCTCGTGGCTTAATGGATTCATTTGTTGACCTATTACAGGCTGCTGGTTGGTGCCCCAAGAGCGAAAGCTTTAGGAGGCCAAAAATCTAAAGTTACAGGAGGACTCTACAGCTGTGACATGAGCTCCACCTCAACTAGTTGCACCAGAGTTATCTTTGATGATGATGGTAAGATACAATATCTATAAACTTTTAAACTTAAAATAATTTCTCCATGATTTAATCCACAGTGTTAATTTCTGTCTCTGCCTTCTTACTCTATGTAGAGAATTTAGGTAAAGAAAGCAAAGAGAACCAATGGATGGGAGTGACAGTCCAAAGTCAAGGGCCAGGGGGGAATGTTCTGGTAAGACTGTCTTAATTACTGGCAATGAACATGAAGAAGCTCACTCATATAACAATTACTGTTAAAGCAACAGAAACATGTTCCCCCAGTAATCCTAGTGATCAGAAAAGAACTGTATAATAAAGTGTTAATATTAATGTTGTGCAGACATTAAAAGTCTGTTATTGTAAGTATTAGTTTCTATTGTTTATCAAATTGTTATTTTTGATTAATCAGTACCGTTTTCCCTTACAAGTTATAATATTCCATAGCCAGAGGAAACCTTTTTGACATTGACATTTCTGTTGATTGACCTGTTCTGTCAGCTTTGTAAGAATGTTCCTGTTTTGACCAAAAACAGTCCAAAATCCAAAAGATGTTCATCCTATGGTATAAAAAATGAAAAGCGCCAAATCTTCACAGTTCGGATGAATTGCAGACAATAAATAAAAAGATATAAATATTATATTATTATAACTTATAAGTGATTGTTAAGGCACCTCAATGTGTAACTGTTTTTTTTTAAATCATGTCGCTCCTCACTGTCATCACGTGAACTCCAATGTGTGATCGTTTCTCCAATAGACCTGTGCCCATCGCTACCAGCGCCGTGACAATGTAAACAAACCCTTGGAATCTCGTGATATTATTGGACGCTGCTACGTACTGGGTCAGAACTTGAAAATAAAGACCGGTACCGAAGAAGAAGGAGGTAACTGGCACTTTTGTGACAATCGGCCCCGAGGCCACGAGCTGTTCGGTTCCTGCCAACAAGGTCTCTCTGCAACATTTGACAAGGAATATCATTACCTCATCTTTGCGGCTCCTGGAGCATATAACTGGAAAGGTATATATATGTGTGTGACAGTAAACATACTCATACAACAGTTTAACTGTTGTTTATTCTAGAGGAATTCTTCTTATGATTATTTTTCAGTCATGTGTTTACCATTACTTTGACAGTTAAGATAATTGTGTTATAAGATCTATTCCATCTTATCGCATCTGGTCTCTCCGGCAATCTTTTAGGCCTGGTACGCATGGAACAAAAGAACATGACTATCTTTAATATGGACATCTATGATGATGGTCCTTATGAGACGGGAGATGAAAGAGAAATGAAACCCAACTTAGTCCCCACCCCATCCAGCAGCTACCTGGGTAAGGCACTATTTCTTCACCCTGAATGTGATCATATCATTTACACTAGGAGTGTACGACATTCCTCCATTGTGTCTGTCTCTCAGGCTTCTCTCTGGACTCTGGGATGCATTTGATTAACCAAAGCGAGCTGATTGTGGTGGCAGGAGCTCCCAGAGCGAACCACAGTGGCGCGGTTGTTTTATTGAAGAAAGGGCCAAAGCCCAGCAACATTTTAATTGCCGAGTACATTCTGGAAGGAGAGGGTCTGGCCTCTTCTTTTGGGTATGATCTGGCTGTTATAGATCTCAATGCGGACGGGTGAGTGATGCAGGGTGATACACACAACGTTTAGCTTCTGCTTTGAGAATGCTGTCACTTTTGTTGTCATTAAAGTATGAGCACAAACATGCAGTTGTTTTTTAGTTGGCAGGACATAGTGGTGGGAGCCCCCCAGTACTTTGAAAAGGAAGGAACAATTGGAGGAGCGGTCTATGTCTACATAAACAAAGCTGGAAAGTGGAACCAGGTTACACCTACCAGAATAGATGGAACCAAGGACTCCATGTTTGGCTTGGCTGTTGAAAACATGGGAGACATCAACTTGGACGGTTATAATGGTGAGACTGCAGTGTTTGCGTATGTGCATATGTGTACTACTGTACGCTGGTTTTTCTTGACACCCCTCCATGACTGAACTACCACAGTAAGTCAGTGTTGTTTTCCGTCAGATTTTGCAGTGGGATCTCCCTATGCGAATGACGGTGCAGGAAGTGTTTACATCTACCATGGATCAGCGACAGGACTTAGCTCTAAAAAAGCTGCACAGGTACAGAAAAAACTGTTGTAATAACAGTTGTTTTAGTAAATCATGGGATAATTTCCGTAATATGCAGTATATTTGTAATTTTGTTAGCTTACATTTTCACTTTAGGTTTTCTATGTGTTGGGTCATACCAGATTTGAAAATTTGGATAAAGTTTATAAAACTTTGCATTTGCGTTGGTTTAGGTTCTGTCTGGCGAGCCTTTAGGAGTGAGGCTGTTTGGCTACTCCTTGGCAGGCAACATGGACCTGGATAAGAACTCCTACCCCGACCTAGCTGTGGGTTCCCTCTCAGATTCTGTCTTTATCTACAGGTAAGTGAGCTGGTACATTATTTTGATCATGTGTCTCTCATCAGGATTACCGCCATGCTCACTGATTTCTTTCCACACAGAGCACGACCAGTTATTAACATCCAGAAGGAAATAAAATTCTCACCGAAAGACATCGACTTCAGCAAGAAGAACTGTGGCAACAGCTTCTGGTGAGTTGCTCTAATCAGTAGACTGTTCTTTTACTACTCTGCATTTATCAATTCAGTAGTGTGTCTGATTGTGTAAAACTTCACTGTTTCCCCAGCCTGGAAGTTGAGGCATGCTTCACCTACACTGCCAACCCCCAGAGCTACTCTCCCCCACTGAGTATGATGAGCCTACATTTTCTTTATTTAAGCAAAGTTTTATTTTCATCATGTTTCTCTTCATTACAAAAGATACAGAGACTCAGCAGCAATAAACAACACCTATAATAATGCACAGTAACAGAACTTGTATTTTCTTTTCTAATCTGTCATAATTTTTGCTGCTCTCCTATTCCTCCCTTCTTTCCATTTAGTGGTGGCATACTCTCTTGAGGCAGATGCTGACCACAGAAAGAATGGTCACATTCCCAGGGCGATATTCACAGAAATCTCCTCTTCTGAAAACACCTATGAATCCAAAGGGGTCCTTAACATTAAGAGCAAAGGAACCAAAACGTGTCTTACACGTAAACTTACCATACAGGTAGTCACTCTTATCCTAAATTTCCTCCTTCTTCAGTGATCAAAGTACATTGTGGGAGTACAGTCTGTAATACTGTATGTGTTATTGGTAAAGGAAAATATTCGAGACAAACTGCATGGGATCCCCATCGATGTGTCTGTGGAAATCCAGAATTCCAATCGTAAACGCAGGCAGAGCTCAGCTGCTCAACTGCCACCCGTCCTTGACGCCAAGGAGCCAATGAAAACTCGATCATCGGTTTGTACACATGATACTTGTTACTGAAGCCTAGATTACAACTAGCCTAGACTTGCACTAGGTGTTGCCACTGTCTTTATGTAATCTTTCGTGGCTAAATGTGTTTGTAGGTGAATTTCTTGAAGGTGGGCTGTGGCAGTGACAATGTTTGTCAAAGCAAGCTACAGGTGAAATATCGCTATGGCCAAAAGATGACTGAAGAAGACACATTCACTCCGTTAGATCTGTAAATGGATAATACACCCAAACTCACATACACACACACACACACACACACACACTCATGATTACTTGCACACTGAGCTACACAATACTGGTCACCATACAGCCTCATGATTTCTGTCTGTTTAAAGGGAGGACGGTGTGCCAGTTATCTCAGTCAGCGAACAAAAGGACATCGCTTTAGAGATTAAAGTGACCAATTTCGAAGGAGATGATGCATACGAAGCATATGTGACTGCCTCCTTCCCACCCTCCCTTACCTACTCTACTTTCTGGATTTCACCAACTGTGAGTCTCCTAATGAATGACCCTGACACAAACACACAAACACACACACATAAGACTTGGTGTTTCTGACTGGGACTTGTTATTCTCAGGAGCGGCCGGTCAATTGCCAACCTAATATAAATGGCTCTATGGCCAAGTGTGAGCTTGGAAACCCCTTCAAACATGACTCAGAGGTAAGAGGAAATCACCTTTTGACACAGTTTATCTTCTCTTGACCACAGGTGTCATTGTTAATAATTACAATATGTCTATCTCTGTGTACATGTAGACAACCTTCTATATTATTTTGGGCACATCAGGCATCTCTCTCGACACCACTGAGCTGGAAACTGATCTTCAGCTAGAAACGTAAGTGTACAAAACTTGTTATTCTGCAGCAAAAATTGCTAATATATTGTACAATGATTACACTTACATTGTACATAATTGATGGTTTAATGCTGGTGATGATGCTGAAAATTTGAGGCAAGGTTGGGGACTGTGCTTCCTGCTCAAGTCAAAATCAAGTGCTGTAGGAATGAGTCCTAAAACCTGGAAATCACTTATCAGTTTTGGAATTAGGTTCCCCTGTCCTGAAGGCTAAGTTTTTTTTTTAAATGGGATTTTGGTAAAACATTTGAAATAATGTAGTAAGGAGGAGCAACAAAAAGGTCAAGAGATTTTCCAGTGATGCAAACCAATACATTAAACCAGATACTCTAATGTATAATGATAGATGCTTTACATGCATTCATGTTATTAATAATGTCAAAATAGTTATTTCCTTTCAGAAGAACATCACATGAACTCACTGTTTTTAATGGTCTGGGATTGGGTAGGAATAGTTACAGTGTCTTGATTGTTCTGTTTTTTTGGGCTTGGTTTTTGTTTTTAGCTTGATTGTTCTGTTTTTTTGGGCTTGGTTTTTGTTTTTAGCTTGATTGTTCTGTTTTTTTGAGCTTGGTTTTTGTTTTTAGTTTGTTTGTGTTTAACTATCTTTACCTTTAAAAAACAAAGCTTTTCAGTCCCTTAACAGGATCTGAGTTGACCTGTGTGTAATCTCTGATCCCATAGAACAAGCGACCAGCCGAATATACCTGCAGTTAAAGCAAAGGCAAAGGTAGCCATCCTGTTGCAGCTGTCTGTATCAGGGTAAGAAACACACATATACTATATAAACTTACACATGTACACAGAATTATGCTACTAACTATGCATTTCAATCTTTGCAGTCAAGTGCAGCCCTCTCAGGTCTACTTTTCAGGAGAGGTAAAGGGGGAGACAGCAATTAAGTCTGAAACTGAAATAGGCAGTGCCATCAAACACCAGTTCAGAGTGAGTACAGGAACCCTATTCTGTCACAAGCCACCATAGCAGTATTTAAATGTATAGGCACATGGGCTTTAGTTGGATAATTAATATGTTATCAGGTAAAGTACAATGCTGCTTTGCTCTTGTCTTGCAGATAATCAACCTACGAAATCGCTTGACAGACTTTGGCAACGCCTTCCTGAAGATCAGCTGGCCAAAACTGACAGAGCACGGGAAGTGGCTGCTCTATCTGATGCAGATCAGCTCCACTGGAGTGGAGCGGATAGAGTGCTCTCCTAAAAAGGAGATCAACAGTCTTGGTGTGGTCAGTAAAATATCTCTTTAATGTGTGCTTGTCCATGTGTTCACTTTTTCACATGTATATATTTCACATGTAGAAATGTATTGGAAGAAGCAGACACTTTTACATTTATAGACAAAAAAGATGATAAGTAAATTGAATATTTGGATGTTTTCTTCTCTTCTTTAAGAACCCAACTAACATCAGAACAAGAAGAGCAGCAAAACATGCCCAGAAGAGTGATGAGGGCACTATTTCACGTTTAATTGATACCAAGAAATCAAAAACTCTGGTAACTACACACAACCTACTCCATTTTGTAATGTTAGTATCTTTTATGTGCATTTACAACCAGCTTTTGGAAAAGTATTAATTTTCTGTTACTTTCGTTGACAGTCCTGTGACAAGGGGGCACAATGTGTGACCATAACGTGTCCTCTGAGGGGCCTGGAAAGTAATGCTGTCATCACAATCCACTCACGCCTCTGGAACAGCACCTTCATAGAGGTAAAAATGCGTCTCAGTTTTTATGTCATGATTTTAGTTCGGTAACAACCTCACAGTCCTGTGAAAAAAGTAAAAGAAACTCATTCTTTTTACCTAAACATAAGGAATTTACTAATATGTGTTTCATGTTGAATGACATACCACCTAAACTTACACAATTAACGGATCATAATAAAGCAGTATTAAGTTTGCATCACTCATTCTTATCAAAAAGCTATCATAGACACAGTCTATAGCTTAACACACAACAAATTAACGCATATGTTTAAATCATATATTGCAGGTTATTTGACTAAAAGCATTTTACATTAGACGAATTTCTGTGTAGGGGTTTGTGAGGAAAAACATCTTTCAATGGCTTATTGTACCAAATTAATATTAGCATTATCTTTTATAACTATATAAACTTAATCGCTAATCTTCTTTAAATAGGATTATTCTAATCTGCATCATGTGGAGGTGATAGCGACTGCCTCTCTGCACTTGGATGGCTCAAGAAACATAGTGCTGGAAAATGCCGAGACACAGGTAACTAAACATGATAGGAAAAAGAGATTGCACCACATTTGACAGACTTGGACCAAGAACATGATTATTAAATGCATGATGTGCAGTTTTATGTAATGTGTCATGATATGTACGATATAAACAAAAAGATAAAGACATTTTACTCAAGGTGAGACTCAGATCCCAGAGATCTTAATTCTGCTTCTGTATTGTGTGCCCCAGGTGAGACTGACAGTGTTCCCAGAGAGGCGTGCAGCTCAGTATGGGGGAGTGCCATGGTGGATCATTGTGCTGTCCATCCTGTTTGGGCTGCTATTGTTGGGTCTGCTGGCTTTCCTTCTTTGGAAGGTAGGACACAAGAGCTGGACACATCTTGGTCAAGCTAATAAAAACGTATACACACATTCTCTAACCATTTGCCTCTCCTCAGTGTGGAGTCTTTGGGAAAAAGAATAAGGCGGATCCATCAGAAAAAGAGACACTGACATCAAATGCATAAAAAAAGAGAGAGAGGGTAATTTACCAGGCTTCCCACGAATGTGTAAAATTTCTCTTTCTCCTATTTCTTGCTACAAAAGGGCTGCTTTCTGGCATTAGTCAGGCAGTGGGCATTTCTCATACTGTGACAGGAATGCTCTTATTAAAGCTAACTGATTATTTCTGCACAGAATTTTCACCTGAAAGAGTTTTACACATGATTATGTGTGGATGATTACAGTTTGCCTCCATGGTCAGGGGAGGTGACGGCTGATAGGCAATGACTGTTACTTCATGCTCTCAGGAGCTACATCATGAGGGGCTGTGCTCCATCTCTTAAATGTTCTCTTCTTATTTATAAGTAGTTTTTTTTCTGCTCTCACCATTTAAAAACTGGGGCATTAGAACATGTTTCCTTTCTTTAAGAGGTGTGCTAATGGCTTTTTTTCACCTATTATTGGTTTCGCTGCATCTTATCTCTTGGCTGTGAAACACACTGATGACCAATGTCTCATCAACTTCCTGTGTTTTCTTTCAGAGCCTTTAAATAGCCTATTCTCAAACAATATTTTGTTCTCCCTTTCTTCTATGCAGTGTGGCTTTTTTAAGCGTGCCAAACATGAATACAAGGTTCCCAGTTACAGTGCAGTTCGCATTAAACGGGAGGAGAGAGCGATAAATCCTCGGAGTGGTAACTGGGAAAACCTGGAAAAGAAGCCCTGGATGACAACCTGGCATGATGATGAACATTATTAACAGCCAATGAGATTAACTCCATAAACATTCCTGTCTTTGTGAACTCCCACATATCACAGATTTTTCCTGCCCCGTCTTTGCACAGTTGAGATTGTAAATACAAAGAAAAATTATTTGTTTAAAAGAAAGAACTTAAGACTAAATGCTTGATCAAACCTTCTGCTTTTGTGGATTATTTGATCTTAGGTAAAGTCTGTATGAAGCACTGGAGGGTGAATTACAATGTGGGAGATAGTCCTGCACAACTACTGTCTGTACGTCTGAATTTTAGAGCTTGTTTTGTACATTTACTACATTCAGTGTTGACGGGGGGGTGGGAGGAAGAGGGCAGTAGGGGAGTGTTTCTAGATTGTTTTTGTACATTTTTTAAATTTTTTGCAATGTGTATTTATTGTTTGTGAGGAGTACTTTGTTACGTGCTCTACATGGAGCGCTTCCACAGCCAACTTTTTTTTTTTTTTAAAGTTACTTTTTTTGAATTTTAAAGTGCTGTATATTCTTATGTCTACTACGCATCTGGCTTAACTGTATTAAATCAGTTTGCACAAGAGGTGCTTCAGGTTGTACATTAAAAGGAAGTATGATTTGTAAATATACTACCCAGCTTCTGCAGAATTCACTGGTTTTTATGTGACACAAAATTTCTTGAATAAAATTAAACACATTTGTTCTGTGTGGGATTTTAAGGCCATATCTAATGAGCATAAGCCAACCAGAAGGTTAAAGTATTTATTTATGCATAAAAAAAATATAAATAAAACACATTTACAGCAAATACCTAAGTGCTTAAATCAGAATAAAATAATTCTAAGCATAATTTAAGGGTCATGATAAAAACATACATTCTTACACTTAACATGTGACATACAGTACATTTACAGTTACATAGTTGCTCTGAGTTCAAACTTTGGTGCTGGAGTCAAACTCTCCTCTGAAGATTTATTCATTAAAACCATTGTTCTGTAGCCTAAATGATAGTATCTAGAAAGGAACGAGAGCTGAGTCACAGGAGTGATTCTGTTCTCATCATTTTGCCACTGCGTCTAGAGTCTTTTACAGACTTTTCGTCCATCCTCAGTTTCTCTTTTCCTTCACCGTCTTTGTCCAAAACTGCATTCTTCTCCCTCTCCTTCTCCTCTTTTAGCCGCTTTTCTTTCCTCAGTTCTTTATCTTCCTTTTTCCTCATCTCCTTTAGCCTTTTCTTGAGAGCCGACCGATCACTTTGACTGCACACGCCCAGAGCCTGGCAATAGAGAGAAGATGCATGTTGGTAATGAACTCATAAGACTACATTCTAATTTCCTTTGCAATTGATTAAGCCGACACATTTGCAAACAAAGATTGTCTCTGCTCAGTGACCAAAAGACAGAGGCAGTTCCATGAAGGTTGTTTCCAAGACCCCCCTTCTTAAAATGTATCAGCAGGGCCTTAATCATAAAATAATGCATGAACTGATAAATTGCAGATGTATGTAGTTTTGAGGTAATTTAGAGGCAGTGTATGTCAGTTTGTCCAAAGAGCACAGATGAGTCAATTTTTCAACTATGCATAGCTTAACAATTTTGTTATTTGGGGGTCCATTTGTTTATATCATAAACAGCGGGGTCCCAAAAATCTGATGTCCCTTGCACGAACTTGATTTGGATTGAAAATTTGAGATTTAATGAAGCGCCATTTAAGAATCTGCATCATATTTAAGTCACAAATTCATGGCATAGACAATGTTAACTCTGATCTGTGTTTTATTCTGTTTATTGAAGCATGCTTTCAGATGACAGGGTCAAAATAATTTAAATAGGTTGACAAAAAGTTGGATGGCCAACATTCTTTATCAGCATATATAGAACACGCAGGGTAAGTTATTTATAAATATTAGCGAACTTGTAAATACTACTTTCAATGGGATAAAAATGATATGACATAACAAAACTACTCAATATCTTCAAAACCACTTACTTTAAGTTTCTCATTGTCCATGTTGAGCAGCTCTGTCCCATCCACTCCTCTAGCAGCAAATTCAGATGTGTACTGATCCATGTTCATGGTAACTAACCACAGACACACCTGCTGGTTGTTCCACTCCAAGACAGGGTGACTTTGCCATTGATTGTTGTTATTGGTGGGAAGTGGCTCATCATCCAGTGTCTGCCAGGACACCAGAGACAATACCAGGAGAAAGAAAGAAGTTAAAGAAAGCTAAGAATAAAAGGAGTAGGCTTAGGAAGAAAATTGCAGGACAAAGATGACTCAGTGGGAAGGTTAGTAAGGAAAAAGCACAAGTGGAAAAAGACAGGCTCACCTCAGTGGAAGAAAAGGTCAAAGTGTAAGAGTGTCCAGAAAGGGAATGATCAGAGACATGACCCACCATGCTGGAACTGTCCACTGGAGAGCCAATACTCTGGAATCAACAAACAAACCTACGCTTTCTATTTACGTCACATTAGTTCCATCCTTACCCATGCATGTGTTGATTTAAAGAGGTTAGTGGGAGGTACAGAAGAACCAAGGCCAGAAAGCAAGAAGGTTGGCGAGGGGGGGGTTGCACATATACATCCAAATCCAATCCAACCTACCTGATGTCTTCTGCCAGTGGTGGTCAGGTACGGCAAACTGCTGCTGGACACAGACCGAAGCCTCTCCCTGCCTCTCTGCCCCTCTTCCTTCTCCCTCCCTCGCTCCCCAAACCAAGGAAAGGGCAAGCAAGATGGCATGGAGGTAACTGAACCAGTTGGAGAAATTCCAGTGGGCTCATCCACCAAGTCTCCACATGACCCCCTACTAGAAAAAAAATTTAACAAAAGTTACATAAACTATTTTAGGCTGATTCAGTTTTTAACTACCATTAAGATGTGGTACAATTTTTCTTTCCCATAATCAAGGTGCAGGGCCAGAAGTTTCCAGTTGCAAATACAGCAGTTTGGGTCATTCTGTTTTTATTTAGAACCAAAATGTGATGTCAGATAAAAATACTATTCACATTAAATTTACTAAGGCATGTGTGACATTATCACACCTGTTGTTCATTGATCTTCTACTCTGTTTCTCACTTCTCCTTTTGCTGAGAGACTTGCGGAGACCACTGAAAATTAAACAGACTACAGTCAATAAAAATACCAGGGGGAAATCGGCTAATAGACATAACACTTTAAACTAGTTTCAACTATTGGGATTTTAAAACTAAGAAGTCATAGAAATGTTATGACATTAGCTCATAGAAGTGGGATTATGAAGAGGCCAAGACCACGCACCTAAAGTCAGGAAATTTCCTTCTAGATTTTCTGGAAGCAGAAGATTTACATGGGGAGGGAGTGATTGTGTCATTAATGTAGATGGGAGGGCTAAAGACAGAGCTGTTGGGTGGCTGAGGACTGACAGCTGAAAAAGACGATGTACTGGACATATCACTTCTACTGCTTCTTTGTAGCATTGTAGGAACAGACAGCGACGTGTTCTCCTGTGGCTTTTGGACTTCATCTTCCTGAAAAAAAAAAAGGAAAAAAAAAAACCACAACACGTGGTTAAGTGCAAGTTTAATGTTTGGGAACTGCTAATTTAGTTTTCCTTTGCCTCTTACTGGCTTTCTAGAGCTCTCTCTGAGTTTATCTCGTGATGGAGGGTGCCGTTTGGATTTCTGAGCCAGCTGAGCTCGGGCTATGTGAGCACTGGAGTCTAGACGTCCGGTATCAGGGACTGGAATATACCAGTCTGGACAAGAGACAAACATTTCTTTTCACTCAGTCAAAAAAATACAAATACAAAATCCTCTAGAGGTTTGAACTGTACATTTAGTCTCACAGCTGCATACCTGTGACTGAAGCATCTACAGAGTGGTTGGTTCTTTCAGCTACAGGCTCTTTTCGCTCTAGCTGTGGGATCTGTGGTGAAACGTGTTCAACAATGACTGCAGAGAAATGGCAGCTCAATAAAGCACATCCATGTTGGTTTGAGGTCTCCCCTCACCTGCATTTGGAGCCTTTCAATAGTTTCTCTGTGCTGCTTATCTTTTTCCTCCATTTCTGTCATTAGATCTGCTTCTCTCTTCTCTCTCTCCTCCTCCCTGGGATAAAAATACAATTTTAAATATTCCAAATAAAGTTTTTTGAAGTAATATTTCATGGTTTAATAGAAATAACTGGATTGGATGGATTCATTGTTACCTGCTCTGGTAGTCTCTAACCAGTCTTTTTGCCTTGCTGTATTTGATCTCCAGAATTTCTGATTGGCTCTGGGCATCTGCTAGTCTCTGGCTCACAACCCTGCACAGTGTCTGGGCCTCCTGCCAATATCTTATAAATAGAGTGAGGGTCATTAACACATTCTTAATAATCTTCATAATAATGTTTCCCCAACAGGGTTATCCTTTAGCAGGCTTTACATTCTCACCCTGGCTTTAGGCTACTTGCTTAAAAACATACATATTTGACAGCTATTGTGTCCACCTATGGCAAACACACTATGATAGATGTTACAGTATAATGGTCACATAAGAGACAGAGGCTATAGTATTGTACTTCTCTAGTTTGTCAACTTTCTGCTCTGCATCCTCTGCCCTCTGCTCCAGCTCAGCCTTCTGGTTCTCCCAAGATGCCTTCTGCTCCTCCATTGCCTTTAACTGGAACACACACCACATTTATGCAAGTCTTTATGTAGGCAAGCCCACAATAAACTCTCAGATGTTACAGTGCAAGAAAGGGCCTCTAAAAAATAAAAAGCCTCCTATGTTATATTATGCTCATCAAAAACTATTCTTAGACACTTGGAAAATGTATGCTTCTTCAGTCCCTTTTTCAAGACTTCAGACTAAACAAACACAAGTCTTCATTCTCAAGATTTGACTATAAGGCTTTTGCTAACCCAGTTAAATCACAGCAGTCTATTACTTCAAGGCAAAAGCAGAAAAAGGGGGCTTATAGGGAAATTGTTGGAACACCGCCTGTCCTAATAACTCCACGTTGAGCCACACATACACTGTTAAGTGGGTCAGACTGTTCCAAAAATGGAAGCAAAGGTAGTGTATTAAAGGCGGTACGGTTATTGGCTTGTGTGTTAGAGGGGGCAATTCAAACCTCAGCTGAGTGACCTACCTTTTCTGCAGCGTGATGAAGGTGGACTGTTCTGCTTCGTAATTTTGACTGGAGCTTTAAAAAAAAAAAAAAAAAAAAAAAAAAGGAAAATAAATTAGACCTTGACCATGATAAAGTCTTTTTAATATTTTGCCTTTAATATCAGCATTTACTACATTTTTTAATAATTAATAATATGTGAAGTACCTGCTGATATTTGAGGCAGAGCTGGTAGTTGTCCAAACTGGAAAGAACAGATACATCCTCCTCTTCCTCTAAATCATTTTCCTCATCCTCCATGATCACTGAGCCCTTCCAAAACATATTACCTTCAACATCTTCATCTCTACCAGCTCCTCCCTTCTTATAATACATATCAACATATACACAAAACTGTACACGCAAACTACGTGGTCGTGTTACAAGAAACTCCACACTTCTTCAAGCCAACACACCTTTCTGGGTGTTTTATCCATTTCCAGGCTTTCGTTGATCAGTCGCGCCACCTCACTCTCCACCCCCTCCTTCTCTCGGCCAATCAGAAACCTGCAGCAGATCAGAGAATATCAGCCAAAGCTGTGAACAATCACCACATCACAAGTCCATTGTGTTTGGAACAGGTCAATTTCCAAGCAGACAGGCACAATAAATAACACGGACCCTAAAAATGTAGCAGATGCAGAGAGCTCAGCTATTATTTGTTTAAATTATTACACAGACAACCAATATTCTGAGAGTGTTGTTAAAAAGTTTCACATTTAAAGGTTTATAGTTGGAAAACCTATTTAAAGAATAACTGAAAACCCTTTTGTTTAAATAATTTAATAATCCAACCTAAATTCTGAAACAAACAGAGAAGTCTGGCTCCGTCACCGATGAGCTTGTCAGTATTTTTTACACCCAAAGGGAAATACCGGGCCAACAATGGGTTACATCACCTACTGTAGCATCCAATTAGAGATGAGGAATATTACATTAGCCTTTCTTCTAAATAGAAAATTTATAGAAACACTGTTCCATGTATTAAGATATAGCACACCTTGGGTCACGTGACGAACAGCAACAAAGAAAACTATGCACCTGAACATTGCACTGCATCACTGTAACTTACTTAACGAGGCCTGATGTATTCTTGAGGACTGTGGCCGCAAATAGCTGGGAGACTCCAACCAAACTCACCCCATCCACCTCCACTATCTGGTCATTGACCTGAATCCTAACACACATCAACATAAAAGATTATTGTGTTTAGAGCCAAACTCAATTTCCAAAGAGAGACATGAGACTGATGTTGAGATGTACCTTCCATCCTTCTGTGTTGCACCTCCTTCAGTTATTGTCTTGACAAAGATTCCCAGTTTTTCCAGGCCCTGATCAGCTCCGACACCCATTCCTATAATACTGATGCCCAATCCATCTTCTCCTAGAAGGGAGACACATTATGTTCAACCAATAAATCTTTAAACCCCATATAGGGGAGAAAGCTCTCAGAAGAGGATCATTGTATTAATGCAAGGTTTCATACAGCCCCAACGGATTGTTTGAGTTTTAAGGCTCTGTCTTCAAATAAGAGGCAAAAGGCTGCAATGACAACAAACCCCAGGGATTTTCTATGCGCAAAAAACCTTTAAATGTATGCCAATAGATACGACCTGGAAAATGTTTTCTTTTCTTGACTTTAGAAGCTGAAATGTACTATAAATAGACAAAAGAGTCCTAAGTAGCAGAGAGACAGAGTGGCAAAACAGAAAGAAGCAAAACCCTTTTGTATCTCCACTGGAAAGACGTCCATCCTGTCCACTCGCTTTTCCAGCTCGTACTCAGCTGAGGCAGACACAGGGTCAATATCCTCATTGTGTCTGTCGTACTCTGCGTTAGAATAGGTGCTGTAAACCTGAAAGACAGCAGTCAAGATTCATTTCAAAATCACTGTTTCAGCTTACATCAGCACTGATGCCTAATCCAGCCTTCTTTTATGCATTGAGTAGTGTATATGTGTTCACCATAGATTAGAGTGTAAATAGAACCATCTGCAGCTGTTGACAAAACAAGACACTGTTTATGGCGGCAAATCTGTTAGTGAGGGAGAGGGAGAGAGTGAGCATGTGTGTGTGTGTGTGTGTGTGTGTGTGTGTGTGTGTGTGTGTGTGTGTGTGTGTGTGTGTGTGTGTGTGTGTGGACAATACTGTGTTAAAAAAAAATCTCAATGCACACAACTTCCATTTGTTAATTACTGATATTACATTGGCCGCTATAACAAATGTTTGTTATGAACTGAGCCAGACTGAGGTCACAAACACCCACAGGAATGTTTTCTGTGTTTTCTATGAAGGCAGCTCTGAACTGAGTGGCAGAATATAGCATGTTGCCCTTTCTCCCCCTTGTAATAGATCAAAAACATGGTTCTGATGGAGGCCGTCTGATTGGATTTGAACAGCAGCTGGAACGAACAGTCAAATATATGCGTGACAGGTAACAATTCAGGGAAGTGAATAAGGGTTCCTTACCCTGATTGGTGCTGAAGAGAATCTGACCTTTCTCTTTGCCACTTCTGAATCCTTATCGTCCTGATCAGGAACACCTGGAATTTCCTCATATTCCAGTAATACCCGATTTCCCGTATGGAGAGAGTTTTCATGTCCTGCTGAATGCTCTGAAGCCTGGGATTCCTGATCATACACAAATGCCTTATTCTCAATCCCACAGACTGATGCAGTTCCAGTCGGGTCCTCTTTACCTCCAGCTCCATCACTGCCTCCTCTACACAACGCATGTTTTCCCTCCTCTCTGACAAGATTAAACAATGTACCTTCTTCTTTCCCTCTATGGTCTACTTGTTCAGTTTTTTCCATCTCTTGGCTTTGTCTACATTCTTGTACTTGACCGTTATCTTTTCTCTTTCCTTCAACATCCGCTTGCTGCATTATGCCTCTTTCTTTTCTGCCATCTCTTTCCTCCTGTCCTGCATTTGTATTTTTCTCCCTGTTGTCCCACACTTGTGTTGACTTTTTCTCAGCACATGCAACAAACTGGCCAATATGCTCCTTGCTTTTACCCTCCCATTGTTTGATCACCTGCTGATACTTTTCTCTTCCATTTTCCCCATCTTCTTTAGTCTCATTTTTACATGACATGCTGGTAGATAACGCCTTCTGGTGTTCTATTGAGGATGTGACAGGCCCAATTTCTCCTGCTCTTGCTTCCAATTGGTTTCCTAGTGTGTAAGGTCTGGGTGCCATTTCCACACTTAGTTCATCAAAAACATCATCCACAAGAGCCTCTACACTTTTCATTTTCTTTCTCACCTGGTCCTTGAGGCAGTTTTGATCCTTTTCCTCTTCATTCTCACTACTTTCTGAGGACTCGTTCTTTACATTAACAAGTTCTGCTCTCACTGGCTCCTCAGGGGTTAAGCAGGAGTCAATATTAGCACTTTCTGTTCGTGCTTTCTCTGCCTGTGTCCCTGTGGTATGACCATGTTTTAATACTTCACCTAGGTCACCTGATGCATGAGATTTAGGGTGCTGTGTCAGTGAGGCTTGGGTGGAAGGTTTCAGCAAGGAAATATTTATGACAGGCAGGTTTATGCATTTGTCTTTATCAAAACCACCAATTTCTGCATCCTTTTTGACACTGACCTCTCTGTTTTTTTCCACCTTGTTGTCTCCACCTATCCCATTCTCTCCTACTTTCCCATCTTCCATTCCTTTGCTTCCTTTGCCAGTCATTGGTTTTATCACCTGACCTCCTGCACCTCCAACCTCCATCATCTTGGTTTCAAACAACCTCCGAGTTACAGAGAACTTCTGAGCCAGAGCAGCTCTATCAATATCCCTTATCTCCTCTGATCTGGAAGGTTTATCTTGCAGAGAGGAGTCTGGAGTAGAAATGCTGGCTGCAGTGCCCAAAACAGATGAGGAACTTAAAACTGAACGCCTTGATCCAGAGAAATTTGAGGCCTGGTGCTGCAGGCTACAAGTCTGTGGAGAGAGTAGGGGTGTGGAACCAGAATTCAGGCTTGAACTACCATCTTGTCTCAATTGCTGGCTGTCCATTTGGAGAAAGATGTTGTCTCTGATCTTGGTTCCCCTGGTGCTGGAAACCCTCCCCCTGCTGCCGACGCTGTTGCTGCTACTTGTGCTGGTGTGTGACATAATGTGATCTGACATGCTGGAGGGGAGAATGTGCAGAGGTGAGAGATGGGTAGAAGCTTTGGTCCCTGGTTGTAAACTGGCCCCAGTGTCAAATGAGCACTTAATGGCATGGAAGTCAGACTTGTAGGTTATCCGGTGAGGGGAGGCACTTCGGCCTTTGCTGTCTGTCCGCATCATCTGGAAATGGAGGCTCTCTAAAGTGAGAGAAGGATCTTTTCACAGCTAATAAAAAAAGCACCTTGTCAAGTAATGTTTAAAGGTTTGCTGGTACAGTTGAATGGTAGCAATAAGGCAAGAAATGTGCTGGATAACAGAGCTGGTGTTTCAAGAAATTACTGCATTGTTGGATGACAGCAGGGGGCAAAATCAGGCTGATGGTCTGTAAACGTCATGGTCTTTAGGTAGTCCTCAGATAATTATTCACAATGTCCACAGCAAAAAGTCTCCTGGAATGCAGTTTGAGAAAGAACAGTTTTCAAAATTACATTATTTTACTTGGGTGAAAGGACACCACCCAGCAGGTGTTTAAACAAACACAGCGGAGACAACATATTACCAGACAGCAGAAAGCATTAAAGGAAGTGATTGAAATGAGTAATTTGCAGATTGAGTACTCACACTCACTGAGCATTTGGAAGATCAACTCCACCAAAAGCACAAAACATTACAGCAGGCTTTTTGTAATCGCAGCTTCCCGACACAGGTATTTATAATTAACTTGCTCGATGTCCTCTGGACTACCGCTGCTTTTAGTTGCGGTCGGAAAATTGAAGAATAGTATCTTAAGTTCATTAAATCATAGCAGTGTGGTAGTGATTTTTACTTATTTTGTTATTACAGTTGCGCCAATATAAAATGTAAAACAATGACGGTATTTGGAACAGTCGCTTTTTATTCATTGACTTACAAACACAATTACTGTATTTTTAAATTCAACATTATTCTAAAATACTTCAGTACAGCACACCACACGTTTGTGCTCCTTTAATTTTTAAACTACGATGTTTGCGAAATTACCATTGTAGCTTCCTGAAATACAGTCAGATGACACAACATTGTCAGGGTTAGAGTTAGAGTTTACAACAGTCCATGAAGGCAACAAAGCTCACCAGCCTGGCTGCTGTGCGCGCGCAGTTTAAAGGTCGCGACAAACGCACCGTGTTCAATCAGTGCCCAACTAAACGGAAGAGTTAACCCGCATTTTGTGATAGTATTTCTTAAAATAGTCCTGACTGCTCAGTCTTACCGTAGAAATTTTAGTTTGGTTGCACGCAGGCGGTTCTGTCGGCTCCCTCGCTGTGATAAATACAGACAGATGGCGACTCATGTTTCTAAGTACTTTGAATGGATTATCCCCCCGGTAATCCTGTGTAAACTACTCCAGTAACTGAACCACGGACGGTGAGTGGGTACCAGCACTGGGGCAAGTTAGCCTACATTTAGAGGGCTAATTGTGACATGTGGGCCCTGTAATTTATTTGCCCAATTTAGCTATTTTGGTATTGCCACTGTGTTTAATGACCATTTATAGTAAACATGAAGGCTACTACCGTAGCCGTGACGTCATCCATCATAACAACAATTCTTCTATTGTGTCTACATAATTACCAATAACTTGCATTTAGTTATCATAAACTGCACACCTCTATCTGTTTCTCACAGTACAACCAAACATGCAGGTATTGCTGCATCCACTTACCTTTACTGTACCTGTCTTTCAGCATCACTGCCAGCATTGCTGTCTGCTGTGGAAACCGGCACTGTGACAGAGGCTTTCCTGTGCTCAGAGGTAAGCTTTGTGTGAACGTTCACCTGTGGGCACGATGCAGGTTAAAGCAGGCAGCCAGGTCCCCCACTGTCTACGTGTGTGTGTGTGTGTGTGTGTGTGTGTGTGTGTGAGAGAAAAACGAGCAATGATGCAGCACCTGCTAGTGTATGAGAGTGCCTCTTCCTACCTGTGGGTGAGTTGGTGCAGTACCTATGTCTGTCTCTAAAGCTGGCTTGTGTGGCAGATGGAATGGAGTGATCCATTCAGAGCCAACGACTGGTTCTGCTTGCTGTGACCTGGATCTGACTGGAGACCATTGTCCCAGGTGGCACTGGGACCTAGATGATATAAATAGTGGCCAATCAAAAAAGCCTTCTTCTGAATGAGGCTAACCAAGAAAGAAAGGGGAGGGAGGGAAAGTGAATTGAATAGGAGATGGAAAATGAGGAAGTGATGTCAGGGTGGGCAAAGTAAATTTAGAGAGGTAGAGGTTACAAGAAATTGAGTGAGGCATGGAGAAGAGGGGTGTCAGTCAGATATACGGGTAGATAAAACAATAAATTGTATGACCAGTGTGTGTGTGTGTGTGTGTCTGTTTTTTTTTCTTTTTTTTACAGTTTACATTAATCTTAAAATAGACTCTAACAAATCTGTGTCAGTGCCTCCATGCAAACACCAGTACATTTTCTATGGCCTTCCTTCTGACTTAATTAAAACCTTACTTATATATGTAACTAGTATCTCTTTCACAGATACAGTAAATCAGTATTGTGTAGGTCAGTTCGTACTCTAAGTAACAATAGTGCCCAGCATGTGTTTGTGACTAGTGTTAAAATTGCATAGTTTGTCCACCAGAGAGCACTGACAACTTATTTCTAAACTGTGAAATCACTCACTTAAAAATCAATGAACAATATTTCATTAAATAGTTTTGGTACCTTGTAAAAATACTTATGTATTTAAGAAAAAAAAAAAGTCAGTATTATTGTGATTTTTTTTTTTTTTTTTTTTTTTTTTTTTTTTTTTTTTTAATACAAATTAGAGGGAAAGGATATATGCTTTGTTTAGACTGGGATACTCCTAGGACTCATGATAGCTGCACTGTGTGTGTCATGTAGGCTGCATTTGGCAGACAGTCCTGTCCCATATGGTTATCGGTTCAATCAACCATATTTAGAGTTTCCCAGTTTCACAGGGGAATTGCACTCAATTCTCTGAACATTTAAATCCACACACACAGTGACTCACAGGCACACTCACACACAGAGACTCAACCCATGGTTGGGATGAACACACAAGCCAGGAGATCAAATGAGCAAAGCACAATTTAGCAGTTTAATCATTTCATTTTATCAGTTTATACAGTGCTGTGAATTAGTGACATGTTGGTGAATCCACATAATATAGACCTACAAATAATTATGCTGCCACTTTGTGACGTGACTGTGCACTGCACACGCATCAGTCCTAATGATGTGATCCTGTATAGATATGTAGAGCATGGCATAAACATTAACTAGAGTTATAGCTTGAATTCCTGACAGAGCCAAACATGACAAATACAATCTTTATCAAGGTGTGATGTGCTTTGATAAAAGCTTCTGCATATACTAGTTAAATTTGACCTGAAGACTTTTAAGACTAAAACATTTGTTTAAATATTTTGTAATTGTCTGGCCAAGTAATATGTTTGAGTGTAAAGATTTTATTAATAAATGAATCAATGACAAAATATTTTAAACAGTCTGTATACCGACAGATAACCTCACCATTTTCGTGAGCTTTTAGAATCTATAGGTGAAGTTGAAGATGTTTCTTTTGTGTTGTATTCATTTAACTTCACTGTGTTAATGTTCTCTTTATGTTTATTTAGCTTAACTTTCTCCAAAATGTTCAGAAAGAAATTACTCTCTGGAATGGCAGACACTGAAAATTTGCTTAGTCACGCTCCAGTATTACAGTCATGCATGCATTCACGTAGTAAGGCAAGCGTAAACATGCACGGACGCACACAAAGATACACACATACGTATGCAACAGATGCACATTCACACACTGTATTTCGCCTGATGCAGTATAACCGTTTTAACGATGTCAATGTTCAGGATAAATGGAAAGAAAATGAGGATCCAAATTTTAACACTCTCTCCTGCCTCCATTGTGCTTAATTTTTCATATTATAAATGATAATTTTCTTTCTATCTGACCTTCCATTCTTTTCAAGAACTGACACCAAGCCCAGAATAAATTTCCAAAATCTTCCTAGTCTGTTATTCTCTCCCTGGTCTGACCTATGTATTGGAGCACAAGTTATGAATTTAGGCGGTGCTGAACATTCAAAACATCCCTGCTCCCCATCGTCTGCCCACTCTCCCTCTCCCCCTCTTTCCTTCCTCCCTTTGCTGCGGTCATTGTGGTGACAGGCTACATCTTTGCTGCTGCTGCATCTCTCATCACTTTGAAAGAAGTGGCAACAGCACTTGCATCTTGCACTACTTTTTAGTCACATTACTGAATGAAGCAACAATGTTCCTACACAACCAATTTAATCGGTGTTGGTTTGTTGGATTGCTGGCTTAATACTGACTATGCTGATTTGTTGGCTTTTTATCTTACTCATCCCAAGACATGGGTATATTAAAATGTTGCTGATAATGTATCAGTATTGGTCACAGGACCACATCATGTAATTTTGTATTTCTATTTTATGTGTGTGTGTTCATAATGTTGTGATGGATATTATTCTCAATTCTACACTAAACTGAAATAAACACTTATATAATTGGAATAACTGAAAACGAAGAATGGGTGAAACTGCCCACATATTGGTGTTCCAAGCTTGTAGCATCATACTCAAATACTTGAGGCTGTAATTTTTGCTAAAGGTGTTTCAACAAAGTATTTAGCAAAAGCGGTGAATAATTATGTACATTTCTTTTTTTTTTTTAAATAGATTTTGCAAAGATTTCAAACCATGTTCTTTGTCATTATGGGGTATTGTTTATAGAACTTTGGGGACACATAAAGTTGTAACATGACAAAATGTGGAAAAAGGTAACAGTACTGGGACGTTCTGGATGCACTGTAGACCACTCCTGTTGGTAGTATTCACATTAATGACCATAGAGTCTATCACAAGCTAAGTTTAAAAAAACAAAACAACAAAAAAAAACACCATTACTGCAACCCCTCCTTTGACTCAGTGGCTGTGTTGATGTACTGTAGTTCACCTTTAAAAAGTTTTTTTTCTGTGTGTGAATAATTGTGTGAATTTGATGCACATCCATTTGTCAGATGGTCCTGTTGAATTGAGGCCCATACTGAAGATTAATTCTTGCTTAGTGAAGTTACTTCAACTACTGAGCCTGTCAGGCCAAGTAATGACAGATGAGTTTATTAAACTAGCAACATTATGTTTTCATTGATGTTATTTTAAAAAAAAGCCTTACACCTACATGATATATAGCACATACCTACTTTTTTCTCTTAAAGAAAGATTAATCCTTGTAATTAAACTTTAATTTGTGTTGGGTTTAAAATGTATTTTTCTTACCTGCTAATTTTGGGCGACTCTATAACCCAACCCTTCAGACAACAGCTGCATAGTAGTAGTCACTGTCATAATTTTCAACCTTAACCAATTAGAACAATTGTAAATATGCATTATTTAATGTGGCATGCATTCAGGAGGCCTTTTTCACAGCGGTTGCCATTCTTTATCACAGCAAGAGAGCAAGGGCGTTATCATTAACATTATTAGTGGCACTGCTTTCTTTAAGTGTTCCAGTAAAGCATAACATTCTGACGGTGAGCGAGCATGAACAACACCAAGATCTTGAAACTGAAGCAGCTAAATGGAAAGGAACAGACTTATTGTAAAAAGGTCTGTGGCATTTTGACATTAATGAGACAAAACAGCTGTAACCGAGCTATTCAAAAAGCAGAGAGACCTGGGGGAGGCACTTAGGTCACCTTGTCACCACACACCACCAGTAGCCTTTAAGGAGAAATGGGTTTTATATTAAGTTTTGATAATTAAACTTATAGTAGGTTGATGAACACAACAGACCAGGCCATAGATCAGCTTATGTCAAACAGAAGCTGAACTATTTACTGACATCTTATTGCAGGCTTTCCTGATGAATTGTTCTTAGTAGGAATGCGTGAATTACTTATCTTCACACACACACTGCAGTCTATATCATGCTGTGGTCCGGTTGCCCTCAAAGTCCATAAAGACAGGCTGATACGAGTCATCTGCATGGCACAATAAAGGCAGCAGCAGCCTGTAGTTGTTTGAGGCAGCTCGAATCAGAGGGGCGGGGAGGGGGCACAGCCGAAGCTCACATTCGTTAACGACCACCGACGACCGGGAAGCCTACTCCAGTAGCACCACACACGACGACCGGGGAAGATGGTCGCGGTGCAGATGTACCTCAGTTCATCTCCATTGGCGGAGTGGATCTGCTGCCTGGATAAAAGGTGGGTGAAACTGCTCCCACGATACGCTTGTTTTCTCGGTCCTCTTTCATTCATCCGCGTCAACGTGATTAATCGGAACCGGCGATCGCTGCGTGTGCAGTGTGTGCGCGCGCAATAACACGATAACATTTGTTTTTAGCGTAATAAAGATGTATGTCATTTTGACTGGACACATACTCCTCACCCAGTGGTGCTTAAGACTGCAGTGCATGACAATACACACCCTGCCTTAAAAAAATATTCCTGTCTTTGTATTTCCTCGGTCAAAAAGGCGTTGGTGGCTTCGAGGTTCACTGGGATGTCTCCGCACTGCATGGGCTGCGATAGATGGATGATAAGACGCACATGGTTTACGTCCGAATGCTTCAGTCAAATAGCTTTACATGATTACACTGCTTCAGGGCGCAAATGGTACTAATTCCCCCTAAATAATTCTTCGAGACAGATCCGTTACTGCATGTGAGCCTGCATTTGTCTGGTCTGAATGAACAGGTTAGAGAAGCCAGTTTACAATGTGATTACATGAACTCGTATTCATTTTAAAAGCAGATTTGAGGTTTAGTTAGTATTTAGAAAACACTTTACTCGACGCGTCTAGTATAGATAAAATATAAAGATACAGTTCTTTAATCTTACAGAAAGAAGGGCACACATTACTGCATATGATACAGTGATGTATAAGACATGCACCCACACCTCAAACACCCACACATACTGTACACACCTCACTATGACACATCATCGTGTTACCACTGGCAACCTGAAGCTACCATCTTGTCTCCTCACCTGTAGTAAGAATGGATACATAAATACTATATACTATTATATTTTGACATCAACAGAAGCAGAAGTGTGTGGTCTCAACCAGAGAATATTTTGTTGCTGATTAAGCTGCTCAGTTTAAACTTTAGCCTTTAAAATGTCAGAAAATAGTGAAGAATGAAATTCACGTTTCTAGAACACAGGCTGACATCATCAAATGGCTTGTTTTATTAAAACAGCAATCCAAACCCCACAGATATTCAACTTGCTGTGATAAACAAACTGACATCTACATCTACATACCACATTTTCTGCTCTAATTTTTTTTAAACAAACAAAAATGAATGTAAATAACAAAAAAACTGTCATCAGTCAGTCTTGTTATTTCATTGTTAGATAGATATGATCAGTGTGAGGGCAAATACTTTGAATACTTATTGTGCTAAAATGTCCAGTCTGATAGTTCCGATAAAAACACCAAAGTGTTTAATACTGTATGTCTTAAACTCAAAGCAGGCTATAAGCAGGAGCAGGTGGATGCCTTAGGGCAGGTTAAGTCATACTGTATGTTCAGAGTGGATGGGATCTTATTGTAGATGACTGAGAGCGCCTTAGCTATGCACCTCTTATTCAATCAATATCAAGCAGTGTGTGTTTAGGAGCTCTACCCTAACTGTTGAAATGAGCAAGTGAAGAGTCGGAGGCTGAGGGTGTGATGGTGAAAGAAAGACAGGGGTTAGGATGCCTTGAATATCTGTCTTGAATATATCTGTGAAAGGACATTTATTGCTAGTGAGTCTGTAGTATGTGGGAAAATGGCAGACAGTCCAGTCAACACACATACAGTGGTGGTTTAGATGAAAATTAAGCACAGGTCATTGTGGGCAGTTCATTCATTTCATATGAAATCATAAACCAAAACAAAAGCAATCTGGCATGTTTGTGTAATTTGTCAATGAGTGAAATGAAGACTCAGCTGTCTATGCTGATTAATATTCAGTGTTTCTAATAGGCTCCCAGGTTGTTAGTGGTGATGCAGATGGGTGTCAAAAGAACTGTTTATGTACAATTTAAGAGTCTCTGCTACAGTAACGTGTTTTTCTGCCAGTTCAGGAAATCTGTTTTGTGTTGAGACTGTCACAAATTCAACCTATGATTTGTCTGGAAACATTACATTTTCCAGATGGATGTTTCCCTAAAACAATCTGCAGAACCTTTTGGTGTCTCACAATTTTCTCTTCAGTGTGTCACGTTGGTTGATTTGTAAATGAAGCCATGAATCGTGGTTGAAAGCTGAGATCTCTGCTGACGTAAAAAGCTGGTAGAAAGGGGAAGTCAAGGAACAGAAAAAAGGGAGACAGAGTGAGGGACCGTGAGATAAGGTTAATAGCTCTCAGGTCACATCTGTCTCACACCAATAGGGGAGTCAGATTCCTCTGGACAGGCGGGGACGAAGCATACACAGAATGATGAAGCAAAATGAGAAAACAAGTCTTTATGTCTGTCAGATCCTAACAGTTTCACTGTAGACGAATAGGTGAAGGGTGATGCTGTTATAATCCATTCAACCCTGCAGAGTTAACCTCCCTGTCTGTCTCTGTTGCAGTGTGTGGGAGTCCACCTGTCTAAACCATTAATCCAGCCCACACTGGGATGTGCTGCTCTGTATGTGCACTCAGGGACCCACACGCAGGCAGCAAGTGGACAATGGGGGATGAGTCACATAAAAAAAAAAGGGAGAAAAAGACCCATCTGTAACTGCCCCAAGCTCATGGCAGATGTTGCAGGACTGGAAGATTTGTTGTGCAGTGCAGCCCTTCAGGCGTATTCTGTGTTTATCTGGGAGTACAGTCTGAGCTACATAGGACAATTTAGAGCCCTGGGATGCACATATGTGTGTTTACCACTGCATGTGCATGTGGGTAAAGAGGGCCTGTGGGCTTGCTAAGCTGAAAAAACTGGATAGTAAAGGGAAGATGGTGAGTGAGAGTGTGTTAGTGGTGAGACTAAGTGGATACAGGGAAATGTGAATGTGGCAATAATGGAGAGGAGCAAAAACAGTCTGAGCTACAGAGGACAATCTTTCATCTCACCTATTAGGTTTCTGAGAGAAATCTAATAGAAAAATGGGTGGAGATTAGAAAAATCTTTAGTGGAGGGAAACAAAGGAAGAGAAAGCTGGGATGAAGAAAAGAGGATGAAGCTGAAGGAAGAGTTGGGATAGACAGTCTGTGAATGAAGAAGCCCACAGTGCATTAGCTATTCTTTGTGAATATAAATGCACACACACACAAGGATGAGTCACTAGTAAGGGTAAAATAAGTGAATGAATAAGACTAACTGCAGTGTGTGATATTCTGAGGCGTTTTGGCTCTGTAGTTTTTCACCATCACATCTCAGAGCAGAATGTTTAAGCTCTCAAATTAAACTTGTGTGTGTTCCTGTGTTATTGTGCCTGCATCGATGTCCAAGTGTGTGTGTGTGTGCACTCGCACTCAGATTTAAGCATAGTGGAAATAGCAGAGTACAAATGAGATCTTGCATTAACGCCCTGTGGGGGGTCTGAGTCGGGAGAAGTAACGCCTGCAGCTCTTCAGCAAACACCAAACAATCAAGCAGTGTGTTCATACACACACATACTGTACATAAATATACACATAACACCGAAACAACAGAGCTGTCTTAACTTGAAGGACAATACAGCTGGATTTTTTTCATGATTTAGGCCATTAACTGCTAATTGCACATGTTTAACATCACTGCTAATAACTTGGCAAATCACGCTGCTGGTTTTTGATTGATTTGCTACACTTCAGGCAGAAATGTACTTGCTTGAGATAGATAATCCATCACAATGACCATGTTACAACATGTAGTTAATCATTTTGTAAGACTACTGATAGGGTTTTCAGGCACCAAATGTAAGATCTAATGGTGGAACCTCTCTCCAGGCCTTCGGAGCGCTCTGGAGAGGATGTCGACATTATTCTGACCAGACTCCGAGAGGTCAAAGCCTTCCAGAGGTTCCCACCTCCGCTCTTACTGCAGATCTGTGCCTGTGCCTTCTATGAATGCCTGGAGAAAGGCATCACATGTATGTACACAAATGTACCAGTACAGCCAGACTGTAAAATAGTATAATCGTGGTGTTGTATATGAAAATATATGCTTGTGATGTTGTCAGACTTAGACCACCTTTCTATATTAACCCATATTAAAATGCCATAATACTGAATACTGTTAAGTATCCAGTATTTTGTTAAACATAGAGGCTGCCTGAAGTATGATATATTGCTCATGTCAGTGTGTACACACCTCAACAAACAAACTGTGCAGACCCTATTATAACACAGTGTTTGCACACAAGAACACTGATCGGGACAAACATCCCAAGAATTCAGCTAACTATTATGTCATTGGCATGTAATCTGTCAGTTACTTTTTGATCGGTAGTTTAGCCTACTAATGATCAGAAATGAGTGGACATATTTTCCCAGGTACCATTTTCAATGTCCTCAAAGAGTTGGGTAGTTTGTAGTTTTTATTTCTGTTAGGGATACAAAATGAACAGTATTAATGCATTTTCTACCATATCTTACAAAATAGTTAATGAAATAGAGCACACTTAAAACACTGTCAACACTTCTATTATAGCACCACGAGTATCCAGCTAGTAGATTTTACAATAGGTTTTTGTTTTTAAACAGTGTAGAAACAAATGATCCTTACTGTCCCAGTGCATACACATTGTCACATCTGCACATCCCATATGACTTGCTGACATGGCAGAATGTGTTAAAGCAGAGCATGCGTTGAAACGAAACCTTTTGGCTTTTAAAAATGAGCAGAAATCCAAGCAAATGCAAAAATAAAACGAAACCGTGCCAAAGATCTAATAGTAAATGTGTATCAGTGGGAAATGTTAGAGGAATGTTTTAGGAATGTTATTGGTACATTAGTGGATTGTGAAATGAGCTTTGTTGAATGTATCTGGTAATAGTCCACAGAAAATTATGTTTACTCTAAACTGTATTGGATGTAGTTTGACATGCTGCCATTTTGCTGTCCAGTGTTTCGACAGGGAGACATTGGCACCAGCTGGTATGCCGTCCTGTCTGGCTCTCTCGATGTCAAAGTATCAGAAACTGCAAACCACCAGGTAAGATTCATGTGCTTGATGTTTAAATGAGACTGGAGTTGCGTAAAAACACTTTCGTGGTTTCACTTTTTCACTTTTCTGTGTGTCTCTCGTGTTTCCTGTAAATCATCAAATTGCAATTGAATGAATAATTGATTTCATTTTGAATCATAGAAACGACGAGGTGCAAGCCGTTTTTACAGGTCTAATATTTCAAGGCAGCCATTTCCCTCCTCCCTCTTGGACTAATTGTTTCATAACCTTCAAAATCCAGACATCTCTAAAAGTGCCCCTCGTGTTATAGAGCTGGTCCTGCACGAGTCTCTTCAATGCTGACATTGTTCTGGTACATTAGCTCATCTCTCTGATTAAATACACTGGTGCAAAGCTGCCACAGCACAGAAAAAAAGTCCACAGAGAATTGTGCCTTCAGCTGCAATTGATACCCTTTTAGGAGAGAGTGTGAAAATAGGGTTGTACTGCACATATAGAGGAGAAGAATAATTTGGGAATAGGAGAGAAATTATTTGTTTCAAGTGGAAGATGGAGAGAATCATTGTGAAATGTTCTTTTCATGTATGTAACCCTAATTGCAATTTGTTGGCCTACTTTTTATGGCTATATTTAAAAATGTCAGCTTAAACAGCTGAACAGTTATTCATAATATGCAGAATATTTGTATCAGTGGACACTGTAGATTTATGTGTATTTGTGTCTTGTGTCTAGCCTGTCCAATATATCCCACACCTAGAGATATTTTCCTCACACAACACTGTACACCAGTCACTTATTAGAATTGGTTTGCATTATTCATTTTAATTAATTAATTGTTTTTCTTTTGCTCTGTAGTGTCAGGGCCTGTGTCACTTAATTAATTAGTTGATCAGAAAATGTATTGCGTGTCATATTTTTGGTTTTATTTTACTTACTTGAATTCTTGGTTTTATTTTTATGAGGAACCAGTTCAACAGATGATTACTCCTGTATGTTTGGCCTCATTTGAGCTTATTTAAGCCTTAAAGTGAAACATATTTGCTGAAACCCATTATTTCTCTCACACAGAGTCTATACATATATATTTTGTTTGTGTGCAGGATGCTGTCACTATCTGTACACTGGGAATTGGGACGGCGTTCGGGGAGTCCATCCTGGACAACACACCACGCCACGCTACCATCGTCAGCAGAGAGACCAGTGAGCTTCTGCGCATTGAACAGAGGGAGTTCAAGAGCCTCTGGGAGGTAAGAGGGAGAAAGCGGGAGAGTTAAAAATGAACTGTAGCTGTGAGTATGTACTTGTACTTTGTGATTCAGCATGAATTTTGCCTTGGTAGCTTACCTAAAGAGGTTTGGGAATTATTTCCATGTTGGAAAGACCTTCCCTTTCACTATTGTATTTGCAGTCTATAGCACTGTAATTGTTCCTTTAACCACGAGAGGGCTTTCCACCATAACAGGGGGTTTTGTTCCACCTATTAGATGCAGATCCTCGGGTGACACTCAACTATAAGCTATTTAAAGTTGTGTGAGAGAGAGAGAGAATTAAACATTATTATTATTATTTTATTATAGAACAATGATGGATGTCTTGCTTAAGGATCCATAAGTGCCCCAAATTCTGACCTGGTCTCTACCTGAAGTAGTTTTCTTTCTTATTATATGTGGCTTTAGCTAGTTCTCAGACTGCCATCATGCAGCATTTAAAATAATAAATAGTTTTACATGGTTAAATTTCTATTTCATTCTTGAACTTGTTTTTGTCATTATATGACATAATAGTATTTTGTTAATCAAAATTGTGGATGACATTCAGAGATATTTTTCTAGTTTAAAATCTGTCTGAGCGTGATCTCAAAAAACAAATGTATGTTGTTATTATTAATACTGGATAATTAGAAATGGAGTTTACCGTTTACTGGTGTCTCCATTTTATGCCACATCGAACGTATAAAAGCAAGATAGGACAATAATTGGGTATTGAAGTGTGTGTGCCATCTTATTTTTGGGCTTGGTGTGTGTGTGTTTGTGTGTTTGTTTGTCGCTAAGTGCACTCAGTCTCCCCCTCTGCTGTCCATTTCAGGACAGTACAAAATAAAGCAGAAAACAGCCTAAGGCTGTGTTCTTTTGAATCTTATTCAGCTCATAGTAAAAGGTTCTTTTTCTTTTATGTTTGTGTGTGTCTTTGTGCATAGACTAATTTGTGTGCATGTGCTTGTGTGTGGTGAGCAGTAGAAAGCTACAGGATCAATTCAGTCATGTGTTTGATGAAAGGATGAAAGGAAAAAAAAAGCTCTGTGCCATAATTCGAACACCAAGTGAATGTGAGATGAATAAGCAGGTGTAGATAGAAAACAGCTTGTTTCTGACAGATGTGGAAAATTTAGCAGTAAATCAAACAGCAGGTGTAGATGCACTATGCCATTTTGTTACTGTTTTCTCTTTCTCTCTTTATACCTCTTACCTTCTTTGCCCGCTTTAATTTTCTCTTGCCCACTTCCTCTCTCCTCTATCAGCCGTATTCGTCTTTTGCCAGCCGCCTTTCTTTCCTCCCCTCCTCTCCATCCTCACTCTCACAACTCCTTTCTTTCCCTCCTCTGTCCCTCCCTCCCTCTTTCACCTCCTCCACTAGAGTAGCTCAGTCCTACAGAGACTGAGATCACCCTGGTAACCTGTGATGGGAAAGTGGTTTGGTTCCTGGCTTGAGAGAGGGAGAGTGAGAGACAGAGTAAGACACTGAGGCGACTGTGTGAGAGGAAGGGAGTGAGAAAGAGCGAGCAGCTTGCTTTGAGCAGGATGTTATCCGGTGGCGTGTGTAAGAGTTGTAAAGGAGCAGAGGGCAGCTCTCTGGGGTTTCAGTCCCTCCAGCATTAGGCAGCTGAGTCTGTGACCTCAGGTGAGTCTGTTGCTCAACTGTAGCTGTGGGTGTGTGTGGTTGTATGTCTGTGATGTCCTTGTGGGCCTTTAATTATTTTTGTCTTTGAAACTCCCAGACATGCTTTTCTACTGTTTGTCTATAAAATTGTGGTCTGGTCAATAGTTTGATTGTATTCCTGGTTACATAGAGAGGGGGATGTTTGTCTTTTAGGTCACACAGATGCCTTCTCTGTTTCTCTCTGCATATGTGTGTGTGTGTGTCTTGCAGTCCTCAAAAGGGATCAGTTTCTTGGTATTGATGTTGTGGAAGAGCAGTGGTTCTTTGAGCGCAAAAAATATTCGTTTATTTAAGCCCCCCTCTTGTCAAAATACAAACGTAAATTATTCTACTTAAAAACAGCATCTGTACTAGTAGTAGCTCTAGTTGTTCTCATTAACCCTGGTTTGAATGCTGCCGGAATTGTGTGTGTGTGTGTGTGTGTGTGTGTGTGTGTGTGTGTGTGTGTGTGTCTGTCTGTCTGTATGTGTGTTATATAATGTTAGTTGTTCTGCATGTAAATGATCTTGGTTGTACAAAGCGTTGTTTTGAGGGGCACTTGCATGGTGTGTGTGTGTGTGTGTTAGAGAGACAAATGTAACACACACACACACACACACTGTATTTTAATGTTCAGTAGTAACTGTCTTAGAAATGATGCACAAAAGTAGTAGAGGTGTAAATGTGATGTGTGTGTTTTGCTTTGTAGAAGTACCGTCAGAGCCTGGCTGGACTGTTGGCCCCTCCTTATGGAGCCATGGAGAGTGGATCCAACAATGATAGTGGGTAGACCCAGAAACACAAAGGAACATTTAGCACTGTAACTGTTGCTTGTGTAGTTAATAATTGGGGCTGTACATACACATATTTAGAATAGTAACGTGGCACTGGGCAGCTGAGGTCAAAAGCTAAATATCTCAGATTTTGTGAGGAAGCAGGACTACTTATATTTATGTTATTTAACGGATTCTCTGTAATAAAATGTCCTCTTCATATTGATAATTTGCTTCTTTTCATGTTAATAATGTATGCCTGTTTCAGATTTCATGTGAATGTAGATATCTTGTGTACTCGAGACTAGAATCCACCGTTTTTCTTTCTCAGGACTCACAGACAAAGACAACATGAACTCTGACTCTGCAAACAAAGCTCACAGCAAGGTAAATACAACAGCTGACATGTTCAGCCTACTGTAGAAGGCTGTCTTGGATTTGTTGAAGAAGTAAAAAAAGGTTCAGCATGCTGACTTAATCCTTTTAAATAAATTCTGCCAACACGTTTCAGGGAACTTCCTTGCGGCGCACAAAGCATGAATGAACCAAATTCACAACAGTGACCAGGTGGCCTCAATTTGTCTTGGATTTCTATTTGCTTCACTACTTGTGAATGTGTCAGCACGACATTTTGGGTGAAAAAAATGTATAATTTTGTTTCATGTTTGGCATAACTGCCCAGCAGATTGCGATTACTTATTTAAAAAAATCCTTTGCTGATATTTAAAACCTACAGCAAATTGATTCTGTATGAAGAGCCTGCTATAGAGTGTGAAAAATGTAGTAAACTGGACCACAGAATCAGGAAATCGAAAACACTGCCGCATACTTTAATATTTGTGAATAAACGAAAATGCCAGAATGCATTTTGGAGGTGTGTGTGTGTGTGTGTGTGTGTGTGTGTTCTAAAAACAGAAACGATGACTCACAGCTGTGATCCTCTGTAGTTATGCTAAATGCTAGCTAATGCATGCAAGTAAAAGAAAGATCCCATCTGTCCAATTAGCATGTTTTTTTGTTGTTGTTTAGCAGTAGCTGTGTGTGTGTGTGTGTGTGTGTGTGCGTCGTGTGCACATGTGCATGTTTGCCATTTTCCTGTTTGAGTTGCAGGTGACATCTATAGGATCTGTTTGTCTGTATAATCATGAAATTTGTTGCTCTGTACTGTATATTACTAGCATTAACCACACATCCTAATGCACACATTCGTGTACATAACTTGCAATAACTTGTCAATTAAAATCAAGGTTTATGATAAAAATGATCAGCTTAACATTTTCCACAATTTTACCAATAATGTTAACTTTATCTGGACATTAAGATCTGTTTGTGTTCTTTCAAAATAGGCTTGAGATGGGTATTAAGTTAGTCTATACCAGTGTTTTATTTTGAAGTCATTACAAGTATGGCAGCATTGCCTCTTAGTTCACATTGAATTTGCCAAACCAAGCTTATGTTCCTGTGTTCTGCAGATTCCTTCAGAGAAGCTCCAGAGAGCAGGGAAGGTTCTTCGCAACGCCATCCTATCCAGAGCGCCTCACATGATTCGAGACAGGAAGTACCACCTCAAGACGTACAGGTACAATTTCAGCTGTGTGTATTTATAGAGATTTCTAATCAGATCCAAGGGCTTCTGGACTCAGACTACATGCACTGTTAAATTTAATGTGTGTATTGTAGACAATGCTGTGTTGGCACAGAGCTAGTGGATTGGCTGGTGCTGCAGAGTGCCTGTGTTCTCACACGGTCCCATGCTGTCGGGATGTGGCAGGCACTGCTAGAAGAAGGGGTGCTAAACCATGGTAACTCCTACTTTCCTTTTTTTTATGTGTTCTCATCATGCTGTGTGCTGCTTATTCTACCTCCATATCTTATGTGTGTCTCCCTTATACTGTAGTATGTTTCCCAAACCTCTATGTTAAAAGAGCTATAAAAATTAGACAGTTTATTTCCCAACATGTTATTGTACTGTATACCATAAGCAGTGCATGAACTGAGGGTATAAGTAGTAAGTACTTAGTAGTATAAGTACTTGGATTGCAACAGTTAATTTGGCTAAAACTCTGTAAATTCTGCCAGACTTTGCACTTTAAAACAACAAACAAAACTCTGCATGTTTGTGTGTATTGTTTGCTTGTCTGCTCTTCAGTTGACCAGGAGCTGGGTTTCCAAGACAAGTACCTGTTCTATCGTTTTCTTGACGATGAGGAGGAGGACACACCGTTGCCTAGTGAGGAGGAGAAGAGAGAGAGTGAGGACGAACTGCCAGAGACCATCCTCTTCCTTGCTCAGATTGGCCCTGATGCACTGCTGCGCATGATCCTTAGGAAATCGTCAGTAGAAATTGCAAATAGTGCATTGCTTGGATTACACTAGCAACATATAACATATTGCGATTTATTATACATATTATTATTTTCAAGTAAATCAATAAAACCTACAGTATTTCACAATTAACCCTTCCTATCCCTTTCCATGCTTAATATAATCGTCCACTGTGAAATTTTTTTAAGTAATACTAAACCAATATACAGTACTATCATTTGAAATATTATGAACAAATCATCAGCGTACTGATTACGGATTTTAAAACAGAAAAATGGTTAATGCTAGGATGTGTCATTTTACTTCTGTGTGCATGAAACCTTCACGGTGAATTAATTCTGACCGACCTCTCTGTGTCTGCAGGCCTGGTCAGAGGACAGGGGATGACCTAGAGATCATTTATGATGAGCTGCTTCACATCAAGGCCTTAGCTCACCTCTCCAACACTGTGAGTCAACTGGTTCACTCCTCTTTTAAAGCAACAGAAGAGATTTCCAGAAAGGCTGTAGATACCAAGAACCACTTGCTACAGTGCTTTTCAGTTTAAGACTAGAGGGACAAGTTGTCACTGTGAGCAATCCTCTTACCAGTGTAATAAGACACAGTTTAGAAAACAGTCTGCTCCATGCTGGCAAGCATTCATCATGTGGAGGAGTCTGTACCAACTCCAGAACTGATTGTTGTTGTTTTCATGGTCACACTTATTCTTTGAAATAGTGTCAACAGAAAATAAAGTGACTGTGTTTAGAATGGACTGTATTTAAGTCTTAGGTAACGTAGTAAAAGTCCCTGTATTTGGGTTTTCAGGTGAAGAGGGAACTGGCAAGTGTTGTGATCTTCGAGTCACATGCAAAAGCTGGAACTGTGTGTGAGTCTTCATTTTGCCCTGTAATGCATTATTGTTTGTGAACATATTGTACAGCAGGAATTTTCAAAGTTACCCTTCTACTTCCCAGTTTTAAGCTCAGGGCAGATATCAGTACTGGTTGACCTGAAACACTGTTTCAGGAACATACGAACCAGGAAGGTTGGTACCATTACAGCTATACTGAATTTGCTCTAAGCATTTACTGATCGCACTGGGCTGCTGGGTGTTCAGGGATGTATTTTACTGAAGGAACCTTCAAAAAGATGAATTTTAGCCAAGTTTCAGAGTTAAATACCTTTTTTATTCTGTTCTGTTTATTCATGCTGGAAATATGGCATAATGGTAATATGCAATGTGTTTGCTCTCTTTATCTTCCAGTGTTCAACCAAGGAGAGGAGGGCACATCATGGTACATTATCCAAAAGGGCTCTGTCAATGTGGTTATCTATGGCAAGGTGTGTGGTTTTAACGCATTTATCCTTCTTCTTGGATACATGAGCATTGTTTAACTTGCTTTTTGCTTCACTTGATGATGTTTTTGTCTTTATGTAACAGATCAAAATGTGTAGTTATCATGTCTGTGTGGAGTAGACTAGCAGTATGTGGCCTGTGGGGCTGGGAAACACCAGCAGTGGAGTTTGGCAAACTCTACCCATCTCATCATGACTCATCACTGTGATTAAATGGCTTAAAGGATTGTGCATACACAAATTCACATCACACAACAACTGTACAGTGCAAGCACATTGTTCACACCTTTACATGCTGTATAGTACACAGACGTCCACAAAGACGGACACGCATAATTCATCCCAGTCCTGATGCGTCCTAGTCCTTTTTGATTTATTTTATTTTATTTTTTAAGGGCCCGAGTAAACTGTTAGTGTCTAATCAGAATCAGAATCAGAAAGAACTTTATTGCCAGGCATGTTTACACATACTAGGAATTTGTTTTGATGACAAAGCTTCACAGTGCAACAGAATGACAGTGACAATACAAGAACAAATACAATACAATACAATAATATAATATAATATAATATATAATATTCAATATAATATACAATATAAAGATAAATGCAAAAAGCTAAACAAAATGTAAAATTGACAAATGTGAATACAGTAGTTATGTGTGCAACTTGAAAAGTAAATGAGTATGAGTTTTAATTAGATTATGTGCAATAGAGTTATGTGTTCTGTGATGGTCAAGTGTTCATGAGGGTGATTGCCTGAGGGAAGAAACTGTTCCTGTGTCTGGTCGTTCTGGTACTCAGGGCTCTGTAGCGTTGACCAGAAGGCAACAGTTCAAACAGGGAGTGTGCTGGATGTGAGGGGTCCAGAGTGATTTTCTTTGCCCTTTTCCTCACTCTGGATAAGTACAGTTCTTGGAGACTGGGGAGGGCTATACCAATGATTCGCTCAGCAGTCCGGACTACCCTCCGTAGTCTTCTGAGATCAGACTGGGTAGCTGAGCTGAACCAGACAGATATAGCAGTGCAGAGGATGCTTGTGTGTATCTTCGCATGTGTGCAGTCATGGCTGTATCTGTGTCTCAGGGTGTGGTATGTACGCTCCATGAGGGGGATGACTTTGGGAAGTTGGCCCTGGTTACAGATTCACCTCGTGCTGCCTCTATAGTCCTGAGGGAGGATAACTGCCACTTCCTTCGTGTGGACAAGGAAGACTTCAACAGAATACTCAGGGTAGGGATCAGAGGGAACTTGAGTATAAAAGAATAAAAGTGTTCTTGCACAAGCACCAACACTACAACTATTATTAATACTACATATTCAAAAATGCACGGCCACATTAACATTCTACAAGTCAAATGTACTGCCGATGTCTGGATGTTGTATGTCTCCCTCCTCTGGAAGAGGAGCCATATTACATTTAAAAAGCTAAATCATTTTGCATTTGAGTATGTCAAATTGATATTGTATATCAATTTGTATATATATTACAGATTTTGTAAATGCAGATTTTGTAACTGCATTTTGTTTTGTTTTTTTAAGGATGTGGAAGCTAACACAGTTCGTTTAAAAGAGCATGAACAAGCTGTGCTCGTTCTAGAAAAGAGTCCCCGTGCCTCCACCCTGGGAAGCATCAAGTGCGTGTTTGTTAATGTTATTAGACTTGCAGATACACAATTTTCGGTCTCTTGTCTTTGAAAAGTATGTTTATTTTTTTAATGGAGTTGTGTGTGTCCTTTTACCTTCGCAGGTACACTGTGATATCAGGAACACCAGAGAAAATCCTTGAGCACTTCCTGGAGACCATGAGGATGGACATACATCACAGTGAACCAGGTAACAAGATAGAAAAATGACATTTATATAATGCCTACATGAATTTAACCATAGAGAGATGGTCTATATGCTATGTAACAAAAGAATAAAAGTTGGGTATATAGGCAACAGTAAAGGATCAACATGACTTTCTTTTGATTATTTTTCATTCCACTTACTTCCTCTCATCTCTGACTATCTTCTGTCTTGCTGTGTCTTTTTTTTCTTCTAACAGACCCAGCAGTGGATGATTTTGTCCTCATGCACTGTGTCTTCATGTCCAACAGCCAACTGTGCCCTCTGCTCATGGCACAATATCCTTCCTGCCTTCACTCTATGTTGCTCTATCTGCCTTGAGATATGGTATTTCCTTCCTAGGTTATTCACACTGTGATACCCACTTATAATGCAAATATAATACGACTGCGAGCATGTTGATGTGTCCATGGTTTGCTGCATGCAACAACAGTTCTACAGCATGTTGATTGTGCAACTTACCAGTTCTGCTTATGGAAGTGCTAGCACTAATGAATTGCTTACCTCTTCCTCACACCATAGTAACAGGTTGTAATTCCAACTGCAAAGGTCTTTTCCTATTGTCTTACTCACAGTGGTGCAAGTGTTCGGCTATTTGAGCTTCAGTACTGCTACCCCCTTATTTGGTGCCTGCAATAGGATCCAGGCAACGCTGTTAATTGTGGCCTTCAGTTCTATTCTCCACAAATATCAGTTGTTTTTTCGGTAAAGCATGTTGGTAACCTGAGCAGGTGGTAGAGTGTGTCATTCTGAGAGAACTGGGGGAATTATTCTTCATTCTGAATTCTACTGTGATTGGTTTGCACATTACTGCCTCCGCTTCTGTTTAATAACGGAAAGCTAAGATTTCTTTACATTCATGCTGTGCTATGTTTTTAGGCAACAAGCAACAAAAGGAATAGCAGTGTCTCAATGTGTGTTTACTGTGTCAGAAATGTAAGACTGTATTTATCTTTAACCTAGTATTCACCTACCATGCTGCATCTCCGCCTGGTTCTGAGCAGGAGAGGTTGGAGTATGCCCTCAACAGTAAGAGGAGGGCCCTCACTCTGACCCTGCGATGGGCTAACACACACACATACCTGCTGCAGGAGGAACCTGCTGCAATCTCTTTCCTGGAGGCGAGTTATTAAATAATTACACAACTCAGACAGACCCTATGCGTGGTCTGAGTGTGTGTGGCCCTTTTTCTCTCTGTCTGTCTGCAGGAGCTGTATGGAAGTTTGTCAAATGACTCTCGGATGGTGAGAGCGCTGAAAGACTTGGTTCCTGACCTGGAGAAGACCGTTAAATTACAGTATGTTTTTTTTTATTGAAACTTTAACTTGATGTTTTATGTCCCAGTTAAATGTATTTAATGCAACACATTTTTGTTTGTTTCTGCACATTTATGTTGTAGCTCAGAAGAAGCCAAATCAACAAAAAAGGTAAACACAGACGACTGCTCTTCATAACATATTCTAGCATGTTAGTTGCATCATAGTGTTGCAGTTAGTGAGAGGCTGTGCTATGTAATTTAACAGAAAAGCCTAATACGACAGTTCAGCAATGGAGAGGAAAGACTGCAAAAGAAGCAGCCAATTAGGAATCAAGATGACAGTAAGTGTGTGTGTGTGTGTGTGTGTGTGTGTGAGCGAGAACACCTTTTTGTTTTGCTAGGGCATTGCCAAACTGTCATGAAATTCTAATGAAATGTTTGAAAGAATTCTATTATTATTGTTAAATTCATATTGACACAAGAAACAAAACAAAATGGGGCTTGATTGCTAAAAAATGTTCTGAGTTAAAAGTTAAATCGTAGCAGCAAATCTACAAAGAGAATTAAAGTACAGAGCTGAAAGCAGGAGTCATGTTTTTTATTGTAAACATACGGCGAGCAGATTCATACACCTGAGACCGAAATGGCAACATGTTCAGTATGACGTTGGATGCAATAGCTTTGTATTTCATTAGATGCTGCTATTAGTCCTCCCGACTTCCAGTCTTGTTTCTCTAATTGTGGACATGCTCATCGTTATCTTGGACATTTTATTCCTTACTAATCAGATATGATTACATACTATATTCTTTGTGTATGTGTATCTAGTCCTTCTGAAGGTGTACTGCAGTGACCACACTTACACTACCATCAGGATTGCTGTGGCAGCGACAGGAAGGGAGGTGATCAGTGCTGTGGCTGACAAACTGGGCACCACTGATGAGCTATTGTTTGTCCACCTCAGCTCTGCTGGTGGTAAGAAGACAGTTTGTTTTAGATGAGCTAGAGCAGTTCAGCAGCGACATTAGCGACAAATTATATCGGTGGCTTATTGTATTGCTTGACCCACATTTTTCTCCTGTTTTTGTTTCAGAAAAACACATTTTGAAGCCCAATGACGTGTCAGTGTTTTCTTCTTTGAGCATCAATGGGCGATTATTTGCGTGTCCTCGAGACCAGCTCAACAGTCTGGTAAGAGCCAAGTGTTTTACACATTATTTTGCATAACATTTTAGTAAAAAGGTTTAATTCAGTTAGTATTCAGTAGGCTGTAGTGTACTATAGCATTCGAGCAATATTCACTATATGTGTAGGAATACATTTTTAAAGTTTGCCATCTTATATGAATTTTGACTACAACTTCATGTTTCTCCATTTGCATGTGGACTATGTCTAAGACTCCTCTTCCAGACCAGGAGGGTCCCTCTGCAGGCTCCATGTCAACTTTTGAGTTGATGAGCTCTAAAGACTTGGCTTACCAAATGACCATGTTTGACTGGGAGCTCTTCAGCTGTGTGCACGAGGTAACACACATGTAGAGACACATACTAACACCGGTAGTAGCAGAATTTCAGGAGCTGTCCACTCAATTATGTTTCTTCTCTTCCCTCTCGCCCAGCATGAGCTGCTCTACCACACATTTGGCCGCCAGAGCTTCAGAAGGACCACTGCTAACTTGGATCTGTTCCTGCGGAGGTTCAACCAGGTTCAGCTGTGGGTGGTCACTGAGGTCTGCCTCTGTGGACAGCTCAGCAAGAGAGTACAGCTCCTCAAAAAATTCATCAAGATAGCTGCTCAGTGAGTATTCGATCTGGTGAAGTAGAGAGTGGTTTGCACTCGTACGCTGAGATGATGAGCTTCTATACTTGATTTTGGTTGCATTCAGTTTTCTTTTTGCCTGCAGCTGTCGGGAGTTCAAGAACCTGAACTCATTCTTTGCCATCATTATGGGCATGAGCAACCCGGCTGTCAGCAGACTTAGCCAGACCTGGGAGGTAAACAAATTTATGTTGACCATATCCGTATTTTTCTGATGCTAAATCACTACATTCGCGTCTCTTGTTGCTGAGATTGTATGTTTTTATTGGCAGAAACTTCCTACCAAATTTAAAAAGTTCTATGCTGAGTTCGAGAGCATGATGGTGAGTTTTCACATTCATTATATTTAAAAAACATGTTCTTTATGTTGATTGTATCTATTCATACAGTTTCAGTTTTATTTGACTCGAATTTAAGATGATGATTTCTGCTGCTACCGGCGAGTTACAGAGACTCCCCATTTCTGTAACTTTGTTTAATGGACTTTCTCATATATTTAGACATAAATAATGTGTTTGTTGACAGGACCCGTCGAGAAACCACCGGTCCTACCGACTCACTGTTACCAAACTGGAGCCGCCAATAATCCCCTTCATGCCGCTTCTTCTCAAAGGTGTGAGTCAGTGTGGAGCCCGGAATGTGTCAGTCACTGTCTCACATAGGAATTAATTATGGAAGGAGTTGGCTGCTACTAAATGTAATTTTATTTCTTTACAGATATGACATTCACACATGAGGGCAACAAGACTTTTATTGACAATATGGTCAATTTTGAGAAAATGGTGAGTTTTTTTTTTTTGTGCAAAACAAATGATTTTGTTGACTCTTACACGAGGTTGATCTAATATCTAATCCTTGTTCATCAGCGTATTATAGCGAACACTATTCGGCAAGTGAGGCACTGTAGAAGCCAAACCTTCAGTAAGCCAGTTTATTAATTAGAGCACAATTCATCTTCTGGCTTTTGCTGGTAAATATTTTCAGTGCCACTTACCTTTCTGTTTCGTCTCTCACCACATTAGATCCCGACATATGCCAGCCAAACAAAAATCAAGCAGAAGTACGGGGATATGTTAGGAAGCTCTGTGTGATCGACAACCAGAGGGCACTGACGCAGCTCTCCTACAGGCTGGAGCCTCGGCGAACATAAGCTGCCAATCTTCCACCACCATCGCCTTCTCTGTGATGTTAGCATAAAAGAAATCCGCACACCTGGATAAAATACTGTAACTCAACACAACTGGACATTAAGTAGCAAATTATAACAGTCAACAACTTTACAACTACTTCGGACTATTATGGATCAAGGACATATACTGTGCCATTAAAAGCCTCTTCTACCTGGACAGACAGAAACCGTTCAGCTGCTCACTCGTTGCTGTGTCTCAGTCCGCAGACTGAGGTTTTATTCCATACTAGTTGTTACTGTTTAGGACCTGTTGGATAGAACTGTAATGTATAGAACTTGATTCATATCCTGCATGACTGAACTTTATAGGCTTAGTGTTCTATACAGTGGATTTCTATCAGAGTGTCCTGTATTGTTGTGCAACCCCAGATGAACCCTACTTTACGATTTAAGATATCAATGCACCTGCCTGATTAGCAAACCTGATGGTCCTACTCATGGACAGAAAACTGTGTAATCTAGGCTCCTCATATTCCCTGTTGAATATACATCTGATACATCTGAAACATATTTACCTAATAATTATGAGTAAATCAAAACCTTTGAGAATCTTTAGGATTTGTTGTCCTTTAGATGAATGTCAGTGTCCCTTAACTAGTCACAGTTTCAAAAGTACTTAACAGTATTAGTTGCATTTAAGCCGCGAGGGTTTTCCAAACAGTGTTTAAATTTGTCACTACCATAATATGTTTCATTTTTGCACCGGAGCACAACTCCTGCAGAATGAGTCATTCTAGATTATGAAGTTGCTTCGTATGATCTGTTCTGAGATCAGTTGTATAACCAAATCGTACTCCTTTTTCATCTGCAAGCGCTGATCCCAGATACAGAGTCTAAAAGCAATGTATGCTTTGAGGGGAGGTCTTGTCATCTGTACCGGTTGTGTGCAGTCTGTGTAATTTTATTTTTGTATATGTGGGTGTAAAATTTGACTGTGTTCTTGAGAAGTGTCATTAGTTTTCCTTTGATCTCAGGAGCTTTTGACCTGATGTATGTTGAGAACTGCCGTGCGTCTGGCTTTCCCCCAGAGCAGCCCGTAACTATACGTGTAGTCTGCCCTGTAAATAAAAAGAGCTAATTTAACACTGATAATGCTTTGATATTATTCACAATGTGGCTTTGTCCTGCCTTTAGTGGTGATGCTGGTTGTTCTGTCGGAAGATGTCCAATCTGGAACTTTTCCTCCCAAATTTGATCATTTTAGATCCGACACATTTAAAGAGACCTTGCTCACCTTTCTAAAACCTATAAATAACACAGTAGGCTTCTTCATAAAAGGGCACTTCACCTATTTTAGATGCAAACACAGAAAGCTGGGATAAATTTGTCACACAAATTATTAGGTTTACTAATAATTAGGAAACTAATAATCAGATTGCACAGAAACATGCAGCAGATATTTGTTTATTCTGTTTCTGGTCTTGGAACCACACTTTTCTTCTAGCATCACCCTGAAAGTCAGAGGTGCAGATATTATGATGTGATTGCTGAGAACACTTGAGGCCCATTAGAAGAACCGCTCTGAACTTCTCTTTACAACCTCTTCTATAGTGCTACCAAGTAAGACTTTTTTTTTTTACCTACTACAGCACCAAAAAAATCAAGGATATTTAATTTATCACTTGTGCTCTTGCATGTAATGACTCACTGTAACTTCTAAGATCTGAAAGCAGTAGTTGTGCTTTATTTAGTCAGTGTATCACTTCAAGTTTGCATTTGCATTTTATTAGTGTCAACAACTGAGAAGTGTCGAACTTCCCGTAGCTGATCTCACCAGTCCCTACACAGTGATGTCAGCACCGCTATCCTGCTTGATGATGTCACTGGGTCATTCCTGTTAGGTTGAGTAACACACTGTCCCCTGCTCTGGTGTATGTGTGTGTGTGTGTTTTTATGTGTGAGAGATGGATTTAGGTATCTGTGGAAATCAGCCTCGTTGCTAACTGATTTACTATGCCTGACACGCTATACACTACAGCATGTATATCTCTGTCTTGGTGTGTGTGTGTGTGTGTGTGTGTGTGTGTGTGTGTGTGTGTGTGTGTGTGTGTGTGTGTGTGTGTGTGTGTAGTGTATGGACAGATTTATATAGCCCCAGATATACAGGAAGAAGGAATTCCCTGGATGCCACTGACCATATTTGAACAGGGCGTCTGCTACAGGCAGACTGCACACACTGTGAACTGTAACTTTAACACACACTTGGACACACACCCCTTCATTCTCACTGAGTGTGTGTGTGTGTGTGTGTGTGTGTCTGGCTGCTCTTTGCTGCAGTTACACTGGATCACCACTATCAGGCAATGTGATACCTTGTCTAGTAGTGATTGTGAGGCTTGGACTTTTCCTGACTCACTGGGCGCAAACGTCTCTCTCTCTCTTTCCAGCACTTTCTGGTATCTCCTCTCTGACAATCTGTTCTGCTGACTGACAACATCAACTCCAACCCTGTCGAGGAAACTATTCCATGTCTCTTTTTTTTTTAAAATCCTCCACTCCCTCCGTGCTGCTCTGGGACTTGTACACTATTAGGGCAGTGTGTTGGTAGCTGAGCCTGCTTGTTTTTGGGCTGTGTGTGTATATGTGTGTGTTTGCGTATTTGTGAGTCATTATGCCATGTCGTCCCCTGGCTCGTCGTTTGTGCAGATAAAGCATGAGGACCTGCTTTTCTATGAGAACTGTGGAGGAGGCAGCTTTGGGAGTGTCTACAGGGCCCTCTGGATATCTCAGGACAAGGAAGTTGCTGTGAAGAAGCTTCTGAAGATTGATAAAGAGGTAAGGAGAAGACGCACATGCAGAACAATTTCACTGTAGAGTCACACAAACTTATTAACCCAGTTCTGGTTTCTCCTCTGTGGCACAATACTTCTTTAAACTTCAACATGAATCAGTTTCCACCAATTTCCCAGACCCTCTTTGAACTCAATCCCCCCCCCCCCTCCTTTCTGTGTTTATCTTAAACATACCTCTCATTGCCCCCCTCCTCCTCCTTCCAACTCCTTTGTGGATAAAGCAATTATGTTTATGCCAGCACTCCCCTGTTCCTCCCATTGTCAGAGTAAGGTGTGTGGTCAGCTGTGGCTCCATACGCTGCAGTTCAAGCCTTTGGGCTTCTTTATTAAGATGACCCCAGTGACAATTTCCTCCATGTTACAGGACAGATAGAGGTTGATCGCCGAGTGTCAGGAAGTTAGAGCGACCACCTTAGAATGAGATATAATGTTAATTCTGTAGGCGGCTATGCAAAGCAGGCCCGAGTTTACTTTAATCCTATAAAATGCACTTGGGCCAACTACATCCTACTACACAGGAATGGAGTTGGATCTTTTGTTTGACTTATTTCTCTTACTCTCAATTTCTCACAGCCACCTACAGACACATGCAGGGAGGACAGACATGCATAAAACTGTTTGTGCATTTCTAGTGTAAATACAAAGTGATGGATGATTTAGAACTGCAGCTTAGTGGCTCCTTTGTGGGTTGTTTCTTGAAACACTTCATGTTAAATGGACAAATGCATTTAAATCATATTTCAACACATCATGGACATTTGCCCAAAGCCCTACATTCACACAGGAAAAAAAAAGACTTAAATAACGTACTAAACAGTAATGCTACATTTTAAGTTACACTTACAAGTGAGTTTGGCATTAAAAATGTACCTTAAATGTACCAATCTTTCAGTGCCCATTAACATTCAACTATGTATAATAGTAGTATGTAAGTGATAATCTGATGTAGCAGTTGTCTAACATAACTGATTTCATATAATTTAGTCTATAATAATGCTTCATTTTACAGACGTACAGTATGTTTTTTTGTAACAGTGTCAATCTGAATAGTAACTACTAGTTAGTACTTGTACTTATTGTGTATTTAATATCTATCTCCCTCTGAAATGTAATGGTAGTATCTCATAATTGTGGTTGAATAAAGCATTCAGAAATCTAAACCAGTATGTGGAGACGTGTGCACACACACGCACTTGATAACGCACATAGAAAAAATAATGGAAATACAAGCAGATCACTTTTTAAAGAAGAAACTGTTTATTTTTTAGAAAATCTCATCACTCTATTGATTTTATGCAAGCTCATAAAATTGATAACTATTGTGTTGCAACAGTTACATATTCCATATGCGTAGGTGATGACCTACATGTCACTGCACATAAATGGCATGTTTGTCACCGTGGTGTGGAAGGTCTCTGCTCAGAGAGTCAACCCTGGGGTTTGAGAGAGGTTCAGGCTTCCAGAACACTAATCTGATAACAGGCCAACGCTCGAACAATGAAACTCTAACTTTTAGCGTTATAGGAATGACTTTTTTTTTTCTTTGGTGGATGAAATCAGATAAAAGGAAAAGTGAGTGAGGCATCTAATGAAGTCTTTCATATCTCTGTTTCTGTTTTTCTTGTCTCCTCGTCCAGGCTGAGATTCTCAGTGTCCTCAGTCATAAGAACATCATTCAGTTTTATGGAGCCGTGCTGGAATCTCCCAACTATGGCATTGTCACAGGTCAGACTGTGTGAGAGAGTTTGTGAGTGAATAATGTATCCTCTCAGATGTCCTCAGAAGAACATGAAACCTAAACACGTGGAAGTAGTTAGAAATAAGGGCTGTTGTTTAAACAAGTGCTCTACAACAGGACTTTTATTAATATGTTTGACGCTGAGGTTGAGGCCTAATGGATATAAATACCATAAGGTTAAGGGGATGTCAAAGTTCAGAGTAAGGACTGAAAGGGTCAGTCTGTCCTCTTATATCAAAGTACACAAGCGTGCGTATTTTAGCTTTATTAGTGTGTATTTGATCCAAGATCTAATACTTGGAGATATGTTAGCACGTGCTCCGATGACCAATGTGTTTATGTGTGCGTGTCCTGAATTATCGCTGAATTCTGGTTCTTGCTGCGTTTCCTGGCAGGACATCTGTAACTGAGACCAGCACGTTTGGATGTAGTTGTATTCCTGGATGGGGTCATGTGGATAAGATAAAGCACGGACATGTCACTGCCGGCTTGTCCACCAATAATTCTAGTTACTAAAAAATAAATAAATAGAAATAAAACCATAAAGTTGACAGAACTAATAACTGGTTCAAGAGGTAACATTCAAGGTAACATTTCTTAATTTAGGAGAGAGCTTTTTCTATTTTTTTCCCACCAGGCCACACGTGTCTCTTTAAATTCCCGGACATGACAGGAAAATGGCAAAGGTGAAAGGATTAGACCGTCAGGGTGGAGGTTGTGAAGTTTTCCACTAATTTGAGCTGACTTCTCTGTGTGGAGGTCTTTGTGATGTTTCTCGCCAATTAGTAATGTTTTAGATTGACTTTAACTGCTCTGCTATTAAAATAATAAGCACTGAAAGGATTTCACTTAAAAACGGCTTCATATTTTTTACCTGAGCTCTATTTGTATGTGTTACTTCTTCCAGAATATGCTAGTGGAGGGTCTCTGTATGAGTACCTGTCCAGTGAGCAGAGTGAAGAGATGGACATGGAGCAGATCATGACATGGGCCTTACAGATAGCCAAAGGTACTGCTGAATAAATAATGATAAAATATTCTTGCGTCATGGTTTTATCCTCTAGGCTCAGGAGTCAAATGCCTCAGAGGTGCCAGCACTGGTATTGTCATGTGCAAAACAGATAATGCAGCAGTGCACTCACCTTTCTATTTGCCTTTTAATTATTTTCTCTAACTTGTGTATGTTTGGCACCAGAGTGCTTCTCCCATTGGCCGATTGCAGCTGTAAAAATGCACAAAACACTTGAATATATCACTAGAGTGGTTTTGTAATACACATAATAGAAACACAAATGATGGCTTACAGTACACTTTTAATTGTACAATTTATTTTCATTTATAGTCTAAATTTGTCTATTTAATATGAAAACACCCCTTTGTATTTTGACCTTTTGCATTAATGTTGGGGCATTTATAACATCTTAGCATTTAGATGTATTTTTCCGTGTAAACCTCAAGCTGAGCCCATTATATACCGATGTGATCTGTTACAATAAAACTACAGCAAATTCTGTGTAAGAAGGACATTTAATAAACAATCACAAACATTCAAAGTTGAACTTCTTTTTAGAACTTGCAGTATTAAATGTTTTCTCTTTCTTTCAGGGATGCATTACCTTCACGCAGAAGCTCCAGTTAAAGTCATTCACAGAGACCTCAAGTCACGGAACGGTAATCTCAGATCTAAATCACATTCAGAGTTCTCCCTTAAAATGTTCCTTCCTCAACTTTTGCACAAACATTGTTATCTGCCTTAAAGCCATAGTATATTACAGTCCTTCCAGGATATTTTAGGTATTGTTGTGGCCTAAAATGCCTGACCCTGCAACAGCCTATCTAAAAAAAAATAAAAATAAAAAAAATAAAAAAATAGCTTGCTGCAATGTTTTCTTATTTTTAATTGCCAGGTTGCACATAATCGACAGGTCATTATTTATTACAATCCCAACATCACAAATTCTTGGACGGACTGCTATCACTACAATATGTAATGTCACAAAGCTTTGATGGGTCTCTCTGTCCTTTCCTTCACAGTGGTAATGACAGCAGACAAAGTGCTCAAGGTTTGTAACGATGATCAGTTGCATATACAGCGTAATGTTGATTCAGTCATTTTGTGTCTCCTTCAACGAGCTCTTCTTTGTTTGGATTTCAGATTTGTGACTTCGGGGCATCCAAGTTCCTCTCTCATACCACCCATATGACGGTGGTGGGCACGTTTCCCTGGATGGCTCCTGAAGTCATTCAGAGTTTGCCTGTGTCTGAAACCTGCGACACATACTCCTATGGTGTGGTGAGTTAAACCGTGGTACCGCACCAGTACGGACCTATTATATGTAGCCCATGTAGAGTTTCTGTACAAAATAACGATTTAAAAAAATAAATGAAAATTGATAAAATAATAAATAGGAGACAAATGCATAGTATTTGGAACTAGAGCAAATCAAAGGACTTTTGCTCGTCTGAATGAACCAACACGGTGTGTTCTGTGGCCAGGTGCTATGGGAAATGCTGACTCGGGAGGTTCCTTTCAAAGGCTTTGAAGGACTGCAGGTTGCGTGGCTGGTGGTGGAGAAACAAGAGGTAAACCACACACACACACACACACACACACGGACACTCACACAAACACACGTGAGTACTCCTCTCCAAACACACTACAATCATGTAATGTAGACCCACCAGAGTTTGAGAAGGCTGAAGGACCAATGCAATGCTCTCATGGTTTCCACTGTGCGCTGATGAGGCTGAGGTTGGGTATTTTTAGGCCTGATGTCAGTTCTCTGCTCTTGTAAGGCCTGGATACACAGCAGTGAAGCTCTGCCAGACGACCCCCCCCCCCCCCCCAGGCTAAAGTCTTTACGAGACAGAGACAGAGAGAGAGAAGTTTCAGTGAGCTAGATTGATTAACACGGTCTATAGGGGGTAGGAGATGATGCTATACAGTGCATGTGTTTCAGTTATTGACATCTATGAATCCCCTCCAACAGCTACATACTCACAGACACTGAACAACAAACAACTGAGAATATGATTCCTGCGTAGCTATTGGCTAATCTCCAAATACTCTCCCTAAATAACTCACTCACTCTGTCTTTTCCTTTCCCAGTCTCTGATTTTCCCCTTCATTGCTATACCTCTCTTCCTGACCCTCTAACTTGCCCTCTCTCCACTCAGAGTTGGTGGTATTTTAGGATTAATCCCCAGAGAAACCGTTTCCATTTACCGCACAGTATTATGAAGCTGTCTGGGCTCATTCAGACCTTTGCTGAGGCGAGGCAATCTTTAATGTAGGAAACTTATCCCAGTGCCATTGTGCTGGAGTTTACATATTACTGAAAGCTACGGTAAACACAGAGCTCGATGTTTCCAGATTGTCCTATATTATGTCACAAACAGTTTGGGTTACATTTAAAATTCTACAGATGATTAAATATATTAGACCACAGTTCGTCGTAAAATGTCAAGTCTATAAAAACTGAAAACTGCCTTTTTAACAGCTGCTTGTATTGTGCATGTATTCCTGGAATAGTGCTACAAAACACATTTTCTCAATCAGCTTTTTACTATTTATATACTAATAAAGCTGTGTCAAGTATTCTGGGATTCCACTGGAAAAATTGACATCTTGTCCAAATGGCATTTACCAACATTTGATTCATTCATTCAATAGAAGTTGGCAGCTGCATGGTTTCCAGGCCACTGACATTCAATTTTGATAAACACACACACACAGTCCTGATAAGGCACATAAGCTGAATATGAATAATAAACTGTTAAAAGCATTATTTTGCTTTGCTTTAATGTATATGGCATGAAATGTACTACATTTAATTTGTTCAATAATTTATATGCTCCCATCAGCTGTACTTTGAGTTTAGTGCTCATTAGCAAGAGTTAGCTTTCTAGTATTATAAACTAAGATGATAAACATTATACCTATGAAACATCAGCATGATGCAGATTAAATACTTAATAAGATTTGAAGACACTTTAGTGATAGTAGCTTTAACTGTTGCATAAACAATGTGTCAGTAATGTCTTTTCTGTAAAAGCATAAAGCTTTCTGCTTCATTTATGTGTGGATATCTAGAGATTGACCATCCCTAGCAGCTGTCCACCAAGTTTTGCAGAGCTGATGAGGAAGTGTTGGCAAGCAGAGCCCAAGGTAAACAAGATAGAGTGATTTCTGCCTCACTTTTAAAGACCGTAAAATTAGGGATGAAAGGTGGTTTGTGTGTTCTTGTTTGTACATACAGGAGCGTCCACAGTTCAAGCAGGTGCTGACAATGCTGGAGACCATGGCCAATGACAGTAGACTACCAGAACAGTGTAACTCTTTCCTACATAATAAGGACCAGTGGAGGTATATACACACACACACACACACAGTTTGTAGACATACAAAAGAAACTACAGTGTGTAGCATGGGGTATTTTCTTTACTTTGTATACGATAAAAACTTAGCTTTGGTTTAATGGACTCTAAAGTCAGTATGCATGCCCTTACATTTGGCACACAAGTCACACAAGCATGTACACAAATACCCCTACATACACAGTTCTGTGGACTGTAAAGCTCAGGAGAGAAGTTGAATGTGTGACCCTGTACTCTGCTTCAGTCTATAATAAGCTCTCTGGAAAGTGTCCATGGAAGAGATTCCTCTACTCCTCCACTCTGCCCTCGCTTCACAACAGGGGAGAGTCAGTGAGGGAGAGGTAGTGGAGAAATCAAGTCTGAACCAAGGAAGAGGAGGAGTTTAGAGAGGAACAGAAATCTGTTGTGTGCATGTGAAATCTGAAACATTGCAAGAGAGAAAACAGCAAGTATAATGGGGAAACAAGAGTGAACAGATGAGCGGGGTGACACAGGGCGAGAGAAGGTGCAAGATTCTGTGCATATTTAACAAGAATACAGAAAGACAATAAATTCTGAGTGGAGTTCGAGTTATAGGTGGAAAAAGTTGGACAAGTGGAGGGGAGGAGAAGAAGGGAGGCATAGTGAGGGAGGTGGAGGGGCGGGATGAATGAATAGGGAGGTATGAAAGGAACACAGGAGGAGGTATGGTTGTGCGTCAGCTCTGTCTAGATTTAGCTGCTGAGAGTTGATTGTGTTTCAGAATGCAGGTTCTCAGACAATCACTAAATCCCTCACTGACCTCTTGTGGCTGCAGACAGTACTGCAGGAAGATCCTCGTGACAGCTTTATATTACATACTGTAGTACTTCTGAACTGGTCAAAGTGGAACACATTTACACAAATGTGATTCTCTGAGAAATAAAGCTGTGTTGTTTAATTTTATGTGGCACTGATTTAGAACACCATTACCCGTTGGAGCTGCAGAACTCTGATCAGTTTCATCCTGAGGCCAACTTTTTCAAATAAACTTTTCTTGTGTTCTCTAGACGCTGCAGTAAGGCTGCTTTAAAAATGTAGGCTACATCCGCTTGCAGTACCTATATATGGTCAATATTCTGTTTGTGTGGGCACAAATTACAGGTGTGAAATTGAGTCAACTCTGGAGCGTCTTCAGAAGCTGGAGAGGGAGCTTTACTCAAAAGAGAAGGAGCTGGAGGAGCGAGAGAGAAGGCTCAGACTGTGGGAGGAGAGGCTGATGGAGAGGTCCAACATGACCCCAAGTCCGACTTCCCTACTCATGGAGCGCACAAACATCTCACCAGTGAGTAGAAGTAGATAAATGTCAATTATCTTATAATTATTAGACATTTTTATAATTTTCCTTTTCTTTGTCTCTCTAATTTTACCAGTTCTTTCCACCGATGTCCATTGGTTCCTCCGGTTCTTTCTTCCGCTCACACTCTCAGGACTCCAACAGTACAGGGCTCAGCAGTGCTGGTGTCAGCTGCCTCCTCCGCACCCTCAGTAACGGAGACACAGAGAGGGGGAACAGCATGGTGCTGGAAAGAGGGATGGGTTCACTTGACAGTGGAAGGCTGCACGCCATACTCCGAGGGTTGCAAGACAGATTTGGAGAGGAAGATGAGGAAGAGGAAGGAACCCTGGAGGAGAAAGGCTGGGGTCAGAGGGAGAGAGATGATAGTGGGAGTTTGGAGGGAGGAAGGGTACAGGTGACACTAAGGAGCTTCCCTGGGGGCAGAGTAGAAAGAGAAGAGAGGACATGGGAGGAGGGGGATAGGGAGAGAGGTGGGATGCAGAGGAGCAGGGTGACCACTATAGTCCGAGGATATTCAGGTGGGTTTGGAGAGGCCGAAGGTGAAAAGGAGGCAGAGGGAGAATGGGAGATAGAAAAATTGGGAGACAGACTTAATGAGGGAGGAATAGAAGGAGGGCGGCTCCCAACCATGTTCAAGGGTCTCCATGGAAGTTTGGGGGACATGCTGTCTTTAGATATAGATGAGATGGGGGACAAGGAGAGATTAGGTGACATGGACATGAACATGAACATGGGTGACATCATAAAGGTTGTAGGGCACGGAGTCAGAAGTGATGTGGGGGTCAGGGGTCGCAGAAATAACACGGGAGTCACCGTCCAGGAAGTCAGGGGTGACCTCAGTGAAGCCATCAGCCAAAAGATTAGAGGTGAGGTGGGTGTCATTGGCCACTCCGGGGTGCAGGTGAGCATGCGTGCTTCTTCCAATCAGAACTCTGTGAAGAGCTGCAGTGTGCGGCATGGAACCAAGATCAACATGGCTACTGCAGCCATGGACATGATGGAGCTCGACTGGTCTGACATTGAGTAGAAAACTCATTAACACACACACACACACACACACACACACACAGGCCAAACATTCGAAAGTTTTTGATGTTCGCACATACAGTTATGTGCATTAGAATCTTCAGTTAAAAAGAAGCTGGTATACACACATTTCTATTGTGATTCTTTTATTGAACGATTAGTAACTACACCCATGTTTACTGTGAAGTAGGAAGGCGCAAAAAGACAGGTTGTCAGAATGACCTCACCTGTGTATTATAGTGTGCTAATAAAATGCATAACATACTGTAAGTGTTAGAAAATACCCCACCTGAATGCCCCTCTAATGAGGCATTATCTGAAACCGTTGTGTTCCTGCTTATAGTGTATGTTGTAGTAAATGGGATTTGTTCAGAACAAGTTTTATCAGTTCTGTGATTTAGTGTGTGAAATTTTGGCATTTCTGTATATTTTACCATTTTTCAATAAAATGAGAAGAAATGGATTCTATTGATCTATGATTATATTCTGTTAGCATTATAGCCTATACTGTATTTCCATAAAAGTTATTATATTTAAATTAGTCAGTTTTACAGTTTTGTGCAAACGGCAGAAAGGTTAAGTGCAAACTGGACAAAAAGAGATAAAGGTGGTATCACATGGTACAAGCCTTTTATGACTTTAAAATAAAGCTAGAACCACGACCTCTAAACTACCTCTCACACACTGAGGAGCAGCGCCACTCCAGCCAGCACCCACTTAGCCGGCCTCTCCCTAGTTTTGAGACAAAAAGTCCATACATAAGTGGGTCCTCTGATCTTGGTCTTATAAAGTGGGCACTGATAGATGTTCCTAGTATCTTGACGGTCATTGGGCACAGCTCGGACCGAGATGACAGGCATGGCAGGGGTTAGTTCCTTGAGACGGGCCTCAGTGATCACACCAACCTGAGTGTCCCACCTTGCACCTGTAGAAAAACATGGGTGAAGAAAAGAAAAACAAAACAAAACAGGGAAATGATATTAAAAGAGTTTGAATTGGTTCAAAGAAGGAGAATCAGACACTGCTGAAGTTACAGAATGAGGGCCAAGGGCAAAAAGCTGCCATTAGTAATCTAACTACCTTCCATGTAGAGTCCATAGATGTATGCACCCTCCCTGGCAGGCTGGTTGAACTCTTCCTTAAATTTCTTGGTCACATCCACTGTCAGATTCACCTTATCCAGGGGCCACTCATTTTTTCTTGCCAGAGACTGCATGACCGCTGAACAACAAGATCACATTGGGTATTGATGAGGCAGAGGAAAATGAGTAAGAGAACAACTCGACAGGAGCATTAATAAAATAGAAAGATACAGCATGCCCTTTTTGGTCTTTTTTTATTTTTCTGATGCACAAATGTGTTTGTACCAGTGAGAAAGGACTGTGGGTTGAAAAGTCCAGATAACCAGACAACACTTGGTAGAGACAGGTCCTGAGTCCAGCTGTCCAATTCTTTACAACGTTGTAACACATCATTATACCTGACACACACACATTAGCATTTTATAAAACTTGGTGTACCAAGACAGTTCCTATTATTTGGAACATTATTATGCATTTGTATGTGTACATTATGCCCATTTTAATAAAAATGTAACTTTATTTCCAGGAGCTAAATACTATTCCTTAGATAAAAAAATATAACAACATTGTAAATCATGACTCAAATCACACAGACATGTCCACACACCATATTGACAGGCTGTAAGTGGAGGGGTAGGCCAGCTTGGTCCAGGTGTCAGGGACATTGTCAAAGAACAATGCTGTTTGCAGCTTCTCCATCTCAGAGGAAATGGCCAGTTCACCCTTTGACAGACATGTAACTTTTGCATCACTGTGAATACATATGTTGTGAAAGCCCTGTGTAGCTTTTAAACATCAGTGACATTGTTTTACACTTGTGTATATGCCACCTGCACAGATGAAGAAAATCAGCAGGATAGATAGCAGACCTGTGTTACACTGTGAGAGAATCCCTAACATCCGACTGAACTAGTGCATGCAAAAAAAATTAAGGTTTTATTGTTTCTTAGATAATAGGCATTACAGGACCCGTAATTTTGGGAAACACTGGTACTAGCAACAGTGCTGCAGTAGAACATCGAGGCTACACAAACGTCAGGTTAAGGATGTCAAGGACTGCAACTCAAAAAAACAATCACAGAGTAGAGGCATGCAGTACCTTGAGTCCCAGATCAAGCTCCTTGAGTGAGCGTCGCATCTCAGAGATAAGCATGTTCATGCGCTCACATTCCTGGAAGCAGACCAGGATATATGGGGACCGCTCAGCTGTCTTAGAGGTGATGTCAGACATATTGTACTCCTCTGGTAGCTTTTCCAAGACTTCATCTAAAATTGTTTTTACCTGTAAGTTGGAGAAGTAAGTCCACAATTAGCCTGTAGGAAGGGAAGTTACCTTCTCACCAGCTTGTGTATGTAAGAATTAGAGACACAGTTTTGTTTGCTAGGCTTCGACTTTATGTCATTCTGCCATAAAAAATGTCTCATATCCTGTGGAGGGGAAAAGTAGGCCTAAAGAAAGAAGTGTGTGTGTGGCTACCTTCTCCTCCAGTGTCTGAGAGGCTCCCTCTCCCATCACAGAATCAGGAGACTGCAGCTCCAGAAGGGTGTGGAAAAGATTATCTGATGTCACTGTTAGGAATTCAATTTCTGCATTGGGGTGCAACCCATAATGCACTGGGCTCTCATTGGGCAGCATCTCATCTATAAAATGATGGTAGCCCTGGAGATGAGCAGTAAGACGATGGTTAATGCCATCTATTAAAATATATTTAGTATATAAACTATTCTTGTGGGAATTGAACTGTGCACCTTTATTTGTACTGAGTCGACATTGTTTGAATAATCTGCCACAAATATATTTGTTCTACTCGCCTGATAGTCCAGGTTGGAGGGGACGACAAACCCAGGAGCCAAAGCAAGCTTTCGGTCAAACTAGATAAAATGGAGCCTTTAGCTTCAGATTTAACACAGTGAGTCAAAGTACAAAACATAAGCGTCATAGTCCAGGTTGCAAAAAAATCTATGTTCCTAACATAGTTTAATTCTGAAATATGCTATTGCTGCTAAATGGAGCAGATACTTAAGTCTGGTTTTGTGGGTTAAGGTTAGGTCTACACATGCGCGTGCGCGCGCACGCACGCACACACACACACACACTCCCCACAGCTCCCCAGTTAAAGTTGCAGCAATTTTTGTTTCTCCTGTGCTGTTTCTCTTCACACAAGTACACATCCAAACCTGGTTGGGCTGCATGTATTCTTCCAGATAAGTTCTGCAGAGCCGTCTATCCCAGTCATCTGTGATGTGTCCTCCATACATGATCTCCCCAAACAAATACCTCAGGTCCTCCCATGGAACCTGCATCATTAAATCATTATAAAAATCATAAACACAATCTTAGTCACCCACATCATGTTTTCACAATGCTCCTGCTTATCACATTACTACTTGTCAGTCGAGTATGCATCATCTCGATCATAACACAAGCAGCACATCCCACCTGTGCATTAGCTTCCAGATAGTTGTAGAGCACATCAACTGATATTGTCAGGTCTCCAGTGTTGAAAGGGTATTTCCTGTTCCAACCCTGAGGACCAAACTTCCTCCTCTCTGCCACACAAGCATGGAAGTAACACAAAGAAAAGAGGATGGTCTTAAACTCCTGCTCACGGCTGCACTGGTCCAGGATGCCCTAAAGAGTGGCCAACAAACAAATGAATAAAACAAATGAAAAGAAATGAAATATGAGCACAAAAACGACTATAATTGCTCACCTGGTCAAAGTTATCCAGAGCTGCATGTAAATTAGCATGCATGCCAGTGGGAGGTTCATTGGTGATCTTGATAGCGTTTTCCAGAATGCCCTGAGTAAAACATTTAAGAAAGTTTTGGATCTGTATTTAGTTCCACTATTTAATGGTGGAACTGGTGATGAGCACGGTGGCAGCAAGGCGCAGAAAAAAAAAATGGGAGCATACACTCATTAAAGATGTAATTAAGATAACCTTACTGCCTGTTTATTGTGTCCCTACCTGTGGAATAATGTGCTCCTGGGGTGTTGGTGCTGGCTCAGCACTCATAAACACTCTGTAATCAGGATGACTGCCTTCACAGCAGCGCTCCAGGAGCTTCTCAAGTGATCCTAGCCATCGGGCAACCAAGTGGATATTCTGTAAGGGAAAAAAAGCACACATCAATCAAATATGTTACACTTCATGTATAACAATTTTTGGAAAGACAAACAATATGATCCCATTCAGTTTAATACAGAGGTGGATAGTATAATCACTGCAGCATGGTTAAAAGAGCATAAGTGGTTTCAGTGATACATTTCCCAAGAGTTATCTATAATTCATAAACAATTTAAAATGAAACTAATTCATCAATAAAACATTGGTTTCATCTATCTAAACATTCAGAGTAAACTCATCTTTCTTTCATTCAGACCTGCAAGATTACCCAGTGGCCCTCCTTAGCAGCCTTCTCCATGGCAACCTCAGCCACAGCTTCCTGGCCCTGACCCAAGGACACGTTGTGTAGCTTACCAAGGTCGATAGTGAAACCCAGCTTCCTTCCTGGAAAGAACAGAGTGGAAATGTTCTTATATGTTGACACAGACTAAAAGACCTCAACCGCCAAAATAGGTGTACAATAGGTTACTTCTCCTTAAAATGTGTATTGCTTTTCCTATGCATACAGTAAGGTGTACATACGTTACACAAACATTTCATTTAATCATTTTACAGTGATTACGTCACATTACTGTACAAAATTGTTTAAATTCTCACACAGGGGCATTTGTTCATCACTGAATTATCACACTGCATTAGTAAAGAATAAGTACTGTCTTTGTGCACGCTACCCAGTGATTCCACATCTTTAAGTGGGTCCACTCCAGGGGAGAGGATGAAGAACACCGGAGAGGCTGGACCACTTTCTCGAAAGGACTTTGCAAATTCAGTTTTTCGGCCTTCTGTGTACTTCACCCCAAGCTTCTCTTCGACAAAGGTCCTATAATACGCCAACAAAAAGAGTAGAAATAAAGTGGTTTTATAAAAAAGTGACAGAAAAGAGAATACCTGAAAACTATGCAGCTATGAACACATTCCAAAACAAGTTGGTTGTCTGTAACAGAAAAAATTAAAAATCCTCCTCACTTAAGAGCATAGGTCATGCGGTCTGGTCTTAGGGCTCTCATCATGATGAGTTTCTGCAGGGGGCTTTTTCCTTTCCACTCCTGAGGAAACTTCTCTTTCTCTGGACACTCTGACTCCACAATCTTCCTCCAGCGTTTGGGAGAGCCCTCAATGTCTCGATCCAGACCACGAAACTCATCAGTGAAGCTCATAACCTGTGCAAAGACAAGGAGAAGCAGGCAGAGATTTATAGTGTAATCTTTTTCTTGTGAGCAAGCAAAAATAACTCTTGTGTGTGTTCGCACGCTATTACCTTGATGGCACTCCATGCTGAGTTGGACAGGAAGTCCAGGGAGCTGACGTAGCTGTGGTCAATGTTAAAACGTAACAGGAAGTCTAGCTCTCGAATATCTATCTCCTTACTCATCAGGAGCAACTGGAAGAGAGAGACGAGGGTCAGGGCCAAAACCCATTCTGTCTAACATGGACTACAGATAGATACAAACCTGGAAGGCTAGCTGTGCGGTAAAGGTCAGTTTGTCTCTCTCAAACAGTCCCCGGCTGATGTAGTTGAAGGTAGAGTAAGTAACACAGTCTATAAGTGTATTTACTCTGCTCTTCACATCAACACAGGTTTCTGCTATGTCCACTGCTTTGTGGAAAACCACGTTAAAGGCCTAAAGACAGGAGTGAGAATAAATTTGGATTTTGTTTTTCATTAACTTTTGCTTAGGTTTTTTTATACTACTGCTACTACTACTACTACTACTACTAATAATAATAACTATTAAAATACTTTAGCTACAATACAGTTAAAATACAGTATGAGTATCTGCTGCTACAGTAAGTTGCATAATTCTTAAATTTGTTTACCTTTAGGCTGAACTGATACATGGGATTGATCTTGTTAAGATCATTCATGATAAAGTAGAGCAGTGATGCTCTGATTGCAACTGGACGATAGTGTTCTCTGGCTTCATTTATCTTCACCTCATTAACTTTGGCTTCCAGGACCTGAGAAGGAGAGATGTAAAGCAGACAAAATGACAAAAGAGACTGAACAAACAGACTGCAGACTGTACAAAGAAATATAAAGGGAATATGCTAGTGAGCTGAATGAATTAGGTAAAACATAAAAGTAAAATAAAATATTCCTTCTAGACCAGGAAAACCAAACACCACACTAACCCTGTTACAGTACCTTCATCTCAATCTCAGCAGCAGTGTGCTTGGTGGTCTCGAGTTTCTCCACCAGCACATTATCACCTAGGAAGTTACTTTCTGCAGCAGACAACCTGGTTAGCAGTTCATCCTCCAGAAGTTTAAGCTCAATCTTGAACATATTCTGCTGTTTGGTCAGTTCACTCTGCAGAATGTTAAAACAAACACACTGTTTCATTACAGGCAGCTGCTTGAAGGTTTTGGTAACTATTGCATATAGATGATTTTTTACAATAATAGAGCTGACAGAGTTGGACAATCACAGCACCATAGATACTAGCTCTGTTAACATAAAATACATAGTCGAGAACTGTAACAAAATTCAAAAGGCAACAGCACAAAGGGACTGAGCTGTAAGATGGAAAGACAAATAAAGCACCAACTTAAAAAGGGAAATAAACCTGACAACAGATTTAGCTCACCTTGAGGTGTTCAAGGTCTGGTCTCTCCTGGTTGACCACCTGGGCCAGCAGCTGGTCCTCTAACCCATCCCTGGTAACTGTAAAATTAATGAGGGTGGTCTGGGCTTGAATTTCCGGCTTGTAGTGAGGATTGGCCAACTTAGTGTGGAGAATTAGTCTGAAACCCGGGTGGAAGAAACACTCCTTGTCCCCGACCTTTATACAACTGTGAGGGAGAGGGAGGGAAGAAAAAAGGTCTATAGTAGACAATGAGAGAAAAGGCACAAGACAGAGAGGAACAGATGGTAACTTTGTGTATGCATGTTACTTGTGTTACCTGCCCTTCTTTATGGTGTGTCGTCCCAGCAGAGGGTCAATAACAGGGTCAAGCGTCTCTTCAAGGTTCTCAATGAGGACAGTCTCCCCTGCCACTACAGCCTGTTCTATTACATCTACATAACTGGAACAACAATATACATTTATGAAAATAAACAGCATTTACAGTTGCACTCCAAATTATTCAAACACCATTACAAGTTAGGTGTAATGGGAAATTTTTAAAATTTTCAGCTGTTTGCAATGAACAATTTAATCATGAGAAATGTCTTCAATACTTCAACACATCCTTCAGCTGTTATGACCTGCTGCAAAAGTAATGCATAGCCAGACACTTGTTTCTGGAAGCATACCAGAAGACTCGTAGCCTTTTCCTCATACGCAATGGCCTCTAGTTCACGCATATTCTTGTGTTTGCGTGTTTGAACCACCTACTTTAAATTCCACCTGAGATTATGTATGAAGTTTATGTCAGATGGCTGTGACAGCCACTCTACAATCTTTTGGGACTTCTGCAACCAAACCTTGGTGGACTTTGAGGTCTTAGGACCATTGTCATGTTGGAAGGTTCAATGATGACCAAGCTTCAGCTTCCTCACAGACTGCTAGATGATTTCTACTACGATTCCATCATACTTGAATGAATCCCTCCTGCCTTCCACGTGCCGCAGGGTTCGGGTGCCAGAGGTAGGAAAGCAATCCGCAACATCATTTAGCCAACACCATACTTCACTGTAGTAAGTTGTTCTATCCAGGATATGTTTTGTTTTTCTTCCTCTTAAAAATAATCTGATTTATAGGCCCAAAAATTTCAGTTTTGTGTCACATAGAACAGAATCCCAAAATCTATGTGGCTTATTTATTTGATCTCGAACATTTAAGGAACTTTCTTGTCCTTTTGGGTCAGTTGTGGTGTACTTGCATGAAAACCTTCCACGTATAGCAAGAACTTTAATTTTCAAACCGAAGCTTCGGTGCCTGTTGACAACAAATCTTGCTCCAGGTCTTTTGCAGTCACTCGAGGGTTTTTCTCCATGTGCTGAAAAATCTGGTGCTTGATGGCAAAATTTTTCTGCAACAGTGAAGCCACTGTTCCGGTAACTTTGAACTTGGAAAGTATGCTTCTAATCTCTAGAAACATTCAGTGCGTTTACTATCTTTTTGTACTTGTATGTGATTAGTTGTGTTAAGCTATTTTATATCTTCTTGTGTTTATTGCAAACAGCTGAAAGTTTGAAAATTTTGCCAATACACTTGAATTGCAGTGGGGATTAAATAACTTTGAGAGCAACTAAACACAAATAATTTCAGTTTTCCCCGATAGACAAAATAGTAGCATTGCTGAAGAACAGGGCAATTGGTAGCAGGTCATTGCTAAGTTAGAATGCTGCAAATCAAGCTCCACACATCCTGCAGGTTCTTTACAGTGAAAGATTTCCATATTCACTGAATGTGATTTTAATATGTACAATATATTCATGAAGAAAAGACTAAGGCTGTGTTTCAGATACTAAAAGTTTTGAACACTACTTGTAGATGGTAAAACTGTAACGACAAATCACTCACCCTCTCTGTCCTAGACTGATAACCTTGAGTCTGCTGCCATAGCGACTCTTGATCCACTTGATACCTTGAAGCTGAGGGTCAATCAGGAGAGGCCAGCGCTCACCTGGAACAATACACACATGACACTATTACCAAGCAAATCTAGTACTGTTTCCATTAACTGTGAGAAGGAAAACACCCTTCCCATGTTGATGTGATGTAGTACTCACAGTTAGTGAGTATTGTTCCATTCTGGGTGGACATTTTGTCTCCTGGTAGGCCTTCGTTGTTCCACTGGGCAACCATGGCATCATCAGTCAGCATTGACACTGGATCTAAACCCTCTGTCATGGGGATGGGCATCTGAATAGAAACACTTTTGAGAACTCAGCCAAATAAGAAGACATGATCGTTAAAAATAGATGGCGATATAACATTCATGGAAATTCTTCTTCAACCCTTATTATTATATACACTTCTCTGAACTTTGTGTAGAATAACTCAGGAGAAATTTAGGTTTTTTACCTTCTGGCTCTGCAGAAATGGCATCCAGAGGTTGTCCAGCAGCTCTCTCCTGTACTTCTTGGAGAAGGAGCCGGCATAAGAGATGAAAGCTGCAGTTAGGAGCACGTCCCCACACAGAGTTTTCTCCTGTTCGTGATACTGAGCGACTGAGTGGGCCCAGCGCACATTCTCACTCTGTAAAACCAACAAATATACTGTACACACATTTTGTTTCAGAAAGAAAAATCGAACTGATTGCCTATTGGGTGCTTCTGTGCCCACCTCTAGCCCTTTGACGAGTCGATTGGCTAATTCTATTGTCTTGTTGGTACGGTTGACCTCTTCTTGAAACCCTAGTTTCTCTGACATGGCTTTGTCAAATGTTGATGTCAGAGTGTCCAAGCTCCTGTCCAGATCCTGAGAAAGGCCACAAGAGAGCCACAGTTTATATAATAACTTGTGGGCTTTGTTACTATAGGAAATATCTCTTAGAAATGCTTAGAAATTATCTGTTGCTATGCGCAAGCTGTGAGTGACTAAAAATGAACACAGTGAAACAAAATCAGTACATTATTTTTAGACAGACTCACGGTGAGTTTTTTCCTGATTATCTGTAGTTTGTCAGCAGCCTCAACCAGATCAGCATTGGCCTGAGACAGACACATCCTCTTCATCTCTACTTCACAGAATACCTGAAGACACAATGTACAATCACACACCCAAAGACAGACAGAAGATCTGGTCCAAAATGTTTTTGCATGACTCCACTGGTAATACAACAGCCTTCTTTTAAAAGCTGTTAATGAAATTGAATTTTTGAGGACTGTAGAAAGAAAACACTGAGAATTAGCTCTGAGAACACATTATGAGCTTTGTGATTTTTAATGATATAAACATTGTTCTAAAAATAATTTAATATAAAACAAACATGATTAAAATAAACCCTATACACCTTATGTGTTCAGGTGTGTAAAAATGACAAACTTTGAATTTGAACCTCTACAATATGAAAAGAGAGCTGTACTTACAAAAATCTATCCAAGGCAGCACAGTAGTTGGGGAGAAGTAAAAAAACAAGTAAAATAACATAAACAACAACACAGTTATGTAAATCAAAGAACATTACACAATGCCAATAAATATGTGTGACAGATGGTACCTCATGAAAGCGTATCATGTTGATCACCCAGGCACAAAGTCCTGCAGCAGCTGAGGATTTCTGTCGAACAAACTCGGGGTTGAATTCTGGGTCACTGAGGTACTCATCTTTCACACACCTTACTGTGGCCTCGGGAATGTGCTCTTTGTCAAAATTCACCAGAGCCTGCAGGAAGTCGTCCACCTGAATGTGCCGTAGATAAAACTTCACATCATCATATCCACATACAATTCTGAATGAAGCCAGTTCACACACAGCTGTTGGGGGGAGATTGTTGGATTAGAACTGTTTATTTACATGGTGAACACAGCTCCATATATTATGTGCATTTGATGCTGTAGCAGCAAAAAGCTGAATAATCGAAGAGATCATTAATAGAGTGATGCACAATAAAGTCTAAGTGAATTAAACACGCAGCATCTACTAACTACAAATTGTTATTCGCAAATCTCAATAACCCATATTTTATTCGCAATAGAACATAAACAACATATCAGATGTTGAAACGGAGACATTTTACAATTTCATGTAAAATATTAGCTCTAATTTGAATTTGATAGCAGCATAACATGTCAAAAAAGTTGGAAGAGGGGCAACAAAATACTGGAAAATGTAATTGCCATATATCAAAAAGAAATGGAGGCGCATTTGACAACTTATTAGGTTAATTGGCAACAGGTCAGTAACATGACTGAGTATAAAGGAGCATTTCTGAGAGGCAGAGTCACTCGAATGTAAAGATGGGCAGAGGTTCACCAATCTGCATCTAAAAATTGTGGAACAATTTCAGAAAAATGTTCCCCAACGTAAAATTGTGAAGAGTCCCACCATCTACAGTATATAACAACATCATAACATTTCTAGTCATGTTGGTAGCTTAGAAAAAAAGAGGACAAATAAAAGGGCAATAAGTCATTTTAAATGTGAAACGGTGTCAATTCAGCAGTTCAGGTGGCTTTTTTGTGATGGACTTACTGGCTTTGTGCTTTCAAGCCATTACTTTAACTAAAAGAACTAAAAGAAGTTGCTGCAAAATATGACCTTGCTCATAACCATCTTGGAAGCCTTCCAGCTGCGATCTTTGGGGATTCGGCCTTGGGGAGACAGCAGAACCAGAACAGCTGCTGAGACGTTGGCGACAATACCTGGAGGGTTGGGGAATGTCCTCAGCTCTGTCAGGTTCAGCTGGATAACACAGACACACACACACTTTCTTATGAGTGACAGAGATGGGGACATGTTTTTCTCTGTTTCTTTACAGAGAAAGTTGCAGGTATGTATAAAATCAAAGGTCCATAAATAAATTGCAGTAAAAGGATTCTGGTCTTTGCATTTATATTTATATATTTTTACCCTGTTCAGTGTATTGAGGGCTGCATTGGCTGCCTGTAGGGCAGGTTCAGCCTTGGCCAGGTCCTCTTCAGTGTCCTGCTGCTGTTTGGTCACTTTGGCTTGAATTGCTGCCACCTGAACAATACACATGGACACCCACAAATGTCACCAAAATTAAAAAATTACAAACAAACACAAAACCCAAAAGGTCGTGTTCTTTTATGTCTTTATTTGAAAACCTTAGAGTAACAAGCTTGAAAAGCAAAGTAAATCTACAACAGAATGGCTTGAGAGACACAAAGCAGAGCCCAGACCTCAACCCAATAGAAAATGAAAGAACCTCAAGAGAGCTGTTCAAACCCAGTGTCCTAAGAATATGGCTGGGCTGAAGCAGTTCCCTCTGAACATGGTGCACATGTACTCCACAGCTACAGGAAGCAGTTGCTTAAGGTTTTTGGCTGCCAAATATGTTTCAACTAGATATTAAAACACAGTTTTTTCCACCACTACTTTGTATTTATATAGTTTTTTAAATAAAGATATAAATTATTATGGCTGTTTGTGTTTTATCAGCCTAAGAATATTGAGTTTGCTGATATTTGTGACTTTGGTAAATATCACATCAAATTTCATGACTAATTTATGCAGAAGCCAGGAACCACGAACAGTATCATTATTCTTTTTGCAAATGTACCTTTATTCTATACAAGAATACCCCCCAAAAAAACAATATATAATAATATACCTATATTATACACAAGCACACACACACACACACACACACACACACACACAAGGTTACAATGTACTGTTATTAAGCTTCCACTGCCATTCATCAACAAAAGAAATGGACTACTAATCTGAAATATCTGCGATTTTCAAGATCTGGGACTTCTATATTCCCTTGAAAATGTAGACACTCTACCCTTTGCTCCTCTGCATCAGCCACAGCCCTTTCTTGGTTCAGCTTGTCTGTCTGTTGTCCTATCTTAGCAATGAGAGCTTCAATTTCTGAGTTTCTCTGCCACAGCTCTACCTCCTGCACTGCTAGCTTGGCCTTCAGGTCCTCCACCTGAAAAAAAAAAAAGAAAAAAAAAAAGACTAAGAACAATACAAGCAAGAAAAATTAGGGTGCTTTATTGGGTAGGCTATCAGATAAGGTAGTACAGTTCATATTATTTCACCTGTGATGCAGTAGACTGCAGTTTTTGTAGACCATTCTCTAATCTTTCCATCTTCTGGGTCAGCTCCTTACGTTTTTTGCCAAGTAGATTGTCATACAGCTTCATAAACTCCAGGAAGCTCTTGGGAGTGGTATAGTTGAAGTGTTTCTCATTCTGCTGGTACTTGACACTTACCTGGATGTTGTAGTCAAACAAAAGAGACTGGGAAGTAGTGTCAGAGAAGATGTCAGGAGTGGTTATGACCCAGAGAGTGTACTATGAACTCACCTCATTGACACTTGTGTGGGCGTAAGAGATGAACTCACTGATAGATGCCCTCACATTTGGCTGCATTGGGTAAGCACACACAACTCATTAAATATTAGATTGACATCTACCGGTTATAGTAATACAATGTTTCCTAATAAACCTAAAACCTAAGTAATATTTTACTTTTCTTATACAATTATTGTATAGTTTTACTGGTTTAGTTGCTACTATTTGACATGCATTTCCATTTTAAAATTTAATATTTTTTCATTCAAAAGTAGTATGATAAAGGTATATGTTGATACCTCCAGTGCAGGTATCTTCTCTATGAAAGTAGAGCTGACAGACTGCAGGGCGAGTGGAGGCCAGGGGTGGAACCAGTTAATGGCTGTACAATTCACCAGAGCTGGAAACTTTCGTGCACGTGTCCGCAGTGTAAACCCAACTGGAGAAAAACATAAAACCACCTGGAGAACAGATCGGTGGAGGATGAAGATTAAAAACTAAAGAATTATTTAACAATAAGTGTTATGGTAATGTTTTTAAATAAGTTAGACATCATGTTACACGTCAACGGCAGTAGTTACATGGCTTAATACTACATAATAAACTATGTTTCCCACTTTTAGCTGTCTTCGTATCCTCTCAATGAAGAAGCTCCAGCAGTTGTCTCTGGTATCTGTTAGTCCCAGTCCTCTGAGTTCCATACGGATGGATGTCACAATCATATCCACTTCTTCATCATTAAAAAGGTCTGGAATATCCCCTAAAATAAGCAATACATACTCAGTATGTCTATGTTCCTGTTTATTGACTCAACCACTGTCATGATCAAAATACAGTACCACGCCCTAGTTAAATATATAAGTCACTCACATGCTTTGGCATTTTAGTCTTCTTTGGTCCCTGTTCAAACATCTTTGCTCTGAGAAACTTAATTTAACTGATTAAACTTTCACTCTAGTTACTATTGATGCTTTCAGGCTGTCACTACAAATGCAAACAATTTTCCCTTAAAGAAAGTATACTATTCTTAAGTTTTGATAATAGCAGCTTTTAAACAGAAAGCCTTTGCCCATCAAAAGAAGGGTTAGAAGACAGTCAAATTAGCCAAACCTGAGGCCAGCATATCATTGATGAGCACCAGGAAGCGTTCATCTGGAATTTGAGCATCGGTGTGAAGGAACACTGTCCCTATGTTCTTTACCCCCACTTTTATGTACAATGCTGCTATATCACTCTGGAGATGAGGGGTTGCAGGAAAAGAGCAAAGAATACAGCAAAGAAAATCAATGATGCACATTTCAAGGAGTGGAATGAAATTTAGCATCTATTTTACATGCTTGTGTGCATGCTTACCTTAAGGTCACTTATGCCATAACCTTTACGAAGAGTGATCTGGAAAACTTCCAGCATGCTGAGGAAGGCAGCCAAGCGACACAGACTCTGCTTTCCACTGCCTCCAACCCCCACAAGCAGGCCATTACCATAGGGGGCTTCCAAGATACGACTGATACGACATCTGCACACAAACACTGCAATTATATATATATATAAAAATATGTGTGTGTGTGTGTGTGTGTGTGTGTGTGTGTGTGTGTGTATATATATACACAATTTTAGGTTGAAACTGTCCGAAAAATGATAAATCTAATATGTGTTTATTATTGAAGTCAAAGTGAGTAGTGGAGTCAGATTGCAGTGCATTATAAGAAGAGGTGGTTGTTTATGCTTTGGCCACCCAATTTAAAATATATGAGGTGGCCAAAATGAGGACCCCCCTCTTCCAATAATGCACTCCAGTACTTCTGATGTCTTACACATGCTGGATAGCTTCTTCAAATAGTACCAGGTCCATGACAGCATGCAGCTCATTATAATGCTCCAGAGCCTCTGCTAGTGTCTTTTGGAGTTTCTCCCAGTCTGAAACCTGACAAGACAGGGAAAACAAACAAATGAACTCGGCTCTTGAGTAAGGGCAACACTGTCCAAGTCACTATATAACAACTTCCAGACAGGTAATGAAATTAAGTTCTTATCAAGACTTGAGTTGATTAACTTTCTATTCAAACCCCATATAGAAACGAAAGGTAATTAGTTTGCTAATGACAGTGCATTCATCCTCATTTATTTCCTGACAGATTATACATGACAGCAGAATTGGTGCAATATTGTATTTAAATATATGAGCTAAAGATAATCCACCTCCTAAATTGAATAAAGTCAAAAACAATTAAACTCACCCAATTTTATTACCACAATTAAAAATAAATAAATGAATGTTTGAATGGAGCAACAAGATGCCCAGACTAAAATAGCTCAGACTATCTTGTACTGTATGTAAATAAATGTCTACCTGGTGATAACGAGGTTCTCCCAACCCCTGAGCAAAGTGACAGTACACCAAAGGCTGGTGGATAAAAATGGATTCATCTATTCCCTGCAGAAATTAGTATACAGACATAAGAAAGCAGGAGGACATACTGAACATGCCACAGTCAAACTACCATCCAATTACTAGAAATGGGTCCTTTTGAGGTATTTAAACTTTACAGTTTGCCTTAAAAAATATAAAACACTTTTTACATTCTAGGATCTGTGACAAGAGGAGCCTTGTTAATCGTTTATGTATTTTACATACATGTTTTTACAATATTTATACATTGTAATGTGTAAACATTTTAAATATTGTTTCTTACCTCAAAATATCTCTTGCCAGTGTCCAGCAGGATTTTTATGAAGAGTTCCACATCTTTTTCTTCCATCAGCTTGTCCGAGTACACCCTGGAGCTCTCATGGAGCCACAGATTAACCAGCTCCATTGGGTAACGAATACAGTCCGGCAGGGCAAACAGAATACCCTACACACCAGGTGACATACCCAGAGGAGTAAACAAACATGTGATCTATCTTGAAGTTTATCTCCTACATCACCATCTACACAAAACAAGAACATGTAATTTGCTTAATGGGGTGGATTATTGCTGCTACAGAAATAGTTTGAATAACTTTGTATGTTCTACCTGGAAGATGTTGGAGAGGTCTCGTAGGTTGAAGATGTAATGGAAGCGAATAGCTGTGGGAAGGAAGTTCTGGCAAATTTTCTGGTGCAGACAAATAGCTGCCTGGATGAGCAACACCAAATGATGGTTGTAGAAACGGATAAATTGCCCCAAACAGAGCAAAGTCACAGATTGTTTGATACACTGTTTGCATGGATTTAAGCAAAGATTCAAATCTGGTTTTCATTTAGACAAATGCTGTAATAATGCTTTAAATACCTGTATGAGAGTCCCAACTGAGCGAGAAACACCATAGCTGAATCCACCCTGAAGGAAGTGAGCTGATAAGATGCTGGAGAAAATAGTGGCTAATGCATCGGCACCGGGGAAATGTACTGCAAACACTGAGAAATGTCTCTGGAATGGAGGCAGGGAGATTTAAAAATGATTATATAACAGTTAAGAGTTTGTAGCAATTTTCTTTTCTGAAGTGGCTCTGAAACAATACATTTTAATAAGGTGACCTCTTGTTTTCATGGGTTGTTTGAACATTTGCAATAATTTCAATTTTTTTGCACATTTCTACATTGTATGACGCGTTTAATATGTAAAGCCATGTTGATTATGATATTTTGTCAATATAGTATGTACTATAAAATCCTATGTGCATAAATGCCTACCTGTAGTCTGGGGTTTATAGAGAAGCTTCCAGCTGTTGGGTTCATACAGGTGATATACTGGCAGTTATGTATTTCTTTCAAAACAAGTCGCTGTCTGTCATACCTAATAATATGAAATTTTGAACAACTTGAATTGTACATGTTTTACATACAGAATGTAGCTGTATATTTAGAAATTGTAGAAATATAAAGGCTTGGACACGTAAATGTCCAAAAATCTTACCAGTGGTTGTAGTCAAGGTGTTGCCGTATAAGTGTGTGAGGTTGAACAGTCCCATAAATGTCCACCTCAGGCATGTTGAGGTCATCTATGAAGTAAATGAGTTTCTTAGCGATGGGTGGAGCAAACTTACGACCAGCTTTCTTCTCCAGGGGTTTCTCCAGGACACCTGAGGTTCATATAATGCACAGAACAGCTCATTGAAAGACAGTTAACACACAAAATGTGTGTATTGCAGTACCATCTCTTCATATCTGCACCAGGAAAAGAGAATTCAAAATGAAAGTATATATCTGCATTATAATGGCTGCTGTGCAATTCAACCATTATTAATGTGCAAATGCAGTGAAGTAATACTAGACGTAATACATAGTGACACAAAAAACAATCAAAATCTTAATTGTAGCTTGGTGTTTCTCATTCATTCACACAACAATTTCAGTAACAACTTTATTATTAAAAAATAATTTAAATCTGGGCAATGATATCTTAGAAAAAAGTAAAAAAACAACAACAAAAAAAAAACACACACACACACACACAAAGGAAAACAAAACATTTAGCGGCCCCAAAAAACCTACTTAAACAAGAGCTTTCTGACACATAAGTGCGTAGGTACAGCAGCAATTCAGCGATTAGTTCAAAATTTATGTGGCACCTTGGACATCGATCAAGTTAACATATAAAGTCAAAGACATGCTTTATAAAACACAAGCACTGACATCCCAAAGATATTTGCTTTTATTCGTCTGATTCTTACGCTGCAAAATGGCTGATGTGGTATAGTAGTTAAAGGGAACTTTGGCCACCATGAAATCCTCCTTCAGCTTGGCAACTTTATCAGACACCAAGATGGTCTTGCCCACTCCAGCATTGCCCACTAACATGATAGGTTTGCCTCTCTGGAGGAGCAGGTCCATGAAGTAGGTCAGACAAATGGTCTCTGGGGTGTGGACCAGCACTGTCTGAAATAGACATTACATGACCTACTGAGGGCCGTAACTGAGTGTGTCAATGAATTAACAGTAATCGCATTCTTGTAGTAGATAAGCGCAAAATTCATACAATACACACCTGTAATGGTACATCAGGCTCTAACTCAAACGGCACCATCTTCTCGCTCCAGTGAGTAAACTTTTTAGTTTCAGAGTCTATAAAATAGTCAAAGACGGTGCCCTGGGAGGGAAACTTTACTGCTCTCATCTCTTTAGTCCACCAGCGGCTGAATTCGGCACGGAAATCACAAAGCTAGATCGAGTTTCGGTAAAAAAATAAAAAGATTATAATTCGATAAAACAATAAAAATAGTTTGATTATCTATGTAATGCAAAATGCCAGTTGGCTCTTATTTAGTCATCACACACATGGTCCTGGAAGAGAGCCCCTCCAAATGACCAGACACAGGCAAAGACAAAGTACATCTCATAAAGTTCTCTGGGAGAGTCAGCTGGAGTGTTGTCCTCTGTCAACAGGCAGTCCAACAAAGAACACAGCATCTGATTGAGGAACACATAAACATGTACGACGTGAAGAAGGTAAGGAAGAATGTAAGATACAGTATCTGACACTTTAGCTTGAGATACAATATGACCTTTTGTTATTTACATTACCTGCACCATGCTGTTTTCTGGAATTGGAGTGATAGTTCTGAGGTTACAGCGGACTTGCTCCAGACAGTATGGAACATACTTATCAAACAGAATAGTGAGGTTTGCTCGCTCTGATTGGGCTTGTCGTGTGTCTATCCAACTTGTCACGTAACTGAAATACAATTTCAGCAAAGTGAATAAACTGTATATAATGGTGCATGGTTTTATTTGTACCTCCATATGTGTCTTACGAGCTCCAGCCAAGGTCTTGAGGGTTGACATACAGTATTCCTGCTCTGGACACAGTAGCTGGAGTTGCAGCCTTCAGATGAGAGATCTCAAAGAGGAGACGCATGGAGGAGGACAAACTGATCCTCTCATTACTGGCAAGAGTCAGAACCTGCACAGAGGAGAGAAACTACTAGGTTTGGTAGAGCTTAAGAATGTCTTGTAATAAATAAGGCTGCAAAGTGAATGCTACTGTACAACAGTCTGTGTACAAACTAATTAGATTTGCCATTTGGGTGGTGTGATATAAAAATTAAAAAAACATTTAAACTCCATGAGGACAAAACTCAAAAATAGAATGGAAAGAAAAGACAATATTAAACAACAAAAATTAATTCTGACCTTATTGTCATCCATCACTGTATTGAGTGACTCAATCCACATAGGGTCAATATCTCCATCCAGGATAATCCATTTGGGTCCATTGTGGCTCAAAGAGGTCAGCTCTCTCATGGTAGAGGAGAACAGACCTTAAGTAAAACAAATATTATTATTATTATTACATAATATATATTATTTTAAATATAGTCATCATGACAATAACACTGAACTACAAAAAAAAAACTCTTATTCTTAGAAGAATTCTTCTTAGTTCTGAGAAGATAGTTCAGAGTAAATTATAAGCTTGTAATCAAAATACGTCCTGCTTGAAAGCAACCCAAAATCTAACGGAACAGCAGGTTTAATATTTATCAATAATTACATTCTTTGTAAAATCCCCACCATCTTTCCAATCTCTGGTAGAAGGGTGCAAATATCCAAACAATTCATCTGTTGTCACTGCTTTAGGGTTGATATCATTCCATGTAGGCTTCATCTTCAAGTTTGCATATGTCCTATAGAGAGTCTTCAAGATCTGAACAATAATCATAAATATTTGACAAAGCTTTTATTAAAATAGGGTTACTTAAATTGAGAAACACTATGCTGCATGTGGGTTCTTATTAAGAAAATGAACCTGGCTCTTTCCAGTTCCTGGTCCACCTATTAAAAACACAGAGTGCCTGACAGCCAGTAGCTCCTCCAACTGGGTGACCTGTAAACATACAAACAAAAAAGAAAACTGCTTCACAATTGATGTCTAAACTTAGTGATTAACCATTTACATTTCAATTTCACAAATTAGACCTATACTGTATGTAGCCTGAACTTGCAATTCAGAACAATATAACTGTTTAAATATTGATAAGCTATGTTTCATTCATAATAGTTGACAGACATAAAACCACTGATGCCACTATTGAAAGAGAGACATTTTATTTTGTCACACAGAAGATAAAGAGCAGTTTCACTTTGATATGATGTAAAATGAGACACCTTAAGTATAAAGTTTTCCTCAGGCTGCAGGTGCAGTTCACTGACTGACTGGCGCACAGCATTCTCCAGCTCAGGATTTCTTTTCCTGGGTACGTCCAACTGAGGAAAAAGGTCACTGATCAGCCCAAGGAATATGGGCACATCATTCGTAACTATCTTAGGCAGGTTGAAGTCTCTCAGTGCTCGCATCAGCACCTGGGAATAAAATGAAAATGACAGCTCGACAATGAAAACACACCTAACTCAATTTGGTACTGTAGAAACTACAAGCCATATGATTGCACATAACCAGTTATATATCCCCTAGGTTTGAGATGATGTAGTGTGAATGTCAGCATACACCACTGAAAAATATTCATGTGTACCTGCTCCTCAGGTCTGCTACGATCCTCTCTCTTTAGAGATCCTGCCACAACAAGGACTGATTTGATGGCCCTTAAACCCCAATCATAATGATCCTGGTAGATATAAATAATAAATTACGAAAAGAACGAAAAAGGCTGTAAGGATTAATCACTACAGCCTCCTTATTATGGCCATTCACGAGGCCAGACAGCAATTAGGCAAACCACATTTTTAGGTCTGACAAGTATGTTATAGCACTACTTAGAGTATGTATGTCTTTGTAATACCAAAAATGCTTTAAGGAATACAGCTGTTACATGCAGCAGACAATATAAAAACTGATAATTTATTCTAATCATAATTAGAAGTGCAGTAATTGCTGACTCATAATTTAACTAAGGATAATCACATGATTATCCAGCTGAGATTCCTCCTCTTTCTGTTACATTCACCCTGGCTGCACATACCTGTTTGGAGAGAAGCTCTTTACAAAGAGTGTAGAGGCTGATGAACTTGCGTGCCAGCAAACGAGCATCTATGAATCCTTCTGCCACCAACATAATCTCACAGATTAGCTCAAAGTCCGGGATCACCATAGCACAAGGCCTGAACAGTTAGCAAACCAATTATTGAGTCACCTTCAACATGAGTTAATCCCTGCACGTAACATCTCCATATTTTCTCTGTTTCTATCACACCTAAATAGAGCCTTGAGGTTCTCCGGCAGCTCAGCTCTGCCTGCATAACCTGGATTCAGTGTTATGAAGATTCCTACTGTTGGCTTAAGCTCAATCTCCTCTCCTAAAAAATGGAACCTAAGCACAAACAGTGTTAATTACAGATTGCCAAATGTTTGCATAGAGAAATTAATAAACTGAATTTGTGGAAGAAAGGTTGAACAATTATATAGACAGTTTACAATACATGCAAATTTGTCCACATATACCTTTGCTTCTTGTTGCGTACAGCATCTTGTATAGTTTTGACCTGCACAGCAACAACAGAGAGCACTTCCACCGAGATCCTGTTAAACTCATCAAAACATCCCCAAACTCCTGTCTGAGCCAGACCTTTATAAATGTTGCCTATAGACTGGGGGAATATAAGACATAGTCAGAAAGTCAAGTCAACAGGGTGAAAATAATATCAAATGAACAATATGGTGACTTTATGGTGATTATTGTGTAAACACAATATAGCAACTGGGGTGAACATCTGGACAGTCTATGTTACCTTGTAGTCCATCTGTTCTGAGCAGTTAAACACGTATACCATAATGCCCAGGGAGCGTCCGAGGTCCTTTGTAGTCTCTGTTTTGCCGGTGCCAGCTGGGCCTGATGGGGCACCACTCATAGTCAGATGGAGGGACTGTGTCAATGTTATGTAACACCTATCAGAAGAAGAATATTATTTATTTATATATTCAAATTATTTATTTAGAAAAAGGACACAAGTAACTGAAGAAATTATTGGTATTTGGATTAAATGTCTCTGCATATGTGTTTATTTTTTCATAAAAGTAACAGTAATTAATTACAGTCAGTCATTCTGTTTGTATGGTCGTATGGTTTGTACGGTTAATTTCACTGGGCACCTACTGTAAGTGCAAAGTGCGTCTATTACTGATGTCTTTTTTCACTCAATCTAAAGCAGATTCATGTTCATGGCAATAGAAGTGGATGTGTACCTATCAGTGAGTGGAGTGATGACCAGCCTGTTAGTGTTCCCCAGGTATTCATAACTGAACTGAAACTGGGCATCACAGATATTAATGTAACAGTGTCTGGTTTCATCATCCCAGCGATGGCGTAACTGGGAGAGCCATGCAAAGGCCTGGGCTGTTGTCACCTAAAAAACATAAAGCACAAACAGGATTGTTACCTTGTTTGTATTTTGCTTCATTCTACAAATGTATGGCTTTTTTAAACATTACCTTCTGAGTTATTAGATTGGCAACAACGTCTCGTGCATGGACATCAATGGTACAGACAGTCATGATTTTCTGTCTGTCTCCAGGAGTTAATTCTCCAAGCAGCATGTGGATAAGTGAGTTCAACTGTGTGATCTAGAAAACAGGAATTCAACATTGCTGAGAAAGAAACACAAGTATTTAACCATCATCTGGCCGTTATTATGTGTATTAGTGCTACCTGTTTTCTGTTGTAGTCTTTAAGGGCCGTTTCAAATCCCTCCTCCACCCTTTCAAAGGCAATGCCCACATCTATTGCCCACCACACCTGACTACAAGTTAATCCCACCTATAGATGGAAAGAAAACGAATGCACAACAAATTCTTTGCATATTTATAAAGTTAAGTCGTACAGATTCTAAATGATGAGACCTGTGCAGGGTAATCAAAGAGCCACTGGTCTCGTGGTTTGTCTTCATAGGCAGCTACACCCTCCTGGATCTCCTTCCGAACAGTACAGCGCATGGTGCGCTCCAAAGCACCTAACCAACATTCTGCCTAAAGAACACCAAAGAACAATAAATAAATAAATTTGTACAAATAAAAAAATAAATCGGAAAAGCATAAAAATTATTACAAAATGTGCAGTGTATGTATATATATATATATATATATATATATATATATATATATATATATATATATATATATATATATATATATATATATATATATATATATACACACACACACACACACAATTCGATACTTACTATATGTTCATAATATTCACAGTACAGATAAAGGTCACTACTTGTATTTCACTCACAGAAATCGATTTTTATTTTTCAATACCTGTCCTTCACAGACACATGGCTCAGAGAATGCAACATATTCTCCCTCTCGGCTGTACATCCCTATAGCAACTGGCCCTCTATCCGCCTCTCCTCCTTCACCTCTGTCTGAATCCTCGAAGCGAAGATCTGCTATGTTGTCAAACAGTTTAAGCAAGTGTCTGGTCACCTGGTCACACAAAAACACTGATTGAGGTCTGAACATGTACCTGAGTGATAACTAAAACATTCTGCCCCTCTCTTTGTGTTCCCATCTGAAAAGTATTATTAAACTAACATCTGTAACCTGTTTGGGCTGTGTTCCCTTGGAGACAATCTCTAACAGGTCTGAAGCAGAGACAAAATAAAATCTGGGGAACGTAAGCCTCTTGGTCTCCAAATACTCGGCCAAGGCCTTCTCACACACTGACAGCCTCTGCTGCAAGGTCTCCAGATTCTCCAGGAAGCCATGCTGGTTAGTCACGTCTACCACATTACTATTCTGCACAACCTCGGTCATTAAATTCTAGGTAAATAAAAGAGGCAATGAAAATTAAAAAAAAAAAAATGGAAAGGATATTTATGTATGTACGAATTAAATGTTTTGTTGAGACAGATGTACTTTTTTCAAACATGTGATACCTCAAAGTCAGTGTGTATTCCCTGGAAGCGCTCTGCATCACTGGCCAGCTGGCAACGGATGTCGTCGCTGTTGGTGAAGATGCTGTTAAGGTGGGCCCAGGTCCTTTGCACAGACATCCAGGAGGAGATGACCAGGTCAGCCACCATCAGCTTCTTCTGCCATCCACTCACCTCTGCCTGGAAATACTCTACATATTTACTCATCAGGATGTTCTGTAGTTGTACCTAAAATGAAAGTTTCCAATGAATATTTCCATGATAGTCACACTAGTTGGAGAATCTGCAAAGTCTACACAGGCTTACCTGATTGTCCTCCAAGGTCTCTATGAGATTCTCATCTGCTTTGAGCAGGGGGATTCCTGTGCTTTCATGAGTCTCATATGACAATGACATAACACTCCATGTTTGAGTTATCTCTGCCAAAACCTAAGCAAAAGTAAAAAACATTAACCTTAAAACACATCTTAAAGCAAAAACCAAAAATGATTTATGACTGGATGTTGCTAAGTTTGTAATACATTTGTTACTATTTTCACATAATTGTCTTTGCTTTACTTTGTTGTTGATAAGCTTCATGCCCATGGTTATCAGTTTGGCTAGATCTAATATTTTCCTCATTGTTTAATAATATGGTGAAAGTCACATATTGTTTAACTGTTTTAAGGCACTGCTTGTTTCTTTGCTAAGAATAGAACTACATTCATCCATCCACAATCTGAATTTAAAGCCTATCCCTGGTTGCTCAGTTTACCTTCTCTATGGCCATTTCTTTCACAGCCTTGTCCACAATGTTTTTAACCTCATCCTCCACACGATGAAGTTGTAATTCTAAAAGGTCCCCAAGGGTGGTGCCCACTCCCATCACAAACCTGACCTAAGGACAGAGAGGAACGCACAACAACAATGACTGAGATCAGGTTTCAGATTAGGATAATTATGCTCACTTAACTTGGCTGATCATTATAGGCCTGGACAGGAGTGTGCAGGACAGATGAATGATGGTTACAGTCCATGAACTAACTACATTTAACAAAGTGGCAAATATGAGTACAGAGGATGATGATAAAGCATTAAATCAGGTGGCATGACACACTGTAAAGCAGCAGCAGAGAGAGTATCATACCCCAGTGGTATTCATAAGCTGTTGCCAGTGTCTCTCTCTGACAGCAGAGTTTTGCAGCTCGTTGACAGCTCTCAATGAGGTCAACAGGTTCTTTACGGTGGATTCTAGGCCCATGTAGACATCCCACACTCGCACCTCCTTATCCAACATCTTCATCTCCTTTCATATTCAATAGAAATAGTCATAATTTGTGACAGACTTACACTCTTTTTTTCTCAGCTTTAGCAATAAAAGTTGTCCATCTATAAAAGCTTGTCATACTTTGGCAAGCCGTCTGAGCTCCATATCCATCTGCTCAACATTGATCTCCTTCCAGGGAGTCTTAGTCCAGTCCTCTATACTAGTCTGGCATTGAGAGGAGGTGGAAAACATTCAATCTGTGATTCTCTAATGAATTTAATGAAGAAAATGTCTAAAATCAGAATCAAAAATAGGTATGTTGGAAGGTAGGAATTTAGTGAGGCCAACAGCAATCAAAGAATTTTAAAGCACAAAAACATCAGTAAAACAAAATGTGGGTACCTGCAGTGAGGAAACTGCTGGCCCTTCCATTAATGAGTCTATGGAGCTCAATAATAGTAGATAAATCAAAATGCCATCATTAATGTGTACCTTAACAAAGATGACCATGTCCCACACTACTTTGACCAGTATGATGTCAGAGCGACACTGGCGTAGCCGCTTGTAGTCTGGGAAGCTGACCTCAAAGAGATTAGCTGTGTCCTGCAGTGTCTTCATTTCTGCCTCCATCATTTCGACTGTTCGATTAGTCTAAAGACAATGACATTTTAAAACGTTAAAAAAATAAATTAATTAAGTAAAAAAGTAAAATATGGGTAAACAAATTATTACTTATCTAACCTTGTCTATTAGTTTATATGGTTCCTCCACACTTATCCTAAAGATGGGCTCGGAACGAAACCTTTCTCTGAACTCATACTGCTTCAACTACAATATGGAAATAAAATTGGATTCAGGAGTCACAAAAGCTGTAGGTTCTATGCAGAACTGCCTCTGTAACAGTACACACTGGAGGATGTGGTGTCATACATAATGCAGGACCGAAAGTGAGTCGGTTTAAATGCCAGACACTCTTCATTAGGGGTTGCCACAGAGTCATAGTACCCCGCTCACACAAAACCTCACCTCAAACCGGACACATTTCCTGCGTATAACTGATACTTCATTTGACTGTAGAGGGGCAACTTCATGTTTGACTGTGAAGGCAATTTTTTTCAGACTCTTCCATTTCTCTGGCAGCTCCTGTGTTTTTTAGTGAGAAAGTAAATAATAATATGTATCCATAAGTGTATTTATCGTCTAGCATCCTAGTAAAAGTGAGTATTTATTTACTCGTACACACCTCTAGCTGTGTGTAGACGTTCTCAGGCAGCTGCTGTCCATAGGTCTTGAGAAGGTCAGCAGTAGACTTGAGGGGCTTGAAGTTGTATTCGTTGCTACTCTGTCTGTCTCGTATGGCCATGAGGTGTCCCATGATCTTCACAAGGCCTGCATAGTCCCCATCTGACACCTTGTTGGAAAGACCACATGTTGTGTCCTGGACAAAAGAGGATAATTCCCTCACACTGCAAGACAGGAACAATGTTTTAATAAACTATGATATAAAAATACTCAAATTAAAATAAGAGTAAAATTAGAGTATTAAACATAATGAAGTGTTTGTATTGTCTTTTCTTGGATGCTTGTCTCTCACCTCAGGATTACGTGGTTGAGCAAGTGCTCCTTAAACATCCAGCTCCATCTCTTGATGACATTCATCAGCGTGTGCTTGAACGGTCTGATGTCGAGCTGCAGCCAACCACAAAACACCCTTCTGTCCTCCATCTTGCTCACTCGTACATACAGAGACTCAAACAGGTTGATCTGAAACAATGAGTATATGACAACTCATACAGAGAAATGGCCAAAGAGAAAAAAATAATGGGTGATTGACCAATATGGGTTTTGTGAATGTCTGGTACCAAAACCAATCTTTAAAGAGCAGGGAAGTCGATGGCCTATATATGCCGATACATTTTTTTCCTCTCTTTTTGTGTCACATATTACACTAGGTAATAAAAACAAGATAAACATAAAAAAAATATGTTTTATGTAAATGAACATTTGATGATTACTAAAAATATGGTCATGAGTTATTTCAGTCAAGTTAAAATAATGAGAATTGAGCAAACAAAATTAATTTATAACCAGATTAGTATTAATTTATATTTTTAAAATAGTATTGGTAGAATCTTGTAAAACTACTACTGTAATTTTAGATTAGATTGATTAGATTAGACTGAACTTTAGTTGTGACTGTATGTGTAATAAACAACTGTCCAAAAAGCTTGTTGTGATTAACAATACAGTGAATGACAGAAAACAGGCAAAGCTGATATTACCAATATTCTTAAATTATCCTTTTTTAATATTTATGCTAATAAGCTATTTACTTGCTTCTAGTACAGGTAGAAAAATAATTCAATATAACTTCAATGCAAGTCTTTGCACTCTGATTTTGAGTGAAATGAGATGAATTTTTTTTTTTTTTTAATTGACCGGCATGAGTGCAGACATTGGCAAATGCAGGTTGATTAAAAATGTCTAAAATTGGCCCGATTACGTGGCTGATTGATCAAGTGGTCGATCACTACCAGAGACAATGGCTGCATATACTAGATCTATAAACCATGACATACTGATAAAATATGAAAATTAAGAGCTGAAACACACCTGTTCTTTAAAGTGATCCAACGTGGGTGGGTTCTTTTTCAGTTCATAATCAGCATACAGCTCAGCTTCTTCTAAACTTAACACACGACCATAAAGCAGAAACTGCCTCATGAATTCAGACCTGTGACGAGACAAAAAAAATTGTTTTTTTCTTTATCAGGTCAAAAAAATACCAATTACAGAGAACAAAAGACCACTACAACTGACCTGTCATCAGTCCAGAGGTACCGGTAGCTGGCAAATGACCCTTGGTATTCTTTGACCTGAAAAATGAAGACAACCTTTTTTATCAGGAAGCCTACGAGCATAATGAGCTGCTACAGTATAGGTAGAGTGAAAACAAACATCTGTTTAAATTATTATTATTATTATTATTATTTTCATTAAATTATTTATTTATTTTTATTTAAATTATTATTTGTTTATTATCATTATCATCATCACTATTATTATTATTTATACCTAATTATCACTCACTCATCCTATTGAATGGCCTGTTTTTGGCTCCTGATGGAGAGGCACCTTGGGGTTGCTATGGGTGCAACAGTATGGATCACTAAAGTACAAGACCACCATACTTCTCCACTGTTCATCCTAATAAACAGGCCCCCTCCTCAGGGTCTGGGAGCTGTTTTAGAAGGCAAACAAGCAGCCAACCACCCCTCACCCCTTGGGTTTGAAGGCGACTAGGAGCTAGAGAATGACTAAAAGCAATACAATCAACACAGTTAACTAAACAAAAATGCAACAAAGCAGCTGGACCACCCTGGAGCCCCATGAATAACTCCTCAATCTAAAAATTTTGTCACTACCGCCTTTTTTTTTGTTTGCTTTTTTATTTTTATGTTTTCTTTTGTTTCTTATGTTTTTTGTGGACCTTATTTGTGTGTGTGTGTGTGTGTGTGTGTATGTGTATATATATATATATATATATATATATATATATATATATATATATATATATATGTATGTATATATATATATATATATATATATATATATATATATATATATGTGTGTGTGTGTGTGTGTGTGTGTGTGTATATTTTTTTTCTTTTTGTACTGTTTTAGCTCATTAATCTAAATGTACTATCGGTTTTCTCGTGTTATCCAAAATAATAATTATACAATATATATATACTTAGAACATGTTTATAGCTTTACTATGTACACTCCTAACCTGTATGTTCCTATCCCCCCCAACTCTCATTTCTCTTATGATTATACCTTTTCTGCTTTTCTGCACTACCCTTCCTTAATCCTCTAATCCCGATGCACCTTCACAAGCAAACATACACTGTTCATAGGGAACACGTGTCTTGTCTTTTTGTCGTGTCTCACACTGTTGTTATGCTGTTATTTTTTGTATTGTGTGTGTTGTACTGTTTTTTTTGGGTGGAATAAAAAAAAAGAAAAAGAAAACAAACATCTACCTTAGCAATAGCTGTACGGGCCCGTGTCCGGATTATGCGACACATCTCTGACAAATCCTCCATTTCATTTATGTCACACTGCAAAATGAGCAAAAAAGATAAATGATGAGGCAATGTTAAAGTATCTTTACCAGTAGGTGCTTATATTTCTGTCTGTGTGTTAAGCATGCAAGCATGCTGTGTATAGTACTACAGTATAATCTTATCTCTGAAGCACCTGATAGTTATCCAGGTGTTTATGTTTGGCCACTCTGGGAATGAAGGATGCCATGTTTGTGATGGTGGACACCATCTTATCTACAATGTCATAGAAGTTACCACTGTGACAGAAGTCCAGTGAAGGGTCAAAGGTCATCTCACTACTGTTGAGTACCAGTTGGATCTCAAATAGTGGTGTAATGCACTGGGCTGCATCTGTGTTGTCCATTAGATACTGCAGGGAGCAGCGTACTGCACTGGAGAAGCCTGCCAGGATCATTTGATCCACATACACTGTGTAGGCCTGCCACTCACTGCTGTCCATGTCGGTCACACCAAGCAGAGACTGGTTCTCCTGGGGAAAAAGATATGTGTATCAGTGAGTTAATAGGAATATAAAGGGAAGAACAGAATATAGTATACATACAGTAAATCTGTATTCTGGAGTTGTAAACACAAACAAAACAATACTAATAAGTCATTGGTGTGTACAAGGTGTGTAAATATACCTGCAAAAGTTTGTGTATCTGTTTCCCTGTATTGATGATAAGAGCATGCTGCCTGGTAACACTCTGTTCAATGTCAGAGAAGTCAAGAAGAGTGCAACCAAAGCTCTTTCTGGTAATGAAGGCCTTGTGGCTGAATTTACCCATAAATGCCTGGATAGCCTCCACATTAGCTTTGCTCCTCTGGACACGATTAGAAATGCTCTGATGAAAGCAACAGAAAACAACTATTACCAGTAATTACATTCTGTTTGGTCATCGGCTGCTTGTTGTTTATAGCTTTAGGAGCTGTAATTGAGGAAAACTGGCTTGTCTCACATAGGAAGGATGCCAGGGTTCATGCCATATCGGCAGGCAACAGATTCACACCAGCTTTGGATATTGTCATTAAACAAACTCTATAAAAGCTCAAAAAATAGCTAAGACAGACTTAAAATACAACAGAATACAGTAAATATGCTACATATGCTGTGTTTCTTTTGATATTTGGCAATGAAGTGAAATGATTTCCTTAAGATAACAAGGTACCTTGACAAGGTCTTGTGTGCTCTGAATGTAGTCCCATAGGTCATCCTGAACCCAAGCAAGCTCCTGGAGGGCTGGGCCTAGCTGACATTTCATCACGTCAATCTCATCTTTCACCAGCCCCAGCTCTACAGCCAGAATGGTACTTTGTAGCTGGTTGTACCACTGAGTTACCAAGGTCAATGTCTGGTTGTACTACAATATATAATGCAGTTTTAATATTTGAATGTAGCTGAGACTCTATTGAAAAAAACACTAGAAGCCTATCTACCAACCATATAGAGTCTCTCCCGTTGGGAGTAGAGATGAAGAGCTTCTTTAGGAATGTTTGGGTTCTTCAACATGCCTAGATACTTCACCTCCCTTAGCACTGATGTCAACTGGGAAGAGAGAGCGGGGAAGGAAATGGAAACAATTTGAAGAATAAACATTGTTTTATGTTTCTACCCTCAGAGTAAAAAATACAAAATCTTTACTCTTTATCCACAAACTGTTAATACTAGTAGTACTTTGAGGTACATTAGCAAATTTAGTACAGGCGAAATCTGTACTGTAGAAATCATTGATATGCTACAGCACAAATTAATAAGCAATGTATTTGTTAATAGGATACAAATTTCACATTTTATTTTGGTGTAACCTTTATCTTATCAGGTTTGTGTAAATACATTAAACATAAATTAACACTGAAGATGGCTGCATGTAACATATGATATCTGGTGTGCTAGCAGCTACAACCTTTGGACCAGTTCAAAACCAGACAAAACAAATTTTAACTCTGATTAATGTGTCATCCTCTTTGTGCTTACAGCAGGACTAAGGTTGACTTGGAACAGGCCTGTCCCAGTGTCCAATACGAGCAGTGGTTCCTTCAGGTGGGTTTGACAGATTTCCTCCAGGCCCTCAGTCCAGTCTGCAAACAGTTCTTCATCATGTTGGTCCAGAACCTCCAGAACATACTCACATTTCCGGAGGACAATGTCTGCTTCAGCACAGCCAAGAGGCCTTGAAAGAACAGAAGGTAGAAAGGCTCCTGTACATAACTTTACTCTTTCAATTAAATTTTCAATTCATATTTATTTATATAGCACCAATTCACAACAAAGTCATCTCAAGGCACATAATAAAGTCTACTCTACAAATCCCCCTTAAGCAAAAACTGCTTTTAACGAAAGAAAAAGAAACAAAGGCTATGGAGAGAAGCTAGTGAAGGTGAAATACTGTATGATCTCTCTTGCTAATTCCAGTCAGCACTCTTGCTGGATTAATTGCAGGCTTTTTGGGGAGTTACTGGGGCCTCCTGAAATGAGGGAATTACAGTAGTCCAATCTAAAAGTAACAAATGCATGGACTAGCTTTTCCGAATCGCTTTGTCTTTGCTACCACACCCAATTGTGTCATTTAGGCTTAAGACAGATAAACCTTTACCTGTTTATCTTTGTCTGACGTTTGGTTGTTGTGTTCTTTATTTTGCTCTTTTGTGCGCACAGTTTAATTTGTTAGCGGGATGTCACTTGGTTTATTTGTTCATGTCCGATCTGCTCTATGGTGGGCACGTTTCAGTCAAATCAGTCATGTAGATTATCTGTATAATATCTGCTCAGTTAGTGCTCACCTTTTTCAGTTTTGTTTTAATCTGTTCCCATCTGTTTGTGTTCTGCCTCCCTTTTCTCCTGGGTCCCAAACCCAGATTTCAGTTTGGCCGCCGCAGTAATTCTGACCCGTTTGACCCCGTGTTTAGTCTCTCTTGGTTTGTGTTTTTCCTCACAACTTGTGTTGTAACCCTCTAGAGGTCAAGCCAGATTTGTTTACCTCTGTTGATTAGAAATAAATTGGAAATAAATCTGTTTAATTGTCACACTTGTATTTTGACTTTTAGTTTCACTAGCCCTGGTATAGCTCCATTAATCTTGTTCGTATCCCTAACCTCACAAATCCTGGCGTTGCGTTTATATTCTGTTCCATTGACCAAGTTTCATGCTTAGCTCCCTTAGTTCATGTATTGTTTATTTCCTGAATCCACAGTTTGTCAGCTTAGTCATTGTTATTTTGAGTTTATTTGGTATTCCTTTTTGCCCGTGCCATTTCATAATAAAGTTCTTTTTATACCACAGTCCATCTCACGGTGTCTATGCTTGGGACCATACACAAAACCCTGACAGAGTTATAAGCTAGTATAAGTCCAAAATCTAGTGAAGCTAGTTAGATTAGCTAGCTAGTTTTTCTTTTTGTTATTTCAAATACTTTGCACTTCAGATTGTTAGATACCATCCTTCAATCCTTGACTGGTTTGAAAGTTGAGGGTCACCTGCTATAACTGTGTGTTTGTGTAGGATGAGCGGGCTTGGTCTTTACATATGAGCCAGCTGGCAGAGGTTGCTCCTGTTGGTGAGGACACAATTTCGAAGCTCCTGTGACCATCTGAGGTTGCCAGCCACAGAAGGCATATTTTTCCCCAGCAGTACAGAGCCTGATCGCAGCTGAAATACAAAGGGTTAATTTATTTGGCTGATGACTGAGTGAAAACAAGTTGGCTGAAGTTAAGACTTTTTTCAAAGATGTCCGTAGCACACAGTGTATTTTTAGCAAAGTGAATTAATGGTAATGTCATATTATGACAATACATTCAGAGACTTCCCTTTACAGCATATTTTTGTTAAGTAAATAGCTGTAGTTTTAGTCATTCATTACATTCTAATGTAAGTCATTGAGAAATATTTATTTCGGTTTAAATTCTCTTACCCCATCTCTGTGCTGATCAAGTTGAAACTGACAGTGGTCTATTTCCTCATTGAACATAGCCAACAAGATGTTGTAGTTAGGAGAGAAGAGTTGCTGGATCCTGGGTCTCTCAAGTAGGCTGCCAAAAATCTTCAACAACTAGTGGAACACAACAACATAGTCTTAAGAAAATATATATTTTAGGTATTAACATAGTATAACATTATACTTCAGTTTTACATTGGGGATTCCCTGTCTTGTAAGATTCTATTCCCAGTAAGCTTCTCAGTTTTGGTTAATGTGATCATAGAATACCAACATACTCCGTGAGATTGCCTGACATGCCTGGATGGCCAGACAACAGTGATGAAAACAGTAATGGCCCTGTTGAAGGAGCTGAGCTGTAACAAACATACCTTAAAGGTGGACGTCAGATTCCTGGAGTGCTGGAAAGCCAGATTAAGGACTGTCCCAAGTCTCTGATCAAAATCTCTAGTCTGCTCCATGAAACGTCTGTAGTGATGCACAAAATCCTGGGCACAAGATGGAATTTGATAGTGAATGATGGATTTTGCTAGTCCCTTTTTGATTGTAAAACTTTGATTCCACATTTTTATTAGGCCTTTTTTATTACATTTGTAGTGCAGTACAATTTTAGCTCTCTTTAGCTCAGTATTTATTAACACAAAGTTGCAAAAAGTATACTCTATCACAGATCAATTTTGTTCAGATGATTATCCAGTTTATATTGCGAGATGGTGTTAAAATAGCTGTAAAATATTTAGTGAAATTTTGATGCACTGACTAATTATGACTGCTGTCATTGATTCTTGTGTGTTGCTTAGCAACTACTTTGCTAAGCTACTTTTCAATTACTGTCCTGGTGGGCAGAAAAATTAAATTCAATAGTTATTTTATATTATTTTGTGTGCTTGTCAGTGCCATTTATAAATGGGTGTGAATCATAGCCCTTTGAGGCTTGTTAATTACACAAGAGTAGTATTTCAATGATAACTGTAACAATCTCACTTGGCCGCACATTTTTAGTGTCGTCCAAAGGGTCATATTTGCTCTCTCTGAGACCCCGCCAGAGATCATTGAACTCTTCACTCATGCTGAAGACCATCTCACTAAGGATTTTCCCCGTAGAACCACCCAGTTCAACCTTCTCCAGCTTTAAGAAGTCCAAAGCTGTTGAAAAAAGTTCCTATTGGTGAGAGGAAAACAATATTACTGATGGGTCAGGGTGACAGCCAGCATTTAACAGCAATAAATAATTAAAAAGATACATTTAACGTAAACAGTAGCTTGCCTTCTTGAGGCCAACTGGTCCAACATTTTTCTTAGGAATAACAACCAATTGTACATTTCTTATTATTAAAACCAACACACATACAGTTCAGTAGCTATACTTATCAACTCATGCACCTCAATCATGAGCAGCCTTTCCATGATGCGGTCTAAACGGTGGAACACAAGTGAAGCTGGAAAATCCCACAGCTTGATGGTGTCACTGTGTCTATAGTATTTTGGTACCTGCTTGCGGTAAGTGTGAAACAATTGCTTTAAGGTGCGTAGAACGGAGATAGTTATCTGGACTCTCTCAACCCCCTCCTCGAGCTCCATCTTAAATAGTTCTTCTGGGATAAGATAGGCAAAGGCCTGGAGAAACACAATACAATGAATGAACAAATGTCTTTTGGCTCTCTTTTGTCACACATACACAGAGATTGAACACGTTACTTTTTCAGTGATCAAGTTACAGAACTCTTGCAGGAGGACCACCATGCGTTGTGGAGTGCAGTAAAACTTGGAATGGCTCCAGATGAGACAGAGTGTGTGGAAAAGAGGAGGTAGCAAAGTGTCTACTTGGGGAAAACTTCTCTCTTCTAAGTTGCTGATCAGTCTCCTCAGAGGACGTAGATAAAGGTCTATATCCTCTGCTTCACGTACCGCTAGAAGAACCACATAGATAGTCATAATGTATCACATGGTCCTAACAGAAAGATTGACAGTTTCGAGCAAAAGTGGCCATACAATTGCCATATTGCCCATTACTAAAATCACATCAAGCGGCGAAAAAGGCAAGTTAAACAGCACAGAACTATAAAAATGAAACGAAAGTTTTAGGATAAATACAAATTTCTTTGTAAGAGGAAAAAAAAACATGCTGAGAGGAAACTTGACACTTGGATATAAGAGCAGTATATTTTAAGAGAACAATTGCTAAATTCAAATAATTGAGAAAATCTATCTATTAGACTGATACTGTAAATGAGGAGTAATGCTGAACTACCCTCATCGACTTTGAGACAGACATCCTTAAAGGAGGAGTAGTAACTGCTCTTGACTCTTCTCAGGATCTCCATGATCTGCTCCACTTTGGGGCAGTGGATCTGAAAAAAAAAAGTATAGTAAGGTGTAAATCACCTTGGTTGTGAAGATAAATACTCCATTATTGAAGTGTATGCTATATCATGCAGCACATTTTGTTTCTGATGACATTAAATAATTAAGCACACTCTCAAACTGTGGACTCTGCTCTATAGAAATAATAGCCTATTATATCCAGCTTAACTTCACAGAAACAATCTCATACTTGTGACTGGATGCCAAGCAGGTTTTCCTTCTGTGTGGTCCAGAACTGTAGCTCCATGTTAGGGCCTGGGTGGTCTCCACAGAGCAGCATCATACTGGAGTCTTTCTTCAGGACACTCCAGATCTGTCCGGACCACTGAACTACTAGAGTTTCTATAGAGTATAACAAGCCATGGTCTAGTGGCCAACCAGTGGGGCTGAAGGAGACAGAGATAAGGACAAGTGTGTGTGTATAGTTGCAAAGTCAGCTCTAAAAGATGAACTACACTAAATGCACTAAATAAAGTATGTTGCAAATCAGAGATTCTTAATCCTGGTCCTCAAGGATTCCTGCTCTGCTTTTTTTCCATTGGATGTGTTCAGTCAATCAGAAGTTGGAAAATCTTCAGTTTTTTTTTACTCACTTTGCCATCATCTGAGATCTCCTCATTTTCCGGCTTCTGATTGATGGAGCACACCTGATGCAGGTAATCAGCAGTAGGTAGATGGAAAACGAGCAGAGCAGGGGTCCTTAAGGACCAGGATTGAGAACTCTACTGTAAATTTTAACGGTAGACAAACTACAAATAATGCTTAGATACTCTTTTAGTAAGCTGTAACTGTAATTACAGATAGCTTGTAAATATTTTATTGGTTTGAAAAAAAAATTAACCCATCTCGCAACGGCCTAAAAAGTGAACATTATTGTTGGATTTCCCCATATGATAAAATGAGTTAAAGAGTTTTATTTTATATTACACCCCTACATTACATACAGTAATAGCCAGCTCTCCACAAGCTGCATAAAGGTCACATGAAGGTTAATGTTAGCTTAAAAATGCAAGGCATTTGCATTAGCAAATAGCTGGGTTAGCATTTACGCATCAAGTCAAACTCGCAATTTCACTTAAAACACTTACTGGTGTTGTGAGAAATTTACCAAATTCCCCCAAAACTGCCAAAGCAGTGCACCTAATTTAAATGAAAAGTATTTATTCAGTGGCACAAAGACGTTTGACAAGCGAACACCTAACATAGCGTAGCAATTCTTCAATTGCGACTACTAAACAAAGAAGGTGTCGAAATATCATTTGACAATGCTTTTCTAATTGTTTTGGACCTTTACGTGGTTTGTAGAGTCATTTAAGTCCTAATGATTGTTATAAAATGTTAACAACTGCATTTAAGTCTAGTTGGTAGCTACATGTTTTTGTGACTTTATTTGTCACGGTTAGAGAAATAAGCAGGAAGTAAGTCATTTCCATATATTTGCAAAATAAAGACAAATAAAATCTAATTTCATCAACAAAGGATGTAACAGGTCAAATAATTTACAGAAAATTATGTAAGCTGAATATACAATAATAACTGTTATCCAAATGTTTTATCTATAGCTTTTTTGACAGAATAGCCGTAGAATTGTTTGTTCGAACACCATTAGCATAAGCCTGAAAACATCCACCACTTGAGTACGTACCTTATCACTTGTTTTCCTTATGTTCCATGACCACAGGTGAAACACTCACCTGAGTGCGATGTCCTGAGGCCATGTCCTCTCCACACACAGTGGCAGGGGCAGCAGCGTTCGTCCCTCGGCTCGGCCTCTTAGAGTAACCACGCTGCTCCTCAGCTTCTCCAGGTGCGTGTAAATGTCATCAGAAACCACCCGCGGCCAGTCCTCATGGTTCAGACCGTTGGACAACACACAGACTAGCACCTGTGCGTGCAGAGGACATAACGCTGTATTTAAAGTGACAAATACTAGAAACTAAAAACAATGCAACTACCTTTGTGTTGCGAGAAAAAGCCATGGTTTCATATAACAGACATCATGGCACAGATATCCCTATGTGAGTGTGACATCGCAACCTATCCCACCTCTGAGATGACAACAGGTAGATGCTCCATGGGGTATCCAGGAACTTCTCCTAGCCGCAGTTGGTGTCTGAAGCCTTGGCGTGCAACTCTTTTTACGCCCTTCTTTAGCACACATAACAGCTTGGTCTTCCATGGTGGGGATGTCTTCACAGATGCACAAACAGTAGGAATGCTTTCAACAGCATTGAAAGCAACAGAAATAAGTAGTGACTTATTTCAGAAAAAGTGCATGTTAGATGGGATGTTTTTACGTGTCGGCTTATTGTCTTGTTTGTGAAAGCTAATTTGACTTTTTAGTATTTGTCCATGGTTGATTATGCTTTTGATTATGCTGTGATAGTGTTGCATAGTTTTTTTACATTTTCTTTTACAGATGTGAAATGTGAATCATCTCAAGCCACTTGGCAGCTGTACACATTATCATTATTATTCAACATACATTACATACAGAAAACACTGCCTAAACTACACAATACATATTTATTCATGGCTAAATTACTAGAAATAAATGTGCCTACAAATTTGACAAAATCAAATCGTCATATATACAAAGGCAGTTGCATGAACCATTAATACACTAACTTTATATCTGTGTGTTTTTATCAATGAGTGTGTATGATATCCTTACGTGAGCATCCCCTGCATGCAGTGTCCCTCCAGGTCCGGTGAAGAATAGCAACCTGTTGGTCCAGATGTGATCGAGAAAATCAAGTATGATCTTCTGGTTCTCCTCTGCTCCGATGAAACGGTTCCACTTATCTGTCTTCACTCGCAGCACACAGAAGGCCTGCTCACGAAGGAAGTCCACTCTCTCATCTGACAACACTACCCCAACTTTTAGAGAGGGCTCCTGGGGGAGACGCACTCCGCTGCCTAAAGCACCACTGTTAATTCTGGTGCTGGTGGCTTCAGCCATGAAGGCTCAGCTGATGAGAGGAAGGAAGAAATATTTAGTGGTTAGGAGATGTGAATCACATCGATTGCAATAAAAAATACAAACTCAACTCAATTCTTCTTATCAAGGTCAGAAACTATAAATGGAACAGTGATGACTGTCTTCTGTCTTTCCGACTTTACGTTTCGTATCTCTTCTTAACCTCCGAAGGCTATCAGCTGGAAAAGTGATACATTCTTTGATGGACAGGTGCCCTTGTCACCGTGACAATGCAGTATGGGCGGACTTCATTATCCTGCATAGTTGCAGTTGCATGCCCGGCAACCCTATCCTGTAACCTGAGTGTTCCGAAGAGACATAACTACAATGCCTCCAGTGCAGGTAATGGAATTCCACCTGTACCACACTTACACAATGTGTAAGTTTAATTGTTTCATTGCTTTTTATTAGGAGTCCCTTACTTTTTTTTATCAATGTCACTGAAAATAGAAAGATATTCTAGTTACATTTGTCCAACTTCAAGAGGTCTGCAGCGTATCCTTTCCTACAATGTGTATCGCTGACACATGGGGGCAGTGTGGTACAGTGTTTCCTACAGCATCATTCATTGGTAATCCAAAGTGACCTCAACCATGACATCCAATTACACATATTTTGCCATTTATGTAAAAACATGGAAAAATGGGACATTTCTTTAACTGTGTTACTTAAAATACCACATCAGTGATTACCCTTTTAAAGATACTTGACTTTGTGAGTTTAACCTTAATACATGGATGTAATCATATCCCAGTTTAAAATGGGCTGACTGGGGAAGGCTGAGCTTTTCTGGGATGTCTGACATTTGAGTCACTTGCAAACATTATGGTCATACAGTTTTTCCATATATACTGCAGGATTATGCAATACCTACAAATAGATACTTCAAGCATCTATTCGACAGAGTTCTTGTCAAATCTAAAGTGACTGTTTCCATTGTTCACATCAGCGGCTTCACCAGCCAATAATCCATGGCAGTTCTCCAAGAGAATTTGTCCTTTTTGAAATCTGTAATTCCATGCGTCACTGTGTTTGTAAAAAAAGATTGCATGTGTGGTTATGTTTTTGTGTGTATGTTTGCATTTAAACCCTTTCCACACAGTCATTCTGTCTGTATTTGTGACATGCAGCTTGCTGGACTGTCATTTTGTATATGTGAAGGTGCAGATTATGTTGTGTGTGTGTGTTCCTATTGTTATATGCTTACAAAAGTATGCGATTGAATGTGTGGGGTCTATGTTATATGCCTTTCTGGAGCCCTAGGCTAGTGGAGGGCGTCCCTCGGGTGTCTCTACACACACTGTAACTAGCCCATTTAAGCCTGTTGACAGCAGGAGCATGACTGCCCATCTCTCTGACCTCATGAACAATGTCAGCCCTGCTCTGCTGGTATGGAGGCCAGAGAAAAAAGATCTTTGGACAAGAGGAGCTGGAAAGGGAGCCAATAGAGAGACAAAGGGGAAAAGAGGGTATATGCTGGGGTGGAGAATGAGGAGGGGGAGTGATCTTACAGAATACAAATGAGGCAGAGAATATGGTGACAAAGGATAATGAGAGCAACAACATAATAGAGTAAGCATATTGTAATGTAAATAAGTAATGTAAACAGGAGGATTTAGAGGGCAAATGAAAAAACCTCCTCAGGTACAGTAATCTGTAAACTTCTAGTTCTAGACTTCAACTCAAATATCAACTGTAAATAGATGTAATAATGAGATCCAGTGTAGCATAGAAAAACACCAGCTTAACTATATTTTAAATTTATTTCAAATGTAGTTGGAACCTGGAGCATCTCTATAATTTCTTATTTCTTCCTCTGTTTCGTCGCCTCTCCTCCTCACTCTCCCCATTTACTGTTGCCATGACTACATGTTGCTTGACGATCGGGCTGCCGCTCTTGAGTCTCAGCCGCTTCAGCCTGGCTCACTCTGTCTTTCTCCTTACCCACTCCTTTACTACTATCATCATCAGCCCTTTCCCTGTCGTCAGTCAGGGGAGGAAATTACATGTAGATGAGCTTTAGGACTCTGTATCCACACGAACACATGCACGGACACACACGCCAGGATGACCATCATCTCCTGAGGCAATGGGTGTCTCGAAAGTGTCCGGAACTACTCACCATTTCTTTGTGTCTTGTGGTTTCTGGAGAAAATGATGGTTTCATGTACTATAGTTCTGGAACAGTCAGATGAAAAAGGGTGATAGAGATGAGGAGAAAAGGAAAGTAGAGAAATCAGGGAAAGGCAAACTGATACAGTGATGAAGATGGGAATTGTATACACACAGACACGCACACACACACATACACATAATGATCTTTTCAAAGCTTCCCTCCTGTTGCTCGATGACTGCCCATGAAACCCCACCGTGGCCGACGATTGCCATGTATGTGCTGTGTGTGTCCAGATGGTGCTGACCAGCCTTCCCTCCCAGGGTAGATGAAGTAAATGGAGCGATTACAGTAATGACAGTCACACACATCTGTCTCATACCTCTGCATGTTCGCCAGATCTTTTGTGCTCACGCACACACACACAGACACACACGCGCACGCATGCACGCACACACACACATGCAACAGCACTACTGTCTAAGATCCATGGTGTTAGTTAGAGCAAGCATAGCCCATTATAATGTGCATTTAATCTGTTGTTAATATATCGCGCAATTTTGCTCTCTGCTATTTTGTTGTAAATGTGGAAATGCAAGCAGCTATTTGACAGCCCGCACCTTAAATAGAAAGGCATTTTGGATGAAACGTGACCCTTTTTGTCAAGGTTTACAATCCTTAATACCTCTCAGCTCATCAACCCAGCCCCCTGTTAGTATTCTTCTTTCCATCCCTTTGTGTCCACTCTGCAACTTTCCTCTTCTCCATTTCATCACTCTAATTCAACCCACTTCTAAAACGCCCCCTCTCATATCACTCCATTTATTTCTGTTCCTATGTCTTGGCTGTTTTCCTCCAGTCAAAAATGAGTCAAAAGAATGGGACAATTCAGACAAGTCACCAGGGGCAGGCATTCCCTTTGTAGTTAGGAGAAAAGGCAGAGTGTCACTCACAAGCTTCTTCTTATCAGACTTATCCTTTGTTCTGCAAAGGTCTTTCTCCTCTGTCTGGACTGGTGATATTTGAGAGGCAGTTCAGTATACACAGGAAGTTGTTATAGAGCGTGGATGTGTTACTTTGTGTATATGTTTGTGTATGTCCTGAGCTTACTCTCTTCGGCTAGATGTGTGTGCACGTGCACAGTTGCATGTTTGTAATTTCTAATTGTGGGGACCTCAGTAACTTGTGCTGAGAAATGTCCATGCTTACCACTTCTAGAATATTGATCACTTAAGTCAACACTCTGTAAGAGAGCCCCTTAATTTCATTAGCAAAGTACTGCAGCGTCTCCTCCAAAATCTGCAGATGCAGTCTTTAAAAAAAAGAAACACCATTGTTCTGTACTGGGGTATACACGGGTAATTTCCTCTTACAGCAATTTCACCTGGGCATGTTCTCGGGAGGCTCTTTAAGCATTGCTGAGGCAAAGAGATGCACTGAAATTTGAAGCTAAGTACATAACATTCCCCGTAAGTTTGTGTTGGTCCTAGTTGTGCTTAAATCCTCTAGATGGTGCTGTTTCCCTATCAGGCTCCAGAGAAACTCCCTGCATGGTCTGATGGTTTTACAAATTTCTTCCAAGCCTTATTCTCTTGTTGCTTTGGAATACCCATATAAGTTCTAGGTAGAGGTGTAATGTCTGCAGTCCTAACCTCCTTCTTACCATAGGTATGGTAAATATATTGCTATTGGTATTCACATTAATACTAGTACATGTATAAAACTGTAAAAGCATGTTTGCAGATATTCAGGCTGAGCTGCACACACTGAGTTCCCTTGGTCTTTCAAATAGAAAGTATTGTTTTTATTGATTTATCATCAGGTGCTCACCTCAGAGATATTAAGACCATAAAACAATAAAGGGAGTGAAATACACCTGGGTACTCTCCCAACAAATACTAATTTTACATACCTGGTCATCTTCAGTGGTGTGGATAGCATTTGAGTGTGTAGGGCTGGAGAGGTGACTGGGGAAAGAAGTGTATTAAAACTTCAATTTGTCATATTGTTTCTTTAAAGTTTTTGTAGAAGACATAATTAAAGCTCGAGCAGGGCTTTGTCACCTCAAAGACCTTTCCCTTTATACCTTTCTAAGCCTCCCAGTCGTTTGATTAGATAAAGAGTAAAATCCTGACACACCCCATATCTTTTTCCCACTTATTTTTTCAGCCAAATGGATGACAGGAGCAAGGCTTGCTTTAAAATACGTCTGTAAACAAAGCAGGGAACTACACACACTCTACCACCACCACCCTTTCCCCCCTTTATTTGACTTAACTGAAAGAACCTTCAAGAACAATTTTATATCTCTCACTGCCTATCCATGGGTGTGCTGCAGGGTCCTCTTCTTCTCACTATCTGTATTGCATTCCCAGGGTTCTATAATCTGCTCAGATGGCTTTTCCTATCATTGCTAAACTTATGTAAGACAGCTCTTCCTTTTCTTTTGACTAAACGACTTCAGTGTCTCATCACACATTTCTGTCTGTCTCTCTGACATCTCTGCTTGGGAGAGTGTCATCTTCAACTGAGTCTCTCCAAGACAAATGTTCTGCTCCTCCCAGGGAGACCTTCTATTCAACACAATATTAGCACCAACCTAGTATCTTTAGCGACTGTGCTCACAGTGTCTGCCAGAAATCTGATAACTGACAATCAACTGAACTATCACATCTATATGGTGATATCCTACAGCAGCATTTGCACTGTAAGTCACTTCAAGAGTAAAACACTAACCACTGATACAACGTCAATACAGAAAGAAATAAGGTCAGATCACAGAGAATTAATAAACTACAGAAATCCAATGGCTCCTACAGGTAGAATGCTGATTCTAACCAATGAGTCTGATGTAGGGTTCTGTTTAAAGATATGTGTGGTTATGTTGTAGCATCCCTTGGTCTTCTGCATCTGATTTATTGAAGTAAACACAGTGGATCTCCATGCATAATCACACCTGACTCTGGTGCTACCACAGAGTTTGATCTTTTAGGTAAAATCCTCAAAGTAACAACAGAGTGACATTACTTCAACAACACTTTACTCAGTAAACTTACATAATCATGTTTTTCACTCCTTCCATGTGTCGTACATGAAAATACATAGGCAAAGTGAATTTCAACGTCAGAATACAGTTGGAGTGTCAGTTGTTATAAATGCACAAACTTTAGGTGAGGATGAAACATGTTTTTATCTAAACAGCTGAGTGGTGGGAACACAGAGGAACCTGCAGACTACAGTCCAACTTTTATCCTCACAGTGTCATTCCCCCCATGGGGGATGCTACATTAATGTTTTTATTACCTTTTATCCCAACAAAATCAAACTAATAGGAACATTTAAAGGTGCCAAATGTAGGCATTTCCATCTTTCAAGCCTGTTCAGTGCCTATGGTGCTGCTAATGATGACATGTGCAAAGGCGATGGCTACAAATTTAAAATATCAGATTTTAGATTGATATTTGATGTGGTGACGACAAAAGTAATGTTGTAATAAAATGTTTTTGAAAGGAATAAGTGCAATATTATTGCAGAAATGTTATTTGTGACACTACTCATTACTGGGAACTTGCACTTGAATGTCTATTGAAGTTTATGTCATAACACTGTGCTTTAATGTTTTCTACTCGACCAAGATGTTTTGCTTGCTTTGTACCTCAGTTGTAAGTCATGTTGTATAAAAGCCAAATGACTAAATGTAAATGCACTACTTGTCTGATTGGCTGCCCCGGTTCTTTGTCATTACATGTGAAGACATGCTAATGAAGGTAGACAGAGGGGAGATGATAGACTGTGGTTTCACTCTGATGAATAAAATTACAGAGCACAGGGCCTGTCATTTTTTGTGCCATTCATTTGCAATTATTGCAGTGGCCAGCAGTTAGTTTAATGTTGCATATAGGTTAACTGTGGTGCTGTCCAGTGTCCTTATTATGAAAAACCATTTGTTCCTCCGTTGTTATTGTATGCACTAAAATAGTTCTACAACATCTGAGTAATTGTTAGCTGAGTGCAGAGTTTAGGCCGCAGACAGGGTTGGCCGGTCGTGAGAATAGGGCTTCAAGCTGCCCTCCACAATTATTACGTGGTGTGTGTAGTCTGCTACAGGGACCACTCAATGTCATTAGAATATTTTGTTATGCTTGACAACCAGTGAGGGAATTCTTTCAGCTGCAGAACTAAATCTTGCTCATGGACACTTTAGCAAAATGTAGGCTTGTTTTAATAGTGGCCAGAATCCCCTCTGAGGGTGAAAGAGCTCTTTCTCCTCACTTTCTAATGACACTTTTAGCCAGGTGGAGCCACATTTTAGATGGCTTTTGAAATTTAGTACAGACATTAATGCTCCTTCCCTGCATAATGGCCAATTTTGAAGTTTTCTGAATATATTTGTATGTGACTAAATGCCTGCAAAATAAATGAGATTCACCTGTTGTGTATGTTCACTGCTAATTAGAAAACATTTGCTTTCCAGCATGTTAAATCAATTAAATACAATTAAATATATCTGCTGAACACCAGCCTGTTAGTACTGATAGAAAAACAGCCTGACAGGGCCCGTAGCATAGCTGTGATGATGCTTAAGCTTCCTTTACATATGAACTCTAAACAATGTCAGGAGAATCATTTCACATGTGTATCACAGCGGGAGATTGTCTGGGTCAAAAGCCTTCTCACGGGTTATGATGTATGCTTGTGCTCAGTGAGGGGTGCCGCATACAGGTTGCAGAGCGTAGATACAAAAGTTATACTGCAGCAAACAGTGTTTGTTTACAACACATCCAAGTTATGCATAAAAAAAGATGCTGTGACAGTCACCTAATAGAAATGTCATGTCAACATGTCCATTCACTTGCTTTAAAATTCTCCTAACAATTTGAGACGCTCCACGCTCAGGCTCACACACTTACTGTAATCTGGACTTTGTAATGGGGGCTCACAGGTTAAAGTCTGGGTAATCTCCAGAAAGTCTCACTTGGACATTTCCATTCTCACATACACCACTTCCAGGTAAAGTCTGGAGAAGATCAGGATTCCAGCACGTGTGAAAGAGGCTTTAGCTTAAAGCTCAATGGTTAAGATAGAGCCTGGGTATAAAATATGTGAAGTCTGGGACTATTTAAGCAGCTCTTGAAAGATGGAAATTGAAATGATGCATAAAAACACACAGACACAAATAAACAAATAGATTACTCATTGATCAGGGTTAAGCTTTGATCTCTGTGTGAGAGCATGCCAGGGCCGATCGATAACTTTAATTCGGCCTCAAGTGTTTGCTCGCACGATTCTGTCTCTCACATCTCTCCCTCCTGTACTTGTCAACTACACACACTCACACACACAGTCATATTCTCTCTCTTCTCAAATCCTCACAGACAGATTTAAACACAAATACACACTCACACACATACACAGCAACCTGATTAGGTGAGCCACAGGGGTTAGGCCCAATGACAAACAAACTCAGCGTGTGCACAAACACCCCACATTCTCAGATGAAATATAGATTTTTCTCTGTCCCAAAAGCTGATGGGTATTAGGTGAAGGCATGTGTATGTGAATGAGAGTGTGCCTATTTGTTTGTGTGTGGGTGTTTGTGGTCTTTTACTCCAGACTGTTTAAATGAAAAAAGAAGTCACCAGGGAAAGGCATGTAAGTGATTGGGCTTTGCTTTGTTACTGTTAAAGACCCTGTCTCCAGGGAAATAATGGGTTAAATATGTGTGTTTTCTGCCTGTGTGTGACCGAGTGTTTGTTTGTGTGCTCTAAGGTTTACATTAATACATTACACTGAAGCATTAATAGGACTGCCCTCTTATCCCAGGGGAAGTGAATTGGTATTGTTTTTATTTGTGTGTGTGTTTGTGTGTTGGGCCTCATATTTTGTTATGAATTAATAAAAACCCATTTGTACCCAGGAGAACTGGCTTTACACAGTGGTCCCGTAAAACATTGCATAGAAACACTGAACCAGACCTTTAATATATATTTATATGTGTATATTGTCAGTATTAGGTACACATTATACATAGATAGATCCTATGACTGATTGAAGAATGGAGGAATCACTACTTAGACATGGGAGTAATTAAACAACAGAAAGCTGAGAAAAAACAGAATTGTTGAAAATATTTGAGGTCCAGTGTTTCAATGAATGTAAGCTGTTCAAATAAGTACTAGGTTATTAATGCTGACTGAAATGAGTGTCATTTAAAAATGCTCCATAAAAGTGAGAAACTCGCTTTTAAATTTTACCAGATTGCACTTTACTTCTTCTCTGCATGGTATTGTAGTTTTTTATCAGCCGGTAGCATTACTGTTTTGATTCAGTCTTACCTCTGTCATTGACCACATTTTTAGTTGTGGCAGGCTGCTAATAACAGAAGAAAAACCAGTGAAAGGCCCACTTTTAGTCCACAGCTGGCAACAGGCTAAAGATCACAGATGAGGAATTTAGCAGCCAAAAAGTATGATATCTTTCTCAGTAGATAGCACAAACCTAGCTGAAAAGAGAATGAATGTTGGACATGGACATGCTTTACACTGACCAGGTAAACACAAATGCTTATGTAAGTAAACAGATAGCTACTGTATATGTATGTTCACCATATCTAATTTACACGGTGACAATCACTCCCCCTGGATCAGCGCTGGGCAGTGAAGCCATTTTTTGCTTAATGGCAAATGGTGGTTCATCTTGTGATGCACACTTTCCCAAAAAGGTTTTAATAAAGATCAAACCCCTTCAATGATGAGTGTTTGTGGCAGCTGGAGAAGGTCACTAGTGAACATGCTATATGGGCCCAAAAATGCAGAAAGTTTGGGGATCATCTGGGTAATTCTGATGGCTGGAATTGCCATTATGGGACTATGGACATAGATATTCTTTTATGTTTAGTGTCATATGACAGAATGTGAATCTGAGGTAGAAAGCATTCTTAAACATGTGACTTTGACTAGCCGTCCTTTCATATAGTATATGTACAAAAACTACAATAACAATCAAACTTATTGTGATGAATATGTAAAATGCATTTTGATTTTCTTTCTCGGTAAATTACTTTATGATGTCTTTCATGCTATTTCATCCCAATTTCATGCTATCTGAAATCCATCACTTAATATTTCAACCCCCAAATGATTGTATCATCAAAATCATGACTATTTTGCAAGCAAGGGGATTAACATGACTCATAACTTTAATTATAATCCATAATCGCTTTACTTTCATGCGAGCAATTATTTTGTAGTAGTCATGTTTCTCTAATGGTGGATATCTTATTTTTAAAATTCCTGCTTGAACATCAGTATTGTGAGGCATGTAATGTCATGTAACCATGTGTGTAACTGTGTGTACGCATTTTCACATGCTTAGCTGACAGTAGGTTAAACTAAGTGGCTGTCTGGCACAGGCATCTTTGATTATCTTTATCTATCCCTCCCACCTACTGTTTCGCTGTGCTGTCTCCCTCTCGCTCTCTTTCTCTCTCTCTGTCACACACACACACACACACACACACACACACACACACACACACACACACACACACACACACAAACACACACACACACAAACACACACACTCTTCCTGCTAAAAAGCTAATCTTTTTGTGCTAATGAAAGGTATTGGGTTTCCTAACAGGCTTTTAAAGTAAGGTGATGGATTGAGGGATAGATGGATAGAGGGAGGGGAGAAAGGGACACATGGAGGGGAAGAAGTGAGAGGGAGGTGAGGTGTCAATAAGCACATCAGCCTGATCCCTTTCAGACTGTGAGGTGTGCATATGCTGCTAATGTATGCATTATTGCACGTACACACGCAGCCACACAAGCCTTTAGTTACCCATAAATCTCTGGGCAAAGCATAAAAGCAAGTCTTTTGGTGCCAATAAGCTGAGAGATGGATTACAAGAGATGTCTCCACCTTGACCAGTGCTGTGATAAATGCCCGAGGGTGCGTATGCATACACTCCAATGTATTACATCAGTTGGGAGCTGTAGGTCTGTGTAGATTGGTGCAGCACCACTACTGGCTAATGTTTTTTCACCAGATTTGCAGGAAGAAAAATATTTTAGGATAGACTTTGAAAGTATACAAAGCAGTTAAAAGCATGTCCACTGCAGCTTATGAGATGTTGTATTCCAACTTTGGATGGTTTTCACAATCTTAAAATGATCCCTTTTTCTAATAGATCTCAATTTTCCTCTTTCTTCCACCTTAAACCTCACTTAAGGTGAAATGGGTGGCGGGTGTCTTGGGGATCATGAGCCTCTGGCCTGATCTGCACTTTTCCCCATCCAATAAAGCTTATAATCATTAGTTTCCCAATCACATTAGCATGCCAGTAATGAGAGGGGTAAGTCAACCATTAGAATATGATCCATAATTCATTGTTGACTCCCGTTCATTACCCCAAACTCACTCCGATGAATGTTTAATAGGGGTGTGGGTGTGTGTTTATGAGAAAGAAAGAGACTTTGCATCTGTGTATGTCATCTGGGGTGCAGAGCAGCATCAGCCTGCAGGGGATTGTCTGTGGTAATAGAAATTTACATGATAGACTCTGTAATCGACCTTTTTCCATACGTATTACGTAACTTATGAATGATGCAAGCGACATTGTTAATTGAGAATATATGCAGACCCGCATTACTATTTAGATGTGTCTGTCTCTCTCTTTTCACTGTCTCTAAATTTCTGTCTCTCTGGTGAATGAAGCGAACAGCTGTTATCAGTCACTATTTACAGCCCCAATTCAGAAAAAGTTGGGATGATGAGTACAATGTAAATAAAAACAGAATACAATGATTTGCAAATCTCATCAACCCATATTTTATTCACAATAAAACCTAAACAACATATTAGATGTTGAAATTGAGAAATGTTTTTATTTTATGATGCACAAAATGTTTTTTATTGGTGAAAGGCCTGGACTGCAGGCAGACCAGTTCAGCACCTGGACTCTTTTCCTGCAAAGCCATGGTGTTTTAATGGATGGAGTATGTGGTTTAACATTGTCTATGCAAGGTCTTCCCTGAAAGAGCCGTTGTCTGGATGGGAGCATATGTTGCTGTAAAACCTCTATGTACTTTTCAGCATTGATGGAACCTTTCCAGATGTGTAAGCTGCCTACACCATAGGCACTAATGCACCCACATATCATCAGATATGCAGGCTTTTGAACTGTCTGCTGATAACAAGCTCAGTGGTCCCTCTCCTCTTTAGTCCAAAGAACAGAGCATCCATGTTTTCCAAAAACAATTTAAAATTTTGATTAATCGACCCACAGAGCAGTTTTCCATTTTGCCTTTTTCTGAAATTGTTCCAGAATTTTTAAATGCAGTTTGTCACAGAGTAGTGAACCTCTGCCCATCTTTACATTCGAGAAGCTCCACCTCTCTGAAATGCTACCCATATATATCAATATTAGTTATCAAATGCTTGTCCATTAGTTTTTTATTTGCACTAATTGCTTTTCCAGCTTTTTGTTGCCCCTCTTCTAAATTTTGTGAAATGTGGTGCTAACATCAAATTCAAAATAGGATAATATTTTCCATGAAATGGTAAAATATCTCAGTTTCAACCTCTAATATGTTGATTATGTTCTATTGTGATAAGATATGGGTTGATGAGATTTCCAAATCGTTGCATTCTGTTTTTAGTTTTCACATCCTCTCAACTTTTTTGGAATTACGGTTGTAAATGGCCCTTTCTCCTCTGTTTACTCAAGAAATGTGTGTGCGTGTGTGTGTGTGCATGCCTGTATTTGGTGGTACAAACTGTAAGTGAATAATGGAAAAGGCCTGCCCCTGATCTTCTTCTTTCCTCTCCTTTCCGCAGAAAAAGATAAACACTGCAGCTTGATTAATACATTAATTCCCCAAACACCTTCATCAGGTTCTCTACCCTACCAAATTACTCCTGCAATAAATAAATAGTTGTTAAAACCAGCTGGAACATCATTAATGTCTGACTCTGAGCCTGAGGATAGTTGCTTTAAGTTGTGTGTGGATGTGTGTGCATGCATGTGTGTGTGTGTTGGCAGCCTGCTAATGAGATGCCTGTGTTTCCCTCCATTAGTAGTTTATTAGATAGCATGGGTCGCTGAGGTTTGTAAAATACAGTAAGCTTAATTTAGCACATTTGGCACTAAAGGGGCATAGGGGACTTATGGGAGTATCAAGGGCATGGACAACTGGCATTGCTTGGGATGTAAATTTGAGTTGCCAGCAATATAAAATAAGATGTTGAGCACAACCATCATGCACTTGAACAAAGCATTTACTTATTACACCGTCTTAAAGGTGCTGATCGCTGTGAATAAAATTACGTGTAACTGGGAATTGAACCACCTGACAAATGCTACTGAATGTTTTTGCCAAAGCTTTAAAAGTGTCAGCCTGCTGTTCTTTTATTCTTACCTGTGATCATTGCAGTGTTAGTGTAGTTCTCAGAGACTGCTTTGTAATCAAACAAGGTCACCATCACTGACATGTATTTTTCTTTGCATATTCTGTATTTGGTTAATGGAGCAGACTTTGTGTAGGTGGTACTCATTTATTTTTAACAAACCACTTGGGCTCCTTTTTAAATGTGCATAATTATTCCCTCTCTTGGAACCAGAAGGGCAAGAGTGCTCCAAGGCCAAGACCTACCTGACACTGAATGTTTAAACCAGAAAATGCTAAAACAGAAAGGCTTTAATGAATAGGATAACAGTTGAATCACTACACTGTTGTATTGTGAAATAAACAAAATCAAAGTAAATATTTATTGATTTAAAAGTGATGTATCTTGTCAATTTAACTAGCATATAATGTACCTTTATACTCTTTTTTTCACACTCCCTGGTAAAAACAAAATGTTTTTATAAACAGCGTTTTTCATTATAGTCTGCACTAGATCTACTATGCTGATATGGCAGCAGCACAGAAAACATTCTTTGCATCCCTCGGTAAGTAGGAAGAAGATGTGATTTTTAAGAACCATTTATTGTTATTGTTCTTTGGATAAATGAAGGATGCACCAGTTTTTAAAAAAATGTTTGCATGACCTCAAACACAGACACACACCCAAAACATAACTTATAGCTGGCTGCTAAGTGACAGATAAACCCATTTTCTCCATCGTTCATGTAACCTTTTCTGTCTGGGGCTATCAAAGGTCACTCTGTCAGGCCTGATTTACTGTAGGAGCGTTGTGCTCTTTCTCTGTGAGTCCCCATGTCCACTTTACATAAGTCTGTCCCTCTATCCCGCAGTAAGCTTAAGACATGCATTGCATATAACTCATAAATGCTCTGTCAATTTCTGTTTGTTTTCTGTTTAAAAAAGGCCTTTTTCTGTTGAATCGGTTGGTTTTCATGCAAACCATTTAGCTTCTACAGTTATTTGCTTAAGAAAATGAATAAGGGAAATAATGTAATAGTATCAATTTATTCACATACTGTTATGGCTGTGTACTAATACGGAAACCCGACGCTACATGCATGATATTTCTGCCCCACTAGTTATTGTTCCTTCATTTCAGACAGATGTATCAGGTATAGGATGTGTTGCTGTGAAATTGTGTTCAGTCATCCACAATTCATGGGTTATTTCCTGCAAAATTGCTGATGGTTGACCACTGGTTGACATTTGTAGATTGGATCCTTTTACAAAATGCCTTGACAGCTATTGAAAAAACCTACTAGTTAAAGCACATGATCAGATGAATAAACCCACATTACAGATACCAGGCCAAAAAGAAGCTTTAGTCAAACTTTTTGACTAAAAAACTTGCGAGGTCTTCCTGTCCCCATTTTTCCTCCTCCCCATATTATGTCTTTTGTAATTGTCACATTTCTTTAACTCTTTTGATTATGTGTCTATCCCGCTTTACTGCAGCACAAAATTTTTTGACACTTTATTGGACTGGAAGAATGATGGGTATGGGGGTGCTCAATGTGAAGTGTGAGATGGTTCGCCACTGTGAGACAAAAACACAATTGACACATCATTGCGTTGTTAATGAGAAGAATAAAACACTCGAGCTCAGACAAGTGCAAAGCTTATTCATGCATAAAGCTTTACAATGCTTTCTGTCACTCATGATGTTTGAGTATGACGGAAATAAGGTGGGCAGCAGATTGGATAGAAGAAAAGTGACTATGGAAAGATGTTAATTTTGGTTGGGAAACTGACTTCTTTTTTCTCCAAAGATAAATGGAGATGCTGTATTGTATATTTACATCTTTTTTGAAGGTTTGGAAGACATCTTTACTAGTTAGACTAAAGGAGACAGGACATCTGTAAAGTCATCATTTTCTGTCACCAAGTCAACATCTCAACAAAGACAGATACTATTATGAAACTGAGAATAAGAGGCATCTGAGTGTGTCAGATAGAGAATGTTAATCTATACACCTTTTGCTTTAGACAAACAAATAACAGTAGATCTGTGTGAAGTGACCAGGAAACACGCTGCCACCTCATCTCATGTTAATGGAGAGCTGTTTACACTCTGGGACAATGGAAAGGAAGGTAGATGGAAGGTAAGAATAAATTTTGCATTAATCATAAATTGATGGCATTGTTGCTCCATCTTTTGATTGTGTTGCCTTCTCTGGTGTCATGCTTCTTTGCATCTCATCTGCATTCACTCATGTCCCATTTGTCAATTTTAACTCCTCTCTTAGATTTACACGTGTCTTGTGTCCTTGGAATTTTTTCCATTACATCATCTCAATAAATTTTCATTTTCCCTTTCTTGTCTTCTCTTCTTCCTTTCCTTTGCGAGGTCTATGCTACAGATCTGTCAAGATTCACAAGGTGTAAGGCCAAAACCTGAAGACTTTTAATTTCCCTAATTAACTTGGTTCCCCGTTCTCTCCCATAATGTGTGTTTATAAGACAAACATGTTGTCTTCTTTCATTTGGATATGCGTCAGCAGTGTCACATTAAAAGGCTTTCCCGGGCTTTTACTGGGAAGCCAGTGTTCACTTAGCATATTGATTAATTAGCTAGATCTTTACACAGTAAGTCTGCCGCTTTTGTTTATGGTGCATTGTAGCACGTAGGCGGTTTCCTTTGTGGCTGTGTCGGGCTGTGTGGGCATTCATGCTGTGGTGTGACTGTGTGCATAACTGTCAGGAGCTAAGTGCTTTGATGTTCATCATGCTGTGTGGCGTTTGGAGAGAACAATAACGGAGTATTAGACACTCTTGTTAAGCCTTCCTGGGAACAAACAATAGCAACAATAGAGCACTTGTTGAGTCTTTTCCTCCTTCAAAGCTCCAACACAGAGTTACATAAACTTACACACTGCTCTTCTTTTTCTGCACAGCATTTGCTCTGTTGTACAGCATGACAGAATAGTGTTTGTGTGTTATCTGAGGCCTTTTTCTTTTACCTTTAGCATGTACACGTTCAGGTGCTCTGCATTTAACCTCTGTTGTTCATTAAAAGAGGATACTTGTGACATTTATAAAGAGCTCAGCCACTTAACAAGCAGCTACACTCAAACTCTCTCCCTCCCTCCCAGTAAATTATTATCCCTTATGGGTTGAAGTAAGTCTTTGAAAAAGCAATATTAGAGAATTGCTCTATTACACCATTTAGACCTGATACATTTACGCCTAATTTATGAGACTGTTTAAGAGACCTGTCTCATAAATAATTATCAATACTTCTATTCATTGTAACTATTATTACAGAGAGTGTGTCTTGTCAGCAGGCCAAAAGGACAATCTTTCACTTTACTTGGCCACCTAAGACTTTGTGAAATGAGCACAATGTCCTGAAATGCAAATAGATTCTTCATGCAAAAAAAGTGAAGTAAGTGCTTTTTTCTTCTTTTGGAAATGATTAGGTTTTTATACATTACATATGGAAGTTAGAGTTTGACATTGAAACATTTGGTTTGGGATGGTCTACAATGTGACCTTTCAGCTTCAGCTTCATTTAATGTGCAACATTTTTTTTTTTTACCGTATTTTTACTAGATCCATGAAAACCATCTTAAAAATGGATTCACTGTTCCACTGCACGAGTCTCTTTTACAAGACTGTAACAATCAAATATTCTTTAGTTTATTTGTTTTGAAAAACAAATTCCAATTAGCCCAAACTTCGGACACTGATTTTCTCTATACCTGGACAGGATTGGGCTTAAAGTTACACTGACAATTACAGTATAATAGGATTTATACCAATGGGTATTAATGTACATTTCAGTAAATGCGTAAATTGTAATGTAGAAAAGCTCTTTACAACTATTTACCAATAAATTCGACTACAGTGTTTTTATTTTTTAACTGGGAAATGAGTCATGCACGAGGCCTGGAAGAATATATTTAGATAACTTATCTCATTGCCAACTGTACCTTGTATTTTTCCCAGTGTTTTGAGACTGTGCTGAGCTGTTAAGCCTGATATTAACCAATAACAGCATCTGAAACCATTCCAAAGACTTTTTTGTCTTAATGTTTCAGACCTTCTAAAAAGCCAACCCATTTCATGCAGCTATTCACCAAGTCTGTGTGGGTTTGAACCAATCTTTTAAGCTCCTTTTTCATTCCTCATAGAGCTGATTCTGTCACTTTGTGTGCGTGTCTGTGTGCAACTAATTCCACACAATTACATGATTTCTCATTGAACATATCCTCTCTTCATGGTTTGGAGGAGAAACTATCTCTTCCTCTTCTTGTCATGTTGAAACTACAAAATGGCAAAATGATATAGGTGTTTTTAGCAGACTGGTGAAAAGGTTGAAACTGGAATTCTTTCAGATTATATTGCCCAGTCCATGTCCAGTAACATGTTTTCCAACAGGCTTCACAACACAAACAGATTTAATCAACCTTATTTGCAGTAAACTCATGGAAGTGTGAACATTCTTGTTCTTTGCAACGAGATACCCAATGTAAGTATGGGTACAAACCCAATTTTCTCAGAGTCTTTCTGTAGTTCCAGGTCAGAGTGAAGTAACATCTGTAATACAACCGACAGTTTATCTCATATCAGTTTCTCAGTTTCCCTCTTCAAGTTATATTCTTCTGATTTCAGTAAGTGAATCAGATCCGCCCTTTCAGATGAATTGTTTTAGACTGTATAGTATCTCTTGTTTTGCGTTGGTCCGGCTCGTCATTTCTCATTTGTTTGGAAACGAAATTGCTGTTGGCCACAGAATTGACATCTTTTGCAAAGGGGGAATCAGAAGAACTATAAATAATTCAGTCCAACTGGACAGTTTGAAAAAATTTAGTTAGTTAAAGGAACACACACACATGCACACACACACACAACGAGGAAAAGGTTTAAGACATTCTCTGTATGTGTAAGGTGAAATTATGATAACGTTTTTCACCCTAAACCTTCATGTTGTAGGGGATAGGAGCTATCCTTTGTTTGTCAGTTGTTCTTATTAGGGATCATCTTCAGTAGTGCCTTTAAAAAAAAGTCTGTTTTTAGATACCTTGGGTCCAACTTCAGAATAAGTATATAAATTATCATCTAGCATGGACATTAAAATATTGTCCTATGTCTGAGCAGGAGATACATAGATATGTATCACAAAGCCTTAGGTGACTTTGCATGTTTCATCTTTTCTTCCTCTACCTCTGTTCCTGCCTCAAATCAATGGTCTGCAAGACTAGAGTAAATCTTAATGGTCAGGGTGTGTGTGACAAACTTGAGATGTTTGTGCATGTGTGTGTGTGCGCCTAGTGCAGGTGAAGTATCGCTCACTCAGCACTATCCTGCCCCTCGGGTACCACCACACGCCTGCCTGCCTGCCTCCTGTCCAGCCACAATCAATTTCACAGTCCCAAACACACACCCCTACAAGCACACGCAGACAATCACAGATTGACATATGTTACCAACATATAGATGCTTCAGAACACAATGAATGTTTGTTCTTTTTCTTTCATTACCTATTATGTAATTACTGCATAAATTATGTTTGATTTAGAAATTACAGTTGCTTTTGTTTCATTTTTTAGATGTTTTGTTAGTGTAAGTGCAGTTTTAAACAAAATGTGTAATTTTGGGCACTGATCTTGTGTTTTGGCTTGTGTGATAATTGATTTGACAATGTGACATAAGTGGACATAAGTGTTTGAGCAAATTTGAAATACTGTGGTATGCAGGAGAATGAATGTTTAGGGAGGGCTGGATATCTGCAAAAGTTACTGCTAAAAACTGGGCAATTCCCAGATCTTCTGCATTAAAGTAAGGGTATCCTGCTTTGCATTGCATGCTACACTGTCGTGAAGAAAGTTATCAGTTGACACTTGCAAGACACTGCAACATTACACATAGTTGAAAAGTGGGGACAGTGGAACAGACAAGACTAATCACTGTGACAGAGGTTGTTTCATTCAGGTCTGTTGCAAGTGCTGGAAAAACTCAGTGATTTAGACAGATGTGGACTTTACCATTAGACAAAGTAGGCCACTGCCTGGGGCCAGAAAACTAACACTTGCTATGATGTTTTCATAAACTACATACAAAATGCTTCTAACTGATTTATAGCCTACTTTGGAATAACCAACAAAATGCACTGAAAGCACTTCACTTATCACCTATCCCAACACAGCACCAACAATCATTTAAGGAAAATGAACTATTGCTTAGATGGCAGATTTGAAAATGCTACTGGCTTTTCTTATCACCTGAGCTGAGAAGATCTGACTTCCTGTTGCATAAACAGTTCGAGTAGTTTTCCAAAAACTATAACATCTATGACTGTGTTTGTTTTTCTAATTTCTAACTTTCCATGACCAATAAATATTTTACACTTTCAAAAGTGTCCAAAACAAGATTTGCGTTTTGCAGAAACACATAAGGCCTTCAAGTGAATAAAACATGTGGTGGCCCTGACTGTGTGATCATGTTTATGGCTGATCGTGGTAAATATTTGTCAGGCTGACTGGTCATGAATTGAGAAATGTGGAAATCCTGCAAGGTGTAAATTCTTTACATTTGTATAGAATTGTGGACACCCTCTGACTTTACGTTTTTAAAGGATCTTATATATTTAAGTAATAGAGTTTGACATGTAGTTGGGAATATAAACTGAAGTTTCAGCATTCAGACACTGTAAAATTGTGTCAAGCTGGTTCAACCTTCCATTGCTGCCTTGGAAAATGTTCAACTAGGTTGAAGTTATCAATAAAGAAAAAGCCTGATTTTAGTGAAGCTGAACAGTTTGGTAAACTTAACATATTTTGTTGACTGTAATGTTGAGTCACATTGGATGGATTTTCTCTAATTTAAATAGTCGTACTTTTTTAATTTCACACTTTATTTAACAAGATACAGTAGATCCCATTAACCCCTCCCTTTTCAAAGGAGAGTGGGCCAAGGGTCAGCTTGTTATCTGAAACAAAGAACTATCACCATCAATGCCAATTTTCGAGTTACTGAAACTACATCATAGACTGCTCCCACTAACTTTATTAAAGTGTTCAACCCTGACCTTGATCATAGTTTTTGTTATTATAAAAAAAGTAGCATTATTTAATTTAACACATTTTAAAGACAAAAAAGTATATAATGAATTAATTGGTAAAAATACAAATTAAGTGCTTCTGGGGAGTTTTAACTCTCAAAGGATGCTGGAGTTTTTGTCTTTGTTTAATTAGTTGGGTCAACTCTCAGCACTTCAATTATTCAACTGAAAAAGTTGAGTAAAAAAACTCAAGTTAGAACAAGTCTTCAATTTTAGAAATAAAAGAAAAGGGACTTTTGAATTATAAGTTGAATTAGCTTCAACCAAATAGGACCGAAGTTGCTGTCTAAAATGCCTTCCAAAACCTGCGGGTTGCGCAACCTTTACTACAACCTCTATTTCTCAGCCTCTTTAGCAGATAGAAACAAATAAAAATAAAATAAAATAACTGAAAGCTTAAAAATTTGCCTGTAACTAGAAATAACTGACTTATAACTGATGTTTAACATGACTATAAAAAAACAAACCTAAAAATTAGAAATTTGTGACATTGTAAGAAAAGTGGCACTAAAATAATGTGGTAGTGAAATCTTCCATTATCATCATCAGACATTATTATTTTCATTATTTATCACCAGTGTTGTTGTTGTTATTGAATCTCAGATTTTCAATTCATCTTCAAATTCAGCAAGCTTTTCCAAACTCCTCCTCCTCCTTCTACCCAAGCATCTTCACTGAGCCTTTGCTAGCGGCTCAGCAGTCACTTCATACTCAAAACCTCCAAGTAACTTTCATTACTCTCGTTGTAAGCCATCATCACTGTCCAAAAAGCAACTTTAGAAAACTTTCTGTGCTCCATAGGGACGATAAGGGGCTAAAAAGTTAAAAAAATGTAATAAAAAATATAGATGTTCACACTGCATTACACCGTTCTCACCTGTATTTCAGCAAATCATAGTGAGTTTATACTTAAACATGCACGCGTTGCATCCAAGTTTAAAGGTAGAGGTGCACAAACGTCACTTCCAGACTCAAAGCTACATACATGAAAACGCTTCATCCAGTCTGTATTGGTCAAATTAAGTTAAACTTACAAATTACCTTAATTTCCTTCAATTTTGATGTTTTACAGCGAGTTAAATCTACAGCTAACTTTGATTTCAGTATTTCTTTATGTGAGTGTGTGCGTATATGTGTTGAGGCAGCTGCAGCCTCTTGCCTCTGATTTTATGATTACGCATTTCATGTTTCCTGCCCATAATTGTAGACTGTGTCTTTGCATATCTATATTGGTCTGTGAGTGCGCTCAGCGTGGGCCCTCACTCCAATCAGTCTATGATTTCAGTTTAGAGAGATCAGTAAAAAAGAGTCTGATGAAGTGTAAATCTGCCTCATCCTCAGGAAGAGAGATACAGAGAAGGAGAGACCCCACTGTGCTTACATACCATGGGCCAGGTGGTAAGAGTGAGAGCTGAGTGAGATGAGTCGAAAGAATGTACTGTAAGTGTGTGAGGTGGGATGGGGGGGGGGTAGCATTCAGCAGGCACCTGGTGCTGACAGCCTCTCATTGAAATGCTGCAATTCCATTCAACCCCCCATGCTGCTTTAAAGGGTGACGTGACAGTTCTTTTCCTCTCCTCTCCTCTCCTCTCCCCTCCTCTCCTCTCCTCTCCTTTCCTCTCCTCTCCTCTCCTCTCCTCTCCTCTCCCCTCCTCTCCTCTTCCCTCCCCTCCTCTCCTCTCCTCTCCTCTCCTCTCCTCTTTATGGGGGCGCGATCGTTACCTGCTGATTACCAAACTGTCAATCCTTGCATTTGACAAGCTCCCTGATTGATATAAGTATGGGTGTTTGCTCATGTGGTTTGCTCATGCCCATGTGCAGTGCCCTAATGCATGTGTGGTTAGCCATCTGTGTGGGCACCTGAATGTTTGTGGAAGTGTTGGATGCACCAGCACCTATCCCTCACTCTGCTTATGATTGCAGTATGAACGAGCTCTGGAAGAGGAAGTTAAAGTTGAGCAAAGTGAAGCAATTGTTATTATGAAAGCAACCTTTGGGAACAGCAGTGCAGCTGATCCCTTGCAGTGTGATGTCTTGTTTTCTGTTTATACAAGTCTTTCACATTAGCATGAATGAATTTCATGTCACTGCATTGCTGTTTAATTACTGTACATTTGTTGTTCATGCAGCTTGCAGCATATTGATTTTGACAGATTACCGCTCACTAATTAGTGTAATTGTTTTACGTGACTCTTGAGTAGAAATCTATTTTGTAGAGTGAACATAATGAAATTATCTTGTGGAATACTAAGAGGAAATGGTACTGTGTAGATATAACTTGGTGAGCAAGAAAGGAATGGAAACATAAACAGCATGTGTAATACAAAGGTTGAATGTAAATGCAGGACTGAGTATCATGGGATCCACACATGCTCAGGGCAGTAAAGTGTGTCACAGCCAACGTACTAAGCGGTGCCAGGGAAGGGACGTGGCCTGATTGGCTGTTTGACCTTTAAAGGGTATTTGCCACTTTTAAAAACTAATAAAGACTCTGGGACTCTAAATGGAAGCCAAACCCCATTTACTGGAAAGAATAACCCCAAACAGTAAAAGTATTTTTTTTTTATAAAAACATGAAGTGAATTATTGGGGAAAGGCTCATAAAAGGATCAAAGTAAAAATGAGCGGGTTTATGTTTCTTCCTCTGTGTTCCCTAACCTATAGCTCCTAAACATTTTCAACCATATAAAGTCAACTCCCTGTATGGTGTAATGTGCACTGTTCATATTAATAGCAAAGATTGCAGCGTTTAGTAAAAGTAAACCCTGTCATTTAAAAAAAACCTCCTTGTTCAAAGGCTAATATCCACTTTTTCTATCTACTAAGAAGAGAATGAAAGGTTTAAGTAAAAAACTTTATGACAGCTTTACTGGCTCACAGCTAGAAGGTGCCCTCTATTCAGCAACATGAAAGTCCACCAGCATTTTGGAATATAGATTGCTTTCAGCACCCAGACCATTGTCGCTTCAAAGCCGCCCGAGTTTTGCTTTGGCTCTCTAGCCTTAGAAATGGTTCCTCATAAAAAAAAGAGAAAAAAGAAAAGAATAAAAATGGAATGATATGAGAATGGACCAGGGATGATAATGGTCTGAAACCAGAAGAAAAGAGGAGAAAGACAAAAGGCATAGATTGGAAACAGATAGACAGAGAAATTAATGATGTAAGTTGGAGATCACCTGAATTGCAGAAGACCAGAGTATCTTCAAGGAAAAACTCCCCCCTCACAAACAGAAGCAAATGGGAAAATAGTTGACATGGTAAGCTGAGAGCAAGGACAGAGGAGGATAAAATAAAAGCAAGAGGGTCAAAGATCTAAAACATGGACAGCTGATGACCTTTATAAAGGAGAAACATGTGACTGTTGAATTGTTCTGAGTCCTGGGTGACAGCATGGTCTCGTGTAACCCCTCAACGGCGTCACAGTGCAAGTGTCATAATTACCATCAAAGTACTTCTCCTTACTTCTCCGCCCTTGACAAACAAAATCATCACCACTGACACCACCATCACCTGAGTGAGGAGCGGGCACCCTGTTGTGGTGATTCAACATCATTAGTGAACATGACTGGCTGTAGGCATTAGAAACGCAACATTACACCACACCATGCCGGGATGCTAATGATCTGGAAAACTAGATACCATCTCTTCACTTGCCATACTTCACTCACTGAATCCTGTGGGGAAAAAATGGATACCTGGCAGAAAAGGAAAAGATGGACATGAGAGAAGTGTTTCCTATGAATGTTCTAGGGCTTGTGCATTTATGTGCAGGTGTGCAGACTGTACATGCAAGAAGATTATGACAAAGCAGAAAACCAACTAATGCTTTGGTACCAAAGTAATCCATAGATGCATTCAGACTTCAGTGTTTTGTATTGAAGCATGTTTGCTATGATCCCATATTTCACATCTTATTCTCCTCCTCCTCCATCATTACACATCACTAACAGGTAGCCTCCCACAGTGGCTGTGTGAGCTCTGCAGCAATAGGAAGAGTGAGCTTCATATCTGCTAGATCTCCCTTTAATGTTGCTCCACCCTGCCACTGCTGTAGCTGCAACTGCATCTGTGAAATAGGGGAAATGGTGGAAAATCCCATTTTCCAAAAAACATCACAGCGAGGGCTCACTTTTGTGTGGGGACTGATACAGCAAAGGCAATCCTGCTTGTGTGAGTGGTTCTGGGTGATTATTTTGAGTACTTTGTTCTATTCATATGTAAGGCAACTGTTTTGTATTAGCATGAATGTATGGGTGTGTGTGTGTGTGTGTGTGTGTGTGTGTATGCGCGCGCGCGCACAGGACCATGCCTCAGCAGCTCACAGTGAGCCCTCCCAGATCAAGGCTATCATTATCTCACCTCCTGCGATTATCACCACTTCTGAGAGCCCACTCCTGGCAAAATTAATTTCTCCCTCCTTCCATATTTACCCACAACCCCACCCCCACCCCCAGTTCTCTCTTCCTGCCATCACCATCCTGACCAATGCATTTGTTTGGCATTCATCTCATCTTCCCTCCTTTGCTTCTGTGCCAGACAATGCAAGGAAAAGCTACTTTTCTACTCTATCTTTTACACCCCCAATTTAAAAAAAGTTGGGACGATGTGTATAACGTAAAGCGGAAGAGTCCAGGTGCTGAAGTGGCCTGCCTGCAGCCCAGACCTTTCACCAATCACCCTTTTCCAATTTTTTTTAAATGTGTTGCTGCCATCAAAATGAGCTAATATTTTCCATGAATTATTTCAACATCTGATATGTTGTTTATGTTTTATCGTGAATAAAATATGAGTTAATTAAATTTACAAATCATTGCCTTCCTTTTTTCATTTACATTTTACACATTGTCCCAACTTTTTTCGAATTATGGTTGTACGTTTGTTAGAGGTTACTATGCCTCATTGAGAGAGTGCAACAGTAGCTGATGGACACACTTCTCATCCACAGAGATGACCAGAGTAAGAAAATGAAATTGACAGAATGATGGAAGAAAGATGGAAGTCAGGCTGTGATTGTTTGGGAACCATTTTGTTGTATTGGCTTTGCAGAAACCCATTTGCACATCATTTCCATTATAAAGCACTAGACAAAGACGTAGACAGTAGCTACGCAGTGGCTTCGGCTTCTATAATGTACATGTTTTCAGGGTCTCTTTGCAATAGCTTTTTATTCCTGTCACATGCCTCTTTCAGTGGAAATCCCTCTTATAGCTGTTATACGTGTGATTCTTAAATACAAATGAAGTCAGAGACAGCTAAGAAATGGAATTCAGCTCAGACAATTAGATGTACCATCTGCCTCGCCTTCCTCTAGTCCCTTATGTGACAGCACTAAATACCAGCCAAGTTGGTTAGGTAAATGCCACCGACCCACTGGTTTGTGTTTGAACTGATCGGCTGAATTTTAATATGGTTGTTTTGCTAGTATTTTTATGTGAATGATGATTCCATTAGGTATTGTTTAACGAGAAGGGTGGAAGGAATCGTTAGCTTGATTAAGCTGAAACATATGCTGCAGTCACAGCAGAGAACCCCCCCAAAAAAGTACCAGAACACAACAACACCCCTGAATCTCAATGAAGATGCACTCATTTGCCTTCTGCTCACAGCTTGTGGATGCACTGGACCACATGAGGTCTGTCTTCTGACTCTCTCTGCCTCAACCCTACGTAGGCTCTGTTTTTGTACCCGTACAAAGTGCAAGTAACATTTTGTTGAGGCAAAGCAATGCTTGTCATTATCTATTATTTCCTTTGCCTGCTTGGAACAGAACAACAGAGTACCGCCACAAAATGCAATCATGTTTTATGTTTTGAAATGTGGTGTTGAGCAATGTTTCTATGAAATTATTAATAAACTCATTTGTGACAGAAATTGCTGAAGTGTAGGACCTTTTAATGTGAGATGTTTGTGCTTTTAAAGCCAAAAAATGTACTTGCTGTCTCTGAATACTGCCCCACACAGACTACTTTGTTTACATTTACACAGTCCAACTTTAAGGAAAAACCCACGCTCATGTAATAAAGGTTTATAGAGAATATGTGCTTGTTAATTATTCCACTGCCTTACTGTTGGTGAGTCCGAGGTTGTGATGCTGAAAAACATCGCAGTGCTGCTGCCATTGTGCTGTAGGTCAGTGGAGGAGCTCTGCTTTATGTATGTGAGTATGACTAAACTCTGGCAGTTTCTCGGCTTGTGAAGTGGCAGAGCTTGCCCCGAGTCAAAACGTTAAAGTATTTATTACCAGTTACTTGTTTTTTTTCAAATAACATTACTCACAGTTGCAATCTCTCCAGGTAGGGTCCCATTTCTTATGCTTTATGTCCTTCAATCTGCATCAAATCAAACTTTTTAGCAAAAATATGCAGGTAAACCTATAGAAGGCATGAATAAGCAGCACACATCGAAAACCACACAGCACACATCGAAAACCATATATTCTCTACTGGAATATAAATTCTAGCCGAATTAGTGTTAGTTCTTGGAGTAACAAAGAGGCCTGCGCATTTAGATCTTAAAGAATTTGATCAGTAAAAAATAATTGAATTCTGATTTTCAATTTTCCTATGAAAATGTCAAATCATCACCACATCATTACAATTTTGTGCACTGTACTTTGTGCTATGTCCATTGATTTATGTAATTAAGATGCTGTTATTCCATCTCCACGTCTCATCTCATTCTGTGTATTTATTGTCTCCTTCCTTGTCTCCTTGCCTTTATGCAGTACATTTAATGTATTACTGTACTTCCTTCTCTTTCTGGTATTTTCTGGCATTGTTTTTCTCTGCTCTCTGGTTTACCTTCCTCTCTCCTTACTTCCATCACAGCATGAACTGTGAACTGGAATGAATTAACCTTTCTGAGGAACAATGCCATTACAAGCATGGATGCATCCCACTATGTGTGTCTGTGTTCCTGTGTGTCTGTGGCAGTGACTTGCACAGAGTCTTCCTGGGGGAAAACATGGATGCCGGCTTTTGTTTTTGCTCTTGTTTCAGATTACAGTTTGTTTTATTAATGCTATGGTAATCTGGCTTCCATTCCTTCTCTGGTCCCCGTGCCTCTTGAAACGTAGAAACAACTCAAAGGACACCCATTGATCTTAGCAGCTCTAGAGACCTTGTGCCACTCAGCCAGTCTCTACCGTGTCAATCTTTGATGAATGCTGCTGGAGCAAAGTGGCCGATGGGGAACCGCAGCAGACAATATGCAATGTGCTTAAAACAAAAGGCTGGAAATGTAGCAGAGCCACCGCTTACATGGCACTTGTGTGGCTGCATGGCCAACTTGTTTGTCATTACATGCCTATTTTCTCTCAGGTTTTTCACGTGGATGACAGATTGACACAAAACACCCATGGCTAAACAGGTTAAAGAATAGGATAGGTGGAAAAAATGTTGCCTCGATATCCTCATCACTAAGTAATTTACTGCAAATATCAATCAACTGTTTAACATTTTTATTTGGGCCACTGTGAAGAAGATTGGACTCATTTTAACAGTATTAGTCCAAGTCATTTTTATTTGAAAACAAAAGAAAAAGGCACAGGACATTTTCGGATGGATCCAAGCAGATTATTCAGATATACACATACTGCATACACATTATGCACACACACATGCATAAAGTTTATATTAACACAAACATTAACAGTACATGAGAGCACATTCTTATTTCCATGTGCATATATTAAACAAATATTTGCTTATTTGTTTATCTTTTATCTTTTCCTTTATGCACCCCACCATCTAGTCCTCATTTCCCTTCACCTGCAGTAGACAGCGTATGAAATATTAATTATGATGCACTATCAAGATTATGTGCCTAGCCTACTGAGAAGCTTTGTGTGTGTGTGTGTGTATTTCTCAGGGCTTGTGTTCTGCCTACTAATGACCACTGTTTTCGAGACCCCTTGCCCTCTTTCTCCCTACCCTTGTCCATCTCTTGTTTTTGTTTCTTTTTTTTTATGCTGCTCACATCTCTAATCTTGTGCCTCAGCCTCCTGTTTCTTCCTCCACTTCTTTCCTCTCCTCCGCCACCAACCCCCAGATGTGGATTTAAACAGCTAGTAGCCTTGAGCACCTCTGACACCTTGTCAATGCAAATGGAATTTCCTCCAACTCTACTACTCTCTTATTTTTTAGCTGTCTTTCTCTTTTCAACTGCTTTCAAAGATTATGTGGTAATGAGGCTGTCTTGCTTGTACAGTGAGACCTTCTTAACCTTGCTTTCTCTCTCCTTTGCTCTCTTCGAGTTGTCACTCTCTCATGCTGTCCCCTCATTCTGTCTTCCTCCTGTTTCATTAATTAGGAGTGTCTTTAGTTGTGGGTGTGTGTGGGGGGGTCAGAGATGAACTGTTTGTTCATGTGAATAGAAAGAACATGTTTTAGCTGGTGTCTGCTCTGGATTGTCAAGTGTCTGTGCAAGCTGTTGTTCATGTTTACATGGATGAATGCAAATGGGATAGCATTAAATTAAACAGATTCTGAAAACACACATTAAAACACAAATGATATTTGCTGCGAAAGAAAAAGATCCAGTTTATATTGAAATAATAATTAGAAAACTTTTCATTATAAAGTGGGAAGGAATTTTATTTAGCTATAATGAGAATGTCCCCACAGTTCTTTGTCCTAATAGTACAGGCTCTTGTATTGTCAAGCGATTTAAAAATGTGTGTGAAGTGCTTGTTAAGTAAGTGAGTACCTTTGCTCTTTGCTCTACAAAGAACAAAGAACAACGTTTACTCTCAAGAGCAGCACCACTTCTGGCCAGTTCATAATTCATACTCTACCTGTCTGTGTGTCTGCTTGTATGTCCTTGATGTCAATTCTGTATCCTAATGACTGTCCAAAGTGCGTGTGCCAGGTGTGGAAACCAGCCGCTCATTTCACACACAGAAGGTACGTCATATTTATTTGTCAATGTCCTGTCCTACTGTCCAGAGTTGCCTTCATGATTTGTAGTGTGCATGTGTAAAACATGTCTGTGTACACTCTCCCAATTGTATATGAATGAATAAATAGAAGTGTGTGCATCTGCAGTATGAGCACGTGTCCGCTAGATGTCATGTGTAAAATTTGAAGTGTCCTTTACAGACAATACCTCATTTCAACCAATGCAAAACCATTTAGCATCATAACCATCTTGTTTATTTTAACATACAAATACACACAGTATTCAACCTAAGCACTGACCGATGTCCACATGTAATGTGTTTTTGAGTGAAGACAGAAGTAAATAGACTTTTTCAGTTACACTCTATTTGGATTCTGAACAAGGGGCCGGCCCAGCGTGGTAGAAAATGTCACCTGTCACATTAGATGATAATTGTACCAAGATGAACACAGTAGAGACTGAGGCACTGCTAAGCTTTTCAGGTCTTATCTGCAATGTGGCTGAATTAGAATTGCACATGTAGGATGAAGGATTTTGCTACTGGCTCCCTGCAACCAAAATGAAATAATCACTTTGTGTGTGCTCTTGGTTGGGTGGTGTTTAGCATGATGTTGGTTTTTTTGTGAAAGAGAAGGAAAATAATGATAGTGATGTGTATAATGCAGTGTGTGTGTGTGTGTGTGTGTGTGTGTCTGTGTGTGTGTGTTTCTAAAAGATTGATCTGTGTTTCCATTTCAGTATAGATTCTCATGGTGCTCAGGGTCAACTCACGGTCACCGAGTTCTGGAGACTGAAGAATCTCAAGTGTGTATGTGTGTGTGTGTGTTTGTGTGCGCACATGTGGGCAGGTAGCTGTGAGTCTTTCTTCAGGTCAAAACCATCTACAGAAGAGCTGTCACAACACAAATTGCAAAGTGAAAAATATCTGTATACTTATGTATTCGAGTCAGAGTGAGTGCGTGTTAACATATATCCTCGCTCCCGGACCTGCTACCTACTATTAATACACATGATAAATCGACATATTGTAAATGTACAAAGTTTAGATCAGAGGTACAAATCAAGAATTCTATTTTACTGAACTTGGCCACATTATTTATTTATACTAAGTTGATTTCATCTAGTTCAACAATCTAACCTCTGATTGCCTCTGGCTGTATGTGTTTGTGTGTGTGTGTGTATGGGTAAACTAGCTGTGTGTACATCTATGCCACATGTAGACCATGGGTAGAGTAAGTGTGTGTGCATGTACTTACAGACCATGTACATTAACTCTGGGCTGTGAGTAACCCGTCTAACCACATCTACATCGAGTGGTCCCACTGAGGGCTGTTCACCTGCTGTCTCACGACTCTTCTTTTAGATTCAGCATCTTCAGACAGGTGGTATATTGTTGCTGTTGAGCTTATGCAGATAGAGAATATCATAGGTGCTTGTGATACTTGATGCTTCCCTGAACATATGTGGCATGATGGCAGCAATAAAACCAGCATATTGCGCAAGTCTTCTGAAGAGGCAAAGGGTGATCACAGCAAAGATTGTTTTGAATTTGCTGATCTTTTTTTTTTGGACAATTGTTAAACAAAAAATTCAAACGCTTCATTATTCTGCACCTCATCAAGTTATAGCATTTTTGTACAGTACTACACACACAGTACATAACTGAAACATGGGGCTATAATTACGTATAACCCTGCTTTGTGTAAAACAGACAGATCAAAGAAGACAAACTGGTTAGGAAGTGGTCATTAAAATACCATAAAGTACAACATTTATGAACTGCATATAGACAGAACGATTTGCCAATTAATGTTTATGCTTGTTGTGGAGATGTGACAAGGCCTTGTCAAGCTGCTCAATTAATTAACTAACACCCAATCATATCTTTATTGGACTTCAATCACTAGACATCCCATTTGAAATACATATGGAATAAAAATGATTACAACGACAATACAATGCATTCAGTTTGGATGGAATTGTCATCATCATCATATTCTGGAAACATTGGTTTGTAAAGCCTCAAAACATAGATTTTGTTTCAGGACACACACTATCGTAAAGCATTTGCATCTTTACATATTATGTTGGAAAATTTAACATTGTCATGTCCACTAAGTTGTCAGGACAGCTGATTACTGTGTCCTCTGCAAAAGATCAAGGTTAGTGAAAGATTGTCTCAACTCAGAGTCATGTCTGTTTGAAATCCTGAAAACATATCTGTAATGTTACCCTGTACTATGAGCTGATAGAAATCACCTGATTTATTAACTTAAACATTATTATACAAATGTTTTAAATAATTAAGTGTACCAACAGTTTAAAGACAGATGCACAATACTGTCAGGATACAACAAAAACAGAACAAAATTGTCTACGTATCATCTTGCAACATTTTCATGCAACATAAACTTGTAATGGATAATTAAAGATGATGTGCAGCCAGTTTAGGTTTAACGACAATGTTTAAATGTATTTTTAAAATTACTGTTTGTACACAACCAATACACACTTGATGTAGTTTTTCACATTTAATCTGTAACATCACTGGTTTAATGAACCTGTTAAAAGTCCTGGGTTGTGACTGTATGTAGTTTTACCAAAACAGGTAACAGTGTGACTTTGCAGAGAACAACATGGATACAAGTTTTGAATTAGAGGGAAATCAATGGGACACTCATGCGTCAGAAACATCCAGGGAAAAGACAAGAGATTTCAATGTTGTCCACTCCACTGACCCCTGCAACATCCAGAACGATGTCAGTGATGATGGACAGATGTCCTGAAAAAGGATGAAGCTCAGTAGCCTTACAAACTCTGGTGAACATAGGTGTCACTGGAGAAAAATCAAGATCCAGAGCGGCAAAAGAAAAGCCAGCGTTGATGCCCACGTTGATGTGTAATATAGGTGAAGGCTCCCTCTAAAAATCATTTTTTACTTTATACTTTGGCTGTTGGATTTTACTTTACAATTTAACAAAGAAAGGTGGTTTAAATTAAATTAAGCAAATGTTTGTGTGTGTTGCTCAGCTGTGTGTCTTGCTTGCTCATATTGGCACTGGAGGCTTTGGTTCAGTGTATGCAGGCTACTGCAAACAGGAGCATTTAAAAGTAAGACGAATAACACTGTACCCTATTTTGCATTACTGTACTCAAAGTTTCCTTACTGTCCATGATATATCAGCATTTAGGCTGAAAAAAATAATCATTTGAGAATTAGACCCTACAGTCTCAGTAAAGGGTCTTCAAGGTTCGGTTATCTAAAGATTGAGTCATGTTTCGCTAATCATCCAAGTGGCTTCTTCAGTCTGATTGAAAAATGGCTAGGAGAGCCTGTCCTCCAGGGTGGTCCTTTGTTTCTCGACTGGTCTGATAGGGAAGGCGAGAATAGGCAGGGTTATAGGGATGGAATGATTAGGACTCTAAGCACGTTAGGTGTGGGCCTTTGGCAGATGTGTGAAAAGATCTTAATCTTTTTAGGGATGAATGAAAGGGCAGCTCGGAAAATAGGAGATTTTTCGGAGGCTTCCTCTTCTGAGAGAAGGATTCTCCCTGTGAGCATACCGGCTTCACAAATCCTCAAATACCAATTGTCTTCTCTGTCCAAAATGTGTACTACAGTCAGAGTAGTAAAGGTAGTAGAATGTGAAAGAAAAGACTGATTTCTTAAAGTTTAGGTAAAAATTAGATGGGGACCCCAGTCACATGACTTAGACTTAAGTTAGACTCCAGTCAGTAATTGTTCTTAATTTAGACTTGACTTGATAAAATCTAGACTTGCAATTCGACTTGGACTCAAACATCAGTGACTTTGGACAATTCATTTAGACTTTTGGCCTTTGACAGCAGATAGTTTGCTCTCCTCCCTCTGGCCAAACAAGTTATGATATAGGGTTCAGCTGTAGCTCAGTTGGGAAGGTGTCCATAAGTGGCCATTTACAATCAATGTCAGGCCAATTATTCTTGCCGCTCTGAGTGATTAGCAGCACATCTGCGTGACCCTTTCTGTGTTTGTTTATGTGATGTGCTTCTCTGATAGCTTTATGTCGAACTGTGTCTGCATAAAGCAACCATCAGTGTTGCTCATGCTTCACTGGGAGTCAATGAATAAGGCTTAATTCTTTTTTTAAAAATAATTTTTCTGCTTGATGAAATGTCTGCGATTATAATGTTCACACCTTAATGCTGAAAAACAATGAGAGCAATAAGTGTTCTGATGTGGACACATCAGGGCCAACTGCTCATGCTGTGCAGGAGCTTCATCAAGGTGCTCAACAATAATTGTCTTTGTGTTTCTGCTTTTATGCTTTTGCATCTGAACTTCTCTTATGCTCTCATAAATAGAAAACTCACAGCAAAGTCTTTGATAGTTTAGTACAGTAACCAACAGAACAAATTACTTACTGCTCATGTTTGTGTGTGAACCCAAACGAGGCTGCTAATTAGAGTACTGTACTGGTAGGCTGACAGCGCCTAATATTTGTATGGATGAAAATCCTAAGCAGTTATTATGCTGACGGATAAAAACATAGTTTACTTATGCAGGAAGAACGTGTGTGTAAGCTGTAAGAATTGTTTCTGGAGAGACAGAGGCAACAAACAGAACAGGAGGAAAACAAGTGAATCAGGGTCGAATCCCTTTTTGCTCCCTTTGCTTGAGGTGAATCATAGATTGAACTCCTCAAACTGGGGCTCCATATTCAATATCCTCGAACACCTTTCTTTTACTCCTTCCATATTAGCCTGCATCCAATCCTTCCGATTTTCAATGAATAGCTGCTTTTATGGCTAGTTCAGGTGAGATATGGTGTAGGGGGAGGAGGAGGCTAGACCAGGAGGCTTGGTGATGAGGCAGACAAGACGAAGATTCTCATTAATAATGGATGAGAACAGAATGGCTGTGTTAGGCTTGAATATGAATGACCTCCCCTGCAGTCACCTGGCTTCATCAGGGCTCATACTTACACTTTAGAGATGTGCTCTGAATGTTAACTGCCGTTTTCTAGCAGGAGGCCGTTACACTGGTTTGGATAGATTATTAAAGGTTACTTGGTGAAGAAGACTGCTGCTAGTTACTGTTAGTTGTTCTGCAGACAAAGTGACCCCTGTAACTGAAATATCATCATACATTATATGATTATTACATGGTTGATACTGATATATAAGGATAATTTTACTGTTGTACCCGATCAAGGTGGAGCTTTAATTTAGTTTTAATTCATTTAGAGTTAGGTTAAGTCAGTGGGTTGGGCTACATACTAAGGTCCTGTGTATGCCTGCTGCTAAAGGTGGCACAAACCCTACACATGGCTATAAGCTTCCTAATAATTGTAACCAGCCTGTGGACCAGCTGGGTGCCTCTCAAAATATAAAACTCTGGTCTGAGGGACTAAACTCAGCTGCTTCCTTTCCTGCCTTGTTTCCCAACTGCATCAAAAATAAGATATCCACACGGTTGTTATTTCCAAGGCATGTGTGATAACTGTATGTACCTTTTTGTTTTAATGTAATCTGTAACTTTACCCTGAAGTTTTTGTGCCTTACACACGTTGTCACTCAAAGGGCGACTTTACCAATTTTCAACTTGCTCTCTTTGTCTTTAGTTTAGGGTTTAAATGTACATTAATGATTTTAAACTTCCCACTGGCCATGTATTAAAATATATCTCTTTTTACAGTTGAAAAACATCATCACAAACTTCATCCAAGTGATCTCATCTGGAGGGCTTTTACATCTAGACATAGAGAGATAGTTTGATAAAAGTAATTAGGAAGTTAAATGGCATTTGTGTATGTGTACCACCCAAACTAGAAGCATAACACACAAGTTTAAAATCACTGAAGGTGTAACATTGCTCTGAAATATTTTTCCGTAAACCTAATGCACATTTATATGTACCCTCCTGGTGACTAATGGTGGTGCTTCTGGAGTGTCCAATAGTCCAATAGTAAGGGTAATTGTAATGTTAATTGATGAGAAATGGATGAGAATATATTGAGACACCACTGTATTAATGGAGACCAACAGAACATAAAATCAAGGAGAAGGCAGCTCAAGTCTTTTCTGACCATTAGAATTTAGCTGTCATGTTCGGCTTTGCCATGTTTGTAACTCCACAGCAGCCTTCTTGTGTGCTGTTGTAGTCTGGTCCATAGTGGCCACGACATTTTCAGAGAGTAACAAAATGGATAAGAGGGCAATAATCCGGGAGGTCACAAGGAACCCTTGGGGCAGCATCTAGGAAACTGAAGGCTTCTCTTTCACTGACTAATTTCTGTGATTATAAGTTCAGGAGAACCACAACAGAAGTGGATTCCTCCTTGCATGGCAGGGTAGGAAAGAGGAATCCACTGCTCTCCATCTCCAGTTTGCTCTAGGCGTAGAGATGACTGAGTTGAAATCCTGACCTTAATACCATAGAAATATTGGGAAGGGCCTGAGACAGGATGTTCATGCAGTAAAGTCAATTATGGAACTGGAACATATTTTATTTTTGGGAGGAGAATGAAGCACATAACTAATTCCAAAAATATTACTGGAATTACATTTTAAAAAAATTGTCCATTTGTGTGTGCGAGTAGAGACAGAAATATGAAAATAAGCCTTGATTAACTAAAGGTGTACAAAAGTATTATAAAGAGAAAACCTTATTAGAATAGAATAATTTAAAGAGCAGAACAAAAGAAGCAGACAATAAATATTAAACATACAAGAATAATTTAACTAGAATAATAATAAGAAATAAGAATATTATAAGACAGGACTTTTCTTCTAAATTACTGGAAGAAAACAGTAACAATATAAAGGACATGGCTACACAGTTACCTTGATAACAGATGCCAATATGTTTAGTTTAATCCTGCTTCATGTTTGGCAAAGAACATTAGCAAGCAGCTGGTAGCTGGTAGCAAGACATAACTGAAACAGAAAAACTGTTATAATGGTTACTGATGATTTTCTTTATACATCAAAAAATGGATTACACTAAACTGATGTATTGCTATCAGCATGCTGAATGCACAGTTTTCATATTCATTTTATCTTAAATGTTTTTGTTAATTCTGGGTTCCTTCTGGATTGTCCACTATTCTGTATTTTGCTGTTTTTAACTCTAAATGCTAAAGTTTCTACCTAAAGTTTCTACTTTTTCTGGGCTCTCCATTTGATGATCATACACGTACCTGTATTTGCTTTTTGTTAATGAAATTGTTTTGCAAAACTATGGCCGTAATGTCACAACCAGAGATTAAGTGTCTTGCTGATCCTCCTTTTCCTGTGTGCACATTCCATGTACACCGATGCACACACACTCATTCAGACACAGGGATTAGGTCTTTTGGTCAGAAGCCACTGATTAAAATATGTTTATTACTCTGCAAGCCAACTGCACAGCTCTTATCAAACATGCACACACAGTTTTTTGCGTGGCTTGTGAACTGCAGACTTCTTATTAAAAATTGATCTGCAAGCTGTTGTGTGTCACTGCTTCGCTCAGGAATTCATTACCTCTTTGCCATGCACCGCTGTGTATCACATGCACGCTCACACACACACACACACACACACACACACACAAACACAAACAAACACACACACAAACACATGCACAGTTTATGCACACAGCAGGCCTGCAAGCAATCCCAACCCGATCGGATAGAACAACACCCTTTCGTTTGGAATATTTGAGATGCAAACAAACAAATGCTCCGGTGGGAGAGAGATAGAAAGACAGCAAGACAAAAATGCAGCCAGAGAGAAGGAAGCAAACCGATATCAAGCAGGTAGGATAGTGATGAAGACGAGGGTAGGGTGACAGGGAAATGAACAATGCAAACATCAGTATTGAATTATTGTTTGACGGTACCAGATTTAAAGGCCATGACGGTTTATACTTCTCAGTCTCGAACCTGCCTCCATTTTCTTTAGCTCACCCCCTTTTCTGCTCTTTCATCTTTTTAAACGCACTACTTTGTCAAATCAGTACTCTATCCTCTTCCATCATTTTATGTTTCAAGCTCATTTTCCCTGATTCAACTCATTCTGTCTCTTCAGAGACAGCCTTCACCCTCTGCAACTCACTGGGTTTTGTTTTTTCCAGCCTTATTTTATAGCTATAGTACTGTGATTATTTAAAAACATGAAACACACAGTTAAACATTGAATTCTGGTTGAATGATTTACTCCATCATTGCCCTCAGTTCTTGTGAATTAACTAAGACTAATTGAAATTCAGCTCTCATGATTCGCAACCTGCCGAGTGTCCCTGAAAAAGAGTGGAGTTCAGGTAAAGTCACAAGGATAGATAAGAGAAACAGTGAAAAGAGGGACCAGCCTGTTTACTGCCTGCCTGTCCTCTGATTTGTCTGACTGTCTGTCTGCTTTCTTTTGGCCATATTGACCTCTTTACATGATCAATGCACCTCAGAGAATAGCCATTCACCTTCTCACAGCACTGTCATTTTCTCACTGTCAGCTACTCCGAAGTCTCTCCATTTTTTAAAATTCTGTATCTTGTCACTCAGCAACCATTCCACCTCTGTCTCTCCCTTTCTGTGTGCATTTTTTTCTTTCCTGTCCTTGAACAAGTCCCCTGCCCCTCCATTACTCGCCACCTTACATCTCAGTATCTCTGTAATTTTCCTCCATCTCTGCCTGCATCTTTAATTTTGATTGCCGCTCTGCCTCAAATCTCTGCCAAACTACCCTCTTCCATCTTCTAAAATATGTAATTTATGACATTTTAAATGTTTCTCTGAAACTTTTTTCTAAACCTTTAGGGATTATTTGACATTCGAGTGCTTATTTACTTTCTTTTCAAGAGTTTGATGAGGAGATCAATACCAATTCCTATATGCCTCATCAGTGATGAAGCTACTCCCTGCAGGCTACGACCACTGGTAGGGTCTGTGTGCCAAAATGTCCAACACCTATATGGACCTGAGTGTACTTGAGTATATCAGTGTGTTGTGATGGGAGAGAAAAGGAGAACTGTGAACTTCACAACTCACCAGTTTTATTCTATCGAGGGACCAGAAGTCACCTTCAAAATGCATTTATCTATTAAACGTCTATTTTCAATTTGCTCAGCTGTCAACAAAATGTTTATTGTGCAAGAGGTGGGAATTGAACTTTGAATTATTTATAGAGACTACATTTGTCTTTGAACCATACAAACATAGTATCTGACTTTACATTGGTTTTAATGATATTACTATGATAATACTGGTCTTTTCCACCATGTTCCTGCATGTTAGTTGGCCTAATTAAATGATAGTGCATCATGTTTCCTGCAGCATTTGTGTTCCCTTGCAAATGAGCACAAATGGGTCGGCCACATTTTGGAATCGAATGTAACTGTAATTATGCTCGGGTCTGTTATGGTCTAGCTATATATACTGTAAGTCCTTCTCAGATTGGATCTCTCTGTTTGAAAATTAATTAGGCGCATTAAATATGCACATCTGTTTTCCATGTGTTTGTTTTGGGTCGAAGGGTGAAGTCCTTTGCCAAAAAGTCACCACAACCAGCCACGAAATGGTCCTAAAATGTCAAATTAGCCCTTGATATGTCAAATCTCTTCACGTGTGCACTTCTATATAAGTTATAAGCCTGACTAAGTGATAATGTCTGTAATAATGACATTGGTTGGACACTGATAAGGTATAATACTGCACATAGTAGACCTCATGAGAAATACTTTACTGCTTTACAACGACAGCAACCATCATTACCTTTAGGATTTATTCATAATATTCAAGATTTTTTTTCTTTTCTCGCAGCACACCCATGCAAAGACATAATATCCAGAACAAAAAAACTGTGTTTATTCAGTCTCATTAATAATGATCCGGGACAAAGCAACACTGTTCAATGACTTTTCAGCCAGGAACCAGCTGCTCAGACCTCATTGAGTAAGTGATTACAATTATGGGTCACACAACTTCAGCTCTCAGATCTCCTTTGTCAATTTAACAGCTTTGTGTATTCATTTTCTACAAGATAAGCAAAGTAATCTTGATCACAAGTATTTCTGTGCTCCAGCCAGATTTCACAGCATGCTTTTGATTTTGAGCTGATTATAAAGATTATGAAATGCGTATTGAAGCTCTTTGGTATGTTATATTGCTACAAATTGATCTGTATTGCTGGTTGCATGCTGCATTAAAGCTGTTGCTTATCTACAAAGCCGAGGGCGTGGGAAAATCTCCACCTCGCTCAACCTCTAGCAGACTTACAGTTGGATTGGAGAGATCTCATACAACCATTGCTACCTAGAGGTTGTATACAGTTCAGTAATGTTCAGTAAACACGTTCACATTAACCTTAAGTGAGCTTACTAAAAGTTTTGTAAGAACTGAAGAAACCTTCTTCATGAGGGCAAAATATCTTCAAGAACTAAATGGGTAGCTGCATGTGGGCATTGATCCTTCGAGTCATGTGCCATGATTATATACCAGCGTTGCTAAAAAAACCTATTGTTGGTGTTTCTAAACTTTTTAAACACAAACACGTGAAATTCCTGTTTTCTGTTGCCATTTTCTAGGTGCCAGGATTCTTGTTTGGCTACCTTTCCTGAACATAAAAGTTGATATGCAAACTTTATTGCAGTGAATATAGTAAAATTTTGAAGCAGCAGGCTCATAAATATTCCACCCTCATCGGTTTTAATTTCACAGAATGCGAATTGCCATCTAATGTTTTTGTACACAGATGAAAGAGCACACTTTCTAATGTTTTCGAGAGTTGCTTTCTTCAGTAAACAAAGCAGCTCCAAGTACTCGCTATCTCTTAAAGAGAGATGAAAATCACCCAGAGGAGAGGCCCTGGCATGCTAAGATAATAGGATCTCCACTCATCTCTGTGCTGGTCCCTGGTCTTCACAAGAAATAAACCTGCCGCACTAAACACTTCTGCCTTTTCCCTTCATGAAATATGAATTTGTGTACAGGCGAACACAAATGCTAATCATCGTGCAAGTATGTTTGCATGTTTTTGTGTGTGTGCGTGCACGTGTGTAAATTTGACTGAGTTTGTGCTAAATGTGTGTATGCGTATGTGTATGCACATGTTTGTGCGTGTTTCATAGGGCTGAATTAAATTTGGGTTCCGAGGCGAGAAGGGGAAGAGACGCATGGAGAAATTTAGCTTGGAGGCTCATAAATAGTTTAGCCACCCAGAGCAGATTCATCAAGTAGCGTGAGGGATAAATCATCTTCCACCCCTCCCCTTTATCCCTTCTCATCCATCCCTGGCTTCTCTCTAACCCTGGAGAGAGGAAAGGAATAGGAGATGCTGGATAGCAATCCTGAGCTTTCAGAGAACCTGATATGTATCAACACTCGTGCACATACAGTGCTGCATGCTCTACACACATGGCCTTGTGTATCTGTGTCAGTGAATGGGATGAGACAATATTGACAGTAATGAAAAAGCATAATCAGCATGTAGGTTAATATACTCCAGTTGTTCCTGTCACACACACATTTGAGCTGACATTCACACAGAAGTAGTGAAAAACGATAGTGATCCGTTGCTCTGAATCATCCAGTGATGTGACAAATATCATGGTGGGTCGCCAAGAGCAACAGTTTTCCCCACACTGAAAGGCCCCTAGGCCCTTTAGGAACTGCTGTTATTTGGCTGCTTGTTTCCCCTCATGGCCTTCCATGAAGGATGAACCTCTTTATATATCATCTCTGTCTCTTTGGATAGAGCCTGAGCTCCATCACCATAGCAATGGGTGTTTAGCCTACACCCCAAGAGACATAGTCATTCCACAGATTGCCTGGAAGAATGAGATAGCGTGCATGTGGCAGCAGATGTTGAGACTTTGCAAGTGTGTGTGTGTGTGTGTGTGCGCGCATCAGATCTTGTGTTCCTTCTAGTGTCGCCTAGATTTGTCGGTATGAATTATAGATCACGGTTGCCACAGGTTTTATGATAAAGCCGAAGAGCCTTCCAGTCACACACCTGAGCCCTCTCCTCTATTTTGAAGCAACTTTGAAACAACCTGTTCCACAACAAATGCTTCAGATGACCACATGCCTTAGCTTCCAAATAAGATATTACTCAAATGTGACTCCTCAGGTACCCTGCTTCTTCTTAAATGTGTAATGCATGCAAATGTCTTTCCATCCATCAAGGCTCCTGTCTGTGTTCTTCCTGCCTCCCATTGCTTTCTAATCCACAGTCTACCCACATTTCTCCAGTTTCTCCTATTTCTTTCACTCCCTGTCTCAGTCTGTCCTCCCTGGAGACTTCCCTTTCTCCAGCGTGTTAGCCTCTGAGTCGTTTGCGCCTTCATTACTTCATTACTTCAATCTCTCATTCCTCTCTTCTTGCTCTGTCTCTCCAAGGAGCTCTGTGGTGGGTTTTCATTATTCAACAAGTCAATCTTCATCACAACGTCCTCTGTGCGCTCTGGTTGGCTCACCAACACACATTCACTACCAAACATACAGGTGTATGCTGTCTGCATCCTCCTATACTTCAGCATTTCTTCTTAATGACAAATGTGTCCAAACTGTCTCTTAACGACATTTTAACTTTTGTTTAGGTGCATAGAGAATGGCAGAAATGGCAGATTTATGACAAAACTCAATTTCCAACAGTGACATCAACAGTGTCATCTGTACAGGCATTGCCCATCACTCAGATGTACATATCTTGAGCTTGTTGTTTTCTTCTTAAAATTCAACATTAAGTTGTAGTTGCAGGCTTAATTATTTGCCATAGGCCTGTGACAAAGTAAATCTGCTGCACAGAATATCAAGTGACATCACACACATGAATATACTTCATCCTTTTTCTTCTGCTTCTGCAGAAGCAACATCACATAGATGTATTGTTGAATCAGAGAGCTGAATTCAAAGACCTTGTGATCATACATATATCACTCTCTGGCTCAGGTACCTGTATCAAAGTGTCTTTATGGGAAAATGTTTGTTTTCTGGGGTGTTTATCGTCCTTAGCAAGTCCCTGCTGTACACGTGTTTATTTCATACTGTTATTATCTTTCTCTTTTCTACCTAGCAATTACTGATGGAGAGTAAAAAAAAAAAAACGTTTTTTGCAGCTGCTTTTGAATCTTCTCAGTGTGACCGAGTGCCTGAGGTCTTGAAAATGATAGTAGAACTCAACATGGCTCCACATACACACATACACAAAACACAAAGACACACAATTTTATGTCCCCTTTCTGAGTGGCACTACAGAAGAGACAGTCTGCAGCCAGCCAGCAGTTTACTACTGAGACTGATTCTTGTTTAGCATTTAGATTGCCTTGATCAACCACCAGTTAGCCTGTGTGTGTATGTGTGTGTGTGTGTGCATGTACTATATAAAGGTATCTCAGATGTATCTCTGTACACATGTGAATGCACATAGCGCTGTGTGTGTGTGTGTGCATGCTTGTCTTTATGGCTTTGACTATATGTGCACCTTTGTGTATCTATTTCTGCTTGTTTGTGCGTACGTGTGCATGTGTGTGATGAGCCTTGGCTAATAGCTGTTGGTGAACACTCCAGGCCAAGGTTGCCAGAGAGACTTACTGAGGCAGTGAGCTGGGGTCACACAAAGTTACACATAAATCTTTTAGAGGGAACCCCACAACCATCACCACGCGCTAACCAGAATTTACCGTTGCAAAAATTCCTCATGTCGTTTATCCAGCTCCCAAAATACATAAACGAATACAAAATATTCAAACAGTTACATTAAAAAAAAAAAACTTTTTATTTTGGCAAATTTGAGTGTGTGGTATGACCACAGCTCATGTCCCTGAAGTATAAGGTGAATGCATTGCAACATTGTTCTCTTGTATAATTCATAGAGGACTTCAGAAACACACATCAGTCAAACTGTATTTAAGGGGAGGTCTGAAAAAGGTTAATGAGATTCTGACTGTGAGTACTGACGTCACACTGTGTGTTTAATGGACTTACTGGATTTACATCTTGTTTAATTTATAATCACATCAATTGTGATTAAGTTTGTCAAACACAATCTGCATGCTGTTTCCAAGCACACTACATAACTTTGTAGTGGGTTACACAGTATTTGTTGCCGTTACAGTTAGTGCGCATGCATGTATCCACGTGCATGTGAGTAGCACTGTCTCTCACCTCTCTTTCACCCTGAGTTCAAACAGAGTTCACTGTCTCCTCTACACTACTTAATGTGTGTGTTGGGTAAGACACACAGAAAGAGAAAGAGAGAGAGAGACAGAGAGTGTGTGTGTGCTTTGAGTGTGTCTCCTCAGTTCTCTGCCTCGAGTCTCCCCAAAAGCCACTTTCGTGCTCACAAAGTTATGATTCTGTGGAGAGAGACAATTAGTGCGTGTATGTGTGTTCACATGTGTATTTATGCCTTTACATGACAGATGTCCAGTCTCTGATGACTCGGTGTTCTGTGATGTTGTGGCCCCTGTGCGTCTGTTACATAGCTCACTGTGGCATTAAAGCCTCAGTTCTATTTCCTGCTATTAAATGAGCGAAAGATTAACTCCTTCTCTGCTCTACTACAGCAGCATAGGAACTGCTAACTACGCAGAAATCACCCACCTTTCCTCCTTCTTCATGTAATATTTTGCCATTGGAAAAGAGGAGGTTCGATAACACTTTCTGGTAGAGCGACACAGAAAAGGTGGGGATAATGCGTTTACTGTGTGTGCACACGTGTGTGTTGGCCTTAAATAATTCAGCCCAGAGGTGATGTTCTGGTAATGGTGCCCCAAACGTTAGCCGCCTTTCGCCTTTCTTCAGAAAAGCACATATAACCACAGTCACACAGATGCACACCTGTTGTGGTCTATGGGGAGACAGACAGTGTGTGTTGAGGTGTGTGTGACGGCAGCAGTGTGCAGACAGGATGGAGAGCTAAAGCAGATTTGACAGCCTGTCCCAGGCACTAACGCTACACATGGCTGCCTGGATGGAAATATCTTCATCATCTCAAACAAATAGGCTGTCACTCAGCCCTCCAAAACTCCCGTTGACTGAGTGCCATCTTTTCTTTCTTGCTTTGTTTTTTTGCAGATACTTTTTGTTGATGTCATAACTTCTGTTTCCTGTTCTGATGTCATTCTCCTTTTCCTCCAAATGAAGTTTTCACAAACAGTTTTATGAGTGTGTGTCTGTGTGTGTTAAAATATGTGTGTGTGTGTGTGTGTGTGTGTGTGTGTGTGTGTGTTAGGGAGATCATAAATGAGGCTGACGCTTGGCCTTTGTTTGAAATATGAAACTGCTCTCAGCTGTATAATATTACAGCAATAGAACAGCAATCAGACATTAATTGAATCTGGGTTATGACTTTTCTGTGTTCTCCCTCAGCTGAGTGTCTCTCTTGCTTTCCGTCGGTGTCTTTCTTCCACCCTTTCTTCTTTGAACTCCCAAATTCTCATTCATTCTGTTACCCTAAACTAACCTACTGCTGTCTATCCATGCATTTGCCTATGTATGTGGACAGTATGTGTATTTGTACGTATGCACTGTAATTGTGGCAGCATGCTTTTTGTTGTGCAGTTTGCCAGGTCCTTCCAGTCTCTTTCTATGTTTCTAACTGATGCCACACAGTCCAACAGGATCTCCTCTCTGCTTCATTAAAAGGCCTTCTGGTTAAATGTCACCATCCTAACGAGACTTTGACGTGTGGCACTGGGTTTCAAACATAGAAAGTTTCAAACACATAAGTTAGTGCCCTTGTGTGTGTCCCACCATATTGTCTGTTACCCTGTTCCTGTATGGAAATATGTATGTGCACCTTACCGTTCCCATTTTTTTATTGAGGAGAAGCTCAAAACATTATAAAAATAAGGTATAGCTGACCACATTTGCTGGTCAACAGCTATTCTTCAACAGTTTTGATTTGGTATGAAGTTAGAATTAGCTTGAGGTGAGGTTTCAGTTAAGATTAAACTTGTAGTGGAGGCCATTAAAGTCAGTTTTAGTTGTGAGGGAATTAATGCATTCACTGAGTGTCCTCATAAGACTAAGATGGTGCATGTGCTTTTCCTCCTTCGTGAAATGAGAAACTATCTATCCAGCCTGACCTTTTCCTTAATTGCTGGGTTTGGGTTCTGTCTCTGCTCATTTCAGGGAACACTGGTCACCCTGAAATGACTGCTGAATCCCAGTTGTCTCCGGCAAACCCTCAGTTTACCTGCAGCAGGAGACAACCTACAGACCCACATTTGGAAAATGCACAAAATAAACCCAGAGGTGCAAAGACACATACTATATGTGCATCAGCTGTTGCCAGGGAAACCAGAACGTAAGGCAATTTATTTTTCAGTGTCACTCAAGGTCATATGAAAGGACGCACAGCACATTGCTGTGATGTTGGCTGTCTATCCTTCTGGTCACAGATAATTTTAGGTGCTGTTTATTAAACCTTCATTCAACATTCATACACGCATTGTCTCCATTATCTACCCGTCTACACTTATCTACTTTGACAACTACAGGAAACAGCTAAGATCAATTTTATTGATTGCACACAGAAAATCTGATCAGTGGTAGTCTTTCAGAATAAAAAGGAGGAGGATGTATTTCTCCTCTTGTCAGAAATCAAAATCTGACACAAAACCTTTAGAATTTGTTATGAATTTTAGGTCGCATAGGTGCAGCGCACAGACAAAACAACTGTTAATAAGACAGGGCTCAGTAAATAACCAGTTTGTGTCATTTTAATCTCATACACTTCACAGACATGATTATTGACAATTAAATTTAGCTTTACACATGTTTAAATGAACCATATAACAAAAACAAATAACATCAAAACAGGGTGCAAAGAATGGGTCGTGTCCTCTGAACCGACAGAGAGTTTATCTGGAGGTGATTTACAGCATGCAGTTTTTTCATTATTCAGTTTCTTGAAATATTTGGGTTGGCGTTCTGCTGATTCTAGCCTTTCTGTGGAAGAGAATTAGGGGAAACATTTTCCAAATGTTGCCCGGAGGAGCAAGTAGTAATCTCCTCGTCAGCTACTCTGATACTGCTAGAAAGAATGTGTGTACTAAAAACAAATTAACAGACTAGTGGAAGAACACAAGACGAATGATTCAAATTTGGTAAGAACGGTGAGAGACGCATAGCTGATCGGGAGCAAGTGAAAATGGTCACTTCAACCAGATATAAAAAGACACCATTTCAGGTTACTTCATTCTTAATTTCCTTTCCTGTGCTCCTTCATTCATTATTCCATGCCTTTGGCTGCTATCTCTACTTTTTTTCCTCTATTATCCTATTGGTTTCAATTTCAAGGGGCAACTGCTTCCTACTTCCCAGCATCTAATAAAGGAAGCCTAAGGCTAGGCCCACACTACAGGATAATTGGGCTGATCTGGGGTCCAATTTGCGACTTCCGACAATTGGATGGGCGTTTACATCTTGAGGCTGGTCAGAACCGATTATCAGCCCAAATTATCCTTTATTGTGAGGGTTTGCAGATGTGATCTTAAGTGTTCCCGAGAGTCTCCCCGATCGTGAATCATATATACCAAACTTGTTTTATTTTTAAAAATTTGAATTCTGCAGTGTTTGAGAGTGATAATAAAACTTTATTTCCAACTTAAAACATGGATACAGTAAATGCCATGCTGATTCTGTCTTCTTGGACATGATGTATTTTCTCCACTTTTCTTTCTCAGTACACAACAGGACAGACAAATGACCACAACAGCCTGCCTCCATCTTTGTTTTACTCTGAAATCACATTGTTTTTTGTGTTTCTACGAGATCCAGATTGCCGGTCTTCTAGTGTGTTCCTTCTTAAGATTAAAATATTAAACATAGGAATAATCTGTCTTTATATGTTTCCCTTACATTCTTAAAATAGTTTGAAATTTTAAATACAGTGTTGCACCAGGCCATAAACTACCATTGGTGTTTTTTAGCCCTCACAGGAGCCAGTCACGAATCAACTTGCTCTTTATTGACTCTGTTACGTGCACCTGTAGCGTGCCACCCTCATCTCTTGGCTCTGATGCCAGCATCGAAGCAGCAGCACCCCACCAAGCTGGGGTGTGACATTGCTGACTGATTATGAGGTTCATTGGATTAGCCACAGATGAAGCCTCTGCCAAAAATGTAATTTAGGTTTTATCAATAATGTTTTATTATCAGCTCCTCAGTGAAATAAACTCAGGTAATTTTGAATTAAGTGGTTAGCAATTTTATTTGCTTGACTTAAATCTGAATATTAAAGTTTGACTTGAAGTAACAGTTTACTGGTCATGTGACTAAAATATGATCGAGAACTTCAGCACACGGTCTTGGACATACTACTGCCTGAGCTTTGGTTCGGTGCCCTAAATGAGCATTTCAGCGCCGCCAACTTACCTGGGCCATGTTCACTATCTCTTCTCTCCGTCTTTCTCTGTGCGGCTGACAGTCTAATTGTCATGTGGGCAGCCTCTGCTGCATGGATTTAGTGTCGCACTTGCCTTAATTTAATTGAAAAGCTGCAGAAAGGAAGGAGGAGGGAAAGGAGGGAGGGGATGAAAAACAGATAAATAAAAAGTGGAACCAATCTTTGCCGGGTGCGCAGGGCGGTAAAATGGCTGTGTGCGGTGAATAATGCATGGGGGAGATGGATAGGTCTGCGTGCTTAGAGCCCAGGACTGCTGGCGCTTCATTACAGAGGCGTTTGTATGCTGATGCTGTGATGCACACTCCTTTGCTCTGTGACAGAGGTGGCTGCAGAGGTACCACCTCCCTAAGCTATCTCATATTCTGTCTTTCATTTTCTCTTTTAAGCTCTTTCTCTCACTCTCTTCTTTTGTAAATTTTTAATGCTTCAACCCACAACAGACCCTTTCTTCTCATCCATCTCTATTCGTCCCCTGATTTGTATGTTAAGGTGGCACAGTGCAAGAGCAGTTGTTATTTAGGTGTCCTTATTCTCACAAGCAACACGTTCACACTCAGACCCAGCTTCTCACGGAGTAGTTTACAGGACCGACATCCTCTGAGAAGAGACACAGCTTCTGTGCTTGACCTTCGACCTTTCATGTACCTGTACTGCCTGTCCTACAAGTGTCACAACAATAGTGATCTTTGGCCATTATAATTCCTTTCAAGTTCCAAAACTAATAGTTAATGATAGTTTATTCTGAGCTTAAACCTTAAACCACTGTGAAGACTGACTCATATTAATTTTGCTTTACAGTTTTGCTTTACCTTCAATCTGAGCAGGGCACAATAAAATCCGAAGGGTACTGTCCAGTGTCAGAGCTCTGCTTCAGTATATTAAGTCTATAGTCAGAAGTCATGGCTGCTCTAAGAGGATATCGACCCAAAACATACTGTACCCTACATATAAAATCAATCTTTGGACCATTTAGAAGATCCTCATCTAATTGAACATATATAGAAAGTTTGGAAATGTGGAAGTAAGACCAACATTAAGTGTTAAGTGATAAAAAATATTTGGTTATGAATATTAGGTGCCAATATTTTTGCCTATGCCATTTTCATTTGTTGTATTGTTAAGAATATGTTTCATCAAAAGACGTGTCTATTCTGTTAAATATGGACAAGAGACTAAGTGATATCAATTACCTTTATCATGTTCAACATTTTTGAACAACACATAAAAGACGTTTTTTCCCCCTGGTATTTCTACTCTCAGTGTAGAACCCAGCTTCTATAGAGGCGAGGCTGCTGTTAGGATTAATGTTGTACCAATATACAGTATTTTGTAATGTATATCTTTAACTAGTAAGTAACAAACCTTTTTATTATAAAATCTAGGATATGTTTAAAGAAACAAGAGATGGTTTTGCATCACATAAGTAACTTTGCTAACTTCGTCATCTGCTCACCTTGGGGAAGTGTTTCACTCCCCCCAGTGTCAGGACACTGTGGCATCACTGAAGAAGCTTGATACAGGCATAAAGAGACACTCCACATGTTTATTCATCTTACTGTATGGGTCATTGTTTAAATAGTATTAGCCTTAATAGTGTAGATGCACTTTGATTTATGTGAACTATTAAGATTACAGAGGTAACCACAGAGGTACGTGCACTATTTCTGTTTTCAATAATGTTACTGCTAGAAATCAGCAGGGGTTTCTGTGTGTTTGTCAGACAAACAAAGAAAACAACCCACAGTGCACCCACTCTGGAGATTTCTCCAGTTAAAAACACAGGGGTGGGGTGAGATTGTGTCAGTGTTTTCATATGAAAGATCCCCCAGCTTACCTTGTTGTGCTTACATAAAAGGAAATTCCAAGGAGCAAAATGCAAATTTAGTGAAGGATGTCGCTTTATTTCCAACTCTGATCACAGGGTATGTTGCTTTTAATTATCATGGGAGCTGAATGAGATGGTGAAGCTGTCAAAAAATGAAAGAATAGAATTTCTTTCTCCCCAGCTGTTTTTCTGGAAGCACAACAGCACAACAACAGAGCACCCTTTCTCCAAGCATGACATCATGGACTGACTTGGTGGTAACTCTGCCCTAAAAGACGCATTGAATATAGAATCAAGTTCTTTCCTGTGATGGCATCAAAAAACTCATGTGAAGTTCTCAGTGTGTTATGTTGCAGCAGCGGGTCTCTGGAAACCCAGGCCTACAGTGCGTCGGCATCCTGTAATGTATTCCATTTCATTATATTTAACCTCCCAGCCTGCTCTCATCAGTGGATCAGGAGTGTGCCGTCTCGCAGGCACACCGAGATATAATTACTTTCCAACACATGAAGAGCAGAGAGAGCAGCAAAAAGACAGAGAAAGGATAAAGGAATGAACAATGAAGTTTAATTATGCTTTATGGCAACAATTATAGAATGAAAACAGAAAGTCAATAGGCAGAAACATTGTCTAATTTTCTCTGCTGAGGTGTGGGGGGGTTTGCAAGGGGCCTGTGGCACATCAAAACAAGAAACCGTGAAGAGGAAACGAAGAAAAGTGGGAGAATATGCCTGATCATATTTAACAGAGAAAAACGGGAGCTGGGGCATTTCAAAATTCTTCCATGATTTTTCCTTTCTTATATTCTGTCCTGCAAGCTCAATGTACTATTTCATTAATTGCAACCTTTGAAAGCTATTATGCAACTGTGATGTAGTCCACTTGTACTCTCTTCACCTTGATATTTGTAGATATACAGTTGGGTCCTGTTTTGTGTTTGGAGGTCAAGGATGACAAGAGGTGGTGTTCAAGGAGCTCTACACGCTTCCAGCTCAGGTCAAACGCAGCCTGCCATATTGTTTTCTGACTCACAGAGTGTCAGGATCAGTCGGATTAGAAGTCTGATTATCACGCCTCATTGCCAGCTATGCCCCTACACACACACAATCACACACAAACCACTGCATTCCCATACAGACAAACACACACTCCGTCAAGGACAAATTAATTAAAGGGAGCAGTCTAATTAGTGTCATTAAGGAAGGAATAATATAGAAGGACAAGAACTGAGGCAAGCTGTTATTGTGTTCACAGACACACAAATACACACTTGCTTACACACACCACTTTGGAAAACCATATCACTGACTGGTCATCGATGTCGCAAAGAATAACATAATGTATACATTTTTTGGGAGGTTTAAAAGGTGTTGAATCAATATTTCACTGCACATTTTACATGAAACACAGCAGGCCTCCTTTTTACTCTTTTTTTTCCTATTATAAAGGAGCAGACAAAAGTGGACACAGCTGAGTTGCCATGAGCAACATGCCTGTCTCGGTAACCCGGAGTTACTGATTTGCAAAACCTGCCTAGGGTGAACTGTTGAAGATGGGAGCCAAGGAGCCAATCAGTACCTGCTTCAAACCCACACAGACACAAAAATACATTCATAATTGCAAAAGAATACACATCAATACAAAATGCACACCGGTAACCTGGCTGGGGTTACAAGAGCTGAAATGTCTAAGGAAGTCAGTGCTGGGATACCCTGTGGCAGAAAACCTTTGAACACCCTCCTTTTTCTTTTCCACTTGTACTCCCTCTCAAATACTCAAGGCACAGGAAAACAGAACATCACACTCACACCTCCACACACCTAATTTTATGCTAGAGGCTGCATAAATATGAATCAGGGGTGACAATGGCATGCAGTGTGGAGCCCTATGCATCCTATTTTCATCATTTACCTTAGGCTAAATGGATTTGGAACACTGTTGGAAAGCTCACCTCTCACATTGGTTTGCCTACTTAAACGTGAAAAATGGTACAGTTCCAAACTCGACCTTGCTTACTTTCATTTTTTTCCATTCTCCCACACTCACCTCCGCTCCAGTACTAACTCCTGGAGACTCTTTGTAAAAAGTCCAGGAAGTCCAGAGTGAGGGACTGGGCACTTTCTAATACTACCAGACAGGATTTTACAGCTCTGGAAAGTTACCAGGTTGTCATTTATTTTGTCTTTCATTGTGACAACTGTAAGTTTAAGAAATACACTGCTCACGTAAAACTGTTCACCAATGTACCGCAAATGTGCACTTCCATTTATTGTTAGTGCCCATCACAGCTGCCTACTTCCATGACGTCTGGTTAAAGCTGAGAAGGTTACACTTTTGGTGCTTGTTCTAAAGGTTCTAGCTGTATCACTCATAAAGTATCACTGCTGTGTTCAGATATGCCCAAATGAATCTTAGCCAGGCGAGGCAGCAGAAATCTTAGAGAGATACCATCTCCAGGGCAAATAAAATTAAACTCTGCTTGGCTATTTACCAGTTGAGATAAGTAAGAAAATATGTTTTTCTAATTTGGGTAAACTGATCCTTTAAAAGCTAATGTCCTAGACTTATTATGTGTCTCCTCTCACGCCTTTGTCTTTCTGACTGCTGCTTTCTTTCTCTTGCCCCCATTTTCAAAAGCTCCTCACTCTCCTCTTGTCCTCACTCTTTACCCTTTCTTCCAGGTTTTTTTTCCATGTCTCTCTGTCCGCATCTCCTTCTCCTTCAGTCCCTCCTGATGGCAACATGTTTATCCATTATTGATATTCTGACTGGGCTTGCTTTCCGCCCACTGTCGCCCCACTTTTATTCAGCCTGCCCTACTTCACCAGCGTCCTCACAAGACACATACATAGATGCACAAGTTTATGTGAGACAAAAGTTGCCATAACCCCAAGTGTTTATTAAGTGTGAGTGTGAGTGTGTATTCAACTCAGTGAGACAGAAAGAGAGACTAAGTGAGAGTCCACACACAGCAAGAGGAGGGTAACTATATTTAGATCCATATAAGAGACTGTTCCCAGCATCTGACTGTGCGTACACAGGGCTCAGCAAAGCATTAGTATCCCAAGCTTTCAATAATCTACTATACTGCTTTGTGGCAATGTTTGTGTACATCAACTTATAAACAAACATTTGCATTCTTTTATTTCCTTATACTATTGATCTCTTCATGTAACGGCTGGGTTTTAAGGTTGGACCCCATAACGGACCAAACACTAGTGCTCAGTTTAAGAAGTTTAGTTGGCAAAGGCAGGATGGAGAGGTAGTAGGCCCTTCGACTCGCTAGACCGTACTCCAGAGTGGAGTACGGTCTTGGTAGTAGAGCTGGTAGAGTAGAGTCGACTCGTGAGTGCAGGTTTGATCTTTGACGCACGGAATGTGGGATTGATCTTGAGTGGTCCTGGTAGACGTTTCATGACAGTCACAGGGTTGGTGAAAAATGGAAATGGGGAAAGGACCAGCAAAGTGAGGGGCAAGCTTCCTGCTTACCACCTGAAGGGGGAGGTCCGAGGTGGAAAACCAGACCTTCTGACCAGGAGCATACTGTGGGGCACAAGAGCATTGCTTGTTGGCCCACTTCTCGTGGCTTGACACTGATCGTAGAAGAGATTGGCATGCTCTTCGCCAGGCGAGGTGACAGTGGTGTACCGCAGCGGCAGCCAATGGAACTATGGCATCGCTATTCTGGGTGGAGAATAGTGGTTGATACCCATACACGACTTGAAAGGGACTGAGACCTATGGCTGCGGATTGAAGAAAGTTGTGTGGATACTGCACCTAGACCACACTTCTTTACCATTTGGAGGGGTGGAGAAAGTAAAGATAGCGATCCTGACACTTCGGCTTCTTTTTTTTCTATTGAGCCTGAAAAGATGTCCCTCATTTGACTTTCTAGGTTGGTAAAACAGCTTCTCTTAAAAGTTTTTAATAAAGTTGTTTTTCTTCACTGTCTTAAATCCGGTAAGTATCTCATATTCAAACATGTGTACATATGAGTAGTGTGTATATTACAGTACATACAGTATTAAGACTCACTACATATACAGTAAACTGACTCATGCATACACACACACACACACGCATGCAAAATTTGATAGCTTTATTAAGCATACTGTGGAGTGTATTAGTGTGTGATCCTTTGAAGAGAAAATATTAAAACATTTGTTGTGCTTGGAGCAAAGGTTTGTTTGGTTGATGCTCGACTATGCTCCATCGGGTCCTTGCAGTTGTAGGCTGTTTTGAAGCCATTATCAAATAAGATTTCTCATCTGCCACTTTCTTTTAGCACCAAATTGGCCTAAAGCTCTGCTGAGTGCTCTTTCACTTCATTATGTTCATTACAAACTTGGATTTTGTGGTCAGATATGGGAATGTGTTCAGTTGTTTCAGTCTTTCTCCTTGAAAGACCCTTTGTATGTGTGAATTTGTGCACAAGTCCCATGACTGTGCATTCATGTGAACGTCTGTCTAAGAGCATATGCACTTTTATGTGTCATTCTAGGTTAATTTCCAGTGTGTAAGTGTGTGTGTGTGTGTGTGTGTGTGTGTGTGTGATTTTGCATAGAATTTTCCCCTGTGGTAACTTTTAATTGTTCTGTGCTTCTGAGAGTGTGTGCTCAGTTTGGTCAACAGCAATTGATCTAGCGAATAATGGTTGGTGGAGAGTCCCAGGTCTTCAGAACCACTGTCTAAAACTCCTAGTAATTACCTATGGGACCAGTGGCAAATATGAAAGGAGGGAGGAAAAAGTGATGGACAGGATGAAAAAGAAGGAACTGATGGTGGGATAGCAGTAGTGTGATCAACCCCAAGTGCACAAGTGCAAGGCTCATTGTTTGGATTTGACATATTAAAGATTTTTAAACTACAGAGTAGCTGCTCTGCAAAGGGCATCCATCCATCAGCTACACCTGCTCCAAGTGACAGTGTGAAAGAGGTAGGGTACACCTCGGTTTAGTTGCTAGTCGATCACAGGGCTGACACCTAGAGTTAAAGCAGACATTCTGTCATTCTGTTTGTACCATAGAACGTGTAGTCAGCATAAGTCGCTTTAAAGCCCTGCAGTCTCCCCTCTAAAGTTGTTAAGCTGTTAGCAGTAGCCCAGCCCAGCCAGCGTGTGTTTGTGTGTGTGTGTGTGTGTGTGTGTGGTTATCCAATCAACAGGAGACATGCTCGTGGAGTGCAGAGGCCAGGCACAAACACACATGCTTCAGAGTTATCAGTGCTAACAAGTACAAGGCTGCAGTGAGATCCCAGCTGAGCCGAAGCCTTTGGTAAAAACATTAATGCTCTTTTTTTCTTTGTCTGCCTGAACATGTCCTTTTCATCCCGCAGCATGACCTTCAAATCTGAGCAGATTCAAATAAAACAGAAATAGCAGAAGATTGATTAAATGTTTCTTGCAAAGGGATGATGTTCGTTTCTGCATATACACATTGATCAACCGTTCAAGGAATTTGCGATGTTGTGATTGCAACAATTCATTCAACCAATCCCAGTGAAGTCCGTGTGACCTTGCAATTTAAAACATCGTCGTCACACATTGCAACATGCATCACAATTTACTTTTAATATCCGTATTCAAAATCAGACATTTTAGGTCAGTGAAATCTAAGAGGGACTGATTAATATAGTCGCATACAGTCTCACACAGCGAAGTATTTTTACACACAAAAATATTTAGTTGCAAACCCTGGGAGATGAACATCGTCTGTAACTCCAGCACTATAGCAAATAGCCATGTGTTGTTGTTAAGTTATTATCATTTTTCTTTTCTCTCTTATTCCATGTCCACAAAAAGATTACATCGGAAAGAATGTGTGGATGAAACTGGGGAGCAAGAGAGCAGGGGACAGGGACATAGAGGAAGAGACTGCGCCAAAATGAAAACAGGAGATTACTGATCAATGGGTAACACAGGAGGAATATTTGATTCGGCCTTTTGTGATGTTTTCTTATCTCAAATCACATAATGCTGTTATATTGGTGTGTTAAGAACAGGCAGGGCTGTGGTTCAGCGCAGCCGCAAAGGATTATTATTAGATAGAACATAAAAGCAGGCAATTCTCAATGTTACCGTTCTATGGGAAAAGCTCTATTGGTGGTATCATGGTGAAATTGTATTTCATCTAACAGAGACTCCGGTTAGTGCTTTTTGTTCCCTTTTGAATGAAAGAAACCCTTTTGGGCATTTGAGTCACTTAATGCTGAATCTTCTGAATTACCAGATTGTTGCCGGAGCTTCACGCTGAAAATGACTTTTGTCAGTGTGAGACATATTCAGAAATTCGTACAATAAATGAACAAGTGACCACTGCTATACTGTTTTAGGGGGAACGCATAGCACGGTATCTGTGTGTTGCAGTGTTTGGATTACACTAGGTGGATAAGGCTTCTGTCCTTGTATAGCATATCATCAGTAAGCAGTGGTGCATGTCCGAGGGCTGATAACGTTTTAAACATTGATGCGACTTTGAAAATAACACATTAGGAGTTTATTGGCTTTGAGAGGTAAATGCTGGCGGGTGCGTGCACGTACACACACATGCAGACACACACACACACACACACACACATGCCTGTCCTTGTAATTGGTCCACTCATTGCCCTGAGGCAGCGTGAGCTGGCATATAAGCTATACAATAAAGCATATTATGCTGGTTGGTAATGCATTTCTGCCGTCTCCAGCTTGATGACAGCTGGAATTTAGCCCTCTGTGTTGCAGAAGGTGATCCATACTAAATTCCTCCAGGCAGTTAGGAGCTCTGTGTCATACAGCTGACCTTCCCCTGACAACAGGCATAATGAGTTTTGAAAGTAACAACTTTCATAAATGAGCAAGGTGCTGCTTAGATTTTATTTTGATCTGTAGGGGGGGTTCAAGCAGCAACATTCCAGGAAATATCTACATTCATCGTCAAGAACTCACATCTTAATGTTGACGTTAGAAATGTCTCTGTAGTATATTTAAAAACTTTATCATAATGCTCTTATCAAGCACTGAGTTTCACAATAAGCCATTTTTGTTCACACATTCACAGATGATCGCCAATGACTTGGCGGCACGTGCCATTTGAACTCACTCGTCCCACTTTGCTCTGATCTAAATATTGCGTCAGAATCTGCAACAATCCTCCTGTCAAGTTATAAAGGGAGCAAGACATAAAGTTTTCCTGCCACTCATTTTCTATCTACCTTCCACTGAACAGCTGTGCTTTGACACATTACAATACTTTTTAAGTGAGAAAAACTGCCTGCGGTTAGGTGATTCTTTGATCTGAGTGAAAAAACTGTCAGCTGTGCCTAGATGAGGTGTTTGGTAGCATTACAAGTGTGAGACAGGTGAAGCCTGTCTGAGTCAGTTGGAATAATTCGCCAAATAAAGTGATGCTTCCACTGTCTCTCCAGAAGATAGGTCTTCTCCCCGTAAATGAAGCCACTTGAAGCCCCTTAGCCCACTCTATTCAAAACACTAGATAATTGTAAAAAACATAAACATTTATTTGCATAATTTAATTAAAAAGGTGAAACTTATGCTCTTGATTCATTATCTGAAAAATAAACATTTTAGTTTTATTTTCAGTACAGTTTAGATTCTGTGCCTCTCCACACGGAATCTGGGACATAGTTTCCCAAAAAAACATATACTTTCATCTTTAAAACCAGAACTTGGGAACCCCGAGTAATGGGTGGGTCTTTATTTTCCTTAGTGTGAGAAAGACGCCTCTGACGTTGACTTTGGTTCAGGAGTTGTTTCGAACTAGGAAAGTAACAGTTGTAGCCCATTTCTCTGTGTAGTGGCTGTTGATGCACTGACTGCAGCCTCACTCCAATTCTACTTAAGCTGTTTCCAGTTCTAGAATCAGCATGTTGCTTTAGCACCTTTTCCCGCCAGTCATCTTTCGAAGAACATGCTTTGATACAGCACTCTGCACATGGCTAGCCTTTCAGCGATGACATTTTTAGTTTACCCTACTAAAGGATCTTGATGACAACTCTTGGACAACTGTCAAGTCAGCAGTCTTTCTCATTATTATGGTTGTGTGTGAACTAGAAAGAAAATTACACATTATTTACACTGTGTATTTCTCTGTCTAAATAGAAATGTACTTAAATTTGAACTTAAATATTTGATTATCACTATATGTGTAATATATAAGAGTTTCAGTTTTTAAATCAGTTTCCCAAAAAATATGATCCTATTCATAATATTATAATTGTGGAGATACACTGTTGCACAGATGCATAGATTTTGAACTAATCAGATATTGTTTAAATTTTTGTTGACACTGTCAGAAAGGTGTTAATTCAATATTATAGTAACTGCTAAAATTAATGAGTCTTTTATTTTTATGTTTTGTGAGGATTCTGTGTACTGCCACAACTCGGTCGCTTTAGTACAGAGACACAACATTTACATTCGTTAATAATGTGGAATATTTGCTGATCATTCTGCAAATGCTTCAATGATGATTTACATGTTTTGTAAGGTTTCGTCTCATTGTTCCTTTCTTTTGTTTAAAGGAATTGTTGATAATTTAGTCAATAAATCTTCATTTCTTTCAAAACTTAGCTAACATTCCTAACAGAAATAGTTACTGCAATACAACATGCTGCTTTGATGTATCAAATTCAGTCAACCGGTCAGGATTCAGGATTGCTTATTCTGCATACATGGCCTTCCTGACAGTTGCGAGACGGGTTCAAGTTGCAGCTAAGTCTCCTGTCCTAATCCTACTCACATGTAACATCTTAAACTACAACCTTGCAGGTCCACGAAGGCCCATACAACAAGCAAGAGATAGATTGTAAAATATATCATTATGTAAAAAGTGTGGCTGATACCCTTACTAGAATCTGTAGATGTATACAAATGTATGTGCCTTTGTAGGATAAAGTTTGTGTGAGCAAACAGACTGATATTTTTGTGTATTGTGTATAACAGAAATGTTGTGAGCGGTTTGTGAAGAGAGATGGAGGATTAAGAGTAAAAGTGTGTGGATATTTGAGAGGCAGAACAGGGGTTATTTAATGATCAGAGCAGAGTAATTACCTCCCAGTGAGGTTCAGACTTTTAGACAGATGATTATTCAAGGGGAGAAATCTCATTTGCATCTTGTACAGTAATATGTTCACTCCCCACTAAATTAAATTGCCACATTGATTTTTCCTACTGTTAAAAGTACATTTTCATCCCTTTTTAGTAGAATTATGGTTTTACACGCATATGAATTTATCTGTGAGCATAAAACAAAAGATCTATCTGTGCCCTGTGGGTCTTGTATCCATTCATGTCTCAGTGGTTCAGCTCACAGATCATTAACAAGGTGTTAGACATTATACTTTACACTCTACATTAAGGGGCTGAGAAAAAGAGGAAGGCAGGGAGTATCCGTGGGAATAAACATTTGCTTTGTGTAATTATCCAAACATTTGCAACACTTAAATCTCAATGTCCTTCTTTCTTCAGGCTTTTTTTTATTTTTCATTAATGCTGGGTTTTACTATACACCACACACCCCTAACCACACACACTTACATGCACATACCTTTTTCTTGGAAAGCACACTACTGGCTATCAGGAGCTTCAAAGTATAAAATCAAGGACTCTGCTTTCATTCACAGCACCTCCAATTATAGTGGGAGCAAAATAGCACGTATTGAGCTTAATGACAGCAATCTAAGCCATGTGGGGGAGAGGAGGAGAACACACTGATTGAGTTCATGTCACATTGGCTGCTGCACCACCTAGGGACAAATGCAGAGATAGAGGGAAAAATAAGATGTAGAAAAAAACTGCAGAGGTATAACATTATATTGGATTATCAGAGTTAAGCTAAGGGTGAGTTAATGCAGGTAGAGAACAGAGGGAGACGTGGTGAAATTGAAGAGGAAAAAATTAAGAAGAGAAATGAATGACAGCGAGCCATCTGTTGATCTTCATGCTTATTTGTGTTTCTTTGAGACTGTGCCCTCCCTCGTGTGGAAGACTGAGGGTCAGCTGTGACTGATAGTCCGTGCTCCTGTTTTTGGCTGACAGATGGGCGCATGGACTGATTCTAGTGCAGCCTGAAAACGGATTCTCCATGCCTCTGTGTGCTGCCACAGCCATTTTACCCAGCTGTCAGTCACAGACAGCATGGTTGACGTTATCAGTTGTACCCCGCTTAACGGCGGAGGTCTGCTCACAAATGCTGCTGGGTAAGAGTTTATATGACAGAAGAGATTGAGGAAAGGAGGGAATGGAGAAGGTGGAAGGAAGTAAAAAAATAAAATAAAATGAAGAATGAATAAGCAAAGGAAGTAGGGCTATTGCATATGATGTATGAGTGCAGAGTAATTAAAATGACATCAGATGGAGGGGCCACTAACACTGTGTCCTCCTGTAGATGGACACATAATGAAGATGGCTTTCAAGGCCTCTGGCTGTGCACCAAGAGCAGAGAGGCTACAGATGAAGTACAACAGAAAGAATCAATTCTCTCCTCCCTCCTCTCTTCTTCCACTCGGGGAGAGATTTACAGGCCAAGTTATGACAGCACACAATAAGGACAGCCATATTTTACTCCTGCAGTATGACAACGGCATCCACAGCCAATCAAACCTAACCCAGAACAAAGTTTTTATCTGCACAGTGAATGTGAGTGTGTGTGTGCGTGTGTGTCTGTGTGTTTGGGTGTTGAATACTGCTTGTCATTGCGAAATGTGATTGTGCTACACTGAGATGATCCGCTCAATTTATTGCTGTCAGAGATAAGGGATTCTGCGGATAAAGAGATAGACTTTTATGGGAAGCATATTAGATAAATAAACGACCATAAAAGAAGTGGTTTGAATCGCTCAGAGACTACATGGAAACATGATTAAGAAATATAGTATGTTCTTAAAAGTTCACCTGAGTCCTAAAGAGGGTCCTACTGAGATTGGAAAAAAAAAAAAGAAATATGAGAGTGAGAGAAAGAGAAGAAGTGATCCTTTGAGGCTGGTCAGCTACAGTAGTATGATGAGGAAATAAATATTCTGAAAAGTAGATGCAGAAAAAGAAAGAAGGAAACGAGAGAGTTACTTAAAGCTGGATGAAAGTGTGCATGGATCAATAGATATGGATGTGAATAGGGAGACTTTTAAATAAGGCTCTCGCTTGTGTTCTCAGATCCTGTTTCATAAAGAAACTCAAACTCTACAGATCAATACCCAGCTCGTCTCTCTGGCCTGAGTCCTGTACAGCCTGTAGCAAGTGGCTCCTCATTTGTGCCAGGGTCTGTCTGTTTGTCTCTGTTCACAGCACTTGAAACTCACTCAAACGGTTTTTCAAACAGTGTATTTATCTCTGCAGTCCCTGGCTCCCTCTACATCTATGCCACTTTTGCTCGATAACTGCTTGTTTATCCATTTTCCAAATGGAATAACTATCTTCCAAATCACCACCAACTAACAATCTGGCTTGTTTTTATTTTCATTTAAATCAATGCAATGCACACAGGGATTCAACCAAGATCCTTTTGAAGGAACCATTTATATTTGAAGAAAACTGTAGGACTGAAAACTTAAAAACTATCACATAAATAAAATTTTGAATTCTGCACAAAGGCTTACTGACTTTGGTGATTCTCTGGCTTACAGTTTTGTATAAAATATCATTAATTTTCATTGGTACAAACATTTATGTTTCCCTCAGGAATTGATATAACTCTATAAGAGTATAACTCTGATCTAACCCTTATAAAAAGTAAATAAGTGTATTTCCAAAATAATTGAGACAATGTGTTTAACCTTGTCAGCAGACAGTTCAAATAGAAAGACATTTTATAATGTTTGGAATTCATTTTAATTAATTATCTTAATTTTTAAATTACCTATAGGAAACACACGACACTGACAAAAAACACAAAAGACCACAAGATTGACATCGTTATCAACACATAGGCACAGGGGTGACATCACTGTTATCACTGTAAGACTAGATATAATCAAGTAAATATTTGTTACTAATGTACACTTATACTAATGCATTTATCTGTAGACACACACGTTTATTAACTCCTGACCTGCTATTGTGAGTCATTGACGCCCTGGGGCATCTGTTATTAAGATGCAGTGAGACGGCCAATGCAGTGTGCTCCACTGCTTCTCAGCAGCCTCTGGTCGAGTCTGTGTCGATGCACTGAAAAAGCTACATTAGAGCTTTGTTTGACTCGTGGCCCTTTAAATGTACCCATGCGCATGTGTGTATGTGTATTAGCATAAAATACTGTCTGTATGACTTATGCAAGAAACAATGAATTGATTCTCTTTTTGTTCTTCAAATCAGAATCAGGCAGAGAAGGCGACGTCATAGGCCAAAGAAGGTTTATACCGGAGTTAATGTATGTAACAAGTGAAAACATGTGGATGTCAGCTAATCTCTCTGCTCACAACATCTTCCTTGTTATTCCCATTAGTAAAAGTGAACTTTGGTCATCATTAGGTCATGATGCTCAGTTCCTACTGTGCAAATGTCACCAGAGCACTCTCCCTGTGTCACCTCTGTCTACTCACAGCTGTCCCCTTCTGACACCTTGGGGACCCTCTCTGCTCTTTCTCTGACAAGGAACCCTGATGATTATGTTGGCACACACACCACACACCACACACACACACACACACAGTTGCCAAGAAGGGAATTGCTGCACTGGCCTGGTCTCAGAGAGGGGACCTTTGTAAACTGCAATGCTGCTGTCTCTGGTAAACACATTGAGCAAGTTAATTATTTTTTTTGCTTGTTGTTTAAATTTAACAAATTTCTATTTGCCCCTATACACTTGAGTGCCTTCAGTCAGGAGAATTTTAAATCCAGTCTGAATCGACCGATCAGAAACTTAGTGAAAAAGAGAGACTTGATGCAAATAGACCCCAGGATAGTTGTGATCCAAAATACAGAACAAAATCTACCTATGAACACATAAAGATCTTTCTTAGTAGGATGGCTACATATATGCATCCTGTGAGTGTACCTCAGAGAAAATAGAGACTGAGAAGTCCAGGTAGGATGGTGCTACTTCTTGAAGTGCTTTGTAGATCATAAGGTTTGGTTTGTAGTCGGCCATGAATGAAATGACTAACCAGGAAAGTGAGGTTAAGAACAGAATCAGTGTTATGCAGCATGTGTTTTGGCTTGTTTTCCCTCTCCAGTAGGAAAAAGTCCGAAGAGCTGTGCACCATTACAAAAATAGAGTCTGGAGGTCATACATAAATGAAAAATTCTCCATCTATGTTAAAAATGCAAGAGATGTTTTGACTGATGTAGTAGAAAGTATGCATTATTACTAAGGCTGAAGTATATATTTTATGTACTTAGTATGTGTTGAGAATGTTTGTTGGAGTTCACAAGTATCTTGCTGCAGGTGTTGTGGAGAAGGTGGGCTCCATTCAGATGACATTTATTACAAACACACTACTGGGGCTGTTCTTCCTGGGAGACTCACCGATATTCAGATGCAAGCAGCATTGTCATGCATTGCTTACAACATGTTAATTACTTTTACATTCAGCTTTGAAAGGGAGAAGATGTCGACATTAAAGTTGAAATATTTGGAATAAACTTTTATGATTGTTATGTTTTTTTTTATAAAATATTATATTTTAGGATTATAAGAGAATATTTGAAAGGATATCTAGATGCCCCAACCAAGGTAGGGTTGTGCACACAAATTAAACTAATTATGGATCTTTTGATTTTAATTAGACTTAATGATGTTTCTTTTTTCTTTACTGGGGATCCTGGGTCTCAACGGGAACTTGTAAAGCTATTTTTTACACCAACCAGCAAATTATTTAAAGCTGCTTGTTGCATTCTGCACTCTAGCACTGAGGAGGGGGTTGGGGAGGCCAGTTGCCTAATTTCACCATTTCTCAAGTTACAACAAGTTATATATTTACACTATATTGCTGAAAGTTTTTGCTCACCTGCCTTTAGACCCATATGAACTTTAGTGACATCCCATTCTTAATCCATATGGTTTAATATGACGTTGGCCCACCCTTTGCATCCTGGGAAGGCTTTCCACGAGGTTTAGGAGCGTGTTTATAGGAATTTTTGACCATTCTTCCAGAAGTGCATTTGTAAGGTCAGACGCTGATGTTTGACGAGACGTTCTGGCTCGCAGTCTTCGCTCTAATTCATCCCAAAGGTGAGGTTGACGTCAGGACTCTGTGCAGGCCAGTCAAGTTCTTCCACACCAGACTCACTCATCCATGTCTTTATGGACCTTGCTTTGTGCACCTGAATTCATTTATTTGGATGGGTGAGCGAACACTTTTGGCAGTATAGTTTACATTGTATCATATTACATAACTTGCAACACTAACAGCAAAGAAAAATAAAAAGAACAGGCAAGATTAACTTGGATCAGTGATTATGTTAATCCTTTCTCCTCTGTAACAGGGAGAATACTGACCACTATAATGTTGAGGCTGTCAGTGGTCACATCGGTGGTCACTTATAACGCCACTGTGCCCTGGCGCAATATGTCTGGCTCTATATTAACATCCATGAACCTTGATTTATACTTTTCCATCAAATCTATGCAGAGGTTATGCAGGTGGCCGATGCTGTTGTGAGCATTTGTACTTGTTGGGAGTGGGGTTTCTGTGCCACTGTGTTTTTTTTAATTTTTTTATTTTTTGAGAGGGGGGTATACAGTACTACTAACAATGGAAACTGAGCGGATCATTTGACAGATGTTGAACAGCTGATACTTCTACTGAAATTACATCAGGGCAGAAAAGAGAATAAGTCAGAGTTGGTTTGTATGATCACTGAACCACATAAGGCAGAAGAGTCAATTGACCAATCACAGTTTTTACGTTCTGCGTTGCTACGCTGTGTAGTGGCATTTCAGGGGAGGTGCAGGTCAGACTACAGTGTAGGGGTCTGCATAGAGTCCACAGCTATGTAGAACCTATGTGAGACATATGACATTGATTTGATACACAAGTCTTTATTAAAACAAATTTATGATTTAGGTGATAGGGAGATTTTAGTCCGTAGAAACTACACACATGCCCTACACTCACACATGCATAAGTGGTTTTACACAGGCCCAAACATACAAAGAAGAAGGACATTATCATACCCGATGACGCCTATCAAAAAGTTGTAACACATTCTGCTTCTGATTATATGCTGTACAAACACACCATACATTCAGTCACCAAAACAGTATATGGACAATGCAGTGTTTTCTATCTGAGCTCCTTCTGATGCTGCATTACAGTTAAACAAACAGTGTTATGACCTGGACAATCACATAAGTCAGTGTGGTACACTGCTGATATTCACACAAATGTTGCTTCCTAGCTTGACAGATGCATTTAAGGCTAGCTCCGCAGCTATACTAGCTCCTTTACTTACATTGTATAGACATGCAATGTGATTTAGATGCTCTCCAAGCCATTTTCTCGAACAATGTAAAGCATAGCATTTACATTCAGCATGAGGAGGAGGTAATCCCTTATTCTAGATGCATTTTAACAGTTAGGTTCTGTATGTAGATTGATTGGTAGATACTCTTGAAATTTAAAAGCAACCTCACATTGTAGTGTGGGTGTAGCAGTTGCCACAATATATATCTTGTTCTTCTGGACAGATATAGATTACTTTCTTTTTGACCACTATACTGGGAAAGTTCTACAGAAGGAGGTGAGTTACCTTTCTTCACTGCATTCTGCCTATTTAGAAAGTTGCTAACGCTTTAATTCACTGACAGGCTTCAAGAGCTTTACAACAACGCCCACAGTCTGATAACAGTAAATGAAAATGACACTACTGATGTTAGATCAGCAATGACAACACAGAGAAAACTCCCACCACACTCTCAGTAGCAAATAACAGATCTTGTTGTCTGATCTTCAAGTGGCAGGGGAAAACGAGCAGAAAACTCTTTCTGAAGGTGCAAAACAAAACAAACAAACAAAACACTAATGAAAAACCTTAAAAAAAACAACCTTATTTTTAATTTTTGTGTGATGATGTATTTTGATACATCATGAAAGTAATTAATACCCTATAAAAATTTCTTTTTGCCTTTTCTGCTTATCGTGTGAGTTCATGGTCGCCACAGCGGATGATTACCTGCATGTTAATTTGGCATAGTTTTTACACACAATGCCCTTCCTGACGCAACCCTCCCCAATTTCTACCAGGCTTGGGACCGTGCAGCTGGGGATGGACTATTGAGGGTTCAGTGTCTTGCCTAGAGACTCTTTGAGATCTGGTTGGGAGGAGCGGAATGCGAACTTCTGACCCTATGGACGGTAGGTGGCCACTCTACCAACTAAGCCACTGCCGCCCCCCTTAAGTACTTATAGATAAAATCCTCTCAACAAGTTGCTTCATTATATAAACTAATTACATGAATATTTCTTCCCCGAATAATTAGAATACCTTTCGAAGAAGGAAGAAGGAATTTTTAGCAGCTGCTCAGAGAGTGTAGATGAGTGTTGAAGACAATAGAGCTATGGGGAAACTTTGTCGAGGGTGTTCAGAGCTGCAGCAGAGTTTATTTACTGTACCTGGAGTGAATATCTAGTTATCAACTTTCTGACGGCACTGACAGATAGAATAATCAAATTCTCAGAAAAAAGTTTATTAATTTGAGAGTTTTATTATGTGGGTTGGTGAAACTCTAATGTCTGTCAACCACACAGTTATGTCTTTCCTTGTGCAGATTCTGAACTCAAAGGTGATAGAACCCAAACTTAATAATCAAGTAAACATGCAAGGACTTGTCTTAAAAAAGTACTGCCTTAAAAACAGAAGGAAAGGTTCATATTCTCTATTCAAGTAAAACTTCTTAGACAATAGTCTACAAATTAATTACATTTTATCAAAAGACTGCATATAGTAACATTTACAGAGTATTTAGTATTTTAGCATTTTTCAGCTTTTTTTCCTTTGCTACAACTTTACCATTTTCAGGTCTCATTGGCAAATTCAGATAATCGTACATCCTTTGTCTGTAACTGTTATCCTGTTTAGAGTCGTAGGGGCCTGGGGCCTATCCACACAACCACTCACACTCACATTTACACCTATGGGCAATTTAGAGTCACCTTTTAACCTAACATGCGTGTCTTTGCAATGTTAGAAGAAACCCATGCAAGCACAGGGAGAACATAGTGAGAACTCCACAATTCGCTATGATTCAAACTGGGGACCATCTAGCTGTGAGGCGGCAGTGGTAACCATTCCATCATGTTCTGCCCGAGATGAATCCATAAACATGCTTATCCGGGTTGCAGACTGACAGGCATTAAGTCTGTATGGGCATTGTTGAAAATGTAATTAATATAAAAAATGAGCAAAAGTATCCTTAAAAGCACTTGTAAAATTAGAAAACAGTTATTTGTGTTCCAATTATGGAAACCAGCTTAAATAAAATGGGCACAAACATAAGAACTATGAATTCATCAGGAAAGATACAGTGATGTTCTTACAAGAACAAATTAAGATATAGGTAATTTTTATGGCCATGTTGCGTCAGCGTGTAGTAAGTATTCTGCATTATCTATAGTACCACAGTGACCTAAGAATGATGTTATCTAGAGACGACTATGCTAGAGTTGCACGTCGTCACCTACAGTTAAATAGAATAAAACTAAATCACTAATTACAGCAGGTGTATTCTTGGTCACTTATGCAGTACTTTCAACAACAAAAGTGAAAGTCTTAGATGTGTGTGTCATAATCTGTTAAGACTTTGTATGAGTCATTTAACCTTTAACCTCCAGGCAAATAGGAATTTCCATGCCATGTTTATCAATGCTATTGATCACTGTTCTAAGGTCTTTATTAATTTGACTTGTCAAAACCCATAATCCAGGTCACTGCATGACTGTGTCTACCAACGAGAGATTATCATCACGCATCAGAGCTGAATAGTAATGAGCATGTATGGGAACAAGAGATAATGCCAAAGTAATATGTGTGTATACGAATGCATTTAGGCGAGAGAGTCAGTAGTGTTTGTGTATTTGTGATGAAGAGTTCAGTACTATTTGTAATTATTATTTCTTCATTATTAGTAGTAATGATGTTACCGTCTACTGTGTAACTTTTTTACAGACTACTGTTCAAAACACAATAACCCTCTGCATTTTTTTGTTTCTCTAGTTTTTCTTATTTTAAAGACACAGAGAGCAAGAGAGAGAGAGACAGACTGTGTGTTCAGCACATCGGTTTGGTTTTCGGGCCCATAACTTTGAGGCGTGGTTCACTCTCACCGTTCGCATCAGCATTGTTTCCCTCAGCAGGCAGTTGTTTTTAGCAGAAAATATCTAATGGACCCATCATAGGCTAATTTTCTAGCACCAAATGAAACTAAGTTAGCAAATGGCTTGTTTTTATAGAATGCAACAGCTAACCCACTCAGTAAATGCTAATAAGTTCAAGAATTGTTAGGTGAGGTATTTGTGAGGATCAGATCTCATTTCATGACCAATTTATGTATAAAATCAGGAAATTGTAAACACTGCCATTACTTATCTTGCAACTGTACATGCAGAGAGTAGCCTGTATTAACAATTACATATTTCTATTTCTAATTAAATATTTGTACTGGGCTTAATAATGAATTGATTAGATTTTGGAGGTCAAAGTTCAATGTAACTGTGACCTTAAGTCTTTCTATTCCTAAGTCACATTTGTCCTTTTCATCCATCTGATTTTTATAAAAACAATAAAACAGAAATGCCTTGAAAATAGTTCTTAAAATTTAACATCCAATAAAACATCCAACTGAATTAAAAGATGAACTGACTCAGTTTGTGGGGTTCAGTGTTAAAGGTGAAGAATACTGTGCCCTCACATCCATCCACTGTTGTGCTGTGGTTTAAGGAATTTAGTTCAAATTTGCCGCAAATATCCTATTGGATTTAAAGATGCAGCCCAATGTCCGTTTCATTCCTGTGAATGTAATATCACAGGAACGCTTTGAAGGAATGTCTTTAAATTTGAACAAGCATCCATTTAGACCCAAGAATGAGCCCTCTACTGTAAATGGCCCTAAGTCAAAGGTCAAGGTCACGCCAGTCTTTTTTGTCCCTCTAATTCTTGTGAATGTGATATCTCAGGAATGGTTTGAAGAAACTTCTTCCACTTTTGTACAAGCATTCACCAAGACACCAGGATAAACTGTTGGTCAGACATCAAAGGTCAAACTCACTAGAAATTCATGTCCACCCATTTCTTGTCAATGCTATCTTAGAAATTTCTGGAGGGAATTTTATTATATCTGGGACAAACATTCACTTGGACACATATATGAATGGGATGTGACATGAGTCTGGACAGAAACGCATGTAAACTAAAACTTAATTGGTTCAGGGAGGCTTACAATCACAATGTGTTATTCTAGTTTAATTGCTGTGAGTTATGGATTGGTACAGCACAATAAACTAAGCTGTCTCTTATTGGTTTTAGGGGCCACGTTTCTTATACTGCAGCCTCAAAAATTAAGTTAATTCTAACTTTAGAAGGGAGACTGCTGTTGATGTTCTTGTAGTTTTAAGCATATCCATACATGTCTGAAGCCTCATTCAATCAACTTATTTGAGAACCTTCTTTAGGCTTTAGTGTTACAAGGCTGTGTTTTCTCATATACACTGCCATTAATTTGTTAAATACCCACACCGAAGCAAACACACACACCAAACACATGCATGCATACATATACACAAAATTACATGTACATGACTAAAATTTGATCAGGTGTCCTTAAAGCCAAGCTTCAGCTCTGGGAGTGTGAAATCAGCAATAACCATCCATCATGCTTTATAGCACGTAACACCACATAACACAGTGCAGCCTGACAACAAACGAAGAGAGACGAAGAGAAGGAGGGAAATTCTGAGACAGCTGAGCATGGGGAGAGAGTATTACAAAACAGCAAGAGAGAGAGGGGGCGAATATGGATGGAGAGTAAGGGGGAAAAAAAACATCAACCTTTTCTAATCAATATCCATTTCCCTGGGCTGTCATGTTGTTGTGAGAGTGGCTGTTGCATTACCAAACAGAGAGCATCTGATCCTAAATAAAATATCACCTTCAATCCAAACCATCGCATTCATCTTCATTTAACAAACACTCAGCTTTTGGCAATACCTTTTATGCACCCTCTTTGCTATCAGAATGAATATGTCAGAATGACAAGGCCTGGCACCTGCATGTGGGAACATTTCTCTGTAGAAAACACTTGACTATTAGTGTCAGTGTTACAGAGCAGAGTTCAGACGGGTGATTCCATAGGGGTAGATGCAGTTTATAATTAAATTTGCAGTTTATGACTCATGAGTTTATGATTTCTTCCCCCTCATGTATCCTACAAGAAGGGGATTTTTAGAATACATTACATAAATTCAAAGAAAAAAGTGAAGTCATGGCCAGAGAGTGGGAATATGCTTTCTATTAAATAAAATAGTATCCATGTGTGATGCACAGAAATTTATTTATGTACATGTGTATGTATGGTAAGTGTCCTAGTCATGGTGAGATTATTAAACAGGTCCACCTGGCACAGGCCTAGAAGCCCTAGACGTCAGGAGCCCGTGGGTATTTTCATTATCTAAATTAACTAAAAGAGTTAGAAAATGACCAAAAATGGACACCAAACTCCAAAAAGACGTAAAATTGACAGACAAAATGACCAAAATTCCATAAAAAGACATAAAATTAACACAAAATGACAAATAAGAAAGGGTGGGGGACCCTGCTCCTGTCTGCACCCAGGAGCCTATTATTTTTTAATATGTGCTTGGTCCTTGGATGCAAAATCAGCTAAAGAATCAGTGTGTGTGTACAACAGTGTTTGTGTATGTGTGTGTGTGTGTCTGTGTGTGTGTCCACGCTTATAAATAAGACTAGACTGACAGCTGACCTTATCAGCAGAAAGCAGGACCTAATTGGCTTGATGATAAGTCAGAAAAAAACATGTAAATGCACAAATAGGTGCTCTTCTTTCCCCCTTTGCTCTCCTGTCTTCCTGTTCCCTCTGTCTGCCTGTTATGGGTCTGTAGACAGCATTAAGTAAATCATCTGACTGTGTATCAGATGACAAAAAGAATAGTGTAATGTCTTTACTGACGTACTGGCCGTTTCTCCATTTTCCATGGCTCTATTTCAATGGACTGTTAGTTTTCTGAGTGTGTGATTGTTTTGGTTTGCATGCATACTATGCGAGTTTTTTCTGTCATCCAGTTCAGACTGGATAGATTTGAAAACATCAGCTTGCATTTCAGTGTATGTGAAGAAAATAGAAATTTGGGAAAATGATAATGTCAAGAGAAATAAAACAAAAATAAATAAATTGAAAAAGCTTGGATAGGCACCAACCTGAACGGGATAAGCAGTTAAAGAGAATGGATGGATTGATGGAGTTGCCTGTAGTAAGATGTTTTATAGGAGGATTATACTAAAATGATCACAGATCAACCACCATCCATTACACTGTTACTTTTTTGGTAATTATAGATATCAGGAAGGCTTGGAATGGATGTATATGAACTTTCTTTCCAGATGTTTGCTGTACTGTAGCTTTCTACACAAAGAGAGGTGTAGGTGTTAATGGGGATCTCGCTTAAATCATTCATGGCAGATCATTAGCCAAAACCTCAAAACATAATTTTAAGATGAACACGAGAAAGAAAGAACAAAAGAAAAAAAGAATAGAAAAGGTCTCATGTCTACTCATTTGTTCATTCTTTTCTTACAGCAACTTCTTTCTTCATGTTCTGATCTGCGGCGATGTGACAAAAGCCTGATCCTTAGAGCTGCAGCTCTACTTCAAACATGAAGGCAAATGACCCAGTACAGCAGACAGGATTATATGCATCCACACACACACACACACACACACACACACACACACACACACACACACACACACATACACACACACACACACACACACACACACACACACACACACACTTGGGATGTCTTAACTCATCCTTTGGGTCCGTCTGAGATGTCATCTCCTCCAGCAGCTGCTAACAGTCCATTTCAGCTTCTAACCCTGCCTGGGGCCAGCACCTTACAGTGGAGTACTAATGATCTCTGTGCTTCAGTCTGTCTCTCCTCGTCCATCCATCCATCTGTTCCTCGAAGCCTCTATCACTATATCTCCCTCATTTGTACCACTGCTTCTCTTTTCAATTGCATCTCAATTCATAATTGTACCTGTCAGTAAGTGCACCTGTTTAATACCCTCGTTTGTGAGCACGTCCATAATTGTGCATTTGCAGCTGAGCACATCTTTGCACACCCAGTATCCATTAACTTTGTGTTTACAGTCTCTGTATCATTAAGAACCACGGACGTGTGTCCTAGTAAAAGACTAGGACATAAACTGAAGTGATATAGCCACGGTCAGACTCACATTATTCTCTGTTCTATTTCCATGGCTGCCTGGGAGCCTAAAAGCCTTCATAAATTACACCGTTATTTGGGTCAAACCTCTGTTAGTACGCACATAACTGATTTAGAGCCTCAGCTGCCTACTCTTAGCTCTGTATTGGTGCTTTGTAATGTATGTGTGCACACAACCACACACGCACAAACAAATGCAAACATTTAGTTATATCACATCCAGAGGTGACAGAGTAGGACATTATGAGAGACTGGATTTCATTTTTTCTGAACCACAAGTAGTGTTTGAGTCAGCACTTGCACAAAGTCTCTTAGTAACCCATCTTGTTTGGTCGAACATCAGCTATTACAGTGTGTGCCAAGTGCACGCGGTTATCGATAGTGTATCTGTGTGTTGGTATACATTCAAAGATTCTGTTGGTTTTCCATGACATTTTACAAACCATGTGTTTGTGGTTTTACACTAAAACCCACCAGCTTTTTTTCCCTCTCAATCTCTCTGTCTCTGTCACTCTCTCTCTGTCTCTCTCTCTCTCTCTCTCTCTTTATATATATACACACACATATTTACTATATATACAATATATGTATATGTGTATATATATATATAAATTTAAATCAGGAGAATTTAAGTCAGTAGTTTATAAATTATTTATTTATTTGTATTCATACTATTTGCAAAAATGTCTGCAATTATAAGTGTTTTGGAAATTGATGACTATTTGGTGCAACAGAATAAATGTGAAAAGTTAAAAACAATTTAAGAACAGATAAAATATATAGTGACAGACAAAAATGAATGAGAAAAAATGTGTACTTTAAAACAATACAATCAATTTGTAAAATATTGAAAACAACAAACAAAATAAAACAGTACATTAAACAGATATGTTGAAAGATGAAAATGAAAGATTTTACATCGTCTTGGAAAGCTGCATTGGCAAAGATTTAGCAGGTGTTCATATGTGTTTTCTTTCTCCCAAGGTTTTGTACAGTGGCCGTGAGCTCAAAGCACCTGAGAAAACACAACCAGATATATAAAAACAACGTCACCAATTTCAGAGCACAGCATTAAGAATCACGCTGCAAAAAGGCACAACACAATAATTGTATATACATTTACAAATCTAAATCTCCGCCACTTTTTAGTGTCGGACATTTGGATCAGCTGGTTTTGGATCAGCTGGTTTTGATTACAAAACAACTAAAAAATCCTTCTTATCAACTTCAACTCATTGACCAGCCTGTCACACAAACTGGCCAGTTCTTTTTGTAATTCTTTTGTTTCTTACCTTTTCAAAGTAAAGTGTTCGAAATGTATTATATATTTATATATATTTTTTTACTATTTCATCATTTTGATGCACTCTAAACTTATGCCATTTCTCTGCACAGCATGAACTTTCCTTACTCGTACCCTGTAATTTTATAAGCACACCCACGCACAGATGCACAACCAGCAGCACTTACCCATGTTCTGTTTCTCTTATGTCACTAGACGTATCCACAGAGGCCGCCACCAATCAATGCCAAGTAGACATGCCCTCTTGTCAATGGCAACCATTATGTAGATGACAAACAGGCTGGAGGAATGTGGGGGCGTTGATCTGGGGGAGGAGAGGCATCATAATAAAGTGAAGGTGGTTTTTTAATAGTAGAAAACCAGTTTGTGTCTTTTTGTAGAATTCCATAGTCTATAGCCAGAATTCAGCACAATATGGAGTAATTTCTAAAAAATAAAAACTGCATCAATTTGCTGTAAAAAGCTACAACATAACCATATGAAGAAAAGCACTGCAAGGAGTATGTAAATGTTTTACGGAGCGAGTAAAAATACATCTACAAATTTAAATGTTTGTCAGTTTCTAGTGGCACCTGGAGACATTGCTACAGTATCTACATGACAGTTGTCTACAATGCTTCCGGGGGACACTAAAAAGTGACAGACACAAGTGGGACACACATTTACTGACACTTCCTTTGTGGTTTGGGAAATGAGCTAGGTAATGCATGCGATTTCTGATTTTTTTTTTTTACTATTCTACTTGTGTTAGTGTTTTGCTGACAGGGGCTTTTCCATCATTTCCATTGTTGTTCGTGCTCCTTGCAGTGATTTTCTAATTAGCATATTTTAAAAAAATTCTCAAGTAATTTCGAAATAATTAACAATTTAATTATTCAGAATTACAGTTTAGACACATTATACATCGACAATCCCTTAAATTCACACAAATATCTGTTAAGCAAAAGAGTTGGTGGCAATTGTAGGACTTTAAGAGCAGCTTTATTGCTTCATATCCTCAATACAGTAGATGTAAAACTGGGAGAAAACTACTGTAGCTGAGGATGAAGAGAAAGCAAAGGATGATGAAAGGAGCAAAATAGTGCACAGTGATGTGCAGAATACAACCATATTGTTTTGATGCTTTGATGATACACAAAACAGTGTATATGTAAACCACAAAGACATATATTTTCACAAGACATGACATTATCCTCAGATTACCACATTTCTGATGAGTTTCTTCACCTTCTCCTGTATCTGTACATGAAGCGGTTGCTGTGGTTTGTCAGTTGTTCCCCGTAACATCAACGCTTGACTGATGGCACACGAAGAGCTGTGCTTGATTATACAGGAACAGAAACCAACATAAACACGTGGTGTGTACAAAAGATCATTCATGTGTCTCCACACATACACACATAGGCAACAGGGACAGGGAATCATGCAACACTCTGCAACCGGTTGTTCATAACAGGGTTTCACGGAGGAGAAGAACATTTGTGAGTAGGACGATATTAACTGTTGGTTACACTTAAACCAGGACACTAACATAGAGACTGACACTTTAGACTTTGGGACTCACTGTGCCCTGGAGAATTGAGAGCCTTTGTGTATCTGTTTTTGTAATTTATAGACCAGCAGATGTGGTCTTGCTCTAATTTTAGATTTTCATCATTTTATTTCTGTCAATAGGGAGCACTACTTGAGTAAGATCAAGTTTGTGCTTGGTCGCAGTGTGTCTTGAGTCATCCAATAGTGGTTCAGCCTGTCACGCTTGCTAGGCATTAAGCAGTGATTTCCACATCTGTAAGGGATTATGTGGTCAATATTATCTCAGTCTCTCCAAACCCCTCCTAGGTTTTCTTCACCTTTTTTTTTTAAAACTCAGACATTATTTATTCTCCTCCGCTCTTATTCTGTTTCTCCTCTGCTTCTGCTACATTTCTGAATCTGTTACAAATTTAAGTTGGTGACAGCTATTGAATACACACAGTTTTCCTGCTGATTCGGTTTTTCTGTTTACCTATTTGACTTGGATCAGACTCCATTTGGAAATACTACAGATTTAGCTATTTCATGACCAAAATCTTTAATAGATTATGAAAAAAGACTCTTTTACAGCCATTAAACAGGGTTTACACGCTTTCAAAGTGCACGTTGGATGGTCTGGTAGTATCAAAAGCACTAGTTAAGAGTCTGACCCTTAACTTTCCTAAAGCAGAGATCTGATACTCAACCACTGCAGGCTGTGATTGGCCGCCTGTGCAAAAGCTTTCTTTCTTCAGCTCTAATGCCATTTGTAGCACTTCTCATGTGAGCAACCAAGTGCAACATTTTAACTTTTCCAATAGAAACTGTCTGCAGTGTGAGCCAAAATGTATCTTGGCTGGCTTTCAGCGTGGGTGTTCAAAAACACTTTTGATTTCTGACGTGGTTAAACAGAATGTCCTAAGAATTAAGAGACCATAAACGTCCTCTCAGTCACATCCTGTCACTTCCCATCCTTTTGGGTCTGTCTGCATTTTTTATTTTTTCAAAAAGTTTTACATGTGTTGTCAATTTGTATCCCTTTGCACATATTTGTTGTCATTTTATGTCTCTGTACATGTGTTTCCCTTCAGAATTCAACATTACTTTGGATCTATTTGTAGGTATTTTTTGTTGTTTTAGCCATTTTATATCTTCCTATTGATTTTTTGTGTCCCTTTGTAGTCATTTTTATCTTTTAGGAGGCATTTGACATTTTAAAGGTGAAACAGTACTTTCAGTTGGTGCTGCTGCTTCACAAACAGTTCTTGAACTTGTTTCCGCCAAGCAGAATCACACTGACCTTCTTCTAAACAATTATTATACCATCAAAGAAAGTCTGACATTCTGTTTTCTTCTGGATCCCTGGGCCTGTGCCCAGTAGACATGTTCAGTATTCAATTCACACAACAACAAAAGAATCTGAGAGTCCTTATCAACCTAATTTAATTTGTGTAGCTTTATCAGTGATTTGAATTGCACTGGTGCAATAAACTCCTCACATCTGGTATTCACTTGACACACACAAAAATTCACTATAATCACACTCAGGTGTGTTATCTTTACTGTCATTTTACCGTTCTTCTTCCTCTTCTCTATTATTTGTCCCAACAAAAATCATATGGATCAAACATTTTTCAGTTCTGTCAACATCCATTTTCCTGTTCCAATGCACACACATAAAGCACACGCAGACATACACCCAGGGTGGCGTCTCATTCCTGTGGCTGATGAGAGCAGGCATGATGGGAGTGAGGCATGTAATGTGATTTATAGAGCTGGGCTCACTTTTCAAATTCAATCAGGAACTTTGATTACTGATGAAAATTTGAGACAGGAAATCGCTTTGATAGCAAACTAAAACCTCATGAGACAGAAGAAGACTGATGTGTGCATGTGTGTGTGGACAGGGAAACACTGAGCCTGTCTGATCTGAGACATATTTGATTAGACAGGATACACGCAATGCAACGAAGAGCGTCAAAGCAGGAACTCCAGCAAATTTGACCAATGACTGATGAAATCTGTCCTCTAGTTCAGATATTATCTTTGTCTCTCTTTTTGTCTCCGTTTTTGATGCTGACACTGGTCACTTACTCACAGACAAGCATCACTTTCGGTCTCGTAAGCATTATGAACACACAGATGTAAAACCCACACATATATACACACACACATAGACACAAATGCATATGCTGGTTGGCTGATCTCATAGAGGTCATGTGGCTCGATGGCTCTTTGGTCTCTTGTGTTATTTTAATGTCCGCTGTTTCACATGAGGGGACACACACACAGCCACACCTGACAACATGACAGAGGGCCCCGATTCCCATTCCCATGGGAGTGTGTGTGTCACAGTAAGAGTGTGCAGATTGGGGGAACCAGTTAAAATGCAGACAGAGTGAGAGCCTCACTGTTTGTGCATGTATGTGATACAGATATGACAGGCTCATCAGTCACCAATGGCCTTTTTAACTGTTCTCCATGGGGACACCTGACCTTTTCACATGTTGCCAATAGCAGCTGCATGATGAATCAATTGCCTTAGCCTTTGGCTCCTGGTAGCCTCCAGAGTAAGTGCATGAGATAGCATTCTCCCCGTTAAGACCCATGGAGCCCAGAGTTATGAATTAGCATTTGTAGAAAACTTTTGGATGGATGGATGGATGTGGGGGAATTAGAAATGTATGAGCACAAGGAGGTAATAGGAGAATTTAAGGTCAGAGCACTGGCCACAACCTTTCTGTCGGCCTGCACAGGATGGATAGCAAGGGGAAGGAAAAATGTGGAAGCACAAGGCCAGTAGAAAGATTAAGAGGAGGGCAGTGGGAGGAGATAGACACTGAGCAAATGGAAAACTGCACTATTTTTCTTTTTTTTTTGTCTGCCTGACTGTGTGGGTTCGGTGTGTCTGTGAAGGAGACCAAGGGAGCGAGCGATATGGGAATATGAAGCTCAATATGATGGGCTAAATGAGGTGTAATGGCAGTAACATAGAGCGACAGCAACTGGGCCAGTGCATTAAGGGGTTAACCAAGGCCAGGAGTCACTGACCTCCCTCCCTCCCCTGAGACAGCATTATCTCTCAGTAAGGGACACACACACCACACACTGATAATGAAGATGTGGTTTCAGGAAAGCCATATTTTTCCATTCAAGAATGTTTTGACGGGAACTTCAACACCAATATCACCATTAGAGCAGAGCTGGGGACCGTGCTCAAGTTTTCTAGTCATGTAGTCATGCTCTGTAAAACTGGTCAGACTCTCAGCAAAACAAAATCTGATACCTTTAGGCTTCGTTGCACAGCAAAACATAATTAAGTGAGGGCTCCATAATAGTTTCATGTGGAGGAACTTTGAATTTTAAACATCATATTCATGTAAGTCCCAGCGTAATAGTACCTTTTTGTGCATGCATAAGTGTATTTCTGGTTTGTTTTATGCATATATATTTGTTTGTCTGAGAGCGGGAAACAGAAACACAAAACATGTTTGAAAAGAAAAATACATTTCAGTCTTCAGGTGAGAAATTAGAAATATTAGCATATTTATTACAGCAACATGAGAGACATTAGAATGCCTACACCCTTTACAACAAGCAATGCAGAGGAAACTGGCATGGGAACAAATAAGCATTGCATGGTGGCCAAAAAAATTAAAATAAAAAAACAGAGAGAGAGAGAGATAGAATAGGAGGGCAAGATACAGAAAGAAAGTCTCAGATGAGAATCAGTCATGAACATTAACAACACAGACCTGGAGGGGAATGGAGGACAAACACCACATTTGAGATCAAGCAAACCAACCCACAAACCTGTGAAAAGTGACATACACCTCGGGTATTGAAATGTGAAACTAAAGTGTGGGTCTGGCTTAGGTTTTCTTAAATATTCTAAAGAGGAAGTGTGGAGCTTGTAAAAAGGGAGAACATTTTCACCATTTATCCATTGGTTCAAACCTTAAAAATGCACTGGTTTTGCAAATGAAACAATTGTGCATTCAAATGTACTTGTAAGCCAATCATATCCATCATTTTCACTTAGTTTTGTTCAGTAATTAAAATAAATAAACACAGTAACGTTGTTTTCTCCGTCCACTTTAACAGGTCATCAGGTTTGAGGAAACATTTTAATACTACTTTTCTTCTGCTCACAGGAATCATGGTGAAAGTGCTACAGCACGAGATCTCTAGGATGTTACAAAACCATGGTGTTGATGTGAGGTCATCTTAAGAACACAGATAAATACTACCTGTACATACACTTTACTCCTACCTCCTGTATAGGGCAACAGAAAAGAACAATAGCTCAGTTAATAAGGCATCTAAAAGGCCAGCGGTCAAAGGTCATCCGCTAAAGTGAAATCATAGGGTTAGTATGAGTAGAATGAACAGACTCTGTACTACTCTCTTTGGCTCCGCCCTAACTGACTGAAAGCCCCACCCCTTGGTTACTGTTGTTAGGCCTGTTCAACTTTCCATTCTAGCACAGCATATATGCAGCTTATATTGATAACAGTGGCATTTACCATTTAATTTCTTACAAATTCTTAAGACGATGCCGACCCAATTACCAGTGGTCGATATTTGAAAAAACACTATAGCTTTAAGTGGCCATGCTGGCAGTTTATAATGTAGCTTATAATATTACTTATAAACACACAGTTTAAATGACTCCTTTTAATTTTACTTTTGTGTGTTTGGTTTTTGGGATGCTCTTACTACATCGCCATGCACAGCACATAAGCATGTGAAGAAATGCAAAGCTAGACAAGTCAGCTGTGCCTTCAACTGCTAAGCTATGATTGGACAACTGTGGGTTGGGTTTTACAAATGTTCAATGAGTGGATCAAAATTTAATTTGAGGATTTCCCTTACCTCAGCCTCTCCCCATCCCTCTGTTTCTTATCCAGACAAGCACTATTGAAAGTTGTGTTGTACAAGGAGACAGGCTTTGAAAGTGCATATAGTCAATGTTTAAGGTAGATATGCTGAATAGGCTAGTGTTTCCATAAAGAAGATCCATTCTACTCATTCTAATGCTATGGTAGAAACTGCAGTCACTGTCACCTGTAAATCCAAGCTGAAGCTTTGCACCATGCTACATTCCTTTGTTCAGACCAACGAATCCCCTCCCTTCACTTTTCTCCCGTTTGACCCGCCCCTGAACGAGTACTTCAGAAATCTCTTTTTCACAATAAAAGTACATCATAGTCATCATCATTGTTATCATTACAAACATTCTAACATTGGAAATCAACACTGTACATATTTTACACTATGATACAATCATATATACTGTACCTTATGCCACTGTTGATCCTATAGAGTACTACATGTTTTAAAATTGACTTTGGGAATCCACTACAAGCAGGTTTAGTGCTATTAATGCAGTGCACATAAAAGAGGGTCCCATCACATTCAGCCTCATAATGAGTGTGATAAGCAGCAGTTTCCTTCTGACAAGGTAAATCCAAGAAACCTGTTTATTTGTGTTTTGCAGTGAACATTGTTCTATAAATTCACCTTATGGACGTGGGTTTAAAACTAGGGGGGCTTGAAGTAGGTTGGCCAGACTGATAACAAGAAAGTGACACAGTACAAGACACACAAATAACCTTTAAGTAATATTTAGCCTTTCTTGGTGGAATAGCTGAAAATTAACACTGCATATATTTAATCTTGTTGACAAAAAGGTTTATTCTCAATGCTCCTTGTTATTAGACTACATGGACAAAACACTGCACTGTAGTTGTTGTGGCTGGCTGTTTTTAACCATCCAGCCATAGGAACCGATGAAGTGAAGTAGTAGGAATGGTGGTGTGTTGCGCAGATGAACATTTTGGGGTTACTGTACATGGCACACCACTGTATAACAAGTTACATGTTCTTAACCATATTAACTCTATCATGACCTTTGAACCACCTTTTGCTCAACACCAAAAACTATAACACACCTAAAATATTGGAAGGCAAACTCTTAGGCAGAACTTTTTCCAACAACATTGTACTTTACCTGTATAATAATATTAATAATAACAATAATACTGTAGCTGAATAGACAATGTTGTTCGAAATAGTCAGCCAGGTATGGAAGAGTAAACATTTCTGTGCGCCAACTGCACCTTAAGCAGATTCTGCTGTTACTTGCTACTCAGTTACATCATAAGTGCAAGCACACAATTCAAGGTGCACTGGGTCTAGTTGCTGTGGAAGTGTGTCTGAAAGCAGTCACTAGGGAAGCCCTTGTCCTGGTCAAATACACATTTAAAGGAATCATTTTTCCATACTACATGAACTAGCAAAATCTACAGCCCTCTCTATTTCTAAAGGTCCAGTTTACAGTACCAGTCCCTCTCACCCCCGCACATTCATGTCAGTCAGTGGCTTACTATATCCAGAGAGCAATGGAATGGGCCATACATGTAATAGGTAATAACTCCTATTAGGTTGAACAATACTGTATAAACCTCACCACCAATACAAACGTTAGGTCCATCTCTACCGTTGTGGGACACACAGTCCATATAAACATATATCTACACATATACATTTCATCTGACCCTTTTTAAACTCTTCAAGGTGAAAACTAAAAACAAAAAAATGACAGTAAAAACCAACTGTACACCTCACAGAAAGTGATAATTTTTTTCTAATTAGTTTTTTTTGTCATCTTATTTGTTAAAAATGTTTTTTTTTTTCTTCTTCTGTTGAGCTGATATGATGTGAAAGGATCTGGGATGCTCTACGTGTGGCCTTGTTGTTGGACATTTGTCTCTCTGTTGCTCCGTAATGGTGGTTGTGTGCTAAAGCCGGTAGTGCCCATTGAAGGTGGAAAGAATGGTGAAACTGCGAGTACAGTAGCTGAAGGAGTCAAGCGTTTATGTTGTCTCCGTCGTAGTGTGTCAAAATCAATGGAGGCCCGAGCACAGAGTGTCCAATATAACTCCATCTCAGTGGGGAAACTCATCACAGGAGCATCCAGTTAGGCTCTGTCTCACTGTGTGTTTATGCAGAAACTGTTATACTTGAACATGCGTCCCCTGGGTTTGCAGGTTTTGCACACTGGACAAAATCTTCTTTTGGTGGCCGGCCAGATTCACACCCATCTTAGCCAATTCACTGCAAGAAAGACAGAAAAAATGCAAATGTTTTTCATATTAAAAGTTTTTTTTTGTGCTTCAAATGTCAAGCCAGTTGAGAGGTTTTATGTTCAAGATACTGTACTTGTGTAAATCCTCTTCTTTAATTTCAATGGACAATCAAGGACTATAATGACTCTTACTTATATTCTTGACCTTTTGATCGTTTTGTTTAACAGAGTTAAGACACAATCTGTCTGTACCTGACACTGATGTAGAGGACTGAGTCCAAACTGATGTATCCAGCACTGGAAAAGTTCTCCTTATACTGGCCCATCTTAATGGCCTCCAACCACTCATCCACTGTGCTCACACTGAACTCTGGGGTGGACGGGTCCTCCCTGCTAGGATACAAAGCAAACTCAGTATCTACCTTGTGCTGAGGTCATTAGTTCTTGTCCTTGTTATTAACTCTAACTATAATTAACTGCTATAATCCACTAAAAAGGGGGCCTAGTGGCTCAGTCGTAGAGCATTTGGTGGGCATACAGAAGGCAGCGGGTTCAAATTCCACCCCACCAGGTATGGCTCCACCCAGCCACCAAGGGTGACCCTGGTGCTGGTCCAGAGCCCAGAAAAAATGGGAGGGTCGTGGCAGGAAGGGCATCCATCATACAAACCACATGCCAAATCAACGTGCAGAGCATGTTCCGCTGTGGCGACCCCTGACAGGGCATTGATTTAGATTTTTGTTTGTTTTTATAGTGCTGGATATTCCTTTTGACAGAAAAGTTTGCATTTTGCAACAGCTGCAACATAACAGAAATCCAAATTAAAAAGAACCTGAACCTTAAACTTTAAATTTTAGCACTAGAGATTGAGTGTCATTAATGATTCATTTCCCTGTTGTCCCCCAACACAAGCTGACACCCTTTGCCTCTGCTTGCTTTCTTTTCTTGTAAATGATCTGTGTCTGTTTATATGTTTGAACACAGGCCTGTATGCATGTGCACTCACATACTGTACAGTGCTGTATGCACTTGCCCTAAAGCCATCGTATATTGTTTATGACCCTTCTATAAGACTTTCTGTCTACAAGGAATTGTTAGTGTTACTTTTGAGGTTCTGTTGTCTTTTGAGTTGCTGGGTTTGGGTTGTTTTTTCAGTAGGTATATACTCAGACATGACTGAAACAACCCCTGCTAATGCTGGTGTAATTTCTGAGCACTGCATGTGAAAGTATTCATTCATTCATTATAGCCTTATTCCACTGACCATACTGAGCTGTTGGCCAGCTCTCTGAGGCTGGCTGGGTTTCTGATGAGCTTGTCCAGGATTGTGACAATCTGTCCAAACTTTGGTCTGTCACTGCGTCCCTTCTCCCAGCAGTCCAACATGAGTTGGTGCAACACCACAGGACAGTCCATCGGTGCAGGAAGACGGTAGCCCTCATCTATTGCTTTAATCACCTACAGGGAGACAGAGGAACATATCGAGTTCTGTGATCATTTCAAGAAATGGAAACAAAAAAATATATTTCCATATTTATCAACTGAGGAAGATAATACATCTTTATTCTTGCAGGCACCAGGATGGGTAAAGCAGTAGCTGAGAGGTTTTGTGTTTGTGACTCACATCTTGATTTGACATCTCCCAGTAGGGTCTCTCTCCATATGAAATCACCTCCCACATGACGATACCGTAACTCCACACATCGCTGGCTGAGGTAAACTTCCTGTAGGCTATGGCCTCTGGAGCTGTCCATCTGATTGGGATCTTCCCTCCCTGGAGATGGTTTGCAACAAAGTCAGCAACGCATTCTTGGCACACAGAATATCACCCTGAACTAGATGTTTACACAAATAGTGAAAATACCGTCTGTTTTAGTGGTACACTTAGCCACACTGGCTAAGCACTATAATAAATCTACAGTAGGGCTGATTAAATGAATTACAAAATGCTACCTGCAGAGTAGACTGGTGCAGCACTGCTGTCAAGACCAGTGACATTGCAAGTGAGATAATACACTAACGTGATTAAACAGCACTCTTCTCTAATCAGCTCTCAACAAAACCTTAATTGTACTTTAGCGTTTGTTGTTGTACTTTGATTTGCTACATCCTTTTCTCCTTCCGTGCTGCTCAACCGTTTGTTGTTGATGATGCACGGATCAAAAGGATTCCATACTATGTAGACAACAGGCAGTGAAACTTCACACACACGGGCACACACACGCACACACACACACACACACATGCACACACACTCACACACACACACACACACATACATGCAAGCACACACACAGGACCTCTATAGCTTTTTAACATGCTGCAGCTGCCTCCGCTCCACCTAGAATTTGCCATCTCTGCTTGGTCAAAGTCAAATAAAAGACAAAGCTGCAAAGTCAGTCGGCACTGTACTTTTGTTTCCACCACCCCCTGTCCACCCCTACCCCATGTTAATTTTTTTTCTTTTCTTAACAGCTCTCACAGGATCCTTCCCCTCTTCCCTCATTCTTCTCTTTCCTTCTCTCAGCCTCCCTAGATCTCAGTCTTATTTGATATCCACTCCTCTTCCTCTGTCTCTTCCCCATCTCTGCCTTGGCCTCTCCCTTTCTCTTCCCCCCTCCATGCCTGAAGCTTTCCATCTAGGTCTCCTGACATCAGTGGGAGTGTGTATATGGTTGCAATAGAGCAGTCAACGGCTGATACACTCCTCCCAGGGCAATGCTAATGCCATATTAAAAATAACATCCCCAACACTTCCTATGAATATGAATAATACCATCTCCTCGTGGGCATTTTAGATGAGTTACTCCACAGTGGTTCAACTCACTGAAGCTTAAATTTCTTCATTCTCTCTGAGAGGATGGTAATGTTACCAAAGACTTCTTTGATTTGACTGTATAAGCAAAACCACAGAGAGGGATGGAAGAATATGTGCATGGATTCATACTATGCATGCGTTTTATTTTGCAAACTGTGTATGTCATCAATCATATGTACTGACATTACACAAAAATGTACAGCATAACCGACTGCACTCTGTAACACAGGGACAAAGTCTTAAACCTTTGTCCAGTCAGTACACAAACATGTCCTATATATTAGAGTAATGTGCCAAGTTCTGAAAAAAGACAGAACTGTGTATGTCTTATTTTAAAACTGGGGCTTCTCATGCAACGACTCTTTTCTCTGAAGATAACTATGGCTGCGATGTGCTTGACATACCAGCTTTTATCTAACAAGCAGGTTCTCACACATCTTCAAAACATGTTATTGTAATGTAGCTTCATATTCAACATATTTAAGGCTTAATAGTTAGTGTCTCACCAAAACAATATAAAAACCTTAATTCAGCAACTGTAGGAGCAAAGTGATTATAGCTGTGGGTCTAGCACAAATTCAGTTTCTTTACTTAGAGTAAATTGGGTGGTCTCTTGGTCACAGGAGATTTTTTAAGAGGAAGCACGACTGTGAACTGTGACCAGTAAGAAAAAACTTATCTACTGCTACTTTTTATACTCCTGGTAATTGTGAATTGATCATGGATCATTCTGCTCCCAGGGTCTGTGGTCTCTGTCTCTGTCTCTCTCTCTCTCTTTCTCTTTCCTTATGTAGATCTGCTCATGGTGACAGGGTTGTGGATTAGGTGGAGGTTTATTTACACAAACTGGTTCTTTCTGTTTTTTGTTGATCTGAAAATTAATGAATGCACATATTTTAAAAAGGTGATCCACTGGTCTATTCTGGATCAGAAATAACAATGTAGAGGTCAGTGGGTGAATGCAAAGTATTTGCCAAAAACATGTTTATGACAGATGCAGCCTGTAGGACTTTGTCTTACCCTTGTAGTGTAGGCGGCCTCTGGGTCGTCCTCCAGAACCCGACTCAGGCCAAAGTCAGACACCTTACACACCAGGTTGCTGTTGACCAGGATGTTCCGAGCCGCCAGATCCCTGTGAACGTAGCTCATGTCTGACAGGTACTTCATACCTGAAGCGATGCCACGCAACATGCCGACCAGCTGGATCACTGTGAACTGGCCGTCATGTTTCTGAAGAGAGACGCAGGAAGAATGATGAATGAATATACAGTGAACAATGTAAATGCTGACCTCAAGCCGCAGAAGAGGTGGTATAGTGATTAGTGCTAGATTGGTCCTTCAACAACCTCAGCTGGGAATGAAGGTTCAAGCCAGAATTCAAGTGACCCTTACTGACGGTGTTCCATGCTTCTGAAGTGTCCCTGAGCGAGCCCCTGAATCTTTTCCAGCTCCCACTAACCCTGGGCTTTGACCTCGCTCTGGAGGGTGGCAAGCGCAAGATGAATTTCTGCTCCCAGGGATCAATGGAGGATCACATTAAAATCCTACTTGCGGAGGATTGGATCTGACAGAGCAGACAAAACTTTCCTCTCAAAGACCAATCCTTTGTCAAACCAGAGCTCACTGGATTTCAGATTTGAGCTTTCTTTGGCAGAGAACAGAGGCTGTTGATCGATGGCGGTCCAGCTCACCTTCCTCTGCCAATTATTTCTGCCCTGGGCCAACGGTTGCTGTTAAAAAGCCATCCGTGTTATCAGTCATCCTCTGTCCTTATATCATCTCCCTTTCCCTGTGTCTCTTTGTTCTCTTCATCCATCTCTGTCTCTCCTTACTGTAGGTCTCAGAGAGAGAGGGAACTCTGTATTACGTCCAGATTCATTCTCCATCTATCTATCTATCTATCTATCTATCTATCTATCTATCTATCTATCTATCTATCTATCTATCTATCTATCTATCTATCTATCTATCTTCCTTCATCTTTCTGCATCTGTTCAATCCCCCCCCCCCCCCACACACTCCCTTTCTTCAATCATTCTCTCTCCCTCTCTCTCGGCAGCTGTGGAGTAAGTTAATTAGCTGGTGGTTTTGTGAGATGCTGATTGATTGGACTGTCTAACAAACCTACAGACTTCCTCTATCAATCTGCCCACCACAGTGCCTTGCCAGGAAGGAGGACGGGTGGGCAGGGCAGGGAAACAGAGAGGAGACAAATGCAGGACAGGGGGTTTAGACAATGAAATGGAGACAGATGTGAAAAGTGGAAATTTAGACCTTTTGGCAAATTTTGGCATATAAGTTACGTTTTTATGCTGAAACTTTAAGAAAAAAGAAAGTAAAGAACAGAGAGTGACTGGCAGGCTAAGAGAGGAAGAGCTTCCCTGACAAAACCATGGTTTTGTTATTTATGAGGGAGTGCTGCTTAATAAATGCTCAGCATAATTAAAGACACATATGGATGCCAGAAGCACGGACGAGCTGTAAAACCCATAAGCGAATTCATAATTATATTGAGCCACAGTGGACACTCTTTATGACCCTCATTACACTGTATATTGTAACACACAACATGCATGTATCTGTGAATGTGTGTTATTGTAAGATTTTGTGTGTGGGCATTCTAGGACATTATGCTTGGACTTTTATTTCTATCTTTTTCTTTTAATCCATCAGATTTCATTTCATTTTGCTTCAGTGTCGCTGATGTGATTGGTGTCTATTTAACGATGGGCCTATCATCACGGGATTAATAGCTTTGGGGCACTGCAGTGATTTTACTGGCTGACAAACAACTCTGAATATGAATGGAGGGGACATTCAACATGAGGCACACTAGGACTGCAACAACCTATTCATCTACTGTAGGTGAATGCAAATCTCCATTTAGGACTGCTGGAAAATCATAACTGTTTGCCACATATGGTATTTTTGTATGTGCATCAAGACTCCTGACAAAATACATCTGCAGGTTTGTGATATGTTTCATAGGACTCATTCCCTAAAAACATCAATTCATGTAATGATGTACTGAGCCACATTCTCTTTTAATCTAATCATAAATGCCAATTTTAATAACAAAGTCATGCCCCCACAGCCTTTCTTTGATTTTTGTCACTTGTTCACTGATAAGCGCCTCAGCTATAACCTTGAGTAAAATCTGCTTTTCAGGTTTTACTCTGGTAATATTCTGGCATGAATTTAAACTTGTTCTAAAAACAAGCAGTTTTTTCAAACTGGCCTGTTTATTAAAATCATGTTCAGAGACTTGTTTGTGCTCAATGTATTTCAATGTATTTCTGTTCACTCAATCATTTGCATTGATTTTCCTTTAAATCTCTGTTATAATTTGGAAATGAACTGTTTGTTTTTTCATCCACTGACAGAGCAAATATTGCACATAAAGCAATACATTTTCTTTTTTTATTGCCTATTTGTCAGCAGTCTGCTACTGTTTCTGCTCTGGGATATGGACACTAAGTGCACTTTATAAACCCAGTAAGTAACATTGTGTGATGTGAGTGTGGAGAGGCCACACATCTATCTAAATGTTTTTGTTCTCAACCTTTTCTGTTCATACTGACAAAAGAAAAAGTCCAGTATCTGTGCAGGATATATGCCCATGAATTCACTCTTTTACTGTTCAATCACCAAAATTTCATCATGTATCTCACTGTGAATAATTACAGATAACAATAGACATCTACTTTCACTGTGCCATTTACTGAAGAACTGTTGCATTTTTCATATTGGAAACCACAGTAATTTCAGTTGCACATTGGTAAATGGCCACTTATATAGCGCTTTTATCCAAATCGCTTTACAATGTTGATTCCCATTCACACACACCTGATGGTGGTGGCTGCCATGCAATGTGTTTTACCATGTAGCCAGGAACAGGGATTGAACCGGGGACTGAACCACTGACTCTGTGGTCCGTGAACAACTGCCTTACCAACTGAGCTATAGCCACCCCAAAAGTGATCTTAAGCAGTTGTTCTTTTTGAGGTTCAAGTAAATCTTTTCCAATTCTTATGTGGTGATTAAATACTCAGAATGTGGTTTAAAGCCAGTTTTTAAACTGATCAGATTAAATGCTGTAGCTAAACTACAGTCCTTGGTGAACTTTCCCAGGTTGAATTCTCCACCTTTGGGACATGATAGAAAATTTCAGTCAGGTGCCTTTTTATATTTTTAAAAGAATGTGCCATCAAGTATAGTAATTTGGTGGAATGGATTTTACCATTTCAAACACTTAGAAGCTGGGACCTCATTTTTCAAATGGCCTTCGTAAAGACTTTTGGCCCTGACTTTGGGGCGGATGTGAACTACGTATTATATTCGTGACTCACCTTGAGGAAAGTATCCAAAGATCCATTTTCCATGAACTCCGTTATGATCATCACTGGCTTACCTATAGAGACACATAACAAGGCAGCTGTTATAAAGGCAAGATTACAAGCAGGAAAGAAACAAACTATAAAGAGATGGGGACAAAGAAGTAGTGTGAGTCCACAGCTGTGACCAGCCTTCCTCTCTGTCTCTCTGCCCCTCTCTGGGGGATAACATGGCATGTCGTCATCAGTCACACTGACAGCTTCTAATCAGCCCTCTCCATAAATGCCAGGAGATAATTAGAATGGACCAATCCACCAGAATATCTGTGTGTGTGCGCGTGTGTGTGTATGTGTGTGTATAAAGAGGCCTCCTGAGACCTCATGAATACTAATCAGCCTCAAGGGGAAGGGATTTGTGGTCAGAGCGCTATGCACCTGCACCTGCATGAAAGTGTGTCTGTGTGCATGTGTGTGCGATAAAGATGTGGTTGACTGACGGGCCCCATGCTCGATGGTCCCCTGCATGGCATCTGGTGGGGTTTACAAATTATTAACAAAGTACCAGCAATCAAATGTACACACACACACTCTCACATCAAAAAGCAGCAGTTGTCCTTGTCTTATAGGGCTCTCCCATGGCACCACCCCCTACAGTCGAGCTTTGCCAATCACAAACAAACACACAGTGTGCATTCACAGATGACTGTGTGTGTGTGTGTGTGTGTGTGTGTGTGTGTGTTTGTGGCTTGTGGCTTGTAAACACAGAATTCATCAGTTGTGATAATTAGGTCACATTTTAACAATCAGACTTCAGAGAAAAAAACTACAGGGAAAGATAAAGACAGCCCAAGAAAGACGTTGAGTTGGAGGTGTGCCTATGGACGTTTTTTAGAGAAAGCTGAGATTATGGGAAGAACTTTCTTTTTCCCCCAACAGAAGAGGTCTCTCAAACCTGCCCTATAATGTTGCTTAAAGCAAGACAAGCTTTGCTAAAGGGCCGTCTTTCTTACAGAGTGAATACTGAAGCAAAACTGATTTTTCCTCCCGATTTTATTTCTCTTTTATTTTTTCTTTATGTTTTTAATGTGTTTACTCTTAGTAATATTTACTCTGTTCATGTAACTGACTTTGCATTTTTGTTTCATCGAAATATTTCAAACCTTCGAACTGCAATGGGGCTAATGGGGAGACACATATAACCAAAAAAAAAAAAAAAAAGATTGACTTAATAAGATGGGAATGGAAGATAAATATGAATGAAAGAAAGGTGGATCAGAAAAGATGAGGACAAAAGAAAGAAGGTTTCGAAGAGGGATGAGAAGGGGGGGTCAAAAGCTTGTCAAAAGAACAGGAACAACACCACTGAGGCCTACAGTGAGACTGTAGGTAAAGACAGCAATACATCACCTTAAATGAATTCACTCTCTCTAGAGGAAAAACACACACACACATCACACTTGTGGTGGTGTCGTCTTTGACAGCAACATTAGTCTAAGGGATAAAAGTGAAAGAGAATTGGATTTTCTTCTGCTGGGGGTGAGGGCTGCTGGTAACATTTATCTCCACACAGAGTCTGAGTTGTGTGTGTGTGTGAGAAATAGAGAGAGACAGTTTCAGGGCATAGCAAGTGAGGATGGACGGTAAAATGATGGCCACCTGATTTCAGCTCTGAGCAGAGGTAAACATGCAGTCTGTGTGCTTTTGTGCGTGTATCGTGTCAGGCAGTTACAAGAGTAAATGTGACAGATTCTGACTGGAGGGAGGACTGACTTTTCACAGCCTTAGGGTAAGCCTTAATTGTGTCTTGGATTGTAGATGCAGCAAATGTGAATAGATGTTATATTGTCTGTAGCCACGAAGAATACTGGCAGAGACACATGTAAATGTTTTCTACAAACGAGACAGCCCTGAAATGGAAAATGTCTATAAAGAAGTACCTCTGGAAACCAATTATGTGGTTGAGTGTGTGTATATGTTTGTTACCATAAGTGTGTTTCAGTGTGTAAACCTATGCAGGTTACCATTGAAGATTATCTTCAGACTATCAGATTTATCAGACCCAGAAAACAAATGCAGAGCAAGCAAAGGAGTTGGAAGGCATAAAAAAAAAAAAAAATGATGATGAGAAAGGTAGAGTGGCGGGATGGAGAGTTGTGTGCTGCAGAGCTGGCCAGAGGAGCAGGTATTGGCGTGGAGATCTAGGGGGAAAGAGAAGGTAAGTAACGGCTCGAACACAGGGTGATTATCTGTGGTGACAGAATTGCTACGAGGAAATGGGCGAGTGGAGAATCTCTGCAGCGGAGCCGGGCCACCGGAAGGAGAGGGAGCCAGCACAGGTGAGGGGAGAAGAGAAGAACTAAGGGCGGATGGAACTACCAGGGAAAAAGGTGACAAAAAACAAACAACTAAAATAGAATGTAACAACTAGAAGTGTCAGAAGAAAAACTGATGAAACAACAGGCTTCGGTCTTGTGCAAAATCCTCTTCAAATTCATTGTCCAATGATCATGAAATCTAAGGAAGCAATGTTCAACTTAAACTCACTTCCTATGAGAGCTTGCAGGGAGGCAGAGCAGAAGTTCTCCAGACGAGAAAACAAAAACAGATGACTCGGAGAGGGGAAAATAAATCAGAACTCACATGAGAAACAGGCAGCTTGATACACAGGAAGCAGGAAGACAATCTGGTACAGCGGAGCAGGTAAACGGGGGATATAAAGAGGAGGCAGCAGTTGAAGTAAGTTGGACTAATTAGGCAGCACAAAGAGAGATCAGAGCGGAGAGAGGAGAAAGTGGGGATCATCAGGACATCACAGATCAGCATCACAGCCGTGACACAGGCCCACAGTGTTGGATGCAGTCAAGAGAAAAACACAATGAACCACTTCATCCTGTTGTCTTAGGTTCAGGTCCACATGAGCCTGGGACGTACTCACACACACACAAACACACACACACACTATCACTAGTCACTAATAATCTGTACACCTGACATAGACAATTATCGCTACAACTCTGTAAGAAAACAGCCGTACACAGTCATATGCTGTATATGCCAGGCATCACCTTAAATATACAGACACTCAACAGAACAACAAATCCCTTTCACTTCTTATTGCAACTATAATGGATAATGTACACTTCAAACACCCACGCACACACACACTGACAGGACAGTCTCTCCAGCTTTGTGCTGAGCTCCTCTCTAATAAACATTCCCGAGCATGCCTCAATTTCCTCCTGAAAGCACATATTTAACTAATCACATTGATATTTATGAAAATGTATTGCCTTCAGAAATAGAGCTAAAAACACCTCCTAGCATATATTTGTGTGTGTGTGTGTGTGTGCATGTAGATTATGTATTGATGTTCTGCCAGGTGGGGCGTGCTATGGAATGGATCAGAGAGGAGTTTGATGCTTTTTATAGCTCTTCATTAAGTGAAAGTGTTACTCCAGGATCAAGCTACGATCATTAGTACATTATCGTGTGTGTGTGTGTGTGTGACTGCAGTGGGTGCATGTGAACATAACAGGGAGTACATATATACAGAATATCTGGTAAATTACATTATGAGAGTTTTTTCTGTGTGTGTTGGTGTGAGTGTAAATGAAAGTGATAGACTCTGTATACATCTGGACAATTACAGCGTGAGTGGCTATCTGTGTGTGGACCAGTGGGCTGCATTACCACATTATTGAATGAGACGGCCCAAGGTACAAACGAGAAAATGAAATAACTGCTGTATTGATTAATGTTAAGGGTCTGAACTAAATTATACAATGCTTTTAACACGGGACAGATCTCTGTTCTGGGAAGCGCCATGTGAGGGTGTGGAGAAACAGAGAGGCAGAAACTCAATAACCTTATCTTCCCCTCTCCTCTCTTCACCTCTCATCCTCCCCTCTTCGCTTTCTCCTCTCCTCATTTCCTCACGTGTTTCCTCACCATCTCTCTTCTGCCCCTCTTTTCCTCAAATCTCATAACCCTCGCTCTTCCCTGTTGCCCTCATTTGTTCTTAAGCCCCATCATTTCCGCACTCTTGTATCCAATCTTATCCATCCCTTCCCCACTTCTTTCCTGCATCCCATGCCCATCATCACCTCCCTACAATCTACTTCTTCATTTGTCTTTGTGGTCCGATCTCCAGATCTGCATACGTATTCAAAATGTGAAGAATTTTAAAGAATCATACAGGAAACATTGAAACACTTATTGTTCAGCGCACAAAGATACAATCACTCGTTTCTTCAAACAGAAGACGAGTGGAAAAGACAGCTTGTGTGCACTTTTAGCAATTTTAACAGCACCTTTGTATAGCAGCTTTATGTGTGTGTGTGTGTGTTTGTGCATGTGTGTGTGTTTGTGTGTGTGCACGTGTGTGTGCCTATGTGGGCAGATGAGATGGAACTTGGTAATTGAGGGTTTTCCAAATGAACAGATTGTTGCAGTGATTGTAAAACGCATAAAGGACGAATTGGTAAAACGAGGGAGATGAAGGGAAGATAAGGAGATGGATTGGGGATGGGGAGGTGCTGGTGAAAGAAGGGGCAGATTGCTGCACTTTTCTGATGTGTAGAGCGACACATAGAGAAAGAATCTATTTTTTCTCCTTTTCTGCATGTGGTGCTCTAATTAGCATGACAATAGTAACAATCAGGTGACAGACAGCAGAGCACGTTATTAGAGCGGCACATGGCATTGGCTGAAGGCTTATGAGGTTTTAAGAAGCGAGAACACACACACAAAGAAATGAATGAGATGAGAATATGCTGTTAGCCAAGACGCCTTCATGAACATAACCAATATCAAATATATCTACAGAAAGTGCCAATTAAACACTGTTCTTTATTATGGCGATGTCTGTGTTTATTTGACAGTTCTTTTAAGTGAAGAGATAAGAAGAGAGGGATCATGACATGCAGCAAAGGTGCCCACTGGACTCGAACCAAGCGCTTTCCAGTTACTGTATGTGGTAGACACAGTGTGCTCCACAAAATGTCAATTACCGCCACAGCTGCTCCCATCGCAACCCCTTTACCCTTACAGATTCTAATACCTCTGCTGCTGTAATTGCATATTTCTGCAAAATCAAACACCTATAATCCTTGTACCTATACTAGCATTACTGCTTTCTGTGTTGTTATGCTGTAGAGTTTAAGCCAACAGTCTCATTAACTATTTTGATAATTGCACTAGATGAAAATATAGTGCCAATTAAAAAACTGCAAAAAACACCACCAAAATTTTACTAGTACCAATTAGTACTTTCTACAAGCCATAATGTTTGAATGTGTTTTCTTAGAACAGAAATTTTTAATCCTTGATCTGTTTTTTCAAGTAAAAAAGCATAAATTGGTAGAAATCACTCTAAACTAAACTCCAGGGCTGGGATTGTGACCCATGTTCTGTATTTCCAGCTTCTCAAATATGAGAATTTGCCACTACTCTCTGGCTCATGTGACAGTAAATTGAATATCATTGTAGTGTTCATCCAAGAATTAGCTTTAGGAATTTGGGAAAAGTAACTAAGACACTAATATGCACCTTAATCAATGAAAATAACTTAGTTGTAGCCCTATTACACAGTCTAAAGTCAATGGACAGCACAGTACAACGCTGGATGTAAACCAGAGAGGAAGTAATAGTATAAGAAGTATTGATACTGTGAGAGAACTTGTAGTAGGTATATTAATAGTCAGTTTTCTCATTTAAAGAGATGTAGAGTCCTATAGTCCTTATAAAGTAAATTAATTCATGCTCAAGTTATGTTTTAAGCTTTGGCATAATTATAAATGCATGTATTTTGGCTCCCGTATGCCCTTGGATCCATAAATATCCAGTCTGGAGAAGGCATGGTAGTAAGAAGGTAAATACCACTATTATATTTGTACGGTGTATATTTGTATTTAACTACATCCAGCAGTAACTTTCATTTTCCAGTCTTTCAACAAAGCTGAGCTAAACTATGCCTTTCTCCAGCTTCACAGACATTTGATTGGTCCTCACTTTAATTAATCTCATTGAAACTACTACCTCATTCTCCATCTGACGACTTTACAATTACTCCTATAAATACTCCAACCAGTATTAGTGCTACTACTGTTGATTCTACTTACACCTACGCAAACCCATCCAACACACCTGAGCCCAGAGCAGTCAGGGTCAGCCTGCCCGATTACACTGAGGGCAGTTTGAAGAGACCAGCTGGTGCGGCAGAAAAAGGCCTGAAGGAATTATTGACCCATATCAACTCTCACCCCCTCACTAGCTCACACACACCCTGGGCTGTGACCTGTGAAATTACTGCTCCGCTAGTGAGATTTGTTTCTGAGGGGCTCTATCAGCTCCTCAATGTGCCGTGAAGACAGGTGAGAAGAGAGACACACAAAGAAATGAATGAAATGCATGTAAAAGTAGATAAACACTCATTACATGCAGACAGGAAAAGCACACACATAAACTTGTTTTTGTATTCACACAACACAAGTAAAAAGCGCCTCATTATGTTAAGTAAGTTGCTTGACAAGCCACCGTTCCTGGATTTAGCTGGTTCCGTTGCCAGCTGTGCTATTGTCTTCTGTCACAATTTCCAGAATTTGGCAGTAATTCTTGGATTCATTGAATTTATGGTAGTTTAAATCCGAATGGTGAACGTTACTGGAAAGAAAGTGCCATAATTACCTGTCTGCCTGTCAGAATAAAACTTGATTTAGTTTGTTGCTCTAGTATTTCTGCAAACTGCCTCAATCCTGCTAACCAAAGGTCACAGTTATTACATATGAAGTATTATTTAGACAAAGAGAGCGAGAGATGACAGACTAAAAAAAAGAACAAGAAATGTTGCAGGGTTTCATTCTTAATATGCAGGCTGCTGAATATTCATGGGTCTAAAAAACCCATCCAATTAACTTTAGGAATTATTAATATTCATGATAAAAGCCTATGCATATGCATTTGGTCTTTTGTTGTTGGCCTAAGTGCCACTGAGCACCGGTGTGTGATGGACTGAAGATCTTTGTGTTTGACAGAAGAAGCGGGGGGCTACGCAAAGGTTTATTTGTCTGCCTGCATGTTTACAATCCAGTTTCTTTGTAGCGACTGTCTGGCGCTTCCCTTTCATTGTCTGTGGAGCTCTCACAACCATCTGCACAAAGTGAGCAAAGCAAGAACAGAGCAGCAGCACTGATGAGCAGGGAGAGGAAGGAAGACTGAGAATTGGTCACACTTGTTTACACATGAGAAGGTTATTTGTCCAAAACGGCATTTTTGAGTTAGCTTGGCAAAGGCCTTTACCCTAAAGGATTCAATTCTGTCTTCTCTTGCTTTCTTTTATCATAACATTTTTACATTTTTAAATAATCCATCACACAAAAGAAATATTTAACACTTTTATATCGTTTTCAAAAAGCCCATTTTGGGTGTGTGAAAAGTTCAGACTAAAGCTGCTATCACAATGGTATGTGTTGTCAGATTAAGAGAGACTAGAAGCAATTTATTCAAGTGGGGGATGAACAGAACAGCACAGTCACAGGAAAAAACTGGAGGAGAACAAGATGAGCTTTCAAATCTACAAGGCTCAGTGTTTAGGGTTTAGTGGGGGAGACAAAAAAAAAGAGAGCACTAGAGAAAGAGAAGTGGAGCCTGTGACTGAGAGAGCAAGACAGAGGGTGAGAGAATAAGAGACAGAAATGAAAGATTAGATGGACACTGAGTGATAGAGAAACCAGGACAGTGAGGTAGGGATATGAGACCAGAGCAAGGTAGATATAAAGAGAGAGAGCGAGTGTGTGTGTGTGTGTGTGTGTGTGTGTGTGTGTGTTCATGAAGGTGAGACAGACACAGGCCTGGTTCAACAAGATAGCTGATTTGTTATCACTCACCCTCTCAGTCACTCACACATGCACACACAGACAAACGCACACAAACACACACACACACACACACACTTCCTTTCTCTCTCTCTCTGGCTTTCATTGCCTAACATAATCATGTGAAGTAAACAAGTGGCCATTCGAGAGGCAGACAGTTGTGTTTCTCATGCACACTGCCCTGCGTCATAAGTGTGTTGCCATGGTTATGAGGTTTTTTATCTGATCCAGGACCACGACCAGCCACAACTAACAGATCTGTTGTGTTTCACACAGGTATGTGACAGACAGACACACACTTACTACTGCACACACAGACAGAAGTAAGGTAATAGAATGATTTCACAACATGCAGGATGACATTAACTCATAACTTACATTTTGTGACGACACCCTCCAGCCTGATGATGTTCGGATGGTCAAACTGTCCCATGATGGAGGCCTCAGACAAGAAGTCTCTTCTTTGTTTGTCAGAATATCCTGCTTTCAGACTCTTAATGGCCACATAGATCTCCCTCTTTCCCTGGACACGCAGCCGACCACTGCACACCTCCCCAAACTCTCCTACAGACACACACACACGCACACACACACACGCACACAAAGGTTTGACATAGCCATGAGATGAGGCTTTCTGGCAAGAGATAAGAGCTTAACAGCTTGTTCTGATGAATATCTAAGCTCTCTCTTAACGGAATTGTTGAACATTTTATGATATCAAATATTGAGTCTGATAGGAATCAAGATTTTGTTTTACATAACCAAAATTATTAATTTTAACAAATGTTTCCAGAAGCTTAGTCCCATTGGCAATAATAAGGGATATTGTTCACTGATGTAAAAAAGGGCTCAGACGAGTCCCTAACATTAACCACAGTTTATGCCATTTGGATTCTTAACTTCAGTTAACTCTTTTTTTGAGTTATTAATATAGTCTCTGTTTTACTGCCAACTCACCAGCTCCAATAACTCTCTCTATGCGAATATTGGAAGCATCAATCTCTTTGGCAAAGTCTCTGACAGCCTGGTTGGGGTCTTCGTAGGTGTGGGGATGAATGTATGTCCTGCTGCCTGGAAGCTTGACTTTGAGAGTGGAAAAGCAGGGAATCGGGGGAGAGAAAGATGAACGTATACATTCACTTTTAAAGTCAGTGGGGCATTGATCCCAGAGCTAAAATCAATTCTTACTCAGTGTGAAAGCACATTGAAATGTAAGCTTGAGTGTGGGTGCTCCGTTTGAGTGACATTACAAATTATTACATAATGAAACACATAACTACTTGGTTAGCGATGGTGTTAAAATGACTCATAATTTCAACAGGAACCCATAAGGTGCTTCATTCTGCCAGCAAGCATTTGTTCAAGAAAGTGTGAAACAGTTTGGTTTATTCAGCGGAGAATGCTACGGCGTTGTTTAGCTGTATGCTGTTCTGAAGGCCGAACTGTGTACTGATGATACATCTGATGGGGACGTAAACAAAGTATGTATGAGTATGAGTGTTGCATGTGAATAAATAAACAGTAATTTTCAAGGAGCTGTCACTTTGCAGTGCATTTGCTCTTGAAGTTTTATAAAATAATTCTCTTTCTGTGTATAGCCAGGAATACAAGCAGTAATGCGATTCATTGCAGGTGGGTGTGAAGTTTAGTTTAAAGACAAGATATGAGTTGGGGTTTTTGCAGAAAACAAGCAGAATTTACCATTTTTATGTCATTTTTTATGTGTGTGGGTGTGTCCGCCATTTATTATTTGTATGGCTGTATTTATTATTTGTATGGCTGTATTTATTATTTGTATGGCTGTATGTGTATGTGTGTTTACCTCGGCCGTGCTGGAAATGCATCTTCTCTTCATCAGGGTCCTGTTTGGCTTTAATATATCCACAGTGCCTGAAAATAAATGTAGAGCTGTATTGAGGTCCTGTATATAGTATAAACCCATCTGCACTTATTTTCCACACCACAGATGCCAGTATTACAGTAGATCACATTCCCTCACATATGTGCAATTGCCCATGTTTTCGATATATAAAACCTATAGGTTTTCCAGGAAAACCCCATGTTGCACTGTGCACAGCCAATTGCTGTGTATATGAAAAACTAGTTGTTTCCTTTTGTCTCCACAAACCCAGTTTTCTGAATAAGACAAGCCTGGAGGAAACTTAAACAAATTGTTCCTCAGATGTGCCTATAAAGGCAGAGCTGTGCATAATAATGCTCCTTTATACCCTCGTTGCCATTAACCAATACTTCCAGCAATATCATGGATTGCAAACAAACACATCAATGCCCTTTTTCCACCCCCCCATCCAGACATGCACATACCCTGCAGCGCAGGTCAGGCCAACGATCAAGAGAAAATATTGATGAATTGATCAACTCAATCCTGTTGTCCAGCTGTGAGGAAGTGTTAAACTTATTCTGTTTCACAGATCTCACAGGGGATGCTGCTAGTGTGTGTGTGTTTCTTTGTTGGTCATATATTTGTGTGAGTGTATTTTTTTCTCTACTTTGTTTAGCTTCCACCTCAAATCACCCATAACTGTTGTTGACATTTACAACTCTTAAAATTGAGCGCTATCGTTTCAGGCCAAAAGACATAAAGTGTGTAAGCAGTTTCATTTTACATCATATTCATATAATAATGTGTTAAACCTAAAGTAAATACTATATGGCTTCCTCTCCTCCCTGTTTCCCCTTCAATTCCACCCTCCCTGAGTGCTGCACAGGTAATGCTGCAACCAGTCAATCTGTCTGTCCATCATGAAGATAAATTGATTTGGGCTTAGAGCCAAGAGTAACTGGGAACCTGCAGCACGGACTATGTGATTTAAGGAAGCAGTCGAGATGAGGACATGAGAGACAGAAAGAAATAGAAAACAAATATTTAATAAAGCAAATTGATAGGACAAATTAGATAAAGAGAAAATTAATAAACGAGAGGACACAGAGAGAGACAGAGCATCAGAAATGGAGTAAGGTGGGGTCTTAGGTTCAGTAAATCTCAGTCATTTGGTGTTTAATCCTTCTGTTGATTTTACATAGTTGACTGCATGGTGTAACCCGACATCAATAGGCTGTCTGGGGAATAAATACGCACTTATAGACACACATGGGGGTAGAGACGGGTTGCTGGTATTTAGGGATAAAGAGGGGAAGGAGATGTGGGGGTGGGGGTTGGGGGCATATGGTTTTTATGAAAGGAGAGTTGAAACCCACCTGGTTATCAGCTGGGCTCAACCAAATGAAAACCGAGGGACTATCATTACCCCCTTGACACACACTCACAAACACACAGTGCTCTGGGGCATGTGCTTAGAACATATGGGGAATGGGGACATGGGTCACACCTCTGCTCCAAGTGTGATAATCCCCGTGAGGGCACACGCCCAAACACACGCACCCATAAACACACACCCACACACACACACACACACACACACACACACCTACACACACACACACACACACACACACACACACACACACACACACACACATGCACATTCTGCAAAGACACCCAACCTCATGTTTAAAATACTTCATCACTGCTGGTTGTGGATCTGAGTTGGTGTGTGTGTGTGTGGGGGTGTGTGGGGGTCTGTGTGTGTCTCTGATGGGAAATGAACACATTTCCATAGTAATTACACAGCGACTCATTTCTCCTCTCCAGTTAGAAATGTCATGAATCATTAGCGGTGCAGTTTTAAACATGGTACAAAACCTGACATGGCTGTGGCTTTTGTTTTTCCCCTGACAGCTGAGTCTCTCTTTGTGTGTGTGTGTTTAAAATGGATATTTTATTCAGTGCCTTAATTAAATGCAACTGACCTGTAATTCATTTATTACAGGCTCTGGGGGACAATATTGAGGCCATTTTCTGATGCCACAGGTATTCTTATTTTATTAATTCAATTTTCTGTTTAGTTTTCACATTTGAAACTGCAACATGTGTCAGGAATACAAAAACAACACAGCCGAACACGTTGTTATATTGTAATCAGACATTTATATGCACTATTCGTATTTGCAGTTATTGAACAATTAGGCTGCTTGTTCGGCATGTTTTCATTTTAATGTTCCATTTTCCCCATTTTCTGTCAGAGACACATTGTCTGTGGCTCTCAAATGCAGGCAGAGTTTCTGATTTGTGTCAAGCTATTGCTCTGTCTTTAGAGGTTCAGCTGTACACCTTGTGCACTGGTCTGGTTTTTTACTGGCTTAAACAATATTTGAGTCACATCTGTGTCACATCCCACAGTAAACTTTACAGTTTGATAATCTTCAGTCCTTGAAAATTTTTTTCAGTAAGTAAACAGCTAACATGTTTTATAGAAAACACGGTCTGTACAGCAGAGTGTTTTTGTGAATGTAAGGAGGAAATATAAATACTGTATTGAAATATATGCAATGCTTCATCATCAAGACTAAATTTACACTAAACCTATGAAAAATCTTTACTGTTCCAACACAGTTAGTTTTGGACTTGTGATGAGTTTGTTTTGTTAAGGGTGGTTATTCAAAAAGTCATAGCTGTCTTTAAGAAGAAGAGCAGATGGATTTTTTAACAAATCTTATTTCGAAACCACGACCTAAATGCTCTAACACGTTTTGGTAGCTTATACTGTAAACGGTATAACAGTATTTAGTAGATTTAGCACTTTGAAAGGTTGTGTCCATGTGATTTCACATTAATATACACACACACGGTACACACACCTGCACCAATCATACACACACTTAGGGGCTGTGTTACCACTATCGCACCCAGGCCCTCCCCTTTCTTTCTGCTTCTCTCTGTTCCACTTCAGTGAGGGCAACACGCTATCCCTGTCCTCCAAAGCCACACACTCCACATTTGCATATCAATTTACTTTTTAATATAATACTCTGTCACTCGAGACCCATTTGTCATTCTGCTAGCAAGCCTTCAAACACCGCCTTCATAGAACTCCATCCATATATTAATGCAGCTATAGCCCCTCCCCCATTTTCTCTCTTTTTCTTTCCATTGCTGCCCTTTATCTTTTAGGTATTATTTTCTTTCTTAGTCCTTTTAAATCAAAACATTACCTCGTCCAAAAACCCAAATATCCTTTCTCTCCCGTTTCTTTCTATTTATCCATCCCCCAACATGCCTTGTCCTCTGCTTTCTGTGTCTTGGTGCTGTTTTTGGATTGAAAGAGTGGATAGAAGGAACTGGAAAGAGAAGTAAAAAAAAAAGAGAGGGAACGAGAGAGTGCTGACAGGCAAGAACACAATGGGGGTTAAGTCTGTATACCAACTAACAAGCAATCAGATGGAGGGAAAGAGTGAGGAAAGAAGGGATGGCAGCCATTAGAACAGAAACTTGAAGGTGAACATAGGGCATATGCACAGAAAAAGGACATCTATGAGCTGCAACAACAGGAGCCGAAGATAAAGAAGCACAGGGAGATTGTGCTAAATGGGAATAGAGAGAAGCAACAAGGGGGGATATAAAATCCTTATAACGGTGACAACTGAAGCAAGGATGGATGGGGATGTTGAATACTGGCTCTATGGATGGAAGATCAAGAAGGACAGACCAACAACAAACACTATCAGCACAGAGTGAAGAGAAAGGACAAGAGACTTGATGGACAGATTAACAAAGAGTGTCAAGTCAACGGTATGGCTGCAGAATGTGTCCTAAGAAGGAGTGGATGAGAAAAACAATGGTCTAGTTGCAGAGGATAAGACCTGGCAGTGAGGAAACAGTAAAATTGATACCTCTTAAAATATTAATGCCACATTTATTCATTGTTTTACCCACTCATTCCTGCTCACGATAACAGGAACTCCAATGTGCATTGCCCAGAACCAAGGAGACAACCCAGGCCAGTCAGCAGTCCATCACAAGGTTAACACAAGATACATCAACACGTTCAAATGCCCCACTTCAGACAATTTGGAGTATTCAGTTCGCTGGGAAGAAACCAGGCCACACAGAGGTTAACTCACATGAACATGAGATAAATGGACCATCTTTCTGTCAGATGACAGCTTTCACCGTATGCAAATGTTACAACGAGAGCTGCTAAAATAGTCAATTCAGAATGAGTAGAATCACTCAATCAGCCTCTTTACTGTAAATGCTTTAACAAGCACTTTAATTTAGGAAGTCACTTTAAACTAACATTTCAATACATATGGTCTGTGACATGCACACATGATATAGAATGTGACATGTTGCCTATACGGTTATCTGGTAGCCTGAGTCCTGTGAGAAAGGGACACTAAACTTAGAGGTATAAAAAAAGCATGACAAAGCAGGCCCCCTCCTTTTCCTGACATTGTTAGTATTATGCCACATCTTCATTTATTGGTCTATTAGCTTCAGGCTCGAGTGCTGCTTCCATTTCCCCTCAGTGTGACTCTAGGCTATAGAGAGACAGAAAGACAACAACATCTACTGCACCAGGTCGAGCTGATCTCCTCGGATAATTAAAGCCAGTGAGCTGTTATTTCAGTTTGTTGGGGCCCCTACAGATGAACAGCGAAACACATAATTAGAAAACAACCCGTGATATACTGTAGAAGGGACCATCATATCACACAAATGCTACTAGCTTCTCTAACAGTAAATTATAAAGCCACAACAATCTTATCAGCAACGTCTGGGGAGACACTAGAGTATCTATCTGAGCCAAAGAGGCAAGAGAAGGACGAAAGGTGGAAGGGTGTGAGGCAGTGAATATAGGGACAAGGGAAAGTGGAGAAGAAGGAAAAGAGAAAACTCCACCTAGTGACAGAAAAGGATGCAAAGGGGAGATCAAACAAAAGGAACTTTTGGCAAGACAAAATGAAAAAGCTTTTATGCACTAAAGGCAAAGAAAGGTTGAAGAAAGTGGGGAGAGATTGGGGTAAATATAGATGGTGGTATAACCTTGAAAAAAGTGGGACAGAACCCAGACTTTGAAAAAGTATAAAGAGACAGACCAAAGACAAAGTGCTGTGTGGACGGTGATGTGTTAAAAAATAGAAAGCGAAATAGAGACTTCATGTAAGTGAATAACCTTGGACTAATGTTAACCTGAGATGTGAAGAGAGCTAATAAAGTGTGTAGTTCTGAGCTGTGTGCTATCGGCCCGTTTGTTTTATATGACTGGACACCTTTTATAGGATTAGAAGCTGGCTGCTGGCTGGAAGACGAGAATAGAAATTGATACACTCAGAGACGAGGAAGAGTCAGAGGGGGTCATACAGAAACATAGTATGTTGTCTTCCTTTCCTTTCCTCTTGTCTTCTTTCTGTCTCTCGTCTCCTTTCCTCTCCCATTTCATTTCCTGTCTCCCCACAATATTTTCCCACTGCTAATCAAAACGACTAGAAAAATGAAATCAGTAAATCATTAGTCACCCCTGCGGCATGACACAATGAAATGACACATCTATCCTCCTTTCTCCATCACCCCATCCTCCCCCACTGCACTCACACTCACACACACACACACACACGCACACACAAACCCTGCTGTGGGAAACTGCGCTCATCATTACTCATGATAATGGTGATTCAATTTAATATCATGCTATTAAATAAAAAATAATTACTGTGAATCAAATCAATGTATTAAACTCACTCTCATTATTTCACAGCAAAATTAAGCCTCATCCACCAACCTGAAAAACAAAAACACGTTCACTGCTTGGGTGCTAGTAAACTGCTTTATAAAAACTGATTGTGGATAATTAATTAAGAGTCAAAACAGCATGAAAAAAAAAGAAAAAAAAAACAAACTCTGGGTGATGTAACAGAGCATTCAGGAATACAAAGTTAGAGCATGTCTTCTTCTGGCCTTCTCTCACTCTCTCTTTCTCTATCTTGGCCATGTCTGGCACCAGCTCAGCACTCTGTGGCCGCAGTGTAAAAACATTTACTCAGCTCAGGCTAATTATTAGGAAGGGCAAATGATTAGCTGAAGAGTTATGACTAATAAATCTGTCTATGTTTAATTAACACCCTGTTTAGAAACATTTCATTTATCTGCCGCTTATTAAAGAAAGTGGTAATGGAAGGAAAGGGAAGGAAAAGGGAAGGAGAGAGGTACGGGAGAAGCCGTGAGATCTGGAGCTGGCCTGACCGTAATTGGTGTAATGTTGCAGAATTTTGAACAACCCGGTGAAAAGGTCAAATGAGAGAGGATGGAAAGAGAGCGCACGTCATCTTTATCATTAAGTGAAGTGTACCTTTATATTTGCTAACAGATCAGTGTGTGAATAAGTGTGAAACTAATTCCTCTAATGATGTTACTACGCCGACACAACTTGATTAGGTCATGATCATCTGATAAAATATTTAATGTGCTATAAAGCCTGGCCCAAAAGAGTTTGAAATCGTATGATGTTTATAGGACATTTGATCAATCCCACTCCAACATCTGCTCATTTGCATAAAGCATGTGTGAAATAGTTTTGCACCTGCGGCAGCTAGCTTCTCTTATTGCTCTTCTTATAAGCTACTTTCTAGGCGTTCTGCAGACAAAGCTGTATTTGACTACAGCCTAGAGCTTAGCTGTGTTCACTGAAACACCAGCATCCAAGCAACACATAAAAATCTGTCTAATGACATTACACACCATTACACACATCATCATCACATATAGGCACACAAACAGCTCTCCACACTAGCATGTTTTGTTCCAGATTGGTATACAAGAAATCCTTTGGCTGCCAAATTATTATTAGTGCTATTATAAAGCAAACAGGCCAATATCACCCGCGAGAAAGAGAATGTATTGGGTGATTTCTGCATCCACCAAATTTACCATAAGCACTATTTGGCAAGCATGGGTCTGTTATTTCTGCCTTTGTGCCTCGTTTTTTAATCTCCTGTATTTAGTTGTTGAGAACAACACACGTGATTCTTTTGAAACATTCTTTCCCACATCTCTTCTCGCATTTTCTTAGAATTTCAAACAAACACGCACATTCACAACTCTTTTTTTTTGTTACACTGAATTAGTATTCTTTAGTTTCTAACAAGTGTCTTTCTCTTGCTACATCTTAACACCACTCGCTGCGCTCTCAACAGCACATTTTCATTAGCGCATGCTTTCTTTTTTCCCCCTCCTTCCTGCACACTTTCATGTCATTAAGTTTTTAAGAATAACCCTGGGCTGCACAACAGATGCTGCTGAGGTAAAAGAGAACTTACACGCGCAAACATGCACATGAACAGGTATGAAGGTAAAGCTGCTGGCACTCTATTAGCAAGAAGTCATTTTGCTACAATCGGCCATATTATACAGTAATGACATCTCACTTTCTTTGTGTCTTTCTCTTTTTAACTTTCACTCTTATTCACAACTGCTCAGAAAAAAGTTTTTTTTTATACCTACGAAAACAAGCCTGCAGGATCAGTCTCTAGAAAGTGACCCCACCACATGCTTTTCTCTACTTTTTGTCTTGGAAAACACCTGAACCAATCTGCAAGACAGTGATCAATAGATTTATGTTTGACCTGACAAAAGCTGACTTCACAAAGTAACAGTACATCTTATTTTGTACCAAGTATCCAATTGATCATCACTTATTATTTTAAGCTTTTCAGACATTTATTTTGACAGATTGTGATCCTTGACTCCCTGATAAATATCTTCAGTTCCAACAACAGATGTACTCCTTAAAGGCAAACTTTGAGACACATAACAGACGAGATGGCTTAAAAAAAACACACACACAAGCATCACATAGATGAAAACTTCACACTGACTTTTCACCAAAACTCCCACATTAAAAACTTGAACACCGAAAAAACACCCAGAAATCTGGCATAAAACCAAGGCCTGCAGCTCTTCAGAAAAGGAGATGGTTATAAAACTGGAGAATCATTAGACTGCAGACAAAGAGAGGCACACAGAAACACAAACATACACACAGATGCTGGGAGGCAGAAGCTGTAACATGTTTAACAAGGAGCGAGAGAAAGCGAAGGGAAAGGGGCGAGCGCATTTTGAGTGAAAGGCCATCTGCTGAATCCACGGCTATGCCAGTCGATTCCTAGCTTCCCATCTCTCGCACCTGCCAGCCTGCCAAAGCACCCTCAGGAGGACAAAAGCACCAACTTCACACACACACACCAAACACACACTCGCATGCACGTACAGTACGCACCGAGCAATAATGGCACGCACACAGCAATAACTGGTGTGATTTGTCAGCGCCGTGCTGTGTGTGAGGAGCTTTGGACGTTTTTTCATGTTTTCCCTCCTGCGGTAACAATAGCATAACAGCACTTTATTAAACGAGAACAGGACAGAACAGAATGGCCTGCAAATCAGCCCGTTTATGAGGCATAGCTGTTCAGTAACCTGCCAGCAAAGGCTGCGGGGATTGTCTATGCCTGTCTGGGTATGTACACTGTACAATGTTATTTTATAGTTCGGTGATAAAAGCCTCCTATCAGGCCGTTCAGAATGCGGTCAGAATTGTGTGCTGAATGGGTGAAAGAGGTGTAAAACAAGAACAAAAAGCTCCCCAGCACCTCTTTGATTATTGGGGGAATGATTTAAACAGCTGCCATTTAGGCAGAGAAGGGTCTTACAAATGGCTGGTGGGAAATTATTTCCACCCTCGCTGACTCTCGCTGTCAATTTGAATCCCAATTCAATCATTGTCCACATTGAACGAATCTCAGCAAACCCATCAGATTCTCGGTACTGTACATTGGGGTGTGTGCCTTCGTGTGTGTGTCAGTGTGTGGGGAATGTGATTATTATCCAAATGTAAATTTTTTAAAATGGAACAGGAAATGAAAAAGCAGAGAGAGTGATAAGACGTGTGAACAGTTACAATGTAGTAGATGAAAAGAGGGAGGTATGGATTACACAAGAAGACAACGACCAATACCTATTTTTAGATTTTCTCCCAGTTCTCCCAAAATCTGAAGATGACAATCCTATTGCAACTAACAGTGCAATTGCCCACCTATCATCTCTCCAACTCATCCACTTTCTCTTCAATCAAAAACACTTGTAACCTACCTTTTCATCGTTGGCTTCTGGTACCTCTCCCTTCTTCCCACTGGCTCTCCTTCTCCCTTCATCAATCTATTTTTCTCTCCCTCTCTTTTAAGCCTCCTCTTTGCACTCTCTGTCTTTCACACTATCTCAAAATGTAGCTCTCTAGTGGCTCAAATATACTTCAGATGTCCCCCCCCCCCCACTGCAGTCTGTCATTCCCACTGCCTATTTAACATGTTCTCATTTCATCCTCCACTTGTGTCTCCCTGTTACCTTGCTTCTGTCCATTGCCCCCCAACACCCCCACCACCCTGAGCTCTCTACCTCTCTCTTTGCTTCACTTGTCTCTCGAGTGATGCCGCTTTGATCCTTGCCTCATTCCTCAAACACACACTACATTTATATGCATGCATGCACGCACACGCACACACACACACACACATGCGCATGCACACACACACGCACAAAGTTTGACAGATGTTGTTTAATAGAAAGCCGTGATCAACACTACTTCCTCCCAAGCGTCCCCTCCTCCTAAATGGAAGAAAGATAGATAGAAACAGAGAAAGAGACCTGCAATTGATGGCAGTGCATCGACCCACTGTAAAACCTAGTTAACGCCTCCCCAGCCTGTGAAACCTGATTAGTTGTGTGTGTGTTTGTGTCATCATGTGTTCATAGCGCACTATGTTTAACAGGTTGTTTTGCTTCTTACAAGCACAACCTCACAATTCCCCTCTGATTAAAAAAATGTTGATGTGTTCCTGTTCATTTGCTGTGTGTGTCTCTACTGATTACATCCCTCCTAGTCAATACTGAATAGAGCACTCAGCCTGATAAGCAATCACCTGAATCAATACTAATGTTTTTAGTGTGTACATTAGTGTGTGCATGTTTGAGAGCATAGGGATATGTGTGTGTAGTTCTTAACATGTGGCTAATCTAGTCGGAGCTCATGGAGGATAAACATTTAGTTACGGGCACAGTAAATCACAGAGGCCTGTCACCCATTTCTCTCCTCTCCTCTCGTCTCCTCTCCTCTCTGCTCCTTTCCTGTCCTCTCTTGCCATCGTCACTTTCTTCTTCATCCAAAGAGCACTCTCCTAACTCCAATCCTTTCATCTTCTTGCCTCTTACCAATCGGCATTCTTTTATTTTCCTTTCTCCCTCTCATCTGCTTCTCCTCTCCGGCCGTCTTTGAGAGAAAGCATTAACAGCAGCCTAACCTTCAAAGAGAGTGATCATAGGGAGTCCATGCTCTTCACATACAGAACAACACAGCCTTTAGTGGGGCTTTGGCAGCAGTATAAATGTCAAATTCATAGACCCTGCTTTGGCACACCCACATGTAATCCCTCAAACAGAGAGAGAAACATATGAAGACCATGTGGGAGATCCAGCATTTGTATGCATGTGCATTAACAATTGTCTGTACATGTATTCACACGCACATTCCCAATCAGGCCATCTACGTATAGTGGTGTTCAGTGTTCGGCAGTGCTGTATTAGAAATAGTTGTGTGAGCTTATGATTTGCTCAGTTTTAACATTCATGTCTTCTGCTGATAAGTGCAACCAATGAAATTACAGCTGTCAGTAGTGTAACATCAAAGTAGGGGGCCTGGTGGCTCAGTGGTAGAGCACTGGGTTGGGATGCAGAATGCTGCCACCAGGTGTGAACCTGCCACTAAAACCCACCCCAGTGATGGTCCTAACCCAGATGAAAATGGGAGGGTTGCAGCATTAAGGACAGCCACTGTGAAAACTCATGCCAAATCAACGTGCTGAACGCATTCGGCTGTGGCAACCCCTGAAGGGAAAAGCCGAAGGCATTCATCTTAGTAGTGCAACACTGAAGTGACCAAGTTCAGTGGTTGCTTTTGCAGACAGAAATCTACACAATATGTACTTTCACTTTGGAAAATGCTAAATTATTACCTAAGACGTGTGCGAGTGGGCACTGAAATGTTTAAATCTGCAGTGTGCGGGTGTAGGACATGACACTGAAATATGAGACTGACTCATATTAAACTACAGTAACGATGTGCAGCACAATTGTGTGGCTCTTTAGTCTGTTTTTAATGGGGTTTTTTTCTAAAAACAATTCCTCTGTTCTATTGAACAGAGGAATAAGATAGATCAGGCTTTGACTACAAAAGAAATAGGATCACTCAACTGTTGTTTTGGACATTTGGTGGGACTTTTATGTGATTTGAGGATAATAAGAACAATATAGACTGTTACCAAATCTTTATTAAAGTCCTATCACAAACTTGGCAGGGTTAGGGGTTATGTTCCTGGTACTATCCAGCTGCCTGGTGCAGCATACCTCTGCACTGGGTTCCCTACCAGATATTGCAGTGCAGCTCATCCCACTAGTATTAGTACATAGAGGACTGTATAAGTCTTTATTTTTAAACCTACCGGCCACTGACAACAAAGCAAGTCACCAGGAAGATGAGGAGAACAATTCCCCCAGCAATGGACACAGCCAGGATAGTGGACTGGTTAGGGTCCCCAATAGCCAAAACATCTATATAGGAGACAGAAAGAATAAAGCACATTATTAAAGCAAGAATAAAGGAGGATAAATGAAGCTGAGGTTGTTTTCTGCAAGAAGGAAGGGAGGAATGAATAGACTAAGGGAGGCTGGGAGTTAAAAAGACAGCAAGAGAGATGGTGAGTGTGGCAGGGGAAAGAGGCTAAGTGAAATACAATGGCAGAAGAAAAGGAGATAAAAGCAGAAGGGGTTGAAGGGAAGGGAAAAAAGAGAGCAGCAAACTGGTAAAAGAGAACAAGAGAGGTGGCTGGAATAGTAAGCACGGTCCTGATAAAAAGCGCTCTCTCTTTCTGCTTTGCCAATGAGGCTATGATAGTGGCCGTGAAAGCCATTCCCACTCAGCCGTGCTGTCCAAATGGATATGTTAACACTGCACATAACAAGACTACCGCCGAGAACTTTCTGCAAAGATGCATCGATTTTTATGCCACACCAATCAAGCCATTACTCAAAACAAATACCTCATTTATCTGGCTTAGCTAAGCATGAGCAGACGTGTGTCTGTGTGTGTATGCATACTTTATAAATGAGTGTGTGTGTTAAAGAGGTAGAGTGATGCCTCTAAGACAGGCGCAGATAAGCATTGATCTCCTATTATATTTTCTGGCGAACACCTAGACACCCTACTTAACAATACAAGTGATCTGATTTGATCATTGATATGGTCACAGGAGGGGGGGTCACTTGAATCTTGCACTGTCACTGAACTTGACATTGAACAGAACGGTGACTTTGAATGAATGTAATTGAATCTTGAATGATTAGTTTATTAAACTGTGCTTGTTCTAAGCAACAGAATCTGTGGATTAGTGGTATACGTTAACTAATGTTGCCCCATTTGTTTGCTTCTCTTTCATGGGCACATTGAAGAGCCTGTAAACCAGAAAATCCTACAGTATGTAATGAAGTGATGATGAAAGTACTGTAGCTAAAAGCAAACAAAGGTAAAAAGGATGAACGATAGAGAGCTTTAAAAAACATCATGACAGAGATACAGCGTTCTATGCCCAGAGCTGTTTGTGAGACCTGGATCGAACCCGACATTGATTTTTCTCTGGTGTCTCCTTTTCTTCTTTCCCAAAGTCTAAGTATGGATTACGTTTCTAAATCAGAGAGATCATTCTCCTTTTAAAGCAAGAAAAGGAAAATAAATCCTGCTTTACACACTACCACAGCAGGACGGGGGATAAAATCGGTGTGAATGTGAGTCTGTGTCATCCACATAGTAAGATGTCCAGTCAAGTTTAACTAATTCACCCAGTGGCTATTAAACGTCGGAGGGTACCAGCTCTTTTCATGCCGCCTTGTGACTTCATAGATGCCATCGTGATTTCTGCCAGGTGTAAACTTCTTTTACCCTTTAGATTTTGCTACAGTGCTCAGAGTGAATCAAGACCTCACCTTTTCTTTTGCTTTTATCTTTGAGAAATTGGGTTGTCTCTTTTTTTTTTTTTAGCTACTTTTTTAAAGTATTCTAGGATACTTTCAACTTACTGGTTCAGGCAAAGATGACAACCTGTGAAGTCGCTTAGGTTTTGCCGTATGACAACAGAAGTGGAAAACTCATTCTGATAAAAATAAGCTGTTTTATAACCTTTCAGTGAATTGGTTTAGACTGCAGTAGGGATGAATAACGCTCTTACTGGGCTTGATAAAATATTTTTTCTGCAGTTAATCTTTGTGCATTTTGTTCACCCGCACCAGTTATCACTAATTTAAATGCGTTGTGTTACCAGTGTGGACTTGTAAGTAGCTGTTGTCTATGCAGCCACTGCCTGCAATCACAGGTTTCAGCGGAAAACCACAGGGACATTTTTGAAAAGAGAAAAATAGGTGAAGAAATAACAATCCAATTGTACCGAATAAAAAGGAACGCAAGGAAAAACTGAAATAGATTGGTCATGACAAGTAAACATTCATTATTCATTCTTTTACCTTCGTGGCTCGTTTCCAGTTCAATCTCTCCACCGTAGCTCCCGTAGCCCCCATCAGTTCGGGCCCTGACCCTGAACACATAGGTGGTACCTGGCTTCAGCCCATCGACTGTCATCATGTTGGAGCGAGTCTTCAAAACAGTGTAGTTCTGCTCCCGCTGGTTCTGCAGTGGAACAAAGAGGAAGAGAAGGAGAGGTTAAATACTAAAGTCTCACTGATCATATTAACTGTCAAAATCCATTGCTCCATTATCTACATCGTGTATCCTTTCTAGGGTTGTGGGGGGGCTGAAGTCAGTGGACAAGTACAGCCTGGACATGTTGGCAGTCTATCACTGGGGTGACACAGGGACACACATCCATTCATGCTCACCTTGATACCTACCAGCAATTTGAGTCAATTTGAGTTTGAATCGCATGAGGAATCAGAGATATTCTGTAAAGGGATAATATGCAAACTCCACACAGAAATGCCTCAGCTGGCTGTTATGTTTGATTCCATGACCATGTAGCTGTGAGTCAGGAATGTAAAGTACTCTACCACTGCACTGCAGTAGGAAGATACAATTATTTTGGATACAAAAAGGTCTGAAAATACAGATATTCTCTGAAGGTTTATACAAAGAGCAAAGGACTGTGGTATCGAGAGAGACAGAATAGAATAGTACGGTCTGAAAATAATAGAAATCTTAAATTGTTGAATTTAAATGTCTCCAAAGGCCAAATACACCTCACTAAGATTTCATTTGTTGATCACTGGACCATTTGGTCACACATTTGTACTCGAGCACCTGTCAAGTCCCAAATCTTTGGGGCAATATGTGGTTACTCAAGTCCTGCTACGCTTTGCTCCTTGACTACCCGGTAAATTGGTGTGTGCTTATGTGTGTGTGCGCGTGCATTTGGAAATGTGTGTGTAGGAGGATGAATAAAGAATAAGTGTGTCTGTCAGTAAGCTGATTCCCTGCTGAGAGGCTGATACTCTACCTAATGGAAGACACTCTACAACACGGATTAACACTATTTTACAGCTAATGCCTTCCATCGTGCATACTCACACACACACACACGCACGCACACACACGCACAGAGGCTTAATTTCATCACCTTGCCTGTGTTTTATGAGGTTTGTTCGACAGATGTGTTGTTAATTGGTTTGGTGTGTGAGCAGTAGGGGAGATGTGAGGGATAAGGCAACAGAGACTGAGAGATTGAGAGAATTAAAGAAAAAAAGATGTTTGTGATCAAGTCATTACAGACATGTCCTAGGGCTATAAACCCATATCCTACAAGCCCAGGCAACATGTAGATTAAGAGAACAAGAAGAGACAAAGGAACTTAAAACACGTTGAGTGGAAACCATTTAAGGACTACTGCACTGATTTAATGTCCTTAAATGAACAGTATTTTAAGCACTTTTCTGGAAAATGGCTTATTCCCTGCCTTGGCATAAATTTAGTGGAAAGATCATATTATATTGTGTTTATTTGTCAGGAATTCTGCTGCTAAACACTGGCCTGCACAAACACCCGATGTACTGTATTACGTAAAAAAATAAACAAGTAAATAAACATCATATATATGTGTATGCAGGTATGATCAATGACTTTCGGCTCGTCCTTTCAGCGGCCGACACAGCGGAACCTGTTCCGCACATTGATTTGGGATGAGTTACGCTGGATGCCCTTCCTACCGGAACTCTTCCATTTTTCCAGGCTTGGGACCATCACCCAGGATGACCTTGGTGGCTGGGTGGGGCCAAACCTGGTAAGGTGGTATTTGAAAATGCGACCTTCTGTATCCCAACCCAATACTGTAACACCGAGCCATCAGGCCCCCTGCAAATATGCAGGTATCTGTGTGTATATTGTAGAGCACTGGCCCAATTTAGCAAACCTGCACCTGCAAAGCTTGATTTAAACAACACAGCATTTTGATTACTGAGCTTTATAGATGTTAGCAGATTTTGTTGAATTTGAGCCAGGACAGCTATGTACCTGTTGTACTCATGTTATTAGCTAAGTGGCTGCTAGCTGTAGTATAATAATTAATTCATATTTGAATTTGTATTCAACTTCTTTTAAAAAATAAAAGCCTTTATACAGAGTCAAGTTGAATTTGATAAAAAAATAAAGAAATTATTAGGAAGGTTAGTGGGTTGTCCTAAATGAATAAATTAATGAGTGTGTGTGTCTTTCTCACCTTCTCATAGTAGATGACCTCATACTCTACTATCACTCCATTGGGCCTCTCTGGACCCTGCCAGGCCAAAGTCACACTGTCCTTGCTCCGCCTCTCCTTCAACACCACACTCACTGCGGAAAAACAGACAAAAAGCAGCAAGCATGAGTAACAAAGAGCGAGTAGAAACAAGATGTGAAGATGTGAAGGAAATGTGGGGGTAGAGGAGAGAGATTTCAGATGGAAACCTACTGTGCCATAACGAGAAGACACGTCATGTAATTTCACTAACGAGAGAGGCTGAAAGGTGTTTCCTACATGTGTGATTAAAGCATTCAGCCATGTGTGCATGTGTGACACGTATGTGTATGGTGTGTACACCCGAAACCTGCAACTTCCTACCCGCCCTCCTAACATCGGGGGACGAGCTTGTGGGGGTTCAAAGTGTGTGTTTGCTTGTGCTTGTGTGCATATAAACGCAGTCGACATATTGACAGCAGCACACGTGACATTTGGGGTTCTTAATGAGGTTAACAACTTCCCACACCCCATTCACTTTCCAGCCCGCTGTTTTCACACACACAGGCGTAGTACGAGGCCTATTAGTCATCACCACCCTGTCATACTCTCCTCTCTTGCACGAATTTCACAGTCCCACATGATTATATATGTGCAGGCAGAGGTGCAGAGGTGTCATTATGATGTATCAGAGTGTGGCACCACAGCAGTGACTACACTTAGCATGAAAAGCCTAGTACTACAGTATCTATGAGTACACTGTAATCAGAAGACAATTGTGAAAAAATAAAAAACACACTTCCCAATCCTGGTAATTTTATGTTCCTATGGGCCATTAAAGCCAGGTATCACTGTGAGCCAGCACAATACTTTCTCATTGTTTTGATTTGACATTCATGGTTAAGTTTAGGTCTTTGTTTTTTTTAATCTGACGTTATGTCTTAGAAGTATGTATGTTCTCACCTGTCTGTGAAGTGGTGACATTGATTACTACGGATCCTCTGAGTGTCGGACTTAAATCTGACACTCCATTCTGGCTCTCGATGATAAAGCTATAGTTGGAGTCGGGCTGCAGGTCGCTGACCAACACGGTGGCCGATGAGAGGCCAAACTGCCTTGGTACAAAATGGACGCTGCTACCACATGGTGTGCACTTCCTGCCATCACCAGAGCACTTCCTGCAGTGGATGCTGTAGGTGATGTCTCCACGACCTCCTGTGTCTCTGGGTAGTGACCACTCCAAGGTGACACAGGTCTCATTCACGGTGGTGATGGGGTTCTCTGGAGCAGAGGGAGGACCTGAGAGGAGAAAGAGTCACAGGTTTGTTTCTGTCAACTTGTACTTTTTTATATTTAAAACTGAAAAAAAATTGTGAGTGAGTTAAGTTTTATCAAACCTACTGGGAAATTACTGCGAGTCAATGTGAGGCGTTTAATGTGAGCTTGTAGGATGTGCTGAATGCATTTCTCTTCCTTCACATATTCATATTTAACCTAGATATTTTTATATTTACTTCTTGGTGGTTTTCTTGTTTCTGAGTGATTTCCTTTTGCTGTTTCCCCACACTAACAACTGAACAATCGAGTAGTGTGAAACCACTGGACTATGTCGCCTGTCATGTGTAGGCAGACGATATCAACAAAATACAGTATGTTGCTCAGTGGCATAATGACAACATTCTACACTGTACTTTGAATGCTGTAAAGTAAAACAGATATGTATTTGAAAAGTACATTCACAATATGTGACTCATACATTTGTCTTTAACGCTTAGTAAGTAAAAACACACTACAGTACGACCAGACTATCCCAGCATGGACCACATGAGATGGACAGTATACCCTGGACAGGCTACAGTGTTACTGCACAACTCCTTATTCTTCTTGTCCATTAACAAATTAATATCAGTTTCTCTTCTATCCATAAGAACAGAATTCACATTGACTAAATTAAGAATGAATTAAGTGACTCCAGCCAGAGGGTGGACACTTTGAGCTTGATTAATGAATAACTTTGGAATGGACAGTGCTTAAAAGAGCCTGGCTGATTGTAAATGTGATAGCATTAAAATATATTACACATCTAAAATTTAAATACATCTTTAAAGAGAATTTATTTGATGTTAAATGGTTGATGCTCAACTGCAGGGAGGTTTTTAACTGTGTAAAGTTAACTGATTCTCTTTGGGGCTGCGCAGCAGACAATAAATAGTGAGTGGACAATGATCTATAGAAAGTGCCCAGAGTCATTTTCTCTTGAGTCAGGTACATTTTATGATTTAGAGCAGTTAATCCTACTCTGAACTTCAGCTGAAATGATTAGTGTAACACAGAGTCAGAGTCCAAAAAGTGTGTCAGTAATCATTCTCGAGGAAGCAGGGACACGCAAATGCTTTATTGTTCCCTCTAAAGAAGTGTTAGATAAGATTTTAATGATATTTCAAATATTTTTATTGCAGTTGAAGCAGCATCTTTTTAATATAGGACTGAATAGTGTAAATGTGTCTCTAAACACACCTGAGAGGAGGAATCTTCTTTGTCTCTTTTATACAAATTGTTGCCGCTCATCCTGTGTCGCTCTTGTGAAAGTGAATGCATTTATGTGTAATTGTATTGTGCATTGTCACAATGTAAGATGCCAGACACAATTTAAATATGACTCCATTTTCACTAGCATTAGTGTTTATGGATCAAAGACTTGTCAACGAGCAGGTACATGCCAACAAATAAAAGAACTAACAGATGGTTTAGCAGCATAAAAATACATATTTTAGGGGCTTTACACTGTAGCAACTATGGGGATTATAACTTTATAACTAAATTTAAATTAGATTAGATACATTTAAATTTCTATTTCTGTTTATGGTCACAAAAATTGGGCAGTGGATACGAACAGTAACTCATATGTTCTGTAAGACACGTGGAGGCCCCTTATGCATCCTTTAAACCTCACTGTTTTTTATTCACTCTGCTGTTTATCGGACTTATAACTATGTTATGAATTGTTGTTGGACATCCCACGGTGAAAAAAAAAAATGTTATAATGCTGAGAGGGAGGTTTTTAGACTTTATTAAGTTGTTAATTACAGTTCTTCACTCAGTCATGTCGTCCTTTTAAACTACTGCTCATATAATAATGAAGTACCAATTAATCGTACTCATTTTTATCCGTTTTACAAATAGAATATCACTTCACAACAATTTGTGATTGACAGACCTCCAATACATCATCAAGGTAAACTGTTACTAGGCTACACTTCTAAGGTTCTTCTGGAAACAACTGATGGTAGTTGCTCACAGCACAGCTTGGTGCAGGTATGTCAGACATATAAAGTTTGGCAGTAGATGCAGCCTGACATCTCATCAGGTCCTGCATGAGCAATGGGCCCCAGGGGGCCACCAGCACAACCTGGGACTTTCCTGATTAGCCGTGCTCGTAGCAAGTCCCTCTGAAGTGCAGGAGAGATGGGGGAAAGCTGGGTGTGGAGGTTGGAGGCCATGCTGAGGATAATTGGGGCTTTTGGCTATACATTTGCTGAAAGGTTGGGCAGACTGATTCTGCTTACTCCCCCACTTCTTTACGCTTTCTTCAAATGCCCATCATCATCGTTTAGATAGTTAGATTACATGGTCCTGATAGTCTACTATTTACCCTGCTGTTCTTTTCTTTGCCTGTGTCATGTGTCATTTTCCATCTCTCTCTATGACAATTTTTTCCCCCTTAACAACCTCTATCACATTCTTCACCAGTCAAAAGAGCATCTGTGTGCATGTGTGTGTGCATGTGGTCATATATATTTTTATTTCCAGCTGATAACACCTGTTACATCTCACCTGCTAGAAAAAATAATGAGTGTAATCTACCATAATCTAAAAAAAGGGTTAGGATATGTGTGTGCTTGGTTATTTTCCAGTTTAGTCTCTCTCCTGCCATGTCACCATCCTTTCCATCCCCCTAGTTTCTCCATTTATCTCAGTCCATCTCCTTACGTCTCTTTTTCCCTTCTTGTTCTTTCACTTCTCCTCAATCTGAGGCCTATTCCTCTGTCTGCGTGAGCAAGAGGCAGTTGAAGAATAAGAACCATCACCAGCTTTCCATTAAACCAGAAGCCAACAACCACACATGGATATACTGCAACCTAATAGAATTAGGTCTAATCCAATCTTTGTTTAATGTAAAGTCATCGTATGACATAATAATGTCAACATCCTCACGCAAATATTTGACTATGTGTGCAGCGGGGAACTGTATGACATTTACTTCCATCTTTATGAATTTATTTCTAGCTAATAAGATGCATTCATATCACTCACGCGTGCAGGCCATTGAGCGTGGGTCGGTCTCTGCTCGGTAGTAGCCCTTTTCGCAAATACACTCGACGGCTTGTTCCTGTGGGGACGAGCTGTGAGGAGGACATTTGGTGCAGTAGGCATCTGTGGCTGAAGCTTTGTAGGTACCAGGCCTGCAAGCTGGAAAACAGAGACGGACTGGTGTATAGATAAAACCACGCATTACATCATCACGACATCACATCAAGCATAGAGATGGGCAGAAAAACGTCTTACTGAAGTGGACAATCTGACACTTTTGGGCTCACAACATTTTGCATGATGATCCTTATAGGTAATAAATGAGTTTTCGTTATGCGACAAGTGTCTGCAGAAATGCCTCAAAAGGTTCATTTCAGTTTATTACAAGTCATTTCCTTTGGTTGCAATGTAAAGTACAGCATGTGACTTTAAACTAATTGCTGAGCTCTCAGAACTCACAAGGCAACAATACATGCAGTCAGATGATCAGCTAATATCATTCAAACCCTTACTTCCTGTGCACTGAGGGATTATTAACCATTGCCAAATGGGGTCAGACAGAAACTCTCGGTTGGTTGAAAATGTATTAAAAAACACAAAATGACAACAGAAAAGGACTTATCATAGGATGTGCCGTACAACACCCACGGCAAAGAACAAGAAAACAAAGTTTGATTTAATAAATTGTGACTTTAGGTCTACGTGATCGTTTTACATCAGGCTGGGGGTTGTACAGTACAATAACACGGTGCAACAGCAGATCAACTGTCATTCCTCTTATATAAGCATTAGATCTTCAGGCAACTGGGGAACAAAAAAACCCAGCTGCAGTCACAGCAATAGTCCCAATAACATAATGTGACTATTGCTATGTTTGTTACAGTGCTGGCATATTAGTCATTATGGGGAGTCATAAAACCGGGGAGGGGAAAGTGTACTACCGCTCAACGGCAGCGGCATGCTGAAATAGTTTGGGGACTTGAGTGATTTCCCTTTTGCATCCTAGGCAGTGAAATGGAATTCCTGACTTTCCCTTTGGTAATCTGAATATAGATTAGGCATGTATTTATTTATACATTCATAGGCCTGGTATTCTCATCCTTGCAAGCCTTTTCTGCTACAGTGGTAAATAGTATTACACTGTACAAAACCCCATGTTAGAAAAATAAGGGCAAATCTATCGAAATGCAAGTCGAAAGATGCCCTGTGTGTGTATCTGTGTGTAGGCATGTGCATGTGAATGGGCTGGATCGATGATGCGACACAATCTGCCAGGTACTGATTACATGTTCGTGTGCCAAGTGCTTATGTACGAGAAGGTGTTAAGTATGCGATGTGTGTTTGTATGTGAACGTGTGTGTTTGCTTGGTGATTGCTTGTGCTGGTAGTGAAGGTCACGGATTTAATCAAGGTACACGTCACTTGTCCTAGAAAGGCTGTAAATTATCGCACTAACACACGCACACAGTCTCCCACACACACACACACAAGCACAAAGACACATAGGTATTTCCAATGCAGTGGTTAACCTGAGGATGGAGGAATGGAAAAGAGGCCTAAAAGTAGTGTGATTTCTCAGTGTGGAGTTAAGTTCTTCCACCTGGACTCTGTGCTCACTCGCATCCAGACAGTATTTTTAGGCAAATCATTCATCATAGGGGAGCAAAGTCCACTAGCACAATCCCCAAAAGACCTGAAAGAACTCTGGAAAAGGAATATATATGTGTGTGTGTGTGTGTGTAGGTGTGAATGAGAAAAAAGAAAGAAGTAAAGGAAGGAAAGAAGAAAGAAAGAAAGTGATAATTCTCAAAGGGTTTATGCTCTCGTTCCTCCTTCCTGTCAGGTTCCAAGGTAATGGGTGCCTATGTGCTGTGCTAGTGACTGTGTGTGTTTGTGTGTGTGATCATGTTGGCTGAGTTGTAGGAGCAGGGTAGAAAAGCAGCTTGTCTCCAAGGACGTTTCATCCGGAGAGTCCTGGCTCCGGGCACTGGCCAGCCACAGAGGCACAAAGAACCGTGGTGCTGGAGGACAGACAGGGTGCCCCATGCCAGGCCTGGCGCCTGAACAGCTGTGCGATCAAAAACTTTGTGCACGAATAGTTGGTGGAGCTTCCTTTTTCTCTGATCTGTCATTTTCTACTCTGCTTTACCAACTTGTTCTCCCTCCAGTGTTTCGTACTATCTCAAACTTCCCATTTCCCCACATTTTTCCCCCACCTCACTCGCCGAATTTATTTTTCAAGAAGCTGCTCCCAGAGTCTGCCCCATGGGAAATGTGTTACTTGACTGGGATCCCTTATGATTAATGCTTTACCATAGATATGAAAAAGGGACAAGAAGGCTGAGGCTGTGAGACAGCGCTCACGTAAACATACTGTGCACTCACACACAGAGACACACAGGACGGCAGAAGTTTAGTCCCAGGAACTACTGTATGTTGTTGTAGAGCTACAAGCTAACTCTCAATCTGCATAATCTTCAAAGTACCGATGCTTTATGTGTGTGTGTGTGTAATATGTGCGTATGTGTTTTTTCAAAAGAGAAAAAGTGGCCTCAGATCCTGTGTCTTATTAAATATTCATATAGTCACCAGAGACACTCAGTGTATTTATGCCAATCGATAGCTCTTAGATATGATATAGTACTGCTACTCAAGACAAACCCTCAGTCACCATGCACTAACTGAGAAGGGAACAGCCTAACTGTATCCTCTGGGAAAACACTGTTCACTGAATCTGTTCTGTTTCGTTCTATTTCTAGTCTATACTACTCTATTCTTTTTAGGACTGCAACTACTGATTTATTACATAAAAGAAATAGTTTTATAAAGGTGCTCATCAACATGTAAACAATTGGTCAACTACATGTAAGATACGGCATCAACTGTACTGACGGATAATCACCTGACTTCGTAATCTCCTTTAGTTGTACAAAGCTTATTAAGATGTCTAAACTAATTGTTTTCCATTACAATTTGCAGCTTATCTCTCTCAGAATACATCAACCTTATTTCCAACAGGAGGCCCCTGTTTTCAGCTAAAGTGTTGACCACACCTGCCAGGCAACAAACTAATTGTAAAAATGCAGGAGCATTTAGCGTTAGAGCCAAATATTTGCTGTAGGAGTCACCAAAAAAGGTACATATTTAACATGTATTTCTTAGATGACCAGAATTATGACTCTATTGTTGCTCTGTGTGTGCTCTGGATGTGTAAATAAGTAAATATTGATAATCCATTAGCTATATATTTGTTGCAATAAGGTCACTTTTGGGGGGTTTTCTGCCACAGCAAATTTAGATTTGACATTTCTAGAGAGAAATCAGCATTGAAGGTGTTAGGTCTCATGATTACAAAAAGAAGTAGACATTGTCTATTAAATGAAATATGAAATGTCTAAAGTAAATTATTTCAATAGATTGAAACATGAGATGTTGAAGAAAATGAACAAAAACTAAATCTTGAAATATGATGCAATATTTTTTTACACAGTACAAATTAAAAAATTGAAACATTAAAATTTAAATTACAGGGAATCCTGTAACAAATACTATTTCAAAGACATGACCCCCAAATATGGTAACAATTGCTGATTATTACAAAGGCAAGGGATCTTCAGCCAGTCGTGATCCCAGCTAGATAATTGTATCAGTCTTCAAATCAATTCAGACTCTAATCTAACAAGTTAAAAGATTTACATTTACATTCGTTCAACTCAAAACCCAGGGTTTTTTTTTTTGCAGCATAAAACAGAGACATAAAACAAAGTGTGTTTGGCTTTTTTTTTTCTTGGTAATTTACTTGATTCACAAGGATTGTGATCAAAATTCCCGTCGACTAACAAATTGTAGGCTATGCACTTTGTTTCACACTCATTTCCCCACCTTTCTAACAGCCTGGATTTTCTCTATAGCATGAAATGAATGTGATCTGTTTGAACAAGCCGCTACAAAGCTTAAACAACTACACCAGGAGGAGTACAAAGCCTTCCACAGACACACACATACACAAGGTACTTTCAAGCCTTCACAGTAATTAAAATATACATTAAGGGGTCATGTATAAGTATAAAGACGCTTCTGATAAAGTTCTAAATTAGCATATTGAACCAAAGTACAGTGCTATTAATTCTGTGACGTATTCTCTCATGAGCTGCATGAATGTGAGCTCAGTGTGCATATGAATTTTGACACAGGGCTAAATTTAGGAGATGCATGTGTAAATGGCACCAGCTGCTGATGGAAGAGTTCGGGAAATGAGTTGAGAGGCCTGTGAAGATTTACACACAGAAACACAAACCCCATATCTCACCGTCAAAGTCATTACACTCTAATTACATTCAACCAAGCAACTCAAAATCACATCAGCTGCACTTTTCTGAAACAAACATCTCCTCTCCCTGGCTGTGGGCCTTCTCTTCTGCCTCTCTTTCAGCTTTTAATGCTACTTTAGCTGTTAATTGGTCTGTGTTCTTACTTTCTGCAGCACTTGGTTTAGGTCAAACAGTGGCCTGGCTCCTGCTTTACCATAAAGGGGAGAAAGAGGAGAAAACGCTGTGTCTGTCTCTATGTTTGTGTGTGTGTGTGTGTGTGTGTGGAGGGGAGTTACCAGTGTATGCAAGCATGTGTGTGTTCTTTGGCAGGAGAAGTTGTGTAAAGCTTGCTGGCCCATGGGAGATGAGCTCTATAATGGTCACCATGGCAACAGGCTTTCAAGATGGAACCCATCTAGTACCCCTTGAGTGCCACAGCTCCTGGAGCACAGAGCAGCCTGTGTCTGTGTTTCTGTGTGTGTGTGTGTGTGTGTGTGTGTGTGTGTGTGTGTGTGTGTGTGTGTTTAGGCTATCCAGGCGTTAGTTGAGACCAGCTACTTAAAAATTGATACATCAAGCGTCAGTGGAAAAATCTGACGAGATTGAATCTGACGTCCTTTACGGCCACCAGGGTCGCATCTGTATGTGTGTGTTCGTGCTCATGTGTACATTCCTGTGTAACAGGTTTCCAGTTGAAGTGACACATTTTGTGCTAAACAAACTTAGCGAACAAGTTATTCTAATGTTTATTATATGTGGGAAAAAACATACACATTTAGATGTGATTATCATAAATGAATAGGTGGTAGTGCTGTACAATAGGTGTACGTAAACACGTAAAGGACTCACTGTACACTGCTGTATTAGCTAAGTGGATATTTGTGAAAGCTGAAGAATTAAGTTTGTTACTGTGTCAATGATTCCCCTTGTTAACTGGGGGAAGTAATATTTGTATGTGTGTTTTTGAGTGTTTGAGGTTCAGAACAGAGCAAAGTGCATTATTGTATGAGAGTGTGTGTGTGGTAACAAAGAGCTTTGTGTAAAATAGAGATGTCAGTATCAGAGTCCGGTCTTTTAACGTCATAATATTTACCATTTTTAATCCTGTGAAACACACACACGCACACACAGACAATTAGTGAAAAAGCTTTCTTTCGTTTGATGATACATTCTCCTCATAATGTAACTTTAATTATGTCATCTTGTAAATTGCAAATTTGTTGTGCATTACAAAACCCCAATGATTTTTGGTTTTGTGTGGGAGTGTTTTCTCTAAGTGACATCCCTTCTACAGAAATTCCAGTGATATTGAACTAACCATCTGACAGCAATCCAGAAGATCATTTTAATCTTTCTATTTAATATATCACATTTTGAGAAGACTTGATGTTGCACAGACTTACAGTACAGCACTGTCATCATAGCAGAGATATTCCCTTCTAATCAGAGAAGGACAAACTCTGTTTGTTGCTTGCTGACAAGAAGGGACATGTTGTGTGTGTCTATGAGATGACAGCATCAGTTTTGATTTTACTGCCATGCTACAGGTAGTCTGATTCCAAAATGGTGCATATTGGAGCTTCAAGCATGGATTGTTTTATCATTATCTCAGAAGTTACAAAACAAGTGTGCGAAAGATTAAAGCAGTTCATGTTTTTATTGCCCAAACCATCGCCTGCAAACATTGCAGAGGTTCTCCCCATAGTTGTGTGCATATACAGAATTTCAATGCAAAATGGCTTGGATTGACAGGGTGTGCAGCTCAGTGCTTCAGATGAGTTAGTATTCACTGGTTGAGAGCACAAGCACTTTAGATGTTTTCCTACCAGCATATTGGGTTTCAGTGCAATATACAGCTAAATTGAGCAATGTAATATTTTCCCAAAAGAATTGCAGTTTTGGCAGTATAGGGCACAGCAATGCATTTAATCTGGTAAGAAATGGGAAGATACATGGTGCCAGAAAAATAAAACATTTACATCTAAATGCATAATTAAAGCAAATTAACAAATCACACTTACCAAAAACATGTTATTAAATTTGTACAGACAGTATTTTGATGTCTGTCATAGAGAAAATATCTTCCAACTGTATAACAAGTGTTACAATATCCTGCCAGACTTATTATCAGTGAATGCATTTATGTTGTGCAGACTTACATCAGAAGGTGGTTGTTTTTTTTTTTTTTTTTTGGATGCATCAGATGATCAGATGATTTTTAATAGCAAGGCTTTAGCAGTTATACCATTTGATACATTGTGTTAGTGTGTGGGGAGTCTTGAGAAGGAGTATTACAAGTAGGACTAGTTTACAGTACTGACACTTTTTTAATACCAATTTAATCTCTGCTGTATAGTAACAATTACTATCACCTCCTGCAGGAGACTTTTGTTAGAGAAAGACAAGGCAAGGTTGTAGAGCGGACGTAAGACATGAGCCGTGTCCACACGGAAGATATAGGCCTCCATGACTGACAACTCAGCACAGACCCTGACTCTGTTTAAGCCATGACTTCTGTGACCCACCCACACATGGTCAGACTTCGTATGAATGGTTTGTAATGTCCAGTACATGAAACACATGAGTAAATTCAGGCTGCTTTCTGATCTACTCTCTGTCTTCTGGACACCAGCCAATTACTGAGAGCGGCCAAGGGGAACTGTGGGATGGTTCTCTCTGTCTTCTTCATTCTGTCCATATCTGTCTTTTCCCTGTCTTGCTCTGTTTTTGTTTTTCCTCTCCCTCTTCCTATCTCTGTTTGTTCCCTCCTGTTTATTTCAATTTTTCTTTGTGTGTGTGATTGTGTGTGCATGTGCGTATGTGCGTGTGTGTGTGTAAGAAAGAGAGGGAGAGAGAGAGAGAGAGAGACAGAGAGAGAAAGATGGAGAGAAAAAGTCTACCTTTGTATGTCTGTCTTATTTCCCAGTGGGCTGTCTGTCATACGTTGACCCTGACCTTCTCTAGAGCTCCTGCACAAATATTTACTCTCTCTCGCTGACAGACACACACATACACACAAACAAGCACACACACGCGCACGCACACACAGACATACATAGATAACCCCTCAAAATTCACAGGGCAGAGAGCTCAATTTCAGTACAATTAAGCCAAACACACATAGAGACATTCACTACCGACACACACACTTTTCTAGCGGTAAACCAAGTTTTTGGCTCACTAATTTTGAGCTGGGTGATTATCCTGCAGTGTAAAAACAGATTAAATAGATACCAGCTGCATGTGTGTTTCTGTGTGAAAGGGGTCGTGGGTTAGGGACAGAAAGTAAGAGAGAAACAGAGAGAGAGAGAGAGAGAGAGAGAGAGAGAGAGAGAGAGAGAGCATGTCAGACCAGTAGAAAGAGTCTATTGGGAGTTTACTTCACAGTCTGAATAAGTTATTCCTCGATCTGCCTGTTTTGTTATTAAAATAAAAGCCCAGAGAAACAGTAGGAATCACAATTTTCTTTTAAACAAAGCCAGACAGACTTATACACACCTCATATGCACATAAAGATCAAGTCTACATACAAAGATTTCAACTCTCACTTTAACCACATACTCTCTCTCCCTTGACAGATATCTAGATTAAACATTTTCCATTAAGTCCAACCTACAGAGTTTTACCACACTACAAAACACACACATCTTGTCTCCCCAAATGCACTCAAACACTAACACACAACGCGTCAGTAAATGTGCCCGCATCAGCCAGCCCCGTGACTGGCACAGTGTGTGTAGAAGACTGTGCTCCTCCTTTCCTCACCCATGTTATTTTCAGTTCATCACTCTCAATAATTCATTCTCTGAGGCACAAGAGGAAAGGAGAGCCCCTCTGCCTTTTTCTCAGTGTCAGTCACACACACTCTCATATACTCCACAGATGCGCTTGTCATGACGGAGGCACATCTGTGCAGGTGTCTTTAATATGAAGTTGGGCAGCATGAGAGAAGATCATGTGACAGTCAACAAATGAATGTAAAAGCAAAGAGCAGGAGTTGCTGCATCGCTCAAAGTCATGTCAAATAGGAAATTAGAAAGTGTCCTGTTGCGTTGGCTTGTGGGAGTGTTCACAGTGCTAAGTATACGTCCATCCATCCGTCTGTTATCCACACCGCTTATCCTGTTTAGGGTCACAGGCTAAGTATACATCTCTGCAAATAAACATGTGCAGTATTAATGTGTGCTTGTTGCCAATAGCATCTTCCATTTGACACAAGCATAAATGATCTAATCCATACATAACAATTCCCCTTAAACACGTAATTGACACCCTTGAAGTCACATACAAAAGAGTTCCCCTCTTAGGACAATTGCAACTGCATGTCCCTTTTGTGTCTCTTCATAATAAAATCAACACAGTTCAGGGCCTCAGGAGCATTTCATCTGACAAATAAATATCGACAAGACAATTAGATCTATAGGAAGATCCACTCATGAAGCAGCCTTGAAAGGTAATGACACTCACAGACCTCAATGATAGCCTTTAATCATAGTGCTGTGTGGCAAGAAACTATTAATAGAGGAGAACCTAACCGCAACTAAGCCTAACCTTATAATTTATGCTCTTTTGAATCATTTATCACTAGCCTCATTTAAAATGATCAAATCTGAGGTCAGATGTTTTGAGAAAGAAAAAAAAACAAATCATTACAAGTAAACATGTGTAGCCTGTAGGTGTATTTAGCAACTTTTACAATGGGTCAGTTTAAGCCTGCCACTAACCCACTAACTTTAATACTGTAAACAGCCATATTTAAAATTAAACCTGATTTGTCAATTCTCTCATCAGGTTCTGTTTAGCCTTCATTCTTCTGGCTGCCACTGGAGCTGAAAAGTGTATTGGCTGTAAAACAATAGTGCAGCTGTACTGTATATGAAAGTAGCAACAAATTAGACTTTAAACCGCTGCTAAATCTATTTGTCATGTTTGGAACTGAGCAGTAACGCCTGTGCAACGGCAGCCCAATCAGCCTGACAGGCTGATCGTACATCTGGAAGCCATCCATAAACTAGAAAGAAAGAGGGAGGAGGAGAAGGAGAAGGGTCATTGACTGCCTTCCTGTTTCTGTGCTTCCTGCTCAGCAGACCTGCTGACTGCCTGCACGCCTCTCCTGCACACCCACACACACACACACACATACACACACACACACACACACACACCTTTCTTTAAATCTCAGATCTTAAATGGAGTTAGCTCAACACTTTTAAAATGTATGTACGATGAACCTTCCCATACGTTTACTCATGTTTATCCCTAACTGGAAGTCAGCAGCATAAGAATCACTGCCAATTAATGGCAACTTCACCCAAAGGAGAGAGGTTCTCCCCGCCATGCCTCTCTCCTCTCTCTCTGACTCATTCTGATGGGAATTGTGCTATTTATGGATGTGAATAGTTGAAACATGCGTTAACAGTTTCTGAGTCCTTGACCTGCTTTTCCTCTTTTTCTCTGAGGGTATGTTCACACAGCTCAACCTACTGTAACAGGCTCAGTTGAGTTATACGAGGTCCCGTCCTCCCAAGCCACATTGATGTCTTCAAGTTTTGTTGTAGCTAATACTTTAGCGATGCAAACACTATCTTGGTGCTGAGGTGTCTTTTGGCAACTCAGCTTATGTCTGACAGGTGATCTGCCGTGACGAGCAAGGAGCTGTGCTGGGAGGCTCTGTGTGAATACACATTATCTGGGTCAGTGCTGTGTGGGTATGTGGACGGGGACTATAGTGTGCAGAGGATATAGCCAGAACGCCTAGGCCTTTGTGATTTTGTGTGTCATTTATTCAAACACAAAAGAGAGAAGATGAGAAAGAGGGAGAGGGAAAAGGGATGTGGGTTTCAGAGGGACATGTGAGAGAAAGCTGATAAAAGTAAATAAAGGAGAAATGAAGGCAAAGGTGGCTGTCATTATCAAAATAAATGAAATATGAAGTCACAGACAGATGAACAGATGACTGTCCCATATATCCATTTGTGCTTTCCGAACATCTGGCTAGTAATATCACCTAGGTGCTTGACACTCCAACAGCTTAATGCCTCAATGCCTGCAGCACACACACTGCGTGGAATGTATACACACAAAAGATCTTTTGACTTGCTGTCTAAATCCTTCTGTTAGCTGCCCACTGCCTTCCCACCCACACCTTCGTGCTCTTGAGCTCCCTGAGCTGCCACCAACAGAAGAGCAATGAGAGAACTGTGTGCACAATGTGTGTCTCTGTGTGTGCACTTGTGAACATACTACATGCAAGAGGGAACACTTGACCTTCACACTTTTTGTATGTGATCAACATAGAAATGTTCATTTTACTCCACTGTCCACATCAAATAGACGTTCCTGCACACACACACACACACACACACACACACAGAAACGTCTGGCAGAGATAGAGCTCTGTGTTGCAGAGGGAAGTACGCACACACACACACACACACACACACACACAAAGGACTCAGTAAATTAGCTCAATTGCTTTCACAGGTGCAAAGATTAGCCTTCTCCTACATCTGTTCTATGTTCAAACCTTTCATTATGAACAGTGGTTAGAATCCTCTTATGAGCTATAAAGTGTATTGTCTATATGTGTGTGTTTGTACATGTATTCTATTTACTTTGCAACATGTAAGGTCATTGTCTTTCTGTCATTATATGTATTTGAGGGCATTTCTTACAGCATTTGTATCAAGTAACTTCCACTTATCTGAACAGAATGTAAGTTTTTCTCGCAGAGAACAAACAGGCTTTCACTATAAATCCTTTCCTGCTGCGCTGTGGTCAGAGCCAGGTCTGATTGACTGAATGGCTGAGCAGGAGGCCTTTGATCGCTGCTTGTACTGGGCAGACAGAAAGCTGAATTCCCCTTTGTGTGAGAAATATTTTCCAAAATGATGAAATTACAGTTTTTCCCCTCCTGAAAATGAGGTTTTGTTATGGCTTCCAAAAGTTATTGATTCCACAATGTGGGCGTCGTTCAAATGCCACTTAAGCTAACTTTTCAAAGAAATCCTTAATAGTGTGCATTTCCATCCACTACGGTTATGCAAATATTGGAAGTTGGTTTGTTGAGATAAACAACTGGTATTCAAGGCAATGTATTGTTCCATCAAAGCAAACCAAACATATCTGTTTTCGCTGTTTCACTGTTGCCACTATTGTTTTTTCAGTATTTATGTCATGATTAATTTTGTGAAATCTGGTCATGCCTTAAAGGAGCAGTTCAACAATGGAAGTATTTATGGCAGACAACAGTGTATCCACCCACCCTGTTTTCTGTGCACTGTCCCTTGCTGGAAATTGCCAGATACAGTTAGCTTTAATCTCTGCACAGGCCCAATCGTACTAAACCTGGCAACCTCACTGGGATGAACGGAAGAGGTGCATTGCCTAGACAAGAAATAGCTTTCTTAACTATAAACAGACCAATAATCAAATATTATTTTTTTGTTATTATTTCACCCATTGTGTCTGTAGCCAAAGCATTTCAAATTAACACATTTACACAACCTAACACACCACATTGGACTTGTTCCTCAGTGATTCACACTTTGGTTTCAGCCCAAATTCAGAAGTGAAAAGAACAGCAGGCGAGCCAAGTGGAATCACCATGAGGATGGTGGTGTAACTCTAAAAAAGTTCCTCTGTTAAATTAAGTTTTTACTTAAACGGACAAACGAGAAGCAAGTAAGGAGACCATCAGGTATTTCTGATGGACAGACAGATGTGTCATAGCTAACCTAGATTACTTTTGCCTGCTGAGAAAGGTAGAGAAGTGAAAAGAGCAAGAGAACTTGTGTTGAGGTGACAGGTGTCTGTCCTTCTCCACTCTGTCTCCTCCATCTCTTTGCCATCTGAGGCAGTAATTGGTGCTGTCAGGCACACAGAAAAAGGACAGAACACACACACACACACACACACACACACACACACACACTTCTGCCCTTCAGCATTTTCCCCTAGGGCTTAAAACAGGAGGGTTTGAGAGGAGAATTCACTACATTTTCTACCAGCTGTGAGACAGGCAGACAGCAGGAGAGGGCAAGGCAGTACGAGGTGGGAATGGAAGCGGTAGAGAAAACAGTGGCAGTGCGGGAGAACAGAAACAGAATGCATATTAGAGAAAGGCACAGAGAGAAAAGAAAGCAAGCAAAGCAAACAAAGCAGGGGAGGTTTGACTGCACAGACACTGGCCTCTGCATAGGGCAGAGTTTGATGGAGGAGAAGTGACAAGAGTGTGTAAATGTATGTGAAAGAGCCAGCGAGGGAGTATGTGTTTGAATGAGAGAAAGACAGAGACAGAGATTATGCAACTCCAGTGGTGACAAGGCAGATGAGTGTGATTTTATGTGACTGAGTGGCAGAGCCAGGGCCAACAGGGAGGCAGCACGAATAGCGTAAGCCTCAGTAAACAAAAATCCTGAAGCTACATAAAATAACACAAAAGCACAAGTAAAAGAAGTAAAACAACTGTGTTAAAAGCTGGCTATATTTTTTTTATGGTCAATATATTCAATGAAAAGGCATCAACTGAGAATGTACCATTGTCTACAGTATCGCTACTTAGTAGGAAATTATGGTTTCTTTCCCGAAATGTCTTTGGAAATTACAGAATTAGTTAAATAAAGCCCCCATAAATTATTTCATACTGTTAAACTCAGACATTGAAATAGTTTTGAATTTTTCATACAACAGGAAAATTGCTATATTACTACATTGTCAAGATGACTGGTAGCTTCTGTAACAACAGACTGTAGCAGTACACTCAAAATTTAAATCACATTTCCCGCAAATCCTTCTTCATCCTTTCACGCAGACTATTGCTATTTTCTCTGATTAGTACTGGAAGAAAAATTGGCTTTCTGTGTGTATAAGCAGCAACGGCTTTTTTCATAAAAATGACAACGTCCAACACCTAAACACATACTTCGTGTCTCACTTTAGGGAAAAAGAAGCAAACTTGGGATGGGAAAATAGAAAGAGAGAAAGATGAACTTGTGATCTATAAATGTTTAACGAGAGCAGACAGAGCAGGCGAAGGCTACGAGGAGGAGGAGGGAGACAGAAAGAAAAATTGTGAGGTGAAAAACGAAGACAACATCAGAAGAGATGGGTGAGGAGCAAAATGGGGGGCTTGTAGAGGGAAAGAGGTGGAGAACAGTCCCATTATAGAAGCAGACACCACGGCAAGGTTAGAAAATAGCAAAAAGGAGGGGAGAGAGCCAGAGACTGAGGGAAAAAAGCTGTAATTGGAGGTGTCTGGTGTTTGTCTAACGCAGAGAGGCTAGTAATGATTCCATTAGTGCCTCACACCGAGAGAGAGAGACAGGGACAGAGAGAGACAGACAGAGAGAGAGAATAGGAGAGTCAAAAGAAGGGTGACATGGAGACAAAAGGAGGAGGCAAGAGAGGCCAAAACACTGTGAGGAGATTCACACAGGACCTCAGAAAACACAGAGTGCCAGAGCAGCTAAATGCTGAAAAGAATGACGCACACACAAAAAGAACAAGAGACAGAGAATTCAAGGTGTCCACTAAAAGGCTTGTTCACCTGCACTGTGCTAATAATTACAAAAAGGCTCTCCAGACCCTTCCCTCGCTCTCTCGCTTACCTCACCCCTTCATCTCTGTGTGACTGCAAACGAGAGAGGGTGATTTAAATGCATTAGCAGAGTGTGTTTTCCCTATGGAAGACCCTCAGACTGTGTCAGGGCAGGAACCTTTTGTTTGGAGCTGACGCCGAGCGCTGAGAGCGCTCTTTAAAAGCCTGGCTCTTGTTCTCTCAGGGACACATTAAAGCACAACGTGCTGGGTTGTTGTTGTACTTCTCTGTGTCCTCTCATGTCTTTGTTAAAAGCAGGCAGATTACAGATGCAGTTATATTAGTTGGCTAAGTGAAATTTTGACAAGGGAAGGGAACAGTATCAACATACAGGCATGCGTAGGCGAAAAAGCACAGGCCCAGAAGTAATTCTAACAAAGAAAACTGGTTTCTAGGGTATGAATTTGGCATTATTTCACAGGCACCATAAAAAATGAGATATGTTTGGCTGACATACGTGGGACAGCACATTCCCCTACTGTATGAGGAGAAAATGTCATTGCTATGCAAATCCTTCCCAACAAAAAATGTTTTTCCTAATAGTGAGTAGGTGGTGCAGACAACCCTGAAGCAGAGACGCTTCCATTCATCACTAAGGAATTAAAATCTATTGAAAATGTTTTTCGATTGTTTCCAGAATAATGGCAACACTAGAAACACAAAGAGGGCATTCCCTGCTGCGTTACAGACCTCGGACACCTGATTTCCTTGCACACCACATCTTTAGTGACCATAACTTACAGTATCCGACAGGGGACACATATATTTACTGCCCTCTGACCTCAGACTGTCAATAAGACTACATCATTACTTCTACGCGCGACTGTGGTACGCTTGCACATACACACAAAAGCCTGCTGTTATTGAGTTAAAGTTAGCTTGTTAAACGGCTTACGTTGCTCTATTTATTCTCTCCGGAGTGATAAGACTCAGGGAAGAAGCTGATGAGGTCGTGTAGATCACTAAGGTCAACTGCTTTATTGCAAGAGACTGACTTTGACTAAAGTTTAAACATAGACCTACACACTTATGAAGTCACCTGTCAAATAATTCCATGTGCTGTTTTGCAAAACAGCCATGTAGCTCATCAGTCAGTGTTTCATGATGGAGATGCAGCCAGACTTCTGCCACAATCTGTGCACATTATGAGTCTACAAACTGCAGAGTACAGCTTGTTCTTATTCACTTGTCTCTAAGGCCCAGCTGCCAAGTTTGCTGCGCCCCGTGGCTGCTGCTTCTCCAAAACAACTGAAATTGCATTATGTGCACGATTCCAAGTTTGCAGTGATGAATATCTATGGTTCCATTTTCTTTTCGGGGAGGAAGTGAGCCTGTGGGGACAGGTGACGGCGTGAGTCTAATACAGCTTGCTCACTCAAATGCATGCACACACAGTATACACACGCAGGCTGCACACACCATCTGTGGAGTTTTATGACTCAATAATCTGCTTCCTAAGGCATACCTTTTCCTCTTCTCCTACAACACAAACACACATCAATGGGCCCTTTCTCATACAGCTCTCCTGTACTCAGCAGGGAAAATGAGATATTCAGCTCTGACATACACACACACACTCCAAAAAATTGAGTAGATGCCTCAAAGCAGCTCCTACTCTTTCCTCTGCAAGAACTGTCCTCACAGTGTTGGGAGCTATATAAAAGTCACTTGGAGTGATGACAAACACACACACACACACACACACACACACACACACACAGAAAGTGCATCAGTAACTGAAATACGCAGAGTCATTGTTATTCCATCCTCAGTTTCACAGCAAAATTCATAGAGTGCTGAAGTGTCTCTTTACACACACTCCAGCAAGACACACAGGCATGCACTGATAAACACAGCATCACATATCACATATTTCCATTGTAGAGAGCAGAATAGTTATGACTGTCTTTTGGTTTTTTTTATCTGTGACCTTGAATGCACTGATACACACTATAAAACATACACTGAGGTGTAATGTTTACTCACTCTCTAATATACATATTAGCATATTCCTCCCTTAATTTGTACTTTGTCTCTCTATGTCTGACTCTTGCTCTCTCACATACACACACATTCCCCAGAAACCCACCAGACTTACGTTGGCAGACGTCCTTATTTTCCTCGAACCCTGGTTTGCACACACATCTCCCAATGGGAACCAGCCAGCCTCCGTCTGCACTGCAGTACATTTTGGGAGGCTCAAACTCCTCTGAGGCGTTCACACATACACCATGGACTTCCACCAGTGCCGTGTCTCCTCCTGTTATTGTGTCGGGGAACTGGGCTAGGTTGAGCACAGTGAGCGGACACTTCTTGTAAAACACCCTGACTGAGACCAGAGCAATGCAGGCACCCAGATCCTGGAAGGCCAGGTAGAAACCCTTTTTACTTAGATTGCTGATGTCACGCACCTCTGTGTTCAGCTTCATGACACGGTCACCAACATCCACCTGCAGATAAAATACATTTTTACACATGTCAGTTCTTTTGAATGGAAGCTTTGAGAATCTTTAAGAAGCTTTTCCACCCATCCAGAAAGTCATTATTCTATTTTGAAGTTTGGCTGCTGCTTGAAAGTCAGCAACCCCCTTTTCAATACAGAAATAATTGTCCTCAAAACGCTGACAATTTTGCAAGCAAATGAAATAAGATAAGTGAGTTTAAATATAACCTGCTTTCAAACTCATTTTTTATTTTCTAAGGGTAGGAACCAATTGGAAATATATAACCTCAAAAGTTTGGACGATGTTTAAAACACAATTAAAAACAGAATGAAATGATCAATCCCTATTTTATTCACTTTAGAACATTAACAACATATCAGATGTTGAAACTGAGACTTTTTATCATTTCATGGAAAATATTAGCTCAGTTTGAATTTGACGGCAGCAACACATCTCAAAAAACGGCAATGTTAGCCATTGTGTAGCATCCCCTTGTCTGTAAACATCTGGGAAGTGAGGAGACCAGTAGCGGGAGTTTTGGGAGAGGAATGTTCTTGTTTGTTGCAGAATCTAGCTGTTCAACAGTCCTTTGCCTTTGTTGCCAGATTTTTGGTTTTATGATGACACAAATGTTTTCTACTGATGAAAGGTCTGGACTGCAGACGGGCCAGTTCAGCACCCGGACTCTTCTCCTGTGAAGCCATGCTGTTGTGATGGATGCAGTATGTGGTTTAACATTGTCTTGCTGAAATACGCAAGGTCTTCCCTGAAAGAGACGTTGTCTGGATTGTTGCTCTATAACCTCTATGTAATTTTTTGCATTGATGGAGCCTTTCCAGATGTGTAAGCTGCTCAAGCCATAAGCACAAATTCACCCACATACCATCAGAGATGCAGGCTTTTGAACTTAACAAGCTGCATGGTCTCTCTCCTCTTTAGTCCATAGGACACGACGTCCATGGTTTCCAAAAAGAATTTCATATATATATATATATATATATATATATATATATATATATATATATATATATATATATATATATATATATATATATATATATTATTTATTTATTTATTTATTTATTTATTTTTTCACATATTCCCAACCATTTTGGAATTGGGATTGTAGTTTTGGAATAAAACTCTTTATTGAAAGGATTGTACGGGCACATACAAAATCAATATAAAATCAGTAGAGAAAACATAGAGATGCAGTTGTTTACCTCTGTGTATTCACATATTATATATACAGCACATGTATGTGGATCTCTGGTATATGAGTGTTTGAGTATAAATGTGTTTTCCATACCTGAGTGAAGCTCTCATCTGCAGCAATAGTATCGATCTTCACATACTGACTTTCTTTGATGAACCACAGGTTGGCGTTGTTGGACTCATAGTAGTACATGTTGAATGTCTGCAAAACAAGCACAGCTTGGTCACCTCACAAAGTGAAATCTCAGCTAATGGACAAACACAGTAAACCTAGACAAAAAAATAAGAATTTTATCCAGACTCCCATAGTGCTTTTGCTACTCTCTGTACTTCTCCTCAAATCTCAGTCAATCTGTCTCGATGGCTAGTCAGCAACACTGCAGTTTCATGGAAGTGCAGCTCTATACTGTCTCATATTATCTCTACTACCCATTCTGGAGATGTAATGAGAGTAAGAAGTGTGCGAGGGTCACACAAAGCAGGAGAAATGAATACCGAGGAGTGGTGATATGGCTGATATGAGAGAATGGGGGACAGTAAAAAAATATATCAGAAGTTAAAATATACGAGCAAACCCAAAAGAACCCTCCAGAGCATTTTCTGTTTCAAACTGCTATTCTCTTATGTTTTTTCTATTTATCCATCATCCATCAAATGTGTGCGTGTGTGTATCTGGAAAAGACTGAAAAATAAAGCAATAAAAAAATACTTAAAATACCCATGTGCTGCTCCGCAAGGTCATTTAGTTTAATATTTCAAATTAAACACTGATTAAATACAAAATAATTATAGTACAAACAAAAACGACCAAATTGTCAGACGTTACATTAAAATAAATGTTAATATGTAAACAGCAGAATACTGTACAAGAATCCATCCCTGTTCCTGTTTATGTTTTTTTGATAAATGTTTATTTGATAAGCCCTCATATAAACTGGATGCATGCTCTTCAGAAATAATAAATGAACTATTGTTCTACCTCATCTAAAAGCAAACCATATCATTTCTATTGATCCCGATTCGCTTTTAAGCTCACCATCTTTAATTCTTTACTTTTACCTGGAAATACCACATAACATCTTCAAATAAAACAAGGCCAGGCAGCTGTAATTGAAAGCACAGAGATGTGCCTTTAAAGATAATTTGCTTGTTTAAGTGATTATCTAAGGATGCTCAACAAAGTTGAACTTACAAATGTATTCAAATGTGTGAACATCTTAATTTGTTCTTAATAAATCTACCATCTTCATGACAAAAACAACACATTTTTGCTAAATTACACATTTAAGAAGTAAGATAAAATACTGAATAAATTCTAGTTTTATCCCAGGCTGAAAGCACAGCTAGAATTTTGTATTGCTTTGAAGTGATTTATCTGAGACAAACCCCAGACTGCAAACAATTTCTGCCTCCAACGTGTGTGATATTAATCCTGTGAAATTGATCTCCAAAAAAAAAAAAGAAAGAACAAAAAAAAAGTTGTGTCTTTATACTTGCTTCAGTTCATAGGGAATTCAGAGAGCAGACAGCTTCCTGCAGAGCTAAAGTCAAAATTCAATTCTTTTCTGGTGAAGAGTGTACAAACAAGCAGCACAAATGCAACAGGAGGGCTTAAACACACACCAGTTCCAAAAACATTTGTTATCTGCCGCCATCCTGCCCATATGCTTGCATGTGTATCATCCTGTGTGTGTGCATGTGTGTGTGTGTATTAATGAAGTGATGCAGACCTCTTTGCAGGTACCAGGGACCCCAGGCAGGCTGTTACAGTCTCTCAGCGTGAACTTGATCTCAATGTAAACACGCTGTGCTCCTTCTCGGCTGATGTGGCGCGTCCTCAGCCAGTTGTTTTGGTTAGCCTCCATCACGTTGCACACCTGGTAGGTCCTCATCGGGGTGTTCCTCTCATCCATCACACTAATCTCCTCCCACTGAGGATGACAAGTGGAGAGAGAAAGGGAAAAGCAAAGTGGGCATGTTAGAAGAAGTTTACTTGATTCTTTCTACAGTGTACATGTTTTCCCTTGATCTGATGCTAACATCAGCCTAATCCCACCCAGTCATGTTTAATGATGCCTAACCCAACCTTACTGTACCCCAACAAGCTTTGGGAACTAAGTGCTAGAGGAAGAAAATGGATTAAGGGAGGGAAGAAGGTAGAAACATGCTGAAAAGCATTTCAGGTGAAAAGTGAATCCTTTCAAATAAAACCTCAATTTTAAATCCAAGTCCAAGTCTATGTGCACCCAAGGTAGAATGGCATTCAGCAGCACAGGGCCAGCTTGCCAGCAGCACCTCTCAGCTGTAAGATCATCTTGTTTCATCACTATTCAATGGACAAAGGGGATCTCAGTCCAAAGACTGCTTATGGGAAACTGGGCCCAAGTTCAGTGAACTGTGGTTTGGTGCAAACCAACACAAGGCCTGCATGTTGTGTTTCTGTGTCTGGCTGAATGTGAACGATGATGTGTGTCAAGATGACTGAAGGACTGTCTTTGTCTGTGCTGCACGTGTGTGTTGAGTGAGCATGTTTTTCTAAAGTGAACGCGTGATTTAGCGCTTAAGAGGTAGAAGTGTGTGTATGAGGGAGAGAGAGTGAGAAGGAGTAGGTAGGACAGAGCTACTTTGTCTCCCGTCATCTGCTACCATCTGTTTCCACTTCTGACTAAGGCAGTAATTGAGAACACTTCTCACATGAGCAGGAAAACGTTTCTATCTACACACAAACACACATAGATGAGCCCATGTACACATACCATTAAACGCACACTCATTTCTGTTCCTTAAAGAAAAGGAAAATAAACTATGTGGCTTTGGTATCTCAAGATATCTGATCCATTCAAGGGGAAGCAAACTCTGTTTGGCTGGATGCACATACACCAAAAACCCCCACACATGCAAACACACTCACACACTGGATGAGTCTTGGTTTGTGGTGAGGGATGAGAGGACCACCATCTTTGTTCTGAGCTCCTGTCACCATCTTAAGAATGACGCTTTAGCTGCAGAGTGACAAGCACCTACGACTTTACAGTGGTCCAACCATGTCAGAACATACATACATGTGCATACTTACACACCTGTGCGCGCCGAAGCATGCACACACACACACGTAGACCACAACCCACAGAAGTAACTACCTGTCATCCCTAACGTGTCCTGAAATTCAAATGAAACTAGAATTGAAAATGAAATGAGAGGCAAGAGAAAAAACAAAAAGAGAGAAGACAGAGAGAGAGAGAAGGAGAAGTCCAAGTTAAGGTTGGATTCTTGAGGTTAATCTGATGTGACGGCCCAACAACCCGGCAAAAGCTTGACGCATTTCACCTCCAAGTCATGAGCATTAAAACAGATCCACATAAAAACACACAATTGCACATGGATTTAAACACGCTCTCCAGCTCTCTTGCACGCTCAGATGCTTTTAATCTCGACGGCCTCCGCTGAAACATCTACTGTGTATAGATTGGAGCTTGAACAAAACCAGCTCTCACTCTTGATCCTGACCCAACTCTCCTTCAACCGAGAAAACACAATAAGACGGAGAGGAGGCAGAACATTATTTAAACTCCTGCCATCCCTGACACAAAATGTCCCTGAGAGCCAAGACTTTAAAGATTACATATAATATAAAGGCTGTATGACCAAAGTTTTGACATTACTGTATTTGCGCACAACCATGAGTCATTGTGATCAAACACATTCGTTTCAATTAAAAGAACAAAACACGAGACAGAGCGAGAAAATAGGAACGAGAGGAATGAATGTTCGTAAATTATGGGTGCGTCTGGCAGCTAAATAGACCCATCTGTCCAGAGCTGAGACCAGTTGGACATCACAGGACGTTCACACACAGACACACACACACAAAAACACACACACACACACACAAACTTAGCGTGCACACACACACAAATCTGAGTCCCCGGGGAGCGGTGATTAAAGCATTTATGAGAATAGTCATTGAGGGATAAAGAGAGCTTTATGATGTCTTTGTTTATTTCTTTGTAGGCTGAGTTTAGAGTGGCTGGATTACCGCCACTTCCTGGTGAGTGACTTATTTCCCTAGTTGGTGAATCTGTTCATTGTTACTTCTGCCTAGTGCAAAGCGCAGGTGTGTTTATGAGCATGAAAACAACCTGCTCAACTACATATTTGCCATTACACCAGAAGCTTCAGAGGGAATCTACCAAAAACAGAAGGTGGAAAATGTTTGGATAGGCCGAAGAGTTTAAGTTCCTTTTCTTGTCTAAACACACACACACAAAAACTGTGTTGGTTCAGTCTGAACACCAATTAACATTGAGAATGACCCTCCTCCCTGCACCCTTAATCACCTCGGCCAGTCAGCACACAATTGCTTGATTGCTTTGAAGTGAAGCAGAGACGTGGGACTGCTATTTAAGTTCAACCATTCACCAGCTTAACATAATATCCCTCCTTCTGCAATCATCTGATGGCTACACCTTTGAGGACATAATTGGCCTCCAAACTCTGAACAGACGCTGGGTTTGTCTGGGGGGGGAGTAAAGGACGAGAGGAGAGGGGAAAATAGAGATGGAAGATTGGGAAAGAGGGCAGAGGAGCCCCTTGTGGAGTCGAAATGCTGTGGGGGCCTCCTATTTTCAAACATCATTAAGACGTATCTGTTTTGTGTCCCTCACCACGAACACCCCTGTCCTCTGACAGAAGTGGGTCGCTCCGCTCAGTCTCAGGCACATCCGGCTCGAATTAAGCGTGACCTGTGAGGGTCAAGTGTGGCTTTGGACTAATTCAGGTAGACATTGGTCTCCAAATGGTGGGAATTCCTTTTTGCTGAGAACAAACCCCCTTTTTAAAGGTCAAAGGTCAGCTAGATAATCCTCCTGATATGAAACATAAGACCTTCTCACACCATTGCCACTCACTGTTCCTTTAATTTTTTACTCTGGATCCATGCATCTACAGCAAAGTGCTTAGATGTGCTGTCAGTGCAGGAATGACAAGTAGAAGTGTTTTGCTTCACAAGTCCACAGATGATCGTCTAACAATAATCCACCAGTGCTGTTTTTAAGTACAGAAGGACAGAGATAGAGTACTTGCTGTTTTTCACCTGCAGTATTTAAAACTGATCAGTTGAAGAAATAGCACCAGAAATAGAGTATTTGGGTGCTTGCTGAGTTGACCTGTTTTTGTTGAAAAAAACAACCACCATGAAAATAAAACCGCCAAGAGCCTCCCTAACACAGGAACACTCTAATTAGGTCCTTCACAATATAAACCTGTGACTATGTTCTCCATGAGAAAAAAATGCACATTTGGGTTTGGTGCAGCTCTATGTGATTTAAGTGGACCAAACCACGCCCATGTAAACAATGTGTTTAGCCCAGGAGGACCCCTTTGTTTCCGATCAGTCAGCAATGTGTTAAATAAAGGGTCTGCTCTTATATAGCACTTTTCTACTCTACTGGTACCCAAAGCACTTTACAGTTTCTTCACACACACACACACACACACACACACAATAATAACAGCAGCTGCCATGTAAGATGCTGACTGACACACCAGGAGCAACTTGAAGTTAGTTTCTTGCCCAGGGACGCTGGAGGAGGCGGGAATCAAACCGCCAACCCCACAGTTGGTGGACAACTGCCCCACCTTCTGAGCCACAGCTGCCCATGTTCAGTGGATGAAGTTACTTGCTCAGTGTGTAAGAGTTTCACAAAGAACGGGTAGAACTCTGAAACCAAAGACCTGCCAATTTACGTTTACGTTAGCTTTTAGAACAGAGTTTACGCTACAGTACCACATTTTCCTCCGGCTTCATCTTGCTTGCTGTTTTTGCCAGCCCTTGTGTTTGAAATGAAAAAGTACAATACTGGAGTTTTAAACACAAGCTTTAAACAGTATTGTGTTCTGCAGTAATTATGTTACAATATATTTTATGATAGGATTGAAAATGGCTCAAAAAGCAGAATCTCCTTTCCTGTATCTCTTCTAGCTTTTTAAAACACACATAATTTTTAATGACAAACTCGTAGCTAATTGTAAAAAAACAATACAAATAATATCGGCTTCATGTACCACAAGACAGAATTAGAACAACTATGAAAGCAGAGACCAGCTTTAACCAATTTCATAATTTCCTTGGTCAGATAAAGCCGCTCATAAGTGCATGCCTTACCCCAAGCTGAAGAAACTCCAAAATATTGATTTGTTTTTACAATGTAACAGTTGAAACTGTTATCAATGATCTGTTTGGAGTATTTCAGAGTTGTGTAGAGACCCACAGATCCAGTTTCCCCTCGGTTTCTGTACACACACAGGGAAGACGTGCCAGAACCCCACTGTGTTGACAGTTCAAAAAAGCCATTTCACTTCCCAGCCAACAACATTTCTTTGAGGGCAAACGAACAACACATGTGCTTTTCCTGGCCATGATTAAATCACTCCAAACTGAACCATATTTTAAATACAAGTAACTTGTGTAATCTGGTTTTCCAAATTAGATTGAACTTTTTTTTTTGGATTAAGCACAGATGGAACACATTCTGCTTTTCTATAAAGATGTCAGTGGGAAAAAAACAAACATACACAAACATTCACAGTATGGGCACACAATCAGAGCATTTCAATGAAGTGAACTTGATATCCTTGATTGCTTGAGAAAACAGCCTTGCTTAGCTCTGCTCACTTCAGCTGCCTCTCTGCTGCGCACAACCATGAAACCGTGTGTGGCATCCTGCAATTTACCACACTGATGCTGAATAGCGGAGAGGAAGTGTAACTCAAGGGGGAACAGAATTCACCCATTCAACAGCTCCTGTGGTAGACTGACATACAGAACCCACTCTTATTTCTTTATTGAATTCACTACGTCGTTCTTCCTCTCTACGCTCTCACCGTCTTCCTCTCCTCTCACGCCTCTGTTGTCATTTTCTGATTCATGGTGGCTGCACTCCAGACTCCCTAAATCCCTAAACCTGCAAAGGGCTAGTTATGCAACTCATGCACACACACACACACACACACACACACACACACACACACACACACACACAGACAACTCTAACATGTACATTCCATGTCCTCTTATATAAGAATATTTACCCCTTCACTCCATTCCAAAAATCGCAACCCATAATAACTGAAAGGTCCTGTGCCACAGTCTTTTCAGCACAGCGGAAATAATTTGTAAATTCCCCCTGCAGACTCCTGATTTAGCAAGGAACACTCAAGAACCCAGTGCTCTGTAAAACACACACTCCATTGCTGCTGCTAACTCTGAGTTCCTGCCTGTTCTCTGAAAATAAAACATGTCACACAGCCTTCTAGTTATGATCCGATTTATAATTTTGGCGCCTGCTCTGCCATAAAAACAACCTGACTTTTTTGTGCGAGTGTTTGACAGCAGATACTCACTCCCTCATTAGGGTAGGCCTCCCAGCCCAGGTCGGCTAAGGCTGACATGGAATCCAGCAGTGTCACTGCAAAAAAGAGAAAGAGATAGCAAATATGTTAAAATACAGTTCATAATGAGAGAAAATGTATATGGCATCTTATTTCTCTATGCACATTTCTTTAAAGGCACAATAATGTGTCCAATACCCAATGTGGAGAAACGACCCGACTTGCATCCAGCACAGAACATGATATTGTAAATCTTCCATATATAAACTTCAAGATGTTTTTGTGGTTTTCACAACGGTGTTTTTGTTGTGCTGGAGGACAACGGCAGTAGTATCACGAGCAGTGGTAAACCTATAATTTCAACTTTTAAGTTACAGCAGTCGTGGCGCCGCTGTTAAGAGTCAAAGAAATACTAAATCAATCATTCAAACACTGCTGAGGTACCAAAGCAAACAGATATTTTACAGATGCATTTATATTTTAGACATTAAAGTGATACCAGAGCCAAAACATCTTTTTTTGGGTCAACCTCTCAAAGCCTATCGTCTTCAAAAATGACATTTGAAATTTGTGTTATTTTGTTGTTTATGAAAAAAGAGACTAGCTTCAATCTGTATTTAGTGGCTGCTTTGGATTTACAATGTTGACAAGTTTTTGTGCCATGTAAAACCTACAGTATCAAAATATGATACTTCAGGTTTATGAAAACCTCTAAACTTAGTATTCAATTCATGCAGTTGATATGCACATTAGAGGAGGAATGTCCAGCTGCTATAATGATCCGAACTGCTCGGTCCAAACTGAAAATAATTTATCAACATCTTCCAACCCTGAAAAAGGGGCGGAAAAAACTTGAATACAATTTTTTTGTCTGAAAATTACTTTAAGAGGAGAAGGTTATCTAGGACACAGTGCAAAAGTAGGATGAATGTCTAAGACTGGAATTGCACATGTTGTTTCCTGTGTGTGATTTCTGTGTGACAGAAGGAAGTTGAGGGAGGGGGAGGAGGAGGGTGCGAATGAAAAGTGATGAAAGGAAGGTGGCAAGTTGACCAGCGTGAGGCATAATGAAAACCTGCTCAGATTCTGAAGGAAGGTTCTCCACCTGTTTGTGTGTGTGTTTCACTTGTTAGGGTGTGTTCTTGTTGAGGCCCAGCTCACTCAGGTCCTGATCAAGCCTTCAACACTGCTGACTATCAATATTTAATCAGTATCCATCTGCAGGGACTGCTGCTTTTCTCTTTCTTCTCTCTCTGTCACACTCTTTGCGTTATGCTCTCTATATTTAAATCTTTAAACCTCCCAGATCACATTTGAGGCACTGACACAATGTAAACTGTTTATCATCACTTTAAAGCAGCATGCTAAGATACTGTCACTCTGATTTTTAGAAGGTGACAGCAGTGACCTGAAAGAAATATTCCAAAGTAAAAAGAAAATGGAGTCCAGCCATCTTAAATGCAAATGAGATGAATCACTAATTGAAAGAGATTGAAACTGCGTGTTTACAAGCCCCTCTGTGTATCCATTTTGCCTGTAGGTATAACAAAGGGACTGTAAAATTGGTCCATCCTCCGTTGTCTCTATCTTTCTGTCCCTTTCTCTTCCTCTCGCACTCATGCTGTTCATCAGGCCTAACTGAATCCCAGCCGTTCTCCTCAGTTTAGCACACCGTGACAGCAGGGAGACATGCCATGCTGGATTAGTGTGTGCGTATGCGGGTGTACCCGGCACACATATCGGCACGCACGCTCTCACACAGCGGAGTGTGTGTGACAAAACAGCTACTGAGAAAATAGTGCATATGGTATAATGAAGCAGAGAAAGAGGCTGCACAGCAGAGCCCCGATGAGAGCTAGATTAAATGAGAGGGATGAGACAGAAACAGTGGAGGCGCTGAGCAGCAAAAGGTCAGAGAAAGCCTCCAGCCTGTGTGTGTATTCAGAGAGACTAAAGACCATTTAGACTACTTTCCTCAGTTCACAAGCATTTGAGTGGCATACAGAAATAAGACATAATAGTATAATAATATGTGATTTCAGAGCCCAACAGAGAGTCACACAGACACTAACATTTCTAGATAAAAGCTGCTGTACCTATCAACAGGGTTTGCAGAAGTTAGTAAAGTCGTCTGTTTCACATACAGTCAATTATGCCAATGATACTGTGTGTGACTCACTTATTGTAAAACATGTTCACGTGTTTTACTCAGCACATAATAAACTACAGCCGCGATAGTTTTACATGAAAAAAACACATCTTCTGACTTTTTTGATCTGATTATTTTTCATCCAGGTTTTAAGAAGTGTTTTTTTTTTTTGTTTATTGTATTATATTGTTTGCTTAAGCGTGTGAAATATGTGTTTTAGCAGACATAATGCCCTGGTCACTCTGCTACACAGGCATCACTGCATTACTGTGGTCATTGGAATTTCATTCCCCCAAAGAAATTGACCTATTGATAATGATGATGTGTTCTGTAGAGGATTCTGTGGTGTAGGTAAGCAGATCATTCATTCAAATTTGACAACTAAACTTTATTATTAGACTCTTCAGATGTTTGCAATATCTGCACTGGCCATGTTTGTATCTGCTCTTTAAACTTACATTGAGCTCCTCAGTTTTTCCTCATCACTCTGTACGTTTAAGCAGTGGGATTCAGTAAAGCATTAGGATAAGGAATAGCCCAACAGTTAGGTATAAGGATTTTAAAAACTCACCAATTACTTTGGTCTGTGAGAAATAGCAGAAATATGTATAGGGTTAGTAACTACAGTGAGCTAACAGGCTGTAGCTCCATACTTCACTCACACAACACGAGAATGGCATCGATCTTCTTCTAACTCTGGCTAGAAAAGGAGAATTAAGTTCAGCTACTACTCTTTAAATTTATTAGAGGCAGACTTTGCAACGATGGGATTTCTCACCTATTAACTACACTAGACACCTCTAGAAGTACAGTAAATGAGAATTTGGGCCAACCATAACTTTTAAACACTTATTCGTGCCTGGAGTCCTTCATTAGGCCCTACACTAGTGTTACTGAGACCTTTACATATTTAAAAGGCCTTCTGCAGCCCACTGGGAAAACACACATATACTTAAATTTCTACATCAACACTTTTTCTCGTTTTCTCACACCTCCTGTCAATACCACTTATCACTTGTAATCAATAACTAAGACTCATCAATTATGTATTAGCCATAGCTTCCTGTCTGCTGACACAGACAGTATGCATATAGGCTCTCGGTGTGTGTTTCCGTGTCCATGTGTAGCGTGTACATCTGTTGTAACAGAGAGGCAGAAAAAACACAAAGCCGCATCTCTAACTGGCAAAATTTTGTGTGTGGCCCTAAATAAAAACACCAAGCTCATCACTCTCTCAGACTCATGTTCGATATAATGCCCAGTCTCTATCTCTCTCTCTCACACACACACACACACAAAATCTTCAAGCTGATTAGTGAAGCACATTCCAAATTTGATAACTCTGTACATAGTGGAAAGAAGAAGCCCACACATGGGGCTTTCCCCATCTAAAAATACAACTTTCACACAAAAACATTCACTCTAGATGCACACAATTCTTTTTTAATGTTTCTCGTGTGTTCATCATCAGACATAAATGCACAGATCCACACACACTCACATGTGACCTGATTACTGTGAGAGATGTTTGGTTACAGAGAGACATGCTGTCGTATCGATTTTCACCACCAATCTGCGGGGTTTACATTCTGAGAGTGAAACATGAGGAGGGGGCGGCGAGTGTGAATTTGTAGATCAGAAATTCATCTACAAAAGTACTATGGTGAAACCACAACTATGTAGCTATTGAACCACGTACAGAGCATACAAAACATTTTCAGTCTCTTTGTCTCTCCATCTCCTTCTGTGTTTTCTGTGTTTTTCTTTCCATTCCTGTTTCCTCCCTCTGGGGTGTCTGTCTGTCTGTCTGTGTCTTTCTCTGCCTTCTTTTTCTTCCCTCTCTCTTCTGTCTGTTTACGTCTCTCTGCCACTCTCTCTCTCTGGTTGGTGTCCACTGCTTCAGCTGGGCTGCAAGAAGCTGTGATCCACCTGCCAAGAATCAAACAGTGCTGCCAACAGCCAGACTGGCCAACAAAGACACCAGGATTCTTAAACACACTGACACACTAAAATGGACACACACTTTCAGATGCTGCCAGAACCACAAAGAGAAAGGACTGCACAAAAGGACCACCACTCAGGCTCAATATAGAGTAAAATATGTGACTGCATATTGAGTTAGGTTCCTTTTTTTTCACAGGAAAGAAAGTACTAGATCATAATTAGATTTAGTAGATCAGGAAGGGGCTTTGCTGATACTACACTCAGCATGCTGACCCTGCATGTATACGGCTAATTGTTTTATTGACTTTTTGCTGGGTTTTTATGTCCCAACACACCCAGAAGATTTGCTTCTTGCTACAAAGCAATGATGTGTTTTTACACTCTATGTCTGACATACAAGAACATTTATTTGTGTTCTATCCAAAAGTTACATTTTCAAATTGACACCACAGGCTGTAAAGTAGCTGCTTCCATCAGTCAGTTAGCTTATCTTAGCCCAAAGACAGGAATCAGAGGAACACAGCTGCAGAATAAAAACCTCCTGATTGGCTTTAGAATTTGTGCTTTTGGATAAAACTAGACAAGCTTTTCCTTTCACAGCCTTAAGTCTAAATGAAAAACCTTTTACATTTAGAGTATAGTATAGTATAGTAGTATATATAGTACTAGTATATTTTAAACACAAAGCAGTTCCGTAATGAGTTCAATAACGGCTGTAGCTCAGTTGGTAAAGGCTGTGCAGTGCCGGTCCAAGCCCGGTAGAATTAGAAGGCGGGTTTTGTCAGGAAGGGCATCCGGCATAAAAACTGTGCCAAATCAACATGTGGACAATGATCTGACCCTGAACTCACATGATAAACCGCAAGGACAAAAAAAAGTTCAGTAATGAAAAGCACTTTATTCAATGTGCTTTAAACAATAAACAAACAGGACTAATAAATAAGCAAGCAGAGGTAAATGGATAATAAAATATCTTAAAAAGGTCATAAAAAACAGCGCCAAAAGGAAATTTGAGAAATAACATCCATGCAACAGTTAAATAACATGATGAAGCTGTGGAGCTTGCTCCATACTGAGATACCTCTCTGAGTATACACAGATACACACCCAATACCCCTGTATTAGTACCACACGCAGACACACACACAGAGCTTCCACTCCACTGAGAGTGCAGTTCAACGAGCGAGAGGGTTGTCAGGGCAACAAATGGGCAGATGGAGAGCAGGATGAAGGAGTGGGAAGAGTTGAGCTCTGAACTTTAGGAACAAACTGGCATCCTACCAAGGCTGCTACACTTTCTCTATCGCAGTCTTTTTATCAGTCCTCTTGCCACTCATCCACAAACCACCAGAGGCTTTCAGTCCGTCTTTGACTTCTCATTTTCTCTTCTATCTCTCATCCTGCTTTTGCCACGGAATTGTGTGTTACTGTATATTTTCCCTGTCCTTATCTTCAGCAGCTTTTACTTGAGATCATTTTGTTATACAAAGACTTCTTCTCCGTCTAAGGTTTTTTTTTTTTTTATTTGACCGCTTCTATTAAATAGATGGAGGAAATATTGAATGCATTTGTTTATTAATCCATAAAGTTGGGCATTTTACTTAGGTTAAGCACCTTCATAAATGCCACAGGAAGAGGAGCACAAATGAAGACACCTTTTCACTTAGCTGGATGGAATACAAAATATTGTTATTATCAGTGTTTGCAAGCCACTAAGTACTTCATTTCAACTTGTTCATGGATTGCTTTTCCTGTATTATTTTTAATTTAATTTCTAAATTGGATTTTTTATTTTTGGATGAAATTAGGTTCCACTATGAAATGTTGATGTCTCCAGACTTAAACAAACATAAATAAAATTCCACTTCGGGTTAGACAAGTTTATACATTTTAAAATCAGTTATGTGGGACATTAAATTGTAGCCTCTAAACAATAAAAATGAGTGAGCGACAGGAGGACTAAAAGTACAAGCTGATTATATGAAACCCAATGCTTGTTGAGTGTTTTAAGCCTCAAAAACATTATAACATTATTATTACATCACTTGTCTATATATTTAAATATAATAAAAAACAAGGTTGATAAAGTTGAATGTTAAAAGTAATTATTCTGAAATATGAAATTGTTTGGACATTGTTGGTTTAATAATTAACAGCCTGTTTGATAAACATCTTCATCACTCAAAAGCTTTAATAATTACTCTATTTAAGTAGTGTGGACACTGGGGACAGGTTTTTAGAATACAACATTTATGCATTTGTGCACTGATATTGAGCTTTTTGTCGCTGTTTATGTGGCCTGGATTGTCATCAACTGGAGTTGCATAGTCTGAAGATAATAAATATAGTGGTTAACACTGGAAGTGATCTACACACTGACACGTTAAAGTCTGATGTAGTAATATTGGAGAAGCCACAATACAACAGGAAAATAAGTGCAGAAGCACTTAGGCTGCTTAAAGTGGGGTAAATCCTCAACTAGTGACTCATTTGGGACTAAAATAACAAAGAGTGGGAGGAGGAGTAAGACACAGAATAAGAAACCTGGATGATGTTCATCAATTATTTATACAGAGATATAAAATACTAGCATACATGAACTGTGCATATGTTCCACAGGATTCTGTAAAACAGTGAGTCTCCAATAAATAGAGACATCTGTCTTAGCTAGTTTGTTGACCGTTTTTGTGCAATTTCGTTTCTGTATAAGATACACATGGGAGCCTTCTCGAGCAAAACTTTTGCAGAAAAATTAAATGAGACAAACAAGAAAGCACATCACTTATCACAAGCTCTGAGGATTTCTACATTGTAAGCTCGGATTTTCACAAATAAATCAGGCTTAATTTTAGGTAACAATAAGTCAAAATAACAGCAATAAGATGTTCACACTGCGGAAATAAAATGTCATTCTTGTTGAGAAGATTCTTTTTAATGCAGCTGCTTTAGTTTAGCACATGGTTTATTGAAAAAAGCCCTGGAAACCAAAAATACAGAAGGTGTGAGACACGGAGTAGAAAAGTTTATACAAATATAGATGTATGTATGAACTGTGCAAACCCCTCCCCCCCCCTATGGTGGAAGAAGCAACATTAGCTATTTCATACACACTGGCAGCAATAGCAGAACAGAAAAGATGCCATTTTGACAGACTATGACAAGAGCACTGCCCTAGTTTGTCGCTTGAAAAGGCTCTAGAGTGTGTGCATGTGTGTGTGTCTTTGCGTGTGGGTGGGTGTGGGTGTGGGTGTGGGTGGGTGCGTGTGTGTCTGTGTGTGCGTGTATGGGTTTGTCTGTGCTTGCTGGTTGAACGCTTGCAGTGTTGAATTGTGACACCCAGTCAGATCCTGACACTTGTTTTTTTTTTTTAATAAGCTTCTTTCCTCAGTATGCCAACGTCTCATCATGGGCAAAGAGCAAAGAAAGGCACATACACAACCCTAATGACGTATGCTCACACACATGTATGCACACATAAACCAGAGACCTTGAGAGACGACTTGCAGTACAAACCACAGAACCATGCGCCTCCACACACACTCAAACTGTGACGCATCCCATCATTCATTTAAGGAACTGAATTAAAATAGTTAGTGCGGAGTGAATAGAGGGAATGAGGTGTTAGATAAAGCTTCTTGTTATTGTCAAGACACAGGAGACACAAAAGTGTTGTTCTATAAATTTTCCCCTACTAATGTGTGTTTGTCTTTTAGGGCTTCTTCTTGACCTTTTTTGTGCTCAGTTAGTTCTTAAGACATTCCTCTTAAGACTTATACACACACGGCTGTCACACAGTGGTTGGTCACATGTGGGTAAATTGGCCTGAAATCTCAGGAGTGAGCCACAGCAGTGGAGATGGATAGGAAATCACATGTCAGATAAATGTGTGCTTACACAGGCTGCTACTGTTACACACACACATACACACACACACAAAGACACACACACACAGTGAATGTCAGCACCACACACCTGCATTGCCTGTGTAGCAACTTGCCTGTCGACCGTGCTGCCTCTTTCAAATGAACCTTAAAACCAATTTGCACCATCGAGTAGTAAACTGGGTGATGGAACAAGCATAACTAGCACTGAAAACACTGAAGCTAAAAAAGCACAAGCAGGAGGAAAATTCCTCAGGGAACTGCGGTAGCAAAACACCCCAGAACAACAGAGAAATCTGTATAAGCTCAGTCTTGTTTGCTGCTCTTCTATTTGTCTGGAAAACAACTAAAGAATTCATAGTTCAATATGAACCGATCGATAGCGACCGATATCATCTCATTGACAAATGTCTAGAAACACAGGTCTACAAATCACCATAACCTAATTCTGAGCAGACCGAGTCAACGAAAGACCAGATTTCTGAAATTCATTTAATAAGCTAAGGTGATAACAATTTAAAATGATTTTGTTCTGACAGTTAAATTGAAGCTTTGAGGTTCGTAGCTGTTGATTCACAGGGAAAAAAGCTTTAGCTGGTCAGCAAACATACTGTAACTGCAGCTGCTACAAATCCTCAGCTTGTGTGCGAATATGACGACAGTGCAGCCTTTAACAACTGTGGCACGAGTCTACACAAAGAGAAAAGATGAAATGTGTGGCGCTAAGGAAACAACCAAATTCACTTTGGCCAAATCAAATGTTACAACAGGGAATACATGGGCGGTGTGTATGATTAAAGAGTGGCAGGGAGAGAAAAATAAGAAAAACTGGAATGTGTGCATGTGATGTGACCAGAGTCTAAGGGCTTATTCCGATCAGAAAGGGTCAACAGATGAGGGGGTGGAGTGGGGGGAGCCAAATTTCACAGCAGCCACCACACGCCACACACACTGGTAAGACTTCCTTTGGCCATTAATAAACACTGCATGTGCCGCTCAGGTTCCTTTTTAGTTAAGACACAAACACAATCACCGTCCTGATAGCTCATGTGTTTATTTCTTTTAAAAACTTTTGGGCTTGTTTTGAGAGTTTATGTATTTTCTGTCTGTGTGTAGCATGTTTCATTGAACTGAATAATGAGAAAATTTGTATACCACAAACAATATGTTATGATAAAAAAAAACATTACAACCTCCTAATCTTTGTACAGAGATCTGTTTTTCACCACGATTAATTCTCTAAACCATTTAAAAAGCATCTTGTAACATGTTTTATCAATGCAGAACCTTTTTGACCCTCAGCCAAGTTAATGCACAATGTAGAAATGTGCATAAAATTGTTTAATAGAAACCTCCCTGATTAATACAAGACTCCAGCAAGACAGAGTTTTAAAAGTGCTGACAGGTGTATTTTGTTACCTATGGACTGAGCTATGCAAGCTGTTTCCTCATCTCCACTCTTTGTGTTAAGCTAAGCTCACCTGTGGATGGCTACACCTTCACAGTCAGTTTAGTATCAATATTTCCATGTAACTCTTTGCAAAGAAATACATAAGTGATTGCTACTACATGTTATTTGTCTTTGTACTTCTGTCTTACAGATTCCCTCTTGTGGATTTATCTTTTTGTTTTTAATATAAAATCTCTCCCTCTGTCCTTCTCTCTCCCACATACACACTCCCACCCACAATGAATCCGTAAGGTGAAGCCCTCGCAGCAGAACCATTCCCTGTCACTGAGCCGAATTTATAACCCCATCCATCAGCCAGCCTCAGGAATATGTGACACTGTTCACTAGACCAAGACCACCAAACTGCCCCCTAGCCATACATTAGGGTGGGATGAGTGTGGGTGTGTGCATGTGCACATACATCTTTGTGTGCTTAGGTATAGGCCCGTGTTAAGCAGATTTAGAAGCCCCACCTTATTCCTAAAAACATACCGCACTGCTCTAGTCCAGTTGTTACTTGGGTACTACAAGTCAGAGAAAGAGCCAAAGGGAGACAGAAAGAGAGAAAACAACTGAGGAGTTAGAGGTGGAGGCCAGGGGGAGGCCGTGCAGATATGAAAGAAGAGGATTAGAGATGGATCGAGTAGGGAGGTAGGAAAGAAAAACAGGAGGGTGCTGGCACTTGCTGCCTCTCTTCGCTGCTCTCTGATGAGAGCGGAGATCTATATCCTCTTCTGTCCAAGGTCATGGTTGTTACATGGGGGCAGAGCAATCTCTCAGACACTCCCTCTCTCTCTTACACACACACACACACACTTTATAAGCTATGGCACTGCCGATAACTACAAGAAACCATTATAGATTAAAGCAATTAAACCAGAGGAGACCTTTGACCCAACATTATACGACAGTCCGGATCTTGTGTGAATCATCTGATGGGTGTGTAGAAGTAGAGGGCATGTTTTACATATGCTTGCCTCTGCACTAACTGCTCACCCTCATATTAACCTTACAAAGCAATAGAGCAATTTTCCCCCAGCACCCAAAGGCCAGACCAGTTAAAAGCCTCATCATAAAAACACCAGACTTACAATATAGAGTTAAGCCTTGTATCATATTTTGTAATCTTTCACCTCGTTCCTACTTATTAATCCAATTGTGTTCCCATTTGCATTCTGATTTCAAGCAGAGTTTAGAGTTAAATCATTCATTTGCCCCTTAGTATACAGTCCTCTAATCAACATCCAGTTGCAGTCGAAGGATGCCTAAGGCTGCAATCATGCATCTGTGTTTTCTAGAATTAAGGAGGTATATTTAGAGTCAGAGGGAAGACTCAAAAATAGAAGGAGTGCTCCTTTTCCATGCATGATTCTGTACAAGAAATGTGCACTAAAAAAGTCTGGGTGCAAAGACACAACAAAGAAGAAAAGACGTGTGTGTTCTTCCAGTGTTCTCCTTGGAGTGGAAACAGAGTAAAGAAGGGATGAGGTCAGCAGGAGAAAAAGAAACCAAGGGGAGACCTGTGTGCATCCACCCAGCTGTTACATCAGTATGCCCTCTGGGTTTAGACTCAGGGTGTGTTGGGCTCCATCTGCTGGTGCACACACACTCCACCGCTTTCCATCCCTTCACTGTTAATGACGAAGATCTTCAGAGCGTGCTCTTCATCACAACAACTTAGGAATAAACCCATTTCCGCTTTAGATCATGCTCCCCGGGCAATTTGCAGTTAGCAGCAATTTCAAGCAATTCTATAAATTTTGCTGAAGCAGTGTGTTCCTCCGGTCCACCCTCACAACTGTGTTTCTTGTAAATGCCAACAATTTTGGAGCAGATCAATAGCTCTGCTAGTAAACTAAGCTTGTTGACATCTTAACACTACTTTGCTGCTAACACTATCAGCTCCATCAAAGGGACTGTGTTCTTAATTGAGCACTGAGAGCTGTATGTCTCTTTTTATGACAGCCTTGCTTCTGCTACTAGACAGACTCAGAGGGAGGATTTCCTGGAATAACATGACTACCAAGATGCGTGGGGGGGGGAGGTATGCACACTCACAGATAAACGCAAGGTACACACACACACACGCGCGCGCGCACACACACTGGCACAAAGAAGAGCAATCTCCCAGCTAAGCGTGCAGTCACAGCAGGCAAACTGGCAGGCCGAAAGGTAAAAGCAAAGCACAGAGCGACAGACAAAAATGGCTTCATTGAATTTCCGTCCTATTGGGGCACATGCACACAATCTCCACACACACACACACACACACACATACACAGACACAGTTGGCTTCTGCGCTTTAAGATGCCAATTAGGCCAATAGACTGAAACAGCAGGAAAGTGAATTGACCAGAGGATGAAAGACCAAGTGAGTCACACACAGTCAGGGATCACACACATTGCCATACGGATTTTTTTAAAACTGTGTAATAGTAATGAAACACTCTTTGACCTGTCAGTCACATCAAATACCATTAAGTTTAAAATGATCCACACACACACAAACACACACACAGCTCAAATGCAGATGCTCATGTGTATTAATCTAAACCATCAGGAGTTTCCTTCAGCTTCCAGTTGGTTTCATCATTCATGCTCATTTATATAAATATTTCCGCATTGTTTTAGTGTCTCTGTCACATGCGTTGTCTCCTTCTGTTACAAAACTCCTCCTCCTCCTCCACTCTCTCTCATCTCTCTCTTGCTGCCTAACGTATCCTCCAGAGCTCCATAGAGTTGCTTTGAGTGAACTCCTCGGGGCTGTGACATACATTCAGCACCATGCACATACACACAGCTTATATATTGTTAAGTCACCCAGAAACAGGGGGTCCCATCAAACATTAGTGGGGCCTGTTATAGTGTATGCGTGTTTGATGTGAACCATTTAATGCTTTAACCTACAGTATTATATTAAAGGAGTTCGAGTGTGTGTATGAGATAGAGAGTTAGTGAGTTAGAAAGAAAACATCAATGAAAGACAAATCATGCAGCTCATAACACAGATGGAGAGCTTTGTTGAGCTGCAGGAGCTACTGGAGCTTTGGGGAATAATGAATGAAATGATTCACAGAATGACAATCACAGCTGTATCATCTCTAGTCTCACTGTCAGACAAGCAAAACAACACCACAGATCATTACAGAATCACCTGCAGCACACCATCCTTCATTAGCCAAGTATTTAGATCAGAACTCGTTCGCGCTGTTTTGCTCTTTTCTATATTTGGTGCAAGTTGAACTTGCCATTAAACAAACCAAGCCCCGTCTTTTAGCATGCCAAGCACTCAGGAGTAGTTAGGAAGTAAATGCATTGCCTAATTTCAGGCCGAGCATCGATGTTAATACAATAACTGAGAGAGGCTCAGCAGCAGCGTGTGACAAATTTAATGTAATTGCTGCTCCTTATTTGCAGACTGGGGCAGTGCGCTACAGCCCTCAGCAGAAAAAAACATTTATCAGCGCCTTATAATGCGGATATCTATAATTAAGAGGAATTTTGACAGAGATGTCAATGCTGGTTTGGCATAATCATTATAAGTTAAGCTACTTTAGTGAAAGAAAAATGGTAAGAGAGATAAATAAACGTGAAAAAGCTTTTTTACGATCTCAGAAAGTGAACAGTCTACGTCATCCTTCTCTGTCTGCCTATCATGCAAATTTAATGTCAATATGCTCGGGAAAAGAGAAACGTGACGAACTGTTTTCCCTTCTCCCCCTCTCCGCTTCTCTTCTTGCATGATTTATAACCGAGTCCAGCACTTAACAAGAGCCTCTGCCGCTTTGCTGCGCTCCATCCCCGCAAGTGGAACCGCGGGACCGGGGCTCCCTGTCCACCAACACAGCGCGCAACCAAGTCATCTACCTTACTACCTTACTTCAAGGTCCTCACTACGCACCGGGACACCCACCTTCGTTCTCCGGGTAATTCCGTAAAGCTTGGCATGGTGACAAAGTGTGAAAAAGAAGCAAGAAGGTCAGGAGGAAAAGGGATGGACAGATCCACAGGACGCGTGGTGGTGCCATTTTCAGGCTGCGCTGCGCCCTCGCTGCATCCCTGTTAGCGGTGTGGAGTCGTTGAGCGCAGCCTCGCGATTGAGGAGAGAGAAAGCACGGGAGAAGAGAGGAGAGGAGAGAGAGGAGGAGACGCTGGGGAAGGAGGGTCCACAGTCAGCCGACCCCTGTCAATCAGACCCCTGACTTTGGGGTGTTATAGCGGACTTTGGAGACTCCTCGTAGTTCCTCTGCAAAACAATAAAAGAAAGAAAGACATAAACCTGGTTTAGACCTCTATATCGTTTTAGTTTGAGGCAGATAGCCTGTAACATCTCTCGCAATACCTCTTGTTAATATGTTAACACAGGGGCTTTCAACAGGCAGTACTTAGAAAGCATAATCAAAATGTTGTAATCTCCTCCAAGGCCATCCTGGACTGAAAGAAGTGCACAGTGGATCTTCAGATTTAATAATACTATAAACCTCTTAATTCTATTGTTACCATATAAAGCCCATTCTTTTAAATGGCAGCACAGTCAGGACAAGCTGAGTTATTTTATACTTAATACAACAAAAACCCAAATGACATGGGATAGTATTGACAGCAAAGGAGCAGTGAAACGGTTACAGAGGCGACAACCACTGAACATCAGAAGCCATGACCTTTTGTACAAAATGATATTTGAATATCCTTGTTAAGTCATTTTACAGCAGTAAATTTAGTAAACTGTTTAATAAACTGTTGGGTTTGCTCAGAACAACATGCACAGTGAATCCACCTCGTTGCTGATCGGAAAGTGTTGGGATCCACAGTAAACAGTCACTGGGATAAACACTTCCATCTCACTGTAGAAACTGTCAATTATTTTGATAAGTGACATGGGCACATGGCAATTACTGGATTAGTGTGAGCTCTGGCTCATCTCTCTCTGTCTTGGCCCAGTAGTTGATAGGGTTTCTGCAGGTGCAACCAGAAGTAGACAATCCTGACATACACAGCAGATTCCAATCAAACGTGTTATGGAGATTTATTCAGCCTACATTACATGCATTTGACTGCAGCCAGGGCGTCAGGAATGTGAGGGTGTGCAGTGTTTGTGCTGGTATGTCTTGAAAGAAGTGCCTTTAAACATGAATAAATAATGTGTGCTGCCTGTCATACGAAATGTGCGAGGAAGAGCGGAGAGGGTGCAAGGTCAACCGTTCAATCTTCCACTTATTTAGCACAATCCACAGGCAGAGCTCATGTGGGGAAACCTCTGCCCCTGATGGCAGAGGACGCCTTCAAGATCAACATGTTACCGCTTTAGTTTAACTGCTGGAGCGTGTTCTTTGTCATGCCTAACATCCTCACAGTGTCAGCTTCTCTATCTCTTTAACCAGTATTGTCACCTGCAGGTTGGAGTCAACCCAAAATATTATGTGATATAGAATAAAAAATAAAAGTTGGCAACTTGCCGGTTAAATTAATTTGTACTTTTTTTGTCCAAATGATCAGAAACTGGGGATGATGTATACAATTGTTATTTGAAATCAAATTTCATTGTTGGTTTTGACTGGCTGCTTTCATAGAGTCACCAGAGTGATATCAATCTTCCAAATAGCCACATTGCCCTAAATGCCCAATTATTCCAGTTATTAATTTTAACATTTAAGTATTTCCCTGTGTGCTTTTGGAAATAGATTAGGGTTATTTTCATATCGAAATTGGCCTTTTTCTTGCTGTGAATGCCCTGCACAGCTGAAAGAACAGGGTAAAGAGATCCCTTAGGTCACCGTTATCCCACAAGGCAAACGTGAAGTAACCACAGCGTGATTTATGTAAGGATCATGACCACAATTATATTTACCACAAGTAACGTTCTTCTATCACGCTTCTGTCCCAAATGAGGCTCCTGAAAGAGCTATAAACCTGTCAAACATACCCTGATTTATGCTGAAATACGGTTTTACCCCTCCTGGCCATGTGTGTAGCTATAGAAGTGTGTGTCTGTGTGTGTGTGTGTGTGTGTGTGTGTGTGTGTGTGTGTGTGTGTGTGTGTGTGTGAAGCAGCCCCCTCCATAGATTTGTTAAGGGTCCAATTATGATGATGATTTGTTCCTTGCAATGGCTTTACTTGAATGACCTAATTTCCTTATCTAGTGTGAGGAGAAGAAAAAAATACATGCGCTTTTTTCCTTCTGCTCCTTCTTCGCACCCCTTGCGTCTTTTCATTTCTTCTCTTCCTTCCTCTTCACCTGCCATGATGCTGTATTCATGTGTTCGGCAACAAAAACACTGCTGTCATGCATTCCTGCTGTTGATAGCGTGACACTGGCCCTAAACCCTCTCTCTACCACACACAGACATGCAGGGATTTAAACAAACATATCCAGCATGTTTTGTGGAAGACTGATCACACCAGTGTAAAGCACCATGATAACATAAAGACATTTCAAGGCTGTACACATACACAAACATATACAGTGAGACTCAACTGAGAGCTGATTGACAGTAGCCTACAAATACAACGGGCATTTGAAATATGTCCTGTGTTGTCGTATGTCCTTGTGCATATAACTCTATCTGCCTGTGCACATTTGTACTATTCTCTTGACTAAATCATACAGACATTTTTTTTCCAAGGAAGTACTCATCTATTTCTTGATTTTATTCATTTTCAAAAGAATTTATTTTTCATTCCTTTTCCCTCCTCAACCGACCTCCAGATTTTCACCCTTCACCCCGCTTGTCCAAGTCGGGTCAGCCATTCACTTTTTTTTGTCTTACTCAGCTAAAAATCCACATTACTTCTCTTTCTTATTCCCTAACAAGCACGCACATCATGTTTCTCACACACATTGCATATAAAACTCAGAGCTTCTCCCTAAGATAACAAAGGACTGTTATAAACTTGGATAAGTCCAACAGGCAACGCAGCAGGAGTGTGTGTAAATGTGTGTGTTTCATGCATGCACCATTGGCAGCAATCACTTGTTTGACAAGGGGCAGAGGTGATGACAGGGTCGTCTGCCATGCCGGGAACTCCCCCCGAAGCCACCACACTCTATATACACACACACCCTTAGCCCTATTCAAAGCCACTCACTCATGTGGTAATGTCTCTATTGTGACAGCCTGAACGCTTTATGGGCAACAGCTTGGTGCTGGCATTTAGGCGGAGGCATTAGTGTGTATATTAGTATGTGTGTGTGGCTGTGTCTGGCTCATCCTCTGTGGAATCTGCCCATCTAGAGCTTTACGCGGTGAAACCTCGACTTCTCTGCTCCCGACCGGTGACAGATGAGCAGAGAATTGCAGAACAGGGAATGGGAAGCAGAGCAGTTCAGGCAAGATTAAAGGCAAGACTGCTCATACAAACACACACATACCTTTACAGTATATACACACACACACGCGCATGCAAACACATCATTTAACTTCACTTTTACTTTCTGACTGCCACCACCTCAGTTAAGCAGGCAGAGCAATTCGTCATGTCAGAGAGCCCTGGTGCCGTACAACAAAAGGTGAGGGAGTGTGGGAAAGGGCTGGTGCACAAAGCTCTCCCTGCCCCCGTCTGTCTCCCTGTCTCAGATGCATACGCAGGGCAGGAGTCCCTTCAACATCCCCCACTGCACAGTCTTCAGTGCTGCTCATCTACAAAACTGCAAGCGTAGAAACAATGAGCCTTTTCCATTTTTTTTCCTCCACTATGCCATATATCTGGAAGAACTCACTATGCCAGGAGTGAGGTTATGAGTGAGGTTTTAGTCTGACTGCCAATCCTTAAATGTTCATGTTCACAGAAAATGTCTCCACATCAGGTCTCTGGAGCCCCAAAAAACCCTTTGCCGAGTCCAGACAGCCATTCAGCCAGGGAAATAGAGGGAGGATGAGACAGAGGGAGGGAAAAAGAGATAAAAACAGCTATTCAGGGAGGGAAATCTGCCAGTTTTTGCCAGCTCTACTCACAAAAAGACAGCAGGAAAGAGAAGGAAGATCTCCTTGAGACTGATGCCATCTTTGTACATAAAGAGACAAATAAACAGACAGATAGAGGAGCTACGAGACGAGGACATTCACACGGCTCCAAGTATCTTCTCATCTAAGCCATGTTTGGAGACCTGATTTTCTTTGGTTGCTAAAGACCAAAATGCTCAGGATACACAAACACACTCACACACACACTCAGACATACACACAGAAAGTGCTGACTCGTAGGCAAAATGAATGTTGTCTGGTATATAGCTGAGCCCAGAGAAAGCGTATTTACGATAAGTCTGCAGGGGAAGAGCAGTCAGTGTCTTACCGTCTTAATCTGTCCTTCTCAAACAAATGAATGATTTAACAATCAATAAAAACTGACCTTGTCTTCCAGTATCACATTCCCGCTGGAGCCGACCTATTAGCAGTTCAAAGAGAAAACATGTAGGTTCACCAAAAGAAAGTAAGTCCAAACAATTTGGGACACAACCAGGTCACAACATATTTTGTTCTACATAAATCTTCACCTGTATGTCTATGAAGCATACATGTTATTTATTTCAGGTGAGGTCATATCATGCCAAAGGGGTAAAAAAGTGAGGCGTATGGAAAGATAAAAGGAAAGATGGAGTCATCATGAGTAACTGGTGTTTGCCCAGACAGTGACAGTCTGTTGGCAGAGAGATGAGGGAGAGGTGCCCAACTCAGAGCTCAGTCATTTCCTGCTGGCTCAGTGGCCATGTATCGATAGGCTGGCTGAGATCAAATAGAATATGAATAGGGATTTAGACTGTCATACATATGGATCACACAGAACTGCTGTCGTCAGGCTTCTAGTCTTATTCTGACTTGTAGTCTCAGATCCCTCACTGACAGTTACTGTAGTTCTTTTGTTAAAGTGTTCAAAGCTATGCAGGATATCGTGGGTCAACTGCTGCTGAGAGATAATCTCTAAAAGCACTAAAAGCACAGGTAAAAATAATAATAAAAAGAATTGTGAATTCCAGTTAGCTGCATCAGTTTCAGGGTTTTCAGTTTATACTAAAATGTTTGTACTATCCTTATGTTTTGCAGTAAGCCCTAACAGGCTCTCTGGATACGCCAATAGTCTTATTTAAGTGTTTGATCAATAATCCTAACTCCATATGTTACACAGAGCAGTGTCACTGAAATAAAAAGGTCTGTTATGTATTGATCAGCACGCTAAAATAAAGGGAAACCTTGCAAATCATAATCTGTATCATCATCCTTCATCCTTGTCTAACATTAGACAAGGATGAAAGAAGTGAGCCAACACTGCTTGGTAAGTAAAAGCATCATTTTTATATTAAATATACTCCTGAAGCAGGATAAAGTTTTCAATACAAAGGACAGGGTCAGAGTTTATGTACTCTAGGTACAGCAGCATCAAAAATGATCAGTGCTATGGACAAGAAACCTCACCTACCTATGGGGCAGGTGAGGATCACATAAAAGCGTACAGAGCCTGAAGTCAAGTCAAGGCAGTGGGCTCGGTGCTGCATGAAGCACAAAGCATGGGAGGACAGTGTGGCAATGAGTGAAGGTGAGAAGGTAAGGTATAAATACTAAGAGGCAGCAGATGACTGAGATTTCAGGTTTGTAAGGGAGTAGTCAGGGAACTGAACAAAACAAAGGGACAATACTGTGATGGCAGGAAGACTCAAGAGTGCCACAATAAAAGCATGAATATGGACCAGATGAGAATAGTAGCAGCATCATGGCGACTTATAGGTAGTGAAGCTGCACAAAGTGCATGTTTGAGCACTTAAGGACATGTAGTACGAGCATTAGTGGGCTGTGCAAAATTGTTGCATTTACGTGTAGCACAGAGGCAGCTGAATTTCCTGCTGTAACCACTTAAATTAGTAAAGTGCAAGTGTGGAAAAATGCTGTACATTGGCAAACAATAGCTTGAGTCCGGCAAACCAAATCCACTACCAGAAACCCTGTCACATTCGGCATTATTTGATTCAAAGTTAAAATTTAAAGAAGCTTAACTGTAAATGAAATCTTTCCTAGAAAGTGGTTCTTCTCTCACCCTTCCTGCACACTCACGGACAAAAGTGTGCACACAAAGCTGATACAGATGTAAGCGTGATTTGTCACCATCTTTCTTGGCATGGAAAGGCCTGCACTGATGGACGGACAAAGCAAATTAGCCCCATTACTGAGATGTAGGCAGCAGGGCCGAGAAACTGAGAAAGAGAGAGGGAAGCAGAGGTTTAAGATGAGGAATATTAAAGGGGTAAATGTAAATACAAAAAGGAAAAGGAGCAGGGAAGAGATTCAGGTTTGGTGTACAATGAATAACAGAGAAGGCATCATATCAAACACAATTACGTACGTGTGAGCGTGTATGTGTGAGCCAGACTAGACATCTAAGCTTTGAGCCCTCGTGAGGGAGAGGGAAAATGTGCATTATCGCCCATCCATCACTCTCTCATTACTCATTCACTTACTTACACTCAGACTCACACAAGGAGCACATACATGAATGCTGATACGGCCTAATACGTGCACTTAACACCAGACTGGATGTGAGCGAGACACATTTATCTCAATGTAACTGTGTGGAAACGCTTCTGAGTGCATCTGCGAATGTGTGTATGTGTGTAGAGGCGAACGTGATCCGCCAGGTTTCAGGTCAAAGCAATTCTCCGTCAAATGATTGGTTCATAATCTGATTGACAGTCAGACTCCCTCCTCTTCTCTGTCTTCTCCTTTGGTTGTCATCGTTTTTCATCCATTTTCTGTCTCTCTCATTATCCCTCACTCCTGTTGGATACATTCCTCCCTTTTATACTGTCTCAACTCTCCTCCATTCAGTTTCTCCACCCCTTTTTAACACAGTGTTTGTCCTCTCCTCCCCTTCACTTCTCTCCATCCTCCCTCCATGCTGTCTCATGCTTGAGGATATAAACACATCATCCTGTCTATGCTGTGATCTCATTACCTGTGCTAACACCGCTCATAACCACAGCACCTCTGCCATCTGGAAGTTTGTGTATGCCATTCTGTGTGTGTGCTAGCTTCTCAATACAAACATGTATAAAAACATGCCACATATGGTCAAGGTGAATGGAAATAGAAGCACAAATCCCTTAGCGGTGATGCTAGTCTAGTGGCCTTGGGTGCTTTCTCGAGAAATACTACAGTTACTTAGAGTAATGTGAAGTGTCTCCTTTTCAGACCTGACATCAATTGAGAAATTTTATCTAGACCACCCAATTAAAGGGAAATCTTAAGCACACGTTCATAAGGTCTGTATGCTCACATGTAATATTCTTACTCTTTGTACCTAACCTGCATGCAGCCAAGATTATTAATGCTGTTCTTCAAAGTTGAAAGATGCAGTTAATTACAAAATTATTCATTTGAAATTTTGCTAACATAATCAACTTTACCTGATGGTAGCTATGAGTGAATTCATTGTATTTCATCTTCTCTCTCTTTTCATTTGTGTAAAGTTGCTACTGTTCTGTAACCTTTAAATGAAGGCTAAAAATATTCCAATAACCCAATAACCCCCCAAAAAATATTTAAATATTTAATGAAGAATATTTACATTTAAAGCAGAGACGTCCTGACTTTTAGAATGCTTGGTTCGATTTGTAAAAACTCTAGCTCCTACATTTCCAAGAATACAGCCAATGGCATATTTTAGTTCAACCCACTATGCCTAGCTCACATCTTCATCATGGGATATTTTCTCACACTTGACAAATCTCCAGAGCTGCAGAAGATGATTTTTAACTGTTCTCACAGGCTGAATAATAGTCCTCAGTTACACTGATCTTTATTTGCTAAATTGATTAAGTACTCCTTTAAGAAAACAGTCTATTGGATACATCAGAAACAAGCAGGTAACCAGTTTCACTGATGCTGTGAAAATTAAAACCTCTCATCACCAACACAGAGCCTGTAAAAACAGAGAAGATTTTGGAACTTGAGGTTTTCTGGTTTATATGTGCTGTTCTTAAGGTAAATGTTAAAGTGAAAGTTCAAAGTGAGCCGAGCTATTGCACCTATGGGGTCAATGTACCCTAATAGGCCAACGATCTGATGGCCCTCCTTAGAGCAGGGCCTCCTCCTGTAGCATTTGGGTGGGTGTATTTACAGTTAGAGAGCGAGCAGCCTGGGGAGAATGCAGCCAGCAATTTAAAAGAAAGAGGAAAACCAGTCTCCTTTCACATCATCATGGAGATTTAATGACATGCTGCAGGCCTCATTTAAACTCTTAGCAGCTGGCTGGGATCTATAGTGCCACGTCACTCAGCAATCAATATCTTTTTCACTCACACACACGCCCTGCGAGAAATCTCTCTTATCGGGAAACATCAGATCAAGCAGATACACTTGAATGGCTTTTGGGGCCAGATTGACTCACAGTGAGGGGACGCAGGATCAATGTTTTTGCTTGCAAGCTAAACTCATCCTGCTGTGGTCTCTGTGTTTGCATGTGTCTTTTCAGGGAGTGCTTGCCTGCCCAACCAGCTGTCTGCTTATTCACACCGTATTATTGTTAAGGTGGTGGTGATCAGGATCACAGGACAGACCCGCAGCCCCAGAGCAGGCTGAGATGTCTGTGGCCTCACCTGACAAGAGAGACCCCTGATTGAGCTTCCCTGCTGGGCTCAGGAGACAAAGACAAGTGCCTGTGTTTCCAAACATGGGCCCCCTCTCACAACCCAGAGGTCAGGAATTTAGAATAATCTCACCAAAGCAGGAGCGGACCATGCATACACATCTACACACACAGACAAACACACACACACACACTCACACACATTTAGGGATTAAAGTTTTAATATGACTCTACTTAACCCAACAGAGGAACGAATGGCAGGGGTCTATGGGATGGGCAGGGATTGTGTGTGTGTGTGTGTGTGTGTAGGGGGAGGGGGGCTCTATGTGGGCAGAAAGAGAAAAAGTTGTTCTGGTTGGGATGAAATCTCCAAACACGGGACAGGTGTTTGACAGAGAGGAAGCACGTATCCATTAAAAGACAGACACAAGAAGCAAGAGGGTTTAGATATGGACTATATGATCAAAGCAGACAAATGAGGAAAGAGATGAAGGGAGAGGGGGGACCTTGCTGCAGTGAGTCATGAATGAGCATCTTGGTCTAAAGGGGACACATGCTCTTTGATCCTCTTCTAATGATGTTTCTCAAGCACCACCAGAGGAGGCAAATGACTGACATACAGACACCAATATCAGTGGATTCATCACCTGCACTTAGACACACATCAGGATTCTGGACACTTTTTAAAGTATATCAAACTAAGACTCTAAGCAATGTAGTCGCCTACAATTTTGAAGTTTCAAAGGTACCTGACACCTTACCTCTTTAGCCTTATCATTTACTGTATTGCCATGAAAAGCAGGATAATGTCAGCTTTAGCCCAGCGGGTGCAGTAGCATTTTAAACTCTGTACTACTGGGCTGAATTGCCATGATTCTGTCAGAGTCACTGCAGGGGAAGTACGCCATCTAGTGCGTAGGTAGTAGCCTATGAGGCTTTACAAAGGAGGCTGAAAATACAAGGGAGTATATCAGAAAATCATCTCAATGAGTGCTTTAGAAATTTGGTGAAAATGCGTAATGCTTCACTAAAGTTAAAATCCTGTATTAAGCCACACATTAAAGATCCATTCAGTTTCATTACATGCAGCTCTATAAAGTCTCTTAATAACTTTTTAATATAGTCTTCTTCTCACTTTTAGCAGTGTATGTTCTGATAGATTAATTTGGCCTACTTATGCTGTGTCCTATCACCTATAAGTTTCTGTTAATATCTGTACACGCAAAAGCAAGAAGTCACCCACTGCTCCTACAGTGGAATAAAGGTATCTCACCCTGTGTTGTGTGTGAAATAGAATTGGAGCAATTCCAAAAAACATTATTTAGAAATATGCACAGCGTGAGCATAATGCTGAATAAATGTTGAATGGTCTGCGCTTTCCTACCTTTTTTCTTTCTTTTTTACCTAACAAAGTGCTTAACACTGTTACCACTGACAATCAGCACACAGTCACAGCGATGGGGGATCTGCCATGCAGCTGGCCTAAACCACCAAAACCAACTTTCTTGCTCTAAGACTCTTCAAGAGCCTGGTTGCTTTAATAGCACCTGCCTTAGCTGATATCAAGTGGTGCAACAAATTTGCACCACTTAATATCATTTATAAGTTAAAAATAGGCTACACTGTAAATTAATTGAACCGCAACAAACTTTAAAAGGAGTATTGTAGGACTTTTTACAAGCGAAACTATGAGGTCAGTTTAAGTGAAACAACACAAAGCATTAAAAAAATGGCCTCCGCCTGCCTAATAATGGGCCCATTTCACCAAGTCTAAGGAGAAGAGTGGACAATTTGCTGTCTATAATAGCATTTGCCAAAGGAGACAGGTTACTGAGGCGGTGAAAACACACTCCATCTAAAATGATCGTGCTGGATCAGCTGTGGCATTGCGCGTCTTCCAACCGTGAAGAACTGTGGGCCGAGCGCCTCTATAATTAAAGTGCTTATTGATTAGACTTTACGCACTTGCGCGTCCTCTGGACCGTGAACCAGAGGCAGGGAGCAGGTCAGTCACTCTCAGACATTCAAATCACCTCCAAGCCATGAGGGCAATGTCTATGCTAATGTCTATGGTAATGTAGCCGGATTATTGCCGATTATTGACGCTTTGCCTAAATGGATGGTTGATCCTCAATTGAAGCTTTGTATTGAGGGGTCAATACCTATGAGATTGATACCGGGGCAGGAGGTCAGTTTAATTTTAACTCCACTGGTTTTAGGAAATGAATGGGGAATGACTTAGTTAATTGAAATATTAATTGTAAAGTAAATGACATTTCTCAACCCCAAAAGGGATTTCTGTTCACCCCCTGGTGTTAAACAGAAATATACTGGATTCATCTATAGAAAGGGGAATGGGTCAGAGACCCTCATTTGTTGAGGATCAATCTCTCACTGGCTTCATTTGCACATTTATATCTTGTTTTTATAAGTATGGAAAAGCAGTGTGTGTGTGTGTGTGTGTGTTTCTGTGAAGAGAGCAGAGACAGAAATAAAATGTAAAGAGCATAGCACAATAAAAGAGTTAAAGTAAAATGAACAAGAAGACAACTGGCTCCACTGCTGGAACAGAGAATAACAGTGGATGATGGTTGATGGACCTCTGGTGGGTGCTGGTGCTGGGCTGGGCAGGTGCGAAGCAGAACATCATGCAATCAGTCTGAGAAAGGTCGGTGTATTGATCGGTGTATATGGCTCCACTGTTACATATCAAAAACATCTCTGCTCTTCCCAACACTTCTGCAGCTCTAAAAATGACCTGAAGTGCATTGCTCTTTACAAGAGTCCATCCCCAGACAGCTGTTGGGCCTGTCACACTGAGGCACCAGCATCTTTCAGACTCAGAGCCAGACACATAGCTCTTTGTTACAGCATACCTGGCCTTTATAAAAGTTTCCTGGTTGTTTTTCTTGCTCAAGATGAGCTTATCAGTAGCCTGTGTGTACACAGACAGAAGGGAAAGGGATTGAGTTAATCAGACTGTCTGATCATTATAACGCTACTGAAAAGTCACATATCCTTATCTTCCAAAATGAATCAATACAATTCCTCAGTGTTGAATAAAGGATAAAATTAAACCTTGATCTGTCTGGAGCGGATTCTTTATTAAACAGAGACAGAAGACACAGCCAAATATATCCATCTGATGAAACATTCTTTAATTACTGGTCTCATTTGCGACATGCCACTCACATTGTGTCTTTGCCTGTAGGTGTGTGTGTATGTGTGTGTGTGTGTGTGTGTGTGTGTATGTGCCTTTGTGTGTGTGTTTGCTTTGAGCCATGCACCAGCCACTGATGTGTTTCATATCAGGATCTTCTCTATCTCAGCCCGATCCCAAAAGGCCCCTCATTTCTGTTGTAATAGGCAGGCATGGAGGAGTGCACAGAGTGCAAGGCTAAAACTTAGTGCATGTGAAAGACATGTGAGTGGGTGCATGTGATCAAAAAAACAGTTTGAAGTTTGGTTTCCTAATACATTTTCTCACTTATGCCTATGTGGATGGTGGTGAGGTACGGCTCAGATTTAATGGAATCCTTTACATTTACCTTTAGTCATTTAGCAGACGCTTTTATCCAAAGCGACTTACACTTGAAGTACAAGCAAAAATCTAAGTCGAGGAGATAAACATCAAAGCAAAGTAATATCAGAAAAGTGTTTACATTTCACAAGATGCAAGTGCAAGAAAAAGACTCAGCTACCTCTGAAACCAACAAACAAATTTCAAACAGCCCTTACTTGTTGAGTATATATCTCCTGTCCTAGTTGGGTGCTTGTCCTGTCCTTGTCCAATCATATTTAATACAACCTGAAAATATGTAAGTATCTGTATGTAAATGTGTTCTCCAAGATGCCCTCGTGTCCACGTATGGGCGCTCAACAATTCCCATTTATTCTTCCCTATTTGCAGTCAACATAGGGTGAGGATATGAGAGCCGGTATTGATCAGGAGACTAATTCCTATCAGCCATAGTGTCATCCAACCAACAACCCTGGCTGCTGCCCTGAACAACAACTACTGAACGAGCGTGGAGCGAATAGTCCAGCCTGGTATTTCTCCTCTGACAAACAGGTTGCTACAGGGATAATAATGATGAGCCTGGAATACGGTGTGGAGAAATGCACATGTGTGTGTGCATTTGAGTAATTGTGAGTGCCAAGTAAAAGCACATCATTATGTGTGTGTTGGGTTTCATATGTTCTTCTTTTTCTCTGTGGGCTTCTTTATGTTCTCCAGTGTATGTATTTTTATGCATTTTGAGCTCACTAAGAATGTGCACCGGCCAAGTTTTCACTGATTTTAATGACTGGACACTTGGGTTAAAGGATTGGGATCAGCTGTTGTTGACTGAGGGAGTCAAGGGCATGAAGCTTCCATTTGCCTTCCATTCTGACAGCAGGTGGACAGACAATCGGGTGTTTATTTTTGCTGTCAATAGCGCTGGTCTAATGATGTGGTGGCTGAGGCTTACCAAAGGACAGAGGTATATATAAAGTTTCACTGTTTTCTTTTTCCTCAAATCAAACGTGTTGTGCGTCAGTTTTTCTGCAACACTTTCTTCACTTGATTTGCAAGGATCCTTCTGCTGTTTATCTCTTAGTTTTTGTTTGTATGTCCTCATATCCTCAGGAAACCCTACTCTTTCCTTTTTGGTTTTCACTTAATTCATGTTCTGTCTTTTAAATTTTTAAGCTTTAAATCACTATTATATGTCACTACTATATTGTCAGTTTGACTTATTTTATGGTTGGTTAAATGCTTAAAACTACAGGACTGATACATACCCCCTTCTACTTCTACAGTATATGAGGCCTTCAACTTATAGATAATATAAGTTATCTATAAGTATATATAATCAAAAAATATAAATTCTTAAAAATATATTCTTTTTTAACCCTTTTGTTTTTATTGGTAATTCTAGTTATAAAACTGAATTAACAATTACCAAACTAAAAATAAAACTGTCTTCCTGCTACCAAAATCTTCCATCTCTTTCATCAAAGATACAGTATAACATCAAAGGTGCATTGTGGTATTCTGGATAATTAGACATCTGATAACGCTGCATTCACACAGTAAAATGGAAAAAAAAAAAACCTCCGTATACCCACTGTATAGGCCTCTACACGTATGCATGCAGTCTTGAGAAAGAGGAAAAATACCTTCACTCATGATGTGAGTTTACACCATGGGTATTCACACCCTTACTAATTGAGAACATAACAGTCACTGAGTTGTGTTTCTGAAAGATATTGAAAGTTATTTTGAATAAAAACTGGACTGGTACAAAAGGTTCTGATAAGAATATATTAGATATATTCTTATATCTTATATCTTATCCTTATCTGATTAAACAGCAAATTTCCCCAGACTTTCCCTAACATTTAATGAGTTCTGTGCCTCTTTCAGCTGCCTAACGCTGTAAATTGGTAAAGGATAAGAGACAATTTGTGGCTTTCAGACTGAGCATAAAGGAAAGTGATGAGTATTTCTGTGTGTATGTGTACATTTATGTACAGGGGTTTGTACTTTTGAGTGATGATACAGATGTACTTGTGGGTAGGTCTGTGGCAAATGGTCTTTTCGACTTGTGAAAGTTGAACTCATTCTTTCCTCTCCCCCATGCAGCCACATTGACATATCCTCCATGCTGACTGGTTAGACGTAAGGTGCCAGAGGAACCGGAAGGACTTGGGTTTTAAAAGAGGCATGATCAAACCTTGAATGATCACAAACGCAGACACAACCTTATTACCTGGAACAGCCGTGATCTCATGCACAATTGTGGCTGTATGAGCAAGGCTTGTTTTGATAACTTCTCAGCCAAGCAGCAAGAATACACATTCGGATTCGGATCGTAAACATTTGCGCTGAGGGATATTACATTCGACAACCGCGTAGGACAAAGCTACGGTGTGATTTTAGGATGAGACTTCAACTGGTGTTAGCCAGTCTTTGCTTCATCACATGGATGAGCTCAGTCTTTGGAAGTGAGTACTGTGCACAGTGTCTGCTTGGGTGTAATGTCTAAATAACTATCAATGAAAAGTAAAGGGAATTTAATCTTTCTTTCTTGATGTGTGTCTTGTTTAGCCAATGGACCGGCTGTGTCAGGCTGTTGTCCCGGCTGGTCCAAGATCAGAGCCCCTGTTGAAAAAATTGTGAATTACACCAAACAGTTGGACGACATCTGCACCATCAAAGCTATAGTGTAAGTGGTCCAGTAACTCCTTTACCCACGCAGCCAGTCTTGGTCATATGTGTCCAGCTTTTTAATTACAGTATCTGTCTGTGAGATTTCTGCCACAACGAAAACATAATAGAGATGAATTAAATTATATTTTTGCCTTTTAGATCATAAATGTACAAATAGTTTAAAAAGTCAAATGCAGCTACTTTCCATCTCAGTGTAGTCCCACTGAAAAGAGCAAAGAGATTCTGCTGTTGAAAATGCAATTGAAAAAATTACTAGTGAGAATATTAAAAAACTGTATTGCCATGCTAATAACAACTTGTGATCAATTCTAGGTTTGAGACAGAGGCTGGAAGGATAATTTGCGCTGACCCTGCAGACAACTGGACTATAAGAGCCATTCACGCGGTGGACAAGAGATCTATGCCATTGGTCAACAAGGAAAACAATGAAGAAAGATCAACAAGTGGCATTACTCCGGTAGTGGCATCAACCATACCAAAAAAAGTTCGATCAAAAAGGAGATATACGAAGAGCCAGCTAAGGAGATATGTCAAGGGACGGAGGAACTGTAATTGCAATCCAAATTAAAGTTACCACAGTCTGCACACATTTCTCTTCATGTTTGGACCATATCTTACTATAAATTGGATGACATTACATTAGGGTAAAAAAAAAAAAATGTAAAAAAAAAAAAATATATATATACATATATATATATATATATATATATATATATATTTAAGCATATGTTATCTTTGCGTACATCAAAGTATGTATAAATATATGTATGAACCCCTTCCACATTAGTGGACAATAAAGTATTTACGAGCAAATGATGTGTCCGGTTGTGAATGAATAGCACATAACACACTACAAGCTCTCTGTAGCTCTGACTGTGTTTAGAGATGGTGCACATGACAACAGAATAGGAAGAAAACCCACACTCACATACAGCTCTGCAGAGATAACAATCTAGACAATGATTAACATAGTGAAAGCTTATCGTTCATAAAGAGTTGGCATACACACAAAAAATGACATCAATGGCAACGTTCCATACATTTTTTCTTTGTTTATGTATTTGTATACTGTCCATGATGATATCTCCCAGTGCTTTACACTTAGCTGTACAATACTGTAGTATGTAGTGAGCGCCATCTTCAGTTTCTTTGATCATTCTTTGGTCATGTAATACAAACTGTGCTGGGCTATCACAAGGTTGAGTAAAGTACCAAAACCCTCTGGATTTGGATTCATTTCGTATGGCTTTGCGATGTTAAATATGATCACACTGGTGTAATAGTGAACTCTATAAATGAGTCCGTGTTCCGACATATTGCAGATAATATTATGTCTGAACATGGATTGTGTGATAGTTGTACGCTCACATAAATTGGCTGTAAGAGGTTTGAAATGTATTTCCTTGTCTGTTTACTGACTTCATAGATGCAGAAATCCTGACACTGCAGGCCAGTGACAAATGTCCACAGGAACTTGTTTCGTTTGTGTCCGGTTTGAGTCACACTGTGAATAATGACTGGGCTCAGTGATTCCTCTTTTTTGGCAAAAGTTCACATTAGGAGTCATTATGTGATACCTGAATATCAGATAATCTTGTCATTTAGTGTGACGCACACAAAATACCACAGAAACCATTTTAAATGTAACAGACTGAGAAGAAAGAAATAATAATCATGATTAATTTCCTCTTGTAATCAGTCATACGCTAAATATATGCTGTTCGAATATAGTAAAAAAGCTAATTCACATTATGTCTCATAGTTAATTTGCCCTTTAGGTAGAATTTTAACACAGAAGTTTGAGTTAGTAAATCTCATATTGTTTATACTTGTATGTACTTTACGTACATATACTTTTTCATTTGTCAGATGCTTTTATGCAAATTGACTAATGAGTGAGATGCAAAGCAAACAAAATCTAGGTTAGGGATTATATTCTAAATATTTATTTTGTGTTAATTGACAACAAGTTGAAATGAAATACTCCATCAAAAGTAGAAATGTCTGCTGATATCTGGAGTTTGTGATGTAGTAAACATGTGTGTTATACTATTACTTTTGTCTCAGAAATGGGTTGAGTTTTATTTAAAACTGGGGGGCTGCCACACCAACACAACCACAACATCCTGAATGCACTGTTGAGTACATATGTATGCGAGTGTATGTTTGTGGTCAGAGAAATGGTGGAACATCCTCATTTCTAAGAAAATTAATTCAATGTAACAAACTATATTAGCAGCCATGAAACACAATGCATTACAGAAATGCCAAATTGTTATAGCAGCACTTTTTGTTTTATTAACTGAAATTGCTACCGTTTTGCTTTATTCACAATACTCTCATCTAGGTTATTTTCAGCCACATCATGCAGCACAAAAAAAAACTGCCACTTATGCTACAAGCACACAGTGTTAAACAGCAAACAAAGTTGACTCATAGCTTATGAACATGGTGGAGTATTAGTTCACTAAGCAGCCAAATGTAGTAGAAACCAAAAGGGAGAACACACCTGTTCCATGATTTACAGACATGCAGTGGACAGAATAGAGCACATAGATGATTATAGTATGGACAACTAGGATGGCAGCATTACAAATTATAAATATGAAGAAAATAATCTAGAAGGGTATCAAGCATCTACCAGGTGCCAAACAAAATCCCCTCTCCACAATTAAAACATGAAAGATTACACTTGTAAACAATATATGCGGAAAATATGGACCGAGGAAGAGAGAGAAAGGTCAGAAAAAGGCACAAAGGACAAAAAACAAACATTTAGAATGAGCAAACAGAGTCTACGTAGTAGGTTTATTCAATTACGGGGACTAACCAGACTGAGACCAACCTGTCAGAGTGACAATTATAGTAACTAAAATGTTAAGGTTAGTCTTTAAAGGCCTCTGCAGTGAGAGTCTGTTGTCAACAAGGGAAATATTCCTGAGGAAGTCTCCCTATAAATGTTATAATAATGAGGTCTGGATAATACAAAGATGACATATATGATTCCGTTAATTGTTACTGATTGAGAAAAATATTCTGTTCTAGCAGCGAAAAAATGCATCAGTGTAGTTCAGTACTCACTGGAGTGAGAGATTCCATTTTTGATTTTCACCATTTGCACTGCAGTTTTCAACAGGCCTGCTTACGAGTACATGTTTCTTCAGTAAAGCAGGGTTTAGACCTCTATTACGATCCTGGTGTGTTGGTAAGGGGTGCAACTGAATACAGGAGACTGGAGAGAGCCATGCTTAAGACACTAGTAGACCAGATCCACCTCATCCTATCACAGTTAGTTAGACCCAGACAATAAGGCAGGACAGACACGGTAGTGGAAGGCAGTAAATGTAATTTATTTAAGATGTTGGGACTTCAAAGCCAGGCACAGGATAAAAATACCTCAGGGATAAGACAGGGGAGACTTAGAAGGAACAAACAACAAGTAAAACTCTCAGAAGACATGAAGACATTGTGGCAGAGAAGAGTAGCCGAGTATATATTTGGGAGGCAACAAGAGAGGTGAGTTGTGACTGATTAGGTAGAGCAGCAGTGAGGGAAAGAGCACGGAAACAGAGTGGAGAGACAGAGGTGGTCACCATGGCAACACAGATCAGCGTCACCATGATGAGACATGCCTTAAATCTGACTGACCAATGTGTCAAGTGGTAGATACATTAGGACCGCAGGAACAAGCTAGTATCGCTTCAACTGGGGGGGGCCAGTCAGGTCACAAACCACATTATGTCAAATGTGTTACTGCTACAATAAGTATGTTTTCATACACAATCTGGAACACACTACAAATAATGAGAAGTGTGAAAAGATATGTACAGCTTAATGTCATCAGCTCGCCAAAATAAGACTGCAAGTACAGCTATTCAAAAAAAGATGTGTAAGTAAAAACAGAATGCAATGATTTCGTTGTTGCTATGTTTTGCTGCCATCAGTTGAAAATGAGCTTTTCCATGAAATGCTAAAATGTGATATATGTCATATATATCTGATATATGTCATGTTTTATTTGTAGTAAAATATGGGTTGATGGGATTTGCAAATTATTGCATCCTGTCTTTATTTACGTTTTGGGGGTTGTAAATACTAATGACACTCTGAAGGATAAAAACTTTATATTGTAGTGTTTGCAGCTTCTAATGTTGTCTAACATTAACATTATGACATTATGTCTAACGTCATAAATATTAATTAATGCAGGTTTAAATTACATTTACATTTCAACAAACCCTGCAACTATATTGTTGCTAAAGATGGTACAGTTAGAAAAACAGTTTGCTTCAAAAATCTACTTCCTTAATGTCACATCACATGACTGTTGGAACAACAACATTGGCAGTTGTTGTGAGACTGGAGTTTCCTGTCTGAAAGTCCTGCGTTTTGTGACTCAGCGAACACCTCATCCTGCCTCCTTACAAACATTGGAGAATCTAAACACTATGTGACGGTCTAATGTTCACTACAGCTGCCAGATGTTGCTAAGCAGTACTACGTATCTGTTTTTGACGGCACATACAAACAACCTACTTGGTCATGTTTTACAGGAGGACAGTGTCACTCAGGGAGAAGACATTGAAAACCATGAGAAGAATTGTTTCAGTTTCATGAGACGTACATGCCAGACAAGAGAGAAAGTCTTTTTTGTATGCAGGAAGTTGTGGAAGAGAAAGAATATTGGAGCCCACTGGGTTTGGTAGCTCCTTCCACCGTCATCACACATCTGAGCTGAAGCGCTTTGTTTGCTGTGGTCAGTCACCTCATGGGGAAATGGGGAAGTCACCCTTTTAACTGAGCAAAACTTTCTGCATTTCATTTCATTTGCTAAATACAAAGAATGAATAATGGGGAGAATGTCAAAAGACCCATTAAACTATTTTAAAGTAATGACGAAACAAGACCATGTGTACTGTACGGTAAGGTATGTACGTACAGTAGGTAGGTACTATATGTGTGTGCACTTGAGAGGTGTGCTGTGGTTAACCTATCAAGATGAAAATGGAATCACACCACTTTTTTGAACTTCACACGATCAGAGTGGCATGCAAAGATGTACAGTTCACACACACACGCACACACACACACACACAAACACACACACACAAAAGAAGTCAACATGCATCTTCCCACCCTATATAAATCCCACGTGTAAGAATGTATACTAATCTATATCTCTTTTAGCTATAGCCACATAGAGTTTGTGAAGATCCCACAAGTCTTTGCAAAAAGAACCACTACGTGATACACAGTGCTTCTTAAAACCCGTGATAAAGTAATAGCACATTTACCAGTGGAAAATATGTGTGAACATATTAAAAGACCCCAATACAGTGAAAGTCATCACACATTTTTAATTACCTTTGATTAAATGCACGTGGTGTAGGTCTACAGCTCAGTCACACATGTAGCAACAGGCAACTAAGCAATGAGTGGGGAAAACCCATTACACTGTGGTTCAGGCAAACGTTGCATCAACTTTAAACACTCCACTCTCAGCCCCCAACACCTCCCCCAGCTTAAACAGACTGAGACAAAGCTGTACTTTCTCTTTTAACCCACATATAGTAAACAACGGTTTGTCTGATACTTTTTTTTAAAAATCACACATCATTGTCTTAGCGCCACCAAATGATGGAAACATTTGAATTAAAACCCATATACCTTCCACATGGTCAACTCGAAGCCCCCCACGTCACACCATGAGAGGAGGTGGAACATTATGGCCACTGGAATAGGTGAATATGCTGTGAATGACTCACTGATGAGTTTAATAAGAATAATAAGAATTCTGATTTCTGGTTAAATACAAGTTGGTGTTGGGGTTGACATTTATTTACTATTTTCTGGTCAGTTTGATGAGGGGGGGTGAGCTACTAAGATTTGCACAAAATGTTGCCGAGACCTATTTATATTCTAAATATATAATTAAACAATCTAACTCAAGATATTGTTTAAAGTCAAACATGTATATACTGTGTATCACCTGTATACACTCATGTTTGCCAAAATCATGTGAACACCTTATAATAAAATTCAATACACTATACCCTTAGATTTCACCATACAGTTTGTTTTGAGTGGGTTTTAGGATCCCAGTGTTTCACACAGCTGCTACAGAGGTTCTGTCCAGCTTCCAAACAAGAATGTGCACATAATGCCATAACTGACACTTCTGTGTCTGTTGCTAAAAAGCTAAACTACTTACTTTAAAGCAGGACTTACTGGAGTGTTTTTAATTTATGATAAAGTGAGAGACGTAGAGCAAAGAATTACCCATCAACTAAACCTTTTTGTGGTTCTTAAGACTGTGGCTGAAAGTTCCCACTTTTTGGTCTGTCGACACTGAACCATAAAACCATTAAATACCATGAAGTTCAGCTTGAGGAACTTTTTCAGCTCTAACTTTAGACTAGTAGGTACTTTCTCAGTTGAATAGGAACCATAAGCTAAACTTGCTGCTGTTTGTCTATTTCACAGCAATGCACTATTCTTACACTCTAAACTATGCAGCCATAGTGAATATCTTTGTTTCATGATATTTGGTGTTGTCATATGAAAGACGCGATTTGGAGAATAGCATAGATGCTCGGCCACAAGGTTAATATTAATGGTCTTATTAATGTGATGTGGAGGACAAGGTTCAGCATGGCAACTCCGAGCAGGCTGCAGCTACACAGCCCCATACGCAGCAAAATGATACACAAGTAAAACTGAAAGTAATGGCCAAACAAACTGCTCTTTGTACCACTTAAAATCTTTTACTCAAGTAAAAGTACTACTATGCAGATTATCTACATTAAGTAAAAGTACTCCACTAAGACAACAATGTATTTTAAACAATTTTATTTTTTTATATTTATTTAACTACCAGGCGGTGTTGTGTATGTACCCATTACTGTAAAATGTAGCTTTTCTTCATATCCACACAGTAATTTATTTTGTCACTCACAATCACAGTGACCATTTTATTAGCTTTTGTTTCTCAGTTTCATTTGTCAAGTTATTTACATTATTTACATTTATACAAAAGCAAACATATAATATAAAATATAATTGAAAATAATATTGAACAACATAATGTAATATTATGTGATGTCACATATTATTTCACAAATAATATTATTTTATATATTTAAATGAGGTAAGAAATTGAGAGAAATAACTGCACGGAAAACACTGAGAAGACTGGGAGCTATGGCTTTTTTATTCAACTGTGCTGTCTTTGGAGGTGATGATGTGGAGGTAAGGTAGTGTGGAGATGCCTATTCTTCTTATCAAGATGACCCTTGATGATCTTTGTCCATAGGTTATTAGGGTCGGAGCAGATTTTCTTGCCTTTCAGCGTGGTGAAACTATTGAAAAGAAAAATTAAAAAAACAAAAACAAATCAGTAACAGGTTAAATAATTTCTAAAGTGAACATTGCTTAAAATTTTACAAGTTCTGACTTAAAAACAACCGTGGTTGATTCGGATATACAATGCATATTAGTTTATACACGTTTTACTTTTTAAAGTGGTTTGTTTAAGAATAGCTGACCATGTAAAAACAACCCATGCACACAAATCAGACAGTGAAAAGTCTTGCTGGCTTACATCACTGCGTGTAGACGGCATGCCGGCTGATTTTGCTCATAGTAACTTCTCAACAGGTTACGGTGGACTTTAGTAGAACTTATTTTGCGACAACAAGTTGCTATCCCACCTAAAAAGACACAAGATATTATCATTATGTTATCATTATCATCATCTAACATAGAATCAAATCTTGTTTCGTATACAAAATCATTGCGGAAGAATATACACATGTATAACTGGTTGCTGTCACGCTTACCTTGAGCTGAGACTGGGTAAACCATGAGAGTTAAAAGTAAAAGTGAGACAAAAGCAAAACTTGTCATTGTGTGTCTCTAGCTAAAACAGATATGATGTGGTGTCTGCACTGCAAGTCCTTTTTAAACCTACAATACACTAACACATTCATTTATGCCATTTGCAACTTATGCGTGTTGCACCCACAGATATGCACACAGCTGGAAAGTAGAGTACATATTTCCTACCACAGCAACTCAGCGTGGTCTTCGCCCCTCTACTTATCTTTAGTGGTCTGAGGGTGTCGGTGCATTTTCCACTGCAGTAGATGTGGTCTACACATGTCTTCTTTAAACACATTTCAGTCAAATTCAGTTATTATTTGGAAATTACCAGTAATGCACCTGTATTACTGGTAATACACCTGTAATTCCAGGATAGTGAAAAAATAACCTTGATATTTTTGGTTAGTAAAAAGTTATGATCCCATTTCACTATGTTTATAAAACAAATCTGTGCACGTTTATTGACACTTTTTTTACACGGACGATTTTTTCAGATAATGAATACTGATAGAGCAGCATGAAATTAAACTTGTCTTTAAAGATTATAAATATATATCATTCGGTTGGTTTGTTAGGTAGATCCTCTGATAACTCATACTTAACTTAACAGAACACAAAAGTCTTCCCTAATCCCTAAACCAGACTCACACACAAAGGTGAAAATAATCATGGAACTGCAAAGACAAATAGTGAAGTATCAGTCTTGATTTCTAACATGGAAGCTTTATACTGTTGGGTTTTTGAGGTGAGTCACTAGTGATGCTTCTGTTCTGAACTCTGCAACCACAGTGCGTACACAGAGAAGAGGCATTTCCCTTTGTTAGTCTCATGGCTATTGCACATTTAATGTAATGTTATACGGACAAATACTGTGCCACCACAGTATTTTGCCATGCAAGTTTTGTCGCAGTGAAACCCACATGGTTTGTGGTCTTTTAGGTCTTTCATGCACGAAAGAAGAGCTTTGCTGCAGAGACAGATAAGAGTCAGATAAGATGCATGCTCAGCTGTATATGGCAAAAAGTAGTGCATGCCAATGTTTAATTGAAACAAAACAGGGTAAAGAAAACAAACATCTGGGAGAAATAAGAATCTCCATGCAAAAAACATGAGAATTCTATTAAAAAAATCTATAATCTGTGCTAGAATGGTTGCGGTGGGTTACAGCGGCTGCCTCACAGTTCTGAGGGCATCATCTTGGCCAGCAAGCGGGGGTCTTTCTGTGAAGTTCACATGTTTTGCACAGGCTTGTGTGGGTTTCCTCAATGTGAACAATGTGTTATTGGGGGCTGAAAAGAACATTAGTAACTCTTCACAGTGTGTATTTTTGGAGCAGTGGGTGTTTGTTTCATGTTATTCTTCTTTACATGGTAAGCCGGGGAGTTAGCAAATATTGACTAAGTTAGAAGAAATCCACATGAGCTGGTTAATATTTTGCAGACAATTAAATGATCATCTCAGGATAGTTTGTGTGCATTCAGTCTAGAGAGTGTAGAGAAGAGGGGGCCGGGAACACGAAGCTCTCCAATATTTTGAATTTGGACTGAAATATTTTTTTTTTCTTACAGACTGAGCAAGAATGCATATGATTTTGCTGTGGTCAGCACTGGGTTACTACACTGTAGAGCTGCAAAGATTGCATCAACTGCTTGCTGCTTCCACTTTTTTTTTGTCTCTCTACATGCAGAAAACCCTCAGAAACTGGAAATACCTGTTGCTATTATCGCTAACATGCCAGTAAACATCGCTGGGAGAGCAATGTCATGTTAAAGATGTATAGCAGCAGTACATTAAAATGTTGGATAACAGAGGAAAAAGCCCATGTAGGTGATGACAACAGGAAGTAGCTATGTCATCAGTTTTGGGGTAATGCCTTACCAAGTGCATTACGTAATATATATTACTTTTCATGTTAAGGCTGTATACAAACGCCATACCTCATTAGTTTAGTAATAATACTACTAATTACATTTACGATTATTTAAGTGAACCTCTTCAAATGTCTCTGTTTGCTGCTCCACTTAGTGTTACTCTCACTGAGACTCTGATGATAAACAGCTAGTTTGCAATGTAGAGCAGTAAAAGTTGGCGGTGAATCCCTGTCATCTGTAGAGAATGTGTTTAAGGAATATGCCGTGGAGGGTGTACAGACAACATTAATGTTGTTTCCAGAAGCATCATCAGCAAGTTAAAACATGAACAGGTGAGTTTTTAGCTGCTAGCTGCTGATAAGCTAATGCTGAAAGTAAAGTGGGTTTAGTTTCCAGCTCTGTCAGTAGGATACTTTAATGTTTTGGTAGCCTGCGTGGAGTTGACGTGTTAATCGGTCAAGAAGACGTTATTTCTTTTTTACTTCTGGTTTACTTGCATTTCTTTAAATATCCAACAGGGGAGTCGTTACTGCGATACGTTCTACAATTAGTTCAGTACATGATTTTCTTGGGTGCATTGTATTCTACCCTTCTGTGCAGGTAGTGTTTATGGGAGTTGTAGTGTTGTAGTCGCAATGATATTATTATTTCTGAAGCCTTTTGAGAAGATCACAATTAGAAATAAATATTAGGGCTGTCAATTGATTTCATTGATTTAATAGGAATTAATCACAAATTAATCCCACATGTTTTGTCTCTTCAGAATTCACTGCGAAGAGACATTTTCCAAATTTTAATACTCTTATAAACAGAGGAGTTGAACATGGTACTGATCAGCCCATTCTCATTCGATTATAATACACCACAGGCAGAACTAACATCACAGTTTTTCCTGCACGTTTATCCTTGTTTGGTGTGTAAAATAACTTTTATTGGCTGTTTACTCTGCAAATTTAAATTGTGCATAAAATTACAAAAATAAACGTTGTGAACCTGAGTGCCTTACCGTAGGTCGGCTTGGTTTCCTCTCCTTCCCCCGACATCTGCCCTGCCCACTTCTACACAGGCGGTGAAGAAAGTGCAGCGTGCAGCAACACTTCAGCTTTAACTTCACATCTGCTAATTTCACACAGTGCACTTCTCAAGTGCATATTAAAGTCTTTTATACTCTGGGTCACTTGCCACATTGAGCCCTGTATTGGTGTGCAATAGGTCATTTCAACTGCGCCTGCATTAAGGGTGTTATTAAAGCTGTGTTAAGAAATGATTTACAGATGAATTTGGGACAGCCTTACAAAAAATATAAAATAGTAGTTAGTTGCCATACTAGTTAGTCCTACCGGTCCAAGCCCGGTAGAAATTGGGGAGGGTTGCGTCAGGAAGGGCATCCGGAGTAAAAACTATGCCAAGTCAACATGCGGACAATGATCCGCTGTGGTGACCCTGAACTCACGGGATAAGCTGAAAGTACAAAAAACCCCAAAAGAAAACAAAGAAATAGCTCTATCATTGCATCTTTATATTAATGAACATTCAAGAATGAGAACTCATTTATACTAATGACACGATCAATGAGTTTTCTTGTGGAATATTTCAAGTTTTGTACCTAAAGTTCAACATCAGTGAAGATTGACTTGAATTTTTGAGTTAAGTTTGTGTACTGCTTCCACCTGTAAATTGTGGAGAAATGGAGAAAAATACAACAGTAGCATATTGTGTTATATGTAATTGTAGTGGTGCACTATAAAATCTACTGAATATACAATATAATTTTAACTGAAATTGCTAGCAAAAGTGTACAGAATGTTTTGTGTTAACTTAACCACGGCTTTAAGCTGGTGTGATGATCCCCATCAGTAATAAATACAAAAGATGGAGTCATAATTTATTCACCAGTTATTTATAAATCATTAAAATTTTAGGATAATGATAACGTTGTGAAATAATCTGAACCATGTCATTTCAAATGTCAAAATCTAAGATTACTGCCATGCAGCACAAACAAAAGCGACAAATCTTCATATGTGATTGTACCATCAAGCCATTTTTGCTTGAGACTTGACCTGAACAGTTGACTGATTATATAATCAATTGCTGATGTTAGAACTGTGACCTCTAAAATTGGCTGCCAATTAACTTTTCTGTCACTTAAATTATAATGACAACAAAATGACCCTTATTTCTTGCTTAAGATTTTACTCAGTATGGACAATTTTAAAATGAAATGTTGTTTATTTGATGTAATGGAGTTTGTGGTGACCCTGTGACACTGTGACGGTGCTGTTGCAAGAAAAGTGAGAACACTTGTCACTATTTAAATACCTAAAATGACATTACACAGATAGATAAGATTATTTTTATCTGCATAATGTCATTACATGACTACATTACATGACTAGTTGCCAGATATAATAATAGTTTACACATAAATGTCATAAATGTTATTGTGCTTAAACCTTATCTAATGATGTGGTGGCTCAAAATGCAGATATACTTATGGAATGATCACACACCAATCAAAGGCATTTACTCAATGCCCTTAATTATCCTACTGGATGACGCATTAAATCAGGAAAGGCGCATTTTACTTCCATCTTTTATAGAAATAAATCAATTTCCTTTGGCCTCTAATATTCTTTCCTAAGAACACAGCACAAAGAGGATGGTTGACTGTGTGAATAGGTCATTTTCTTATTCAAATGAAACAAAGCTTTGGGAAAGACTAACAAAGCATTCTTTTTTAAATAATGCAAAGCATAAGGGGGATAATCATTCTTGAGAACTAATACTAATTTTATGATATTTATGAAGTGAGAAAAGTGAAAACACATCTACGACAAAATCATGAATTCAATGCTGCAGAAGTCACTAGGCCCCAGTGAAGCAGGTTCCATAATTTTTAAAGCGACAACATAAGTGGATTTCTTTTAGATGGATGCATTATGTGCAATTCACTCTCTCCTGCTACTCCTCACATTTCCTTTAGTTATGTTGCAGAGTTATTCAACCATTTTTGCAGTAAGTAAGAGCCCACAAAGACAATGATATGATTGACGTTGTGACACATACAGCTGCCTGCGTTTGTAATGTAACCATTAGATTAACAGCCTTGCTGTAACATAAAAACCTGTCAGTGGGACACATAAAAGAACTTTGTTCTTTAATTTACAATGCAGTGCAAACCAAGTTTCCCAAATGTGTCCCTGTTTTGGTGAAGCCAATTACACTCTTCATTTTTGTAAGCCCTTGCAAATTCTAGTTGCTGTTTCTTGTTCTTAGCTGACGAGTGGCCCTTTATGTGGTCTTCTGCTGCTGCACTACATCTGCTTCAACGTGTGATATGTCATCAACAAAGAATTTTCACCAAGAAAACTGTTGATCACGGAAAACATTCTCTTTTTCAGCCTATTCTTTGCAAACCCTATAGTAGAGTTGTTTGTAAAAAATCCCAGTAGATCAGAAGTTTATGAAAAACTCAGAACATCCTCATTTGGAGGTATTTATGATTTTCACTGACAAGGAATTTTAGGTTTATTGAAAAAAACTCCAGCAAAGTGAATATCAGTTAACATGGATGTAAATGAAGGATTGCAATAATGGAGGATGACTGTTTTTACAATTGCATCGTTCAGATTTAAGATAATTATTAATGAACAAATGTCCCTGATAATTTTATGTCCAGTGCAAATGCATGTCAGCTCAATTGTTTTATTTAAAATATCTTGTAATATTAAGTGACCATAAAAACAAACATTACAAACAAACATTACAAACAAACGTTTTTCGGTAACAAAAGCAAAATATGAAATGATGGTTTGGTGAGCAGGCAGGGTGTGTAGCATATCATGTTTGCTCATTGGGACCTTCAATGCTGCACAAAATTGTCTCTACACTTCCCCAGATCTGTGTCTCCTTACAATCCTGTCTCAGAGGACAACAGACAATTGCTATGGTTTGGTTATTGCTCGGACATGCACTGTTAACTGTGGGACCTTATATCAACAGGTGTATGCTTTTCCAAATCATTTCCCACAGGTGTAGACCAATCAAGTTGTAGAAACATCTCAAGGATGATCAGTAGAAACAGGATCCACCAGATCTCAATTTTGAGTGTCAAGGCAAAGGCAATGAATACATACATGTGATTTTCTTCATTTTTTAAATTTTTAATCAATTTGCAAGGATTTCAAACAAACGTCTTTCCCATTGTCATTATGGGGTATTGTTTGTAGAATGTTAAGTAAAATAATGAATTTGATCCATTTTGGAATAAGACTGTAACATAACAAAATATGGAAAAAGTTCAGCACTGAGAATATTTTCTGGATGCACTGGATGCATTCAATGATAATACATAGTAGTACAGCTAGTAATCTAACTAAGACTTCTGTTCCTGTTTTTCTACAATGAAAATAAATGTTATTTTTTACTATGCACTTGTTATTATTTGTTAATATTGGATATGAAAGATAGATCTTATCAAATGAGTATCAACATCTCACAATGTCACTGGCTGAGGTAACAGATCCATTTTGCCATCTTGTGGAGACTTGAAATTATTACAGTGCAACTTGGATAGATGAAACCAAAACTTTAATGAACTTTACTTAATAGTGTCTATTAAGTCAAATTTATTAAAGTTTTGGTTTTAAGTGACATCTACTTTGGTCTGAGTCACAACTTTTGGATGTGGTTAGCTCTTGGTGGTCACATTGTCCTTACTGGCAAATTATGACAAATGCATGTGTGTGTTTTTTGAAGGTGAATAGTCAACAAAGCCTATTTGCAGGAATTTCATTCATGTAGGTGCTGAGAAAACACTGTTGGGTACACAGCATTGGGTAAATTGTAATTAATGCATATGTTACACAAAATGCTATGTGCTGCAGCTGTGTAGAAAAATGCAATGTGTGAAAATACTACTTGACTAAACTGGGGTTATACATACTGTAGATGTACTGTATATTTTAAATGTAACTTTATTCTAATTGATATCAACTAATTATTTTACTATTACTACTATTATTATACCTAAAACATGTTATATCGTGTTCTGCCTCATATTAGCTTATGTTTTTTGAATAAACTTAATTTATACATTACCTCCACCTTTCCCTCTCTTTTATTGATATCAAGGGGCTTTCCTATAAAACTCTGTTATTACAGTATTATATAATTTAATATTTCTGACAACACCACACTTGTTTATTGCCAGTTTACACTGAAACAAATCCTCCACCTTTATAAATTTGAGTTTATAAAGGTTAAAGTTTAATTTGAGAAAGAGAGAGCGGTTGATTAGAGTAGAACTTGAGTGAATAGAGGGAGCAGTACCAATAAATCTGAGAAATAAAATATTATTTTCTAATGGTTCCACTGCGATTGTGTTCTAGAACACAAATTAACAGATTTAGATTATCACACACTCTGCAGTATCCTAACTGGTCCAACTGGCAGGTCAACACGCCACTGTTACAGGCTTCTGAGGAGCCTGTTCAGGGCCTGTAACAAAGTGGGTCTGATTTCATTGCATCATTGCGGGAGGTTGACGAGAACCCGTCCTGTATCTGCACAGATTTACACATGAATCAAGCAGCAGTTGAAGAGCAGCAACAAGCTGCACTAACAAGCTGATATACAGCACAGCAACCGTGATTCTTGAGCTACATGGCTATGAGTTTAACCTAAGCCATAAGGAGCAGTATTCTTCTTGGAGAGGAAGGTTGGAGGCCCACAACAAAAAACCAAGTCCAGGCGATTAACACCTATGTCCTGCCAGTCATCACAAGGCATTTTTTATCATAATGCAGAACATAAGGTGGATCATCATTCATGAAAACTAATACTATAGTAAAATTAGATTATATTTCTAAAGTGAAAAGAATGAACACAAAACTAGTTCAGGAATTCAACACTGTAGAAGGTACAGAGCAGATTCCATTGCTTTTAAAATAAAACTGTGAGTGGATTTCTTTTAAATGGAACTATTTTGTGCAATTTGCTTTATCCTGCCGTAACTAAGTGACAGGCTGTTATTATGACTCAGGATTAATCACTGATTTGTCCTTTGGTTGTGTTGCAGAGTGCTGAGCCCTGTGGTATAATTATTCACTGCAAGGGTGTTCCACTAACTATTGCACTACATTGTTCCACCATTTAGCACCAAGTCGGAGCCATGAAGACAGTGATATGAGAGACGTTGTGACACAATGGAGCTGCCTTGTCGATACACTGTCAGTAGTTTAGTAAGTTAGATTAAAAGCATGTGTCAGTGGAACACGAAAAAAATCAACTTTCGTCTTTAATTTACACTGCAGTGCAAACCAAGTTTCGCAAATGTGTCGCCAAAGCCCATCACCCTGTTCATGCTTCCTTCCTCATTTTGAGTTATGTTTCTGCTTTTCAATAACAAGGAATTTTAAGTTTTATTGAAAAAAATCAACTCCAGTAAAGTAAATATCAGCTAACATAGCTGCCAATGGAGGATGGCATTAATACAGACTGTTTTTACAACGGTATTTTTCAGGTTCTTAGCCATTGAAGATAATTATTATTAAACAAATGTCACTGATTATTTCAGGAACAGTGCCAGTGTTAGTTTCCTTTTTGTCTTTCAAATGGTGATCTTTAAATTACCTGAAATACAGCCTACTTCTTCTTTTCCTTTGGGCACGTCCCTTTCAGGGGTCGCCACAGCGAATCATGTGTCTCCATCTAACCCTGTCCTCTGCATCCTCTTCTCTCACACCAACTAACTTCATGTCCTCCCTCACTACATCCATAAATCTCCTCTTTGGTCTTCCTCTAGACCTCCTGCCTGGCAGCTCCAACCTCAGCATCCTTCTACCGATATGTTCACAGTTTCTCCTCTGAACATGTCCAAACCACCTCAATCTGTCCTCTCTGACTTTATCTCCAAAACATCTAACATGAGCTGTCCCTCTGATGTCCTCATTCCTGATCCTGTCCATCCTCGTCCCTCCCAAAAAGAACTTCAACATCTTAAGCTCTGCTACCTCCAGCTCTGCCTCCTGTCTTTTCTTCAGTACTACTGTCTCTAAGCCAAACAACATCACTGGTCTCACCACCATCTTGAACACCTTTCCTTTCATTCTGGCTGATACGCTTTTATCACACAACACACCTGACACTTTTCTCCACCCGTTCCAACCTGCTTGCACTCGCCTCTTTACTTCTTTTCCGCACTCTCTGCTCCCTGTAACCTCATCTTACCACCTGCGTCCCTCTCATTGAGACACATGTATTCTTGCTGCGGCTAAGCTTCATTCCTCTGTTTTCCAGAGCAGACCTCCATCTCTCTAGATTTTCCACCACCTCCTGACTGCTCTCACTTAAAAGCACAATGTCATCCTCAAACATCATAGTCCATGGAGATTCCTGTCTAACTTCATTTGTCAGCCTGTCCATCACCAGAGCAAACAAGAAGGGGCTCACCTCCACCTTGAACTCCTCTGTCACACCTACAGCACACCTCACCACTGTCTTACAGCTCTCATACATGTCCTGCACCACTCTAACATACTTCTCTGCCGCTCCAGACTTCCTCATACAATACCACAGCTCCTCTCTCAACACCTTGTGATACGCTTTCTCTGAATCCACGAAGACACAATGCAAGTCCCTCTGACCCTCTCTATACTTCTCCATCACCATCCTCAAAGCAAATACTGCATCTGTTGTGTTCTTTCTAGGCATGAAACCATATTGCTGCTCACAAATGCTCACCTTTGCCCTTAGCTAAGCTTCCACTACTCTTTCCCACAACTTCATTGTTTGGCTCATCAGCTTTATTTCTCTGCACATCTCCCTTGTTTTTAAAAATCAGCACCAGTACACTTCTCCTCCATTGCTCCGGCGTCCTCTCACTCTCCAAGATCTTGTTAAACAAACTGGTCAGAAAGTCTTCTGCCACCTCTCCTAGACACTTCCATACCTCCACAGGTATGTCTTTAAGGACCAACTGCCTTTCCACTCTTCATCCTCTTCAACGTCCATTTCACTTCACTCTTACTAATCTTTGGTACTTCCTGCTCCACACCAGTCACCTCTTCTACTCTTCTTTCCGTATCATTTTCGTCATGTATCAACTTTTCAAAGTTTTCCTTCCATCTTCCTATAACACTCCTGGCACCTGTCAATACATTTCCATCCTTATCTTTAATCCCACTAACCTGCTGCACATCCTTCCCATCTCTATCTCTTTGTCTGGCCAACCTGGACAAATCCACCTCTCCCTCTTTAGTGTCCAACCTAACATACAAGTCCTCATATGCTATTTGTTTGGCCTTTGGCACCTCTACCTTCACCTTACGCTGCATCTCCCTGTACTCCTGTCTACTCTCTTCAGTTCTCTCAGTGTCCCACTTCTTCTTAGCTAACCTCTTTCTCTGTATACACTCCTGAACTTCCTCGTTCCACCACCAAGTCTCCTTGTCCACTTTTCCATTGTCCAGATGAAACACCGAGTACCCTCCTACCTGTCTCCCTTATCACTTTGGCTGTAGTGGTCCAGTCATCTGGAAGCACTTCCTGACCTCCCAGAGCATTCTTTCCTTTTCAACTTCCACCACTTCGTCCTCTGCTCTGCCTTTGTCCTTTTCATCTTCCTCACCACCAGCGTCAATTTACACGCGACCATCCTGTGTTGTCTGGCTACACTCTCCCCTACCAATACTTTACGGTCACTGATATCTTTCAGGTTACAACGTCTACACAAGATGTCGTCCACCTGAGAGCTTCTACCTCCGCTCTTATACGTCACTCTATGTTCCTGCCTCTTATGGAAGAAAGTGTTCACTACAGCCATTTCCATCCTCTTTGCAAAGTCTACCACTATCTGTCCTTCTGCATTCCTGTCCTGAAGACCAAACCTACCCATTACATTCTCATCACTTCTGTTCCCTTCACCTACATGTCCATTGAAATCTGCACCAATCACCACTCTCTCACCTCTAGGGATGCTCTACATTACTTCATGTAACTCACTTTCTCCTTCTCTTCTAACTCACATCCTACCTGTGGGGCATAACCACTAACAACATTTATCATCACACCTTTAATTTCCAGCTTCAGATTCATCAACCTGTCTGATACTCTTTTCACCTCTAGAACATTCCTCACAAACTCCTCTTTCAGGACAACTTCTACTCCATTTCTCTTCCTACTCAACCCATGGTAAAACAACTTGAACCCTGTTCCTAAGCTTCGAGCCTTGCTACCTTTCCACCTGGTCTCCTGGAAACACAGTATATCCACCTTCCCTCTCTGCATCGTGTCAACCAACTCCCTAGCCTATTCCAAGATTCAAAGTCCCTACTGTCAGTCTCACACTCTTGGCCTTCCTCTTCTCTCTCTGCCTATGAGGTCTCATTCCTCCTTTCCTTCTTCAACCAACAGTAGCCCAATTTCCACCGGTACCCTGTAGGTCAACAGCATCGGTGGCGGTAGGGGTTGCATACTTGTCTCTCTTGTAAAATACTTAAAATTTACATCTTGAATGTAAAACATGTAAGATGTATACATAATTGTTTAAACCAAATAAAAGGCAGATAGCTCATCTGTTGTACAACTATTAACTGGCAGCATTTCTCAAATGCCAGCAAGCAACCAATTTGTAAAGCTGCAAGTTAGTCTGCAAGTGAAAATCCCGCCCACTCCCAGTTTGTAAGTTTGCATTCAGTGTATCCATGATCACATTTTTCTTGTAAAATGCTTGACTGGGAATGAAGTGCATGTAATGGCAAATGACCAAATTTGGACAGAGGCTGCTGAGAAATCCATCGGTTGTGGTGGGAAGGATTTCCTTCCTAACATGAATGCAGTCATAGTAAACATACTTTAGACTACTGTAAGCTAAGTGTTCTAGGTCTGCTACAGTATAATTTGTTATCTGTATATTAGTAGATTAACAGACATAATGTTTAGTAAAACATTTCAAACTAATATCTAACTAACTAATAAAGTCAATAATTACTTTACATCCAGACACACTGTTATATTCTTTATTTATTCAAATTCTTAGTTAGCTGTTATTAACAATAAGAGTAACAAAAGTGAGTTCCTACGAATAACTGCACTGTCTCGATATACTGTATGTATGCAACCCCCCCAGCCCCCACCCCACACACCCCCACCACCACACACAAACACACAGACACACACACACACACATACACACACACTCACACACATATAGTAGAAAACTATCATCTGGTTCACTTGCCCTGGTTCCTCTTTTGCGGCTATAAAATTTGGACATCTGGTCAGAGTAGATCAGTAGTCTCCATCTGCCAGATCCACAGGTCAGCCTTTGAAAAGAACCTCTGGAACATCACACACAGTAACCATGCAGCTGTCCATCTCAAGACTGGCATATCTGGCTTTCCTCATCGGGTTTCTGGCAATGGTTACAGCTTCTGGTAAGTTGTCTGTCAGGAGTCTCCACCATCTTACACTGCTTCAGGACAGATAGAATGCATATGCTACAACTTCAACTACTTGAAATTGTACCTTAGCTGTCACATTTTAAAGTGTTACATTCTGAAAATAATGTAAATACTGTATGCTCATAACAGCAAATCTTTTGTTTCCAAAAGCACCAAACACAATTGTTGGATGCTGTACTGAGGTCAGTGTCGCGAACATCACTGCTCCCATTATTGGATACAAGATCCAGAGAAAGAACCTGCCCTGTGTCCGTGCAATTGTGTAAGAAAAAAATGCTTTTCTTTATTAAACAGTGATGATCAAAAATGCCCTTTACAATTAATGTATATTAAAGATTGTGACTGAACTTGTGACTTTTTCCCAACCAGATTTGAAACCACAGAAGGAAAAGTGTGTAGCCACTGGAAACAGGACTGGGTGTTTGAGAAGATCAAGGAACTAGAGTGAGTAGCCTGTCTTCACCTTAGTTGGTCCCCAGTATTAAATATTAACCTTAGTTGCTTTCTTCTGTGATGTTTCATGTTAAAAATGTTTTATTTGTCATTCATTGACATCTTCACCTGTTTTTTAACATTTTTCTCTTGTTTCGTTGTTTTACAGGCAGGCCCGGAGGGCAACGACTACTCCTGCCACTATAATCTCCAACCCATAGAAGACCAGTCCAGAGAGTCCAGTGTGGAGGTAAACATAATGACAGAGAGCTGTGGACACTCTTCTGGTTGGGATTCGTAAGACTGGGTTTTTATTATGTCATAGATCTTGAATGTAGAGGTTGCATACTTGTCTCTCTTGTAAAATACTTAAAATTTATATCTTGAATGTAAAACATGTTGTTAACCAGTTTGTAAGTTCGCATTCAGTGTATCCATGATCACATTTTTCCTGTGAAATACTTGACTGGAAATGAAGTGCGTGTAATGTGAAATTACCAAATTTGGACAGAAGCTGCTCAGAAATCCTTAGGTTGTGGTGGGAAAACTCAGGATTTACTTCCTTCCCCATTTGTTGCCCTATAATGACTCCAACATTCAGCCCCTGAGAACGGAGAAGGATGGAATGAGTGAAAGAGTGATCAGCACATAACGTTGCATTTACATTATTGCTGAAGTCAGCTGAATTTATACATTATTGCAATCATTGTGCTGTAAATGAGAATGATATTATTAAGTTACTCACTAAGCAATATAAGTGCCCATACCTCTCAATGTATTTGTGTTTTCCATAATATTGAATCTCATCTCTTCTGGTTCAGAGTATAGAGTTATGGTTGGCTGGGGAAAAGTATAAATGGGGCTTCATATTTCTGTTTGAACCCAAGAGTATGGTTGACAAATCCAAAAAAAACAATTTGTATTTCATGTTTAACGCCTTCTGCAATTGAGTTTGTGCACTGTTTGTCAAATATGGTTTGTATGTTCAACTTTAGGAACTGAAAGTCGAGATGCATATCAAAAGTTCAATCCCCACTGACCATTAAACACATCCTTTGAGTGCTCCAGCTGCTGATATATTTGTATTTTTTTAGTCATGTTTTCAAGTGGCGAAAAGTTTGAAGTTTCCTTACTCCGACTGCACCGTAGCATGATTTCGAAATTACTGTCGGAATCTGACAAATCACAAGGCTTTCAGCAGGGTTCAGTTGGAGGATCCACCCTCCATATTATCCAATATGATAATATGAATGCAGTCATAGTAAACATACTCTAGACTACTGTAAGCAAAGTGTTCCTTCGAAAAACTGCACTGTCTCAATATACTGTATGTATGCAATACGTCTCTTTAAGAAATGAGAAGCGGGAAAACACATCTACGACAAAATCAAGAATTCAATGCTGTAGAAGTCAATAGGCCCCAGTGATGCAGGTTCCATCATTTTTAAAGCGACAACATAAGTGGATTTCTTTTAGATGGATGCATTATGTGCAATTCACTCTCTCCTGCTACTCTTCATATGTCCTTTAGTTATGTTGCAGAGTTGTTCTACCATTTTTGCAGTAAATAAGAGCCCACAAAGACAATGATATGAGAAATGTTGTGACACATACAGCTGCCTTGTCGATAGTAATGTAACCACTAGATTAACAGCCTTGCTGTAAGATAAAAACCTGTCAGTGGGACACATAAAAGAACTTTGTTCTTTAATTTACAATGCAGTGCAAACCAAGTTTCCCAATTGTGTCCCTGTTTTGGTGAAGCCAATTACACTCTTCATTTTTGTAAGCCCTTGCAAATTCTAGTTGCTGTTTCTTGTTCTTAGCTGACGAGTGGCCCTTTATGTGGTCTTCTGCTGCTGCACTACATCTGCTTCAACGTGTGATATGTCATCAACAAAGAATTTTCACCAAGAAAACTGTTGATCACGGAAAACATTCTCTTTTTCAGCCTATTCTTTGCAAACCCTATAGTAGAGTTGTTTGTAAAAAATCCCAGTAGATCAGAAGTTTATGAAAAACTCAGAACATCCTCATTTGGAGGTATTTATGATTTTCACTGACAAGGAATTTTAGGTTTATTGAAAAAAACTCCAGCAAAGTGAATATCAGTTAACATGGATGTAAATGGAGGATTGCAATAATGGAGGATGACTGTTTTTACAATTGCATCGTTTAGATTTAAGATAATTATTAATGAACAAATGTCCCTGATAATTTTATGTCCAGTGCAAATGCATGTCAGCTCAATTGTTTTATTTCAAATATCATGTAATATTAAGTGACCATAAAAACAAACATTACAAACAAACATTACAAACAAACATTAAAAACAAACGTTTTTCGGTAACAAAAGCAAAATATGAAATGATGGTTTGGTGAGCAGGCAGGGTGTGTAGCATATCACGTTTGCTCATTGGGACCTTCAATGCTGCACAAAATTGTCTCTACACGTCCCCAGGTCTGTGTCTCCTTACAATCCTGTCTCAGAGGACAACAGACAATTGCTATGGTTTGGTTATTGCTCGGACATGCACTGTTAACTGTGGGACCTTATATCAACAGGTGTATGCTTTTCCAAATCATTTCCCACAGGTGTAGACCAATCAAGTTGTAGAAACATCTCAAGGATGATCAGTAGAAACAGGATCCACCAGATCTCAATTTTGAGTGTCAAGGCAAAGGCAGTGAATACATACATGTGATTTTCTTCATTTTTTAAATTTTTAATCAATTTGCAAGGATTTCAAACAAACGTCTTTCCCATTGTCATTATGGGGTATTGTTTGTAGAATGTTAAGTAAAATAATGAATTTGATCCATTTTGGAATAAGACTGTAACATAACAAAATATGGAAAAAGTTCAGCACTGAGAATATTTTCTGGATGCACTGGATGCATTCAATGATAATACATAGTAGTACAGCTAGTAATCTAACTAAGACTTGTGTTCCTGTTTTTCTACAATGAAAATAAATGTTATTTTTTACTATGCACTTGTTATTATTTGTTAATATTGGATATGAAAGATAGATTTTATCAAATGAGTATCAACATCTCACAATGTCACTGGCAGAGGTAACAGATCCATTTTGCCATCTTGTGGAGACTTGAAATTATTACAGTGCAACTTGGATACATGGAGTGTGTCACTGAGGGAATCACCTTGTGATCATTTCCTCTGGGTTCTGATGTCAAAGACTTACACTTGTACTTTTAACTTAGATCACACTGACACGTTTTTGATATTATTATTGTCATAAAGTCTTATCTTTCAGTTTACATATAATAAAAGTTTCTCACCATAAAAATTGAGATTGGGGTGAATTAATATATGATGAAAAATCTGAGTAAATAACATGTTTAAATATTTAAGTGTATTTTCTTATTTATTGTTAAAAATATTAAACAATTATATTTAGTAGATTTTAAGTCAGGAAAACAAACCAAAGAACCAACACTTTAATGAACTTTACTTAATAGTGTCTATTTAGTCAAATGTATTAAAGTTTTGGTTTTAAGTGACCATGCAATTAATGCATATGTTACACAAAATGCTATGTGCAATAGCTGTGTAGAAAAATGCAATGTGTGAAAATACTATTTGACTAAACTGGGGTTATACATACTGTACATGTACTGTTTATTTTAAATGTAACTTTATTTTAATTGATATCAACTAATTCTTTTTTATACTATTACTATATGTCAAACATTTTAGATAGTGCTCTGCCTTATATTAGATTATGGTTTTTGAATAAACTTAATTGATATATTACCTCCACCTTTCCCTCTCTTTTATTGATATCAAGGGGCTTTCCTATAAAACTCTGTTATAACAGTATATTATAATTTAATATGTCTGACAACACCAAACTTGTTTATTGCCACTTTACACTGAAACAAATTATCCACCTTTATAAATTTGAGTTTGGTTTATAGTAGCTGCTTTCCCTTAAGTGGATTTGTGCCCACACTTCAGACACAGATACATACACACAGACACACAGACTCACGTTTCTATTCACAGTACAGTTTGGGACACGTACATGCTGCATACATGGGCAATAAAAGACATAATAACAACTCTGTAGAAAGACAAAGAATTTTCACCTTAAGTAATTTATTTCTTAGTTACACAAAAACTTGCAACAACTTTAAATACAGAGACAGCAGTGCAAGCTGCAACTAAAAGTTGCTTTAGTTGTGCATCTGGCAGAAGTAAGAGAGCATTCAGGACTACAGCTCTTGTACCACTACAGTATACAACCCCAATATGATGGGTGGCTGCATTCTGCTGCTGCTGTCAGTTAGATGGTTTGGTGTAATGCTGTTTTGGTTAATGAAGTTTTGCTGCACAGCTGCACCTGTCTTGCTCATAGTTACAGTTGTACGAACTTTCAGTCTGTTAAATAGGTTCTGGTACCATGTGAAGTTATTAGACAGAAACTGGCACTAATCAGTTGCCCCCCTCCCTGAGTCAGTGAGCGAGATGGAGAAAGAGAGAGCGGTTGAGTAAACTTGAGTGAATAGAGGGAGCAGCAGCAATAAATTTGAGAAATAAATTAGAATTTTCTGATGGTTCCACTGCGATTGTGTTCTAGAACACAAATTAACAGGTTTAGATTATCACACACTCTGCAGTATCCTAACTGGTCCAACTGGCAGGTCAACACCCTACTGTTTCAGGCTTCTGAGGAGCCTGTTCAGGGGCTGTAACAAAGTGGGTCTGATTTCAGTGCGTCATTGCAGGAGGTTGACAAGAACCCGTCCTGTATCTGCACAGATTTACACATGAATCAAGCAGCAGTTGAAGAGCAGCAACAAGCTGCACTAACAAGCTGATATACAGCACAGCAACCGTGATTCTTGAGCTACATGGCTATGAGTTTAACCTAAGCCATAAGGAGCAGTATTCTTCTTGGAGAGGAAGGTTGGAGGCCCACAACAAAAAACAAAGTCCAGGCGATTAACACCTATGCCCTGCCAGTCATCACAAGGCATTTTTTATCATAATGCAAAACATAAGGTGGATAATCACTCATGAGAACTAATACTATGGCAAAATTAGATTATATTTCTAAAGTGAAAAGAATGAACACAAAACTACAACAAGTTCAGGAATTCAACACTGTAGAAGGTACAGAGCAGATTCTATTGCTTTTAAAATAAAACTGTGAGTGGATTTCTTTTAAATGGAACTATTTTGTGCAATTTGCTTTATCCTGCCGTAACTAAGTGACAGGCTGTTATTATGACTCAGAATTAATCACTGATATGTCCTTTGGTTGTGTTGCAGAGTGCTGAGCCCTGTGGTATAATTATTCACTGCAAGGGTGTTCCACTAACTATTGTACTACATTGTTCCACCATTTAGCACCAAGTCGGAGCCATGAAAACCGTGATATGAGAGACGTTGTGACACAATGGAGCTGCCTTGTCGATACACTGTCAGTAGTTTAGTCAGTTAGATTAAAAGCATGTGTCAGTGGAACACGAAAAAAATCAACTTTCGTCTTTAATTTACACTGCAGTGCAAACCAAGTTTCGCAAATGTGTCGCCAAAGCCCATCACCCTGTTCATGCTTCCTTCCTCATTTTGAGTTATGTTTCTGCTTTTCAATAACAAGGAATTTTAAGTTTTATTGAAAAAAATCAACTCCAGTAAAGTAAATATCAGCTAACATAGCTGCCAATGGAGGATGGCATTAATACAGACTGTTTTTACAACGGTATTTTTCAGGTTCTTAGCCATTGAAGATAATTATTATTAAACAAATGTCACTGATTATTTCAGGAACAGTGCCAGTGTTAGTTTCCTTTTTGTCTTTCAAATGATGATCTTTAAATTACCTGAAATACAGCTTCCAAAGGTAAAAATAGGGAGGAACTGCTGAGTAGGACTCAAAGCCAACTTTCAGAAGCCTTATTTTTTAAAGATTAACATGATGTTTATTAGAGGGTTTAATAAGCATTTATAGTTGATGATATTAATGGTGATTACGTCTTAAGGTACAGGTAAAATAATATACTTTATTAGGTACGCAGTAATAGTATCAGGTTGGATTACCTTTTGCTTTCATTAGTGCCTTAATTATTAATAGCATAGTTTCAACAAGGTGCAGAAAACATTCTTTAGAGATGATTTTGGCCAAATTCTGCACCTGCCTTTCGAATGTCGCAGCAGAATAAGACCTGGCAACATTTTTCCAATTTTTTTATTGCCCAATTATTAGTCCCTTATAAATTGTAGCTGCAGTTTCTTGTTCTTAGCTGATGAGTGGCACCCAGCTTTGTCTTGCATAAAGGGCATCTTGCATAAAAGTGTGAATGTATGGACCAATGATCCACTGTTGGGACCCCGAAAAGATGGCATAATTTAAAAGACAAAAACAACAACAACCAAAAGAGTACAACTCGTATGAAGGTAAGTATTTATAGATAATGAACTAGTGTACATGTATATACCAGAATAACTGTGCTTTAGGGAGTCTTTTCTTTTATGTATCAAACCCCCTCCACCTGAATGGCTGGTATAACTTCTGCAAGCTTTGCTTAAATAAAACAGAAGTACTTCTAAGATTGGGTCACAACCATAGCATTCTTGAGAAGTTTAGCTTTGAGCGGCATCCGATCATACTTAGATAATCTGACATCATAAGTTCCCTGTTTCTCAGACTTCTTTATTGTATTTTATTTTTTGAATAAAAACACATGAAATTAAATTACATGGTAACACATTCCCCAGGCTGATAAAATTCTACAATTCTCATTTATTTTGTGAAGTAATTATTTCCAATTATTCATTTTTTCCCTTCTTACTCTTTCATTTGA